>NC_139737.1:13005899-13605899 GCF_964211835.1 Anser anser
AACAACGCAGTGTGAGAACACAAACACAAAATGTGCCAGGTTCCAAATCTGCATCCTAGTGATAGCACCAAAAAGCATCATTTTAACCTCATATTTCTGGATGTCAGCATCATCCTACACACAGTTGACATGGACTGAAATATAAAGCGACCTGTTTGGGAAGATGCTGCCGCTGCCCCGTGGAGCAGGAGGGCAGCCAAGATGAGAGCAGTGTTACCAACGAGGGGCGTGGGGTGTCCGAGCAGATCAAGAAGTCACCGGTCCTGAGGTGAAATCCGCCACCGCGAGCCAGGGGAGATCCCCGTCTGCTTGCAAAGTCAGGGCCAGCTCCAAATCTACGCCGCCTGTAAAAGCGTGAGGCTTGAGCCTGAGTCTCACCCTGCTTCAGTCCTGCACAGACCTGAGCACAGGCGGTGCGCACGCGGAGCTGTGAACGCACCTCGGCTGCTGCTGTGCCCCAACAGCACCAGGAGCAAAAGCACACTGCTAAAGGTGTCCGCTGACTGCGTATGGCCAGGTCAAGGCAGAGATTCATCTTCACTTTTCTGAAATCCCTACAGAGCCTTAAAAGCAACATCCTTCACTATTCTTTGAGCATCATGAATGACCTTATTCATTCGGATGTGCTGTTTACCCTGAAACCTACTGAAGGTGACTTGCCAGCAGCTGGTTTTTGTGATCCTCACAAACCACGTGGCTGCACAATCGGCGCTACAGCAGCAGAGAAGTGTGCAGGCAGTAACAGCATCCCATGGAGCTATTTTCAGATGTTCCCAGCCGCCCTCTACATCACCATGGATGAGGGATTTCTGCTTGCATCATCAACAACATTAAATATATTTACCTGCATAATAGCTGTGCTTCCCTCTCTCCTCCCCACCAGTTTGCTGTCAGGAATGGCAATACAGCTCCGAGACGCACTCCAGAGATACCGAAAAAAATTCAAAGCTAAGGTATTTTGCTGTTTGAACATTTAAAACCTCACACAGATTTAGCAGCTTGGAATTTACAGCCCACTGCAACCCAAGGCTGAGAAGAGGCATTTCTGAATAGGCACACACCCTGCTGCAGGGCACCGTGCTTGGGGGAAGCAGGTTTACTGCCCGAGCCATAACCAAATGAATTGTCCTCTAGCACGTGGAGTTGACAAAATGCCTGGGTATGCCCCATATGTACATAAAACTGCTATATATACAAATACAGCGGCTATGGTAGACTTCATTTTATTTTATTTTTCCCCAGGGAGTGAGCTGGTCTGTTATGCCCCTAAATTCTCCCTGGGGCACTTCTCTGTTTGCTCCTGGGCAGACAGCGGAGTTGCAGCCATTCAACATCCACCCTATGTGCCCCAGCGGCCCCCTCGCTCAGAGGTTCACCCTGCTTTTCTGGGGCCAGTAACGCTGAGCAGCAAGCCCCGACTCACGCCGTTCAGCAGCACCGAGCCGAGCAGGTTCGGAGCTCCGAGGCCGGAGCATTTTGCCGTGCTGCTGATACGCCGCGCAGGTGTTGTAGGGACGGAGCTCCAGACGCGCGGTGTACACAGAGCATGGGGCTGCGATGATGTAGATAGCAGGCCCAAAGCAGCAGGAGCCATCGGGGACTCGTTCCTCGCCTTATCTCCCTCGCCCAGCGGCCGCCGTCGGCTCGGCCGTTCCCCGACGGCAGGTCCCGGGAGGACACGGCCGCCAGCGCTGCCGCCCGATAAGGGACCACGTCCGCGTGTCGCGAGTCTTTCCCTACACGCATCGCGCAGCCACAGCGGGCGTTGTGCCTTTCTTAGAGCTAAGGAGATGCGGAAGAAAGCAGATGCAAACTAATTCTAATTAAAATGCATGGGTTGGCTCCTGGTGTCACGGCATTCACAGCAGAGACCAGCCGAGGCCGCCTGATATTTGCACGCTACAGTGTAAAGTGCAAGATTGTGCTGAATGCCACGGGGACATTCAGGGAGGAGCAACACAAGAGGTACCCCAGGAAAAAAAAAAAGGGGGTCTGCACAGAAAATTCAGCGTATTTTGTTCCCTGTCCCCATATTATAACATCAGGGATGGGACTTGGCATGGGTGTTTTGAGGCGCTCTGTGCGGAGGAGCCCATCCCCGAGAGCAGCAGCGTTCCTGCCCTGCCTGCAACACACCTGCTCTGAGCTGCGGCCTCTGGTTTGCTCCTGCAACTGTATTATGCTGTAAGTAAAATAGCAAAGCTTTTTAAGGTGTTATCCCTGCAGATCCTTATGGCCACAGAGATCTCCATCACCACTGACTCAAACAACAAAAAAACGCAAGGTGAGGAAAGGATGGTCAAGTATTTGTAGCTATGTACAAAACCCACAACCTATGCACATAGAGACATGGAAATGTTTATCTGCTTACCCAGGGATATTTACTTGCCTAAGGTCATTAGGAGTAAGTTTAAAATATCCCCTGCTATGGGGGATCTGGCAAAGAAGCTCCCAGCAGGTCATGCAACGGCCAGTGTCTGACTGACAGGCGTGGAGCCGGGGTGGAAGCCCAGCGGTACTGGGAAGCTGGAGGTGCGGGTCCCAAACGCGAGCTGATGGCGGGGGAAATGCACGCTGTGCACCAGTGGGACATGGTCTGCCTTTCAGGAATCTCCTCTGCATTGGGAACAGACTAAAAGCAAGCTCTGGGCATCGAGTTAAAAACAGGAAAAGCTCTGGACAAATCAGACACACCTAGGAATTCTATCTGTAAACAAGAAAAGTCTGGATCATCATTTTTTTTTTTTTTTAAAAAAAAAGGCCATATAAAGCTACATTTTTCCTATGTCTCAGCATGTCTACTGAAAAAATAGGAACAGTAAACCTTATTTTATTCACAGATTTAGGGGAAAGATCATTTAATATATATACTTTTTTTAATCTCTGCCTTTAAGTCACTGTGCTTTCAGCATTTCTTTCCATGCACCCGAATCTAATCCCATGGCAAGAGGTGGGAGAATGGCTATAGCTTTTAGTGGGAGCTGGATCAGGCCCATCAGGAATTTCAAACCTTGTGTTTTTTTGCGTGTTTTTTGTTTGTTTGTTTGTTTTCTCCTGCATTTCGGGATTCTGTGTTTAAGAATTGGTTATTTTCCAGCCTGCTAATGTTTTCAATTACACGAAGCCCAATTCAATATCTCTACCTGATTGGGAGACAGCAGGAGCTGGCTTTTTGTGTTCTGTGACCTAGAGCTGACTCCATTTGCTGCCTATCTGACTAACTAGTGAAGCAGAAAATGCACACAATACAGCACAATTAATGACAGTCTGAAAAACACACCAGATCCCAGCGGAGAGGAAGAAATTAGGCTCTTGCACAGTGAAGGAGTTTGTTGATGATGTTTTTCTATTTATAACATTTTAAAGGGCAGGGGGGTGAGCTAGGCTTAGTGGAAAATCCTTTTTTTTTCCTTCTAAAATTGGCTTAATTTTTTTAAATTGAAGATGATGATAGTAAAATTCACACCAGCTGTGTGGCACTGGAGAGTGCCAAGAGAGGGGAAAGGGTTTCTGTGGCCGTAAACAATCAGTCTCTCTTAGCAAATACGGCAAAATATTTAAATCTACACAAAGGAAAAGAAATTAAAAAGAACCTTCAAGTGATGTACCTTGCTATTGCAGCATACTACCATTAAACAGGAATTTATTGCAAAGGCAGGGTAGTTTGCCCCCCTTTTTTTCTGTCCCCCTACCTGAAGGGACGAGAGGTGTTGGAGGCAGCAGCACCGACACTACGCTGCTGATCTCTGTTCTCAAAAAGGCCACTGACAAGATGTTTTTTCCTGCCGGATCTTAACTTGAGCTGGAAATTGTCTTGCATACTAGGCTCCTTCACAGGCACCACGGCAGACCCAGCACCGGCAGCACAAGCTGTGTCCCTGTGACGAGGATAAGGTGAGCAGGACCTGAGTTATCCAAACGAGCGGTACCAAGGGGAAAGATGCGTGGAGGTATCTCAGTGCTTCACGTTTGTAAATCAGGAATTTGGTGCTGATGTCCCTATTTTCACTACCCTTCTGTTCCAGGCTGCTTTATACGATTTTTTCTGTTTGTTTCATTTTTACAAAGGGCAAATCCTACCCCTGGGGATGCCAACAGGACACAGACAGTCCTTACCAACCCTTTTTAAGGGCAGGCTGCCACATTTAGACAGTCAGTCTAGAGGTCCCCTTGATTTTCTGCCAGAAAGCCGCCACACGCCCTCCTCTCCCTCCCGCACGTGGCCCCTCAGTGCAGCGCACGCCGAGCATCTCCCAGCAAAGCCAAAATACAGCCTTCCATCCTACACGCCTCTTGGCCCCACATCCTCCTTCCCTTTGTGCGTGGAGAGGTTAATACTCAGTGAGAGAACAAACAGCAACGCTTTCCTTTATTTTCGCTGTGCAGCCACAAGCTTCACGCACTGCGCAGAGGCAGGCGCTGCGCCGAACACAGAAGTATTTGTTTCCCCACAGCCTGCTTGTCACAGCCAAGAGAAAAAAAATAAAAACAAAACAAAACAGATTTTTCCACCACTAACAAATCTGCGTGCAGGACGACTCAGTAGGACACAGCAGCAGCATCCCCACGGTACTTACAGAGAACGGGGCTTCTTTATGTAGTCAAACCCACAGGATTTTAAATGGAATTCAGCAACTTAGGTTCAAAAGCCAAGCTCTCTTGCCTGTAACTGCAGACTCGAGGGACTGAATCACTGAAAAAGTCAGGTCTCAGACCAGTTGTGAACCAGGGGAACAGGAGCACCTGTGCGACCACAGGTGGCTTAAGAGCAACTTCTCGGCACTTCATGCAAAGGAAAAGAAGATGCAGGGCGCGGGGGGGAAAGCATGCCATCGCCTGGTTTTGTGTATGATATTAACATAGCCCTGCTTGTGTGCTTGAATAGCTTTTGAAAAATAAATAGTCTCCAGCTTAATACCGTTCACTTTAACACAAACAGGTTTTGCTTGTCTTTTCTGGGGAGCAGAGGGCAAGCACTCAGCACAGGGCCAGGCCAGGGCTGTGATGAGCAGGAGCACACCTTTTATCCTCCTGGATTTTGACAATTGCATACTTTGGCACTGAATTTCTAATTCTCTCCTCTTTACAGGAACCCTGGAAGTTGTTAATATAGTATTACATTATGTATTTAAATGAAAAAACAACAACAACAGAGAAGGTTTCAGAAACTCCAGTTCCCCCACAGATCACGACTGCTTTTCTGCACTTTCCCCCTGTTTACTAGGGAGACTTCTCACTGGATCCAAGTGGCAATAAAAGGCCTTGAGAGAGCTTGCAAATGGATTCTAAATTGATGCATAAAAGCTTCTTTCCCCCCCCTCAAATGGGAGAGGCTAATGAGTTTTAATTCCTTGGAAGGTTAGCTACTTTGGTAGAAAAAGGATTTTCCACTAATAGCAAGTCAGCTGGTTTGCAGACTGGTTTCCTCTATCCATGCATGTCCTGACCAAAAAGCATTTGATTAGGACTGCTTTTAATCATTCAAGAAATTACATGGAGTACTGCAGGAGCAGGTTTTACTTCATAAATGTTCAAAAGCAAGGACAGGGAAAATAGAATAAGCACGTTACCCAGAAGCCAAAATTTGGGCACATGTGCTGGCACTCTGGTACGCAAGCGACCTTCATATGCCTGGAGCAGGATGCTAAAAACCAACAAAAGCAGCTTCAGGACCATGAAAAGAACAGCCAGGCTCCCACACTGAAGCCAAGAATAATTATTTTTTTCAGCAGATAACAGGGATAGCCACAAAGAGCACTGCAAGGGAGCACCGAAACCCATTTTGGCCAAACGTGGCCCACGTAAAGAAGGCCCATGCGAAGCATCAAAGCCCTGTCGCTGCCTTTCTCTCTCCGTTTCATTCTGTGGGGCATTCACCCCCATGCAGGGACCCCTCGCCCTGCATCCCATGGATGCTGCAGCTCACTGCTGGCCAGAGCAGGATGCTCACAAGAAGATTTGCAAAGGGCAACGTCTGGAATTGGTGAGCTGTGGAGAAGCAACGCGGTGCGGCCCCAACAGATGCTCACCGCTCGGCATCTCTCATGATGCTCTGTGCATGGGGACAAGGCAGCGTGTTGGGTGCCAGCCGCATCCCCGCGCAACCACGGAGCAAGCCAGGGGAGCTGCAGGAGAGAAAACCAAAAAGAGAAACCTCAGGAGTGAGATTTATTGCTTGGTTAATAATATCCTTCCCTTCCCAGTGACCCCGGGGAAGAAAGAAAGAGCTGAGTGGCTTTATCTTTATTCAGTGCCGTGGTCCTTCTGGGACACTTGACCATGATTGCATCATTTTCGGTGTCAGACTCGATAACGCACCGATTGTGTCTCCACATTTTTCCACGGCAGAGAACTCCCCCCGCAGCCAGGATGGTTAATGGGAACTGACGGGCTCCCGCGTCCGCCCGCGCGGCTCCCTTCGGCTTCCTGCTGTAGCACATTAACACAACAAATTAACATTGTAATTGCCTTTTAACTATTTATTGCTGTAGAAAAGGGGAAAGGAAAAAAAAATAATAAAGAGACCGACCACAGGCAAGGACCCAGGAGAGAGCTTAGGCAAGCAGGTCGCAGTCTGCACCTCCGTTTATTTCTATTTATAGCCAGCCATTAAACTGTGCTAATAAACAGCCAACCACAGGGCATGGCAAGTCCCTTGCTCAGGCACAGAAGAAGCAGCGAGTTAAATATATTCAGTGTGCTCAGCTCACAGGACCAGTGTGACTGCTACCAAAATCACAGGGATCTAATAGCAGCCTCAGCGCCTTTCAATTAGGTCCATTCATGCAGCAGCAGCGTCACTGCAAGAGCACGCACATTTGGCGTACGTATATGTACGCCCAGCACGTAAATAACAGGATAAATAAAAGAGGGCGCATTCAAAGAAAAATACCCGGTACGGATGACTCAGATTTAATCAATTATTTTGGAAAAGGACAAATCAGAGCAGTTCATAAAGCAATTCATCTGGGAGAGAAGAGCGCTTTTATCCAAACAGTGGCACGACGCATCTGCCACCGATTTCTCCAGAGCAATAGCCTCAAGAAAAGCGTTTATCGTAACTCTCCCTCGCATACAGTCGATTGTGATGCCACTTTCACATATACACAGCAGTTTCCACGGAGGGTTGAATGAAGTCCTCACATAACCTCCATGTTTAATCAGATTATCCAATGAAATAATACAGCCTTAAATGGAAAGTCTGCTACTCCCTCAAGCATTTCTGGAAAAGCTTTCATTGCTTGTTCTTCTGCTTAAAACATACGAGCAGCACTGTCTTCTGCCTCTATTTTTAGATACCTAGCCATCCGTAAAGCACCCATCACTGTGACTTCTAGATGCCAGTACCTTGCACTCCTCATCAGATTACGGCAGCCAGAAGCGTCACGTTAATCTATAAAGTTGCACGGCAGGCAAAACAATGACTGCAGCTGCTTCTCTGATTGTGAGCAGACACGGGAGGAAGAAGTGACTGCTGATGACGAGGTTTCTGTAAGGAAGGGAGGGAAAGCCCAGCAGGGTGCCAGGCGGGCTGTCCGGAAGCACAGCAGCACGTACCCAGCAGAGGAGTGACTGTGGAGCCTGGGTGCACACCGGGGTTCCCAGTACCTTTCTCACAGCCGAATGACAAGATGC
The DNA here is from genome assembly GCF_964211835.1 of Anser anser. NCBI lineage: Eukaryota > Metazoa > Chordata > Aves > Anseriformes > Anatidae > Anser > Anser anser. The sequence continues at coordinate 13,013,535 of NC_139737.1, forward strand.
TACACCATAGGCTTGCTTTTGGTCCCTCCTTGCCATGAGACCAACACCAGAACCAAATCCGCCCCTTGTGGTGCTCCATTCCTCCCGGCTGGGGATGCTCCAGGCTTGAGTCTTTCCAGCAAGGACATCCAGGCAGGGAAGGGCCTTTGATGAACCCTGAGCAGAAAGCGCTGGAGTTAGCAAATCTCCGGGTGGATTTCACAGGTGGAAGGTCGCTGCAGAGCTCTGCCACAGGGAGCGCGTTATCCAGCTGCAAACCCTGCAAGGGCTGTAACACCTCTGGTTATTGCACCCCACGGCCCCTTCTCTGGGTAGACACATTGCCTTGCTATTGATTTACAATTTAATCCAACGTCTCCAAATCAGTTATTTAAGCAACGATCCAATAGGTCACAAAATATGACCAGGAAAATGGCTCAGAGGTGTTACGGCACTGTGGTCTCTGTAAGGGAGCAGCGCAGCGGTCCAGCACCGTGTTTAAGCCCACACAAACACCACGTGTCACAACACGGCATTTTCCCAAGGGCAAAACTGGGGAAAAGTGACACAATCGGGACAGCGCACCGAGCAGCCTGCTTCATGGCTGTGCTCACACCCCAGGCCAGGACCCTGTGGTGCGGCTCCCGTGGCGCTCAGCGCTGCTGCCCGGAGCTCTCCCACCACACCCAGGCTTGGGCACGTCTGGAAATGCTGGAAAGGGCCCCAAAATGCAGAGCTCAGGCACCGGTTTCCACCAGACCCATACAAACCCAGTTACCTGTATAAGCTGCTACAGAGTAAAACCAACAACCCCCCTGGCCACTTTTCCCCATCCTTGGCCACTAAAAGGCAATCACAGATGAATTCATTTAATTAAAATACCTATTCTGTTAATTTTCTCCTCCTTATGACCACACAGCCCAGGTAAAGCAGGTGGGAAGCACCCCCCTGCACCACCACGCTCGGACAGTCCCCAGCTTCCAATGCTTCCTCCAGAGGGCAATCGGGTGGAAAGGGGGACGTTTTGCAGTCATTAAAATTTCATTTCATTTTTAACCGACAAGCTGCCATCTCAAAAGCTCCCTTGCGAGCAGGGGACAAGCAGCCTGGGGGGGAGAAGCAGGGGGGCTGCAGGAGCAGCCGGGATGCTGTTGGAGCGGGGGGGGGGGGGGGGGGCTGGCCACTTGCCAGCCTGCTCTGCTGCCTGAAAAATAGCAGAGCTAATAACCTCAATTACAGCCCGGCCTCTCCGGGGGTAGGCGATGATGCCTTTGTTTATCTGAATCCCGATGCGAAAGCAAAGATTGTTTTCTGTCTGCGGGGGCATATGGTGTACAGACGCTGGAGAAATAAGCAGCCCGCAGAAGGTCAGTTGTGCTTTCTTCCAAAATTCACCCTAGATGCTAGCGGCCTTAGTATGCCTTCAGTTCTCCTTTGGGCTCCTGTTTTAATTTGGCAGTGAGTTGCCTGGAAGGTGGCTATTGATGTGTCAGCCTCAGCCTCCAGAGCTGGACCCTGACCACATCGGGGGGGGCTCGTGGTAACCCAAGGGTGACCACAAAAATAGGTGCAAGGGCTTTGTCAAGAGGCCTGGAGCTATTCTGTAACAGTAAGTGGGGCCTGATTATCAACATACTTATCTTGTGACTATATTAGGTGGACATAGATGCCCAGAAGGAACAGGTAGAAAGACAACTGCCATGACTCTTGAGATATGGCCCAACAGAGCCACATCTCAATGGATATTCGAGACTTAAGCAGTGTTGGACCTCTTGCAATTTTCCTCCTTATTTACACACCTAGAACTACATGGAGATGTGATCAGGGACATTCCAAAAACCACAAGAGAAATCCAGAAGGATCAGGTAGAGAAACCACCTCCTTCACCATCACATAAAGGACCAGAAAATGGAGCATGCAGCATCCACACAGGGATGAGAAAATACAGCACGCACAGAGGAGAGGTCTGCCTCTGTCACCGTGAAGAAAAATCAACTACGCAGAGCCTTCATGGAAGAGGACCGTAGCTATAAAATCCTTTGTCATATTTAAGCACTGTTCCTGCTGATAAAATGAGCTGTGCCTCCATTCACGCACGGCTTCCCTCCGCGTGTCACTGGACACGGGGCCCTGCAGGCTCGGCCAGGCGCTGGGATCTGCCAGATGGTCCATACGGATGGTCCTGCACCGCAGCTGGAAGGTGGTGGCTCACTTTGCTGTATTTTTTTTTTTTTTTAGTATAAAAAGCCACGTGAAGGGCTATTTCAGTTAGAGGTTCCCCTCAGCAAGCCCAAGCGTGCCATCCACTGTGCTGCTGGCAAAATGCCTTCAGTTTGCATGTGTATAAACCGCACTGTGGCTGAATTTATGTAACTGAAGTTACGTTTTAGCAATTCCCTTACAAAGCAGAGGCCATCAGTCAGCACTTGTGGACATGTCACAAGCCAAGTATACGCCCTACATACACACACAAGACACAAAGATTTTGTTTACCTGCAGCAGCATAAATCCAAAGAGACATCTCATAATTCCTGTTCCCACTCGGCAGAGGCAGGCAGACACACGACTTCTTCCTGGTAGAAGTCAGTGAAAACATACAGTGCAGCCTGGTTTTTGGCAGCCCGAAGCTTGATGGAACGTGTTAGCAGGGTGTGGGAGATGTATTTACAGAGATGGACTAAAACCTGCCACTCCTCGCAGAGAGTGGGTACAGCGAGGTCACGCTGCCCACGTGTTTCGTCTACGGAAAGCCAGCACCTAACAAGCAATACAACGGCTCACGCTGGATACCCCTGCCTCAGGCGAAGAGTCAAATCTTTTCCTAGCTAAGAGAGCCTTGCAATTTAACCTTTGCCTGATTTCACACATGACCAGCTCTAAAAAAAAAAAATATTACAGCAGAACAACTGTGAAAAGAGGAGGGAGTTAGGGTACCTCTGACCTTGTTTGCTTGCATTAAGCAAGGAGACACGATAGGGGGAGGTGGGTGTCTAGCACAGCCACGCTAACCCCTGCCATGGGCACAAGCTAGCCACAAAGGCACGTTTCATCAGCCACAGAGGCATGCTGGAAGTTTCACAGACGTACAGGAGGAGCCACGGCCTTGTCTTTCCCTGTGGGGCTGACCATCGCCTGAGCACGGGGCTCAGCCACGCCGCTGGAGTCCTCACAGCCCAGCACCTCAGCCTGGGCCTTCTGAATTCAAAGCATTTTTCCTCCTTTAAGGACATTAAAAATGCACAGAACGTGGAGCAGGCAGCTTACCCTGCACATATTACTCGATTTTTCAGTAAAATCACATAACCACCGAACAAACGCTTGGGCTCATCGGCCACTCTCCCTCGACAGCTTCTCCAGTCCCAGGGCCCCAAGTCCTCCTCTGCAGGAGGAGCTCACTGTTAGCACTGTTCCTGCCACATTTTGGCACTGTGATGACAGCTGTGACATTAACGGCCCAGGCAAAGGCATGCAGAGCAGCAGCAGAAGTTGGAATGGCCCCAGGAACACAAAAAACACAGCGGTACCAGGGCCAGCTGGAAGCAGCACCACAACGCTGTGGTACAGGTAGGCCCGGCCTTAGTGATGGAGACCGAGAGGATAACCGTGTGCCCCGTAACGCCGAATTTAAGTCGTTCTACATTTAAAAATAAGGTTTGGTTAAATGGCTGTGGAGCAACTCAGCACATTAAATAGTGCTTCGATTTTTAAGCTTTGGGAAAACAGAGACAGTAAAGGACGCTTTCTGCCCCCCGTAAGATGAGAGGGAAAGGCAGCGGGGCCACTGCAGCTGTTTCTGGGGGATCTCTGGGCTGGAGGCCGACGGGCAGCTGGCAGTGTCCTCTGTGTGCCGGGGGACATGAGCCGGGAGCAGAGCACCTTGGGCAGCTGATGGCAGCGGTCCTCGGATCCAGGCTCACAGGGGCTGAGGACGCGCAGCAGGAAAAGATTTCCCGGAGAAAACAGCTCGTGACGCTGAGTGGTTCTGAAATTTGTGGAAAGCGCCCTGAGACTACTAAATAAAAACATGTCACCGAGATCATCTCATCCTTACAGGAAACATTTTTGTTCTGAACAGAAAGCAGTATCTCCCAATTTTGAGCTCAGATAAATTCGACATGTAATTAAGTTTTCCAAATAACTCCTCAGCTATTGCTTACAACCCTGACTATTTAAAAGCACATATTTGTTCTTGAGAACATCTTTAATCTTGCACGTACATGCCCATACATTACCTTTATCAATAAAGAGACACAGATTTCATTAAACCCAAGAATTAATTTTAAACCGAAACAATCACTCATGAACTGACTGAAAGTTTATGTGGAACAGCAAACGATTGTATGGGCCTATACATATTTCATTTTTAGCCGCTTAAAAAGTTGCTCTACTGTGAAATTTGGAAGTAAAATTAAGCAGTTTATTTGTATATCTGTGCCACTGTACAGGCATGCACTGCTCAGGCTTGTGGATACCAGATAACCATAAAGAGGCCTCTACCACTTTCTGAGTTTCTTTCCAAGGCTGTTGTACACATTATTATATGTTATTATAGTCCAAAAAAATTAACCAAATTTGATATCTCTTCATATACACACACACTTCTGCTAAAGACCTTATAACCTGCACAGACCAAAATACACCAAGGGAATACTTTTATCCTATTCTACACATGGTATCAGAGATGCTCAGAGGACACTTTCATGGTTGTAATGACGCCTACAACCAGACCAAAAAAAGCCCAACCCCTGCAACTTGCCAGTCCCACCTAAGCACCCACCACCAGGCTCCCCTGCTCCATGCACCAGCGCTGCTGGGGGGTGCCCTGGCTCTCAGCTCTCAGCTTCATTTTCTTCCCCTTCATTGGCATTTCCAAGCTTTCCAAGGGAAGCCCCAACTCTAATAATTCAAGCCCTAGCCCCGCAGAGGCTCCAGCTCAGCACCTACAGAGAACATGGGGAGAAGGGGAATGGCTTGGCCATTGCTTCTCTTCTGCGTCAGACGAGCCCACCTGCTGTTCACCACTAACAAAAGGACAAAGAAGGAACCCCGCCAGCTCCTCAGCCCTGCAAAGCGCTGCAGCCTTTAGCTGTCAAGGAAAGCACGGAGGCAGTCGCCAAGCCCCATGCAGGACCGCTTTCCCCCAGCCAGCTGGGCAGCAGAGGGGCTTTGCATTTCAGACGGAGCATCCAGCTCATTTTGTGTAATAGCCCTATGATTTAGATATCAAGGCCAGGCCAATGAGGGCTCAGCAGCAGCAATCACAGTATTTTCAGCCATCTAACCTAGTGCAGAAGCCCTTCTGTAATTCCCTCTTCCTAGCACATTATCTTTAATCATAGGCATAATAGAGGTTCAATTTGAGCCCTCAGCTGCATTTTGTTCCTTATTATTCACAGTGCCGCATTTTCCTCAGCAATAAACAATTTTCCCCCATTTCATTTTGCATTGATCTGCCTCAAAGTTCAAAGAGGTTTTTTAAGGTTTTTACAGCCCTACGTGGAAGCTCCCAGCCAGTAATGAAGGTAGAAACTCAGGGCTTTTCCCCACAAAATTGAATTGCACAAAGCAACTGCCAGGAGAGTACCCACTTTCTTTGTTCCTTTTCAGAGAGCATCCCTGGAAATTTAATAATTATTTGCAGCCATTTGCCAACACCTGTTTCATCCAAAGCCCACCATCAAGGGTTGCTCCAGCATGTACACTGGCTGGTTAGCCTGAAGCCTGCTCCAGCCCAGTCCCAGAGGAGCGGGCCCACCTCCACGCTTTATTACCCTAGATCTTCACTTCTTTCCTCCAGTACCTCCTCCAGTTCTTTCTGGACAAGCAACATCTTTAAGTGATACTAGTAGTCTCAAGCATTTAAAAAGAAAGTTGCCAAAACATGAGATTAATCCAGCCTGTGTAAATACACAGTTTTCCCTTAATTGACTCTTTAAATGCACCTGTGTCGAGGCAGGCACCACAGCAATGTATCAGCTTGAAAGACTGAAAGGTCTACTCCCCCCTAGAGGCATCTGGGCTAACATTTAATAAATTACAATCATGTTTTCCTTTTCTGTTAATATTTTCATTCCAAAGGTCATTTAACACACACACACACGCACACACTCACAAAGCACAGGAAGATGAAGGAAGCTGCTTGATTCCCCCACTTGGAAATCAGTCACTCCATCAGCAATGCAAATACAAAACCTTTGCACAAAGATAGATCTATCTAGCAGCGAGCACACTCACCTGGAAAAAGCATTTGACCATCCAAGCCACAGGAGCAGGTGGGCCTACTTCTCCAGGTGTACAGAGGTTACCGAAAACATCAGACTGTCTTAGCTAAGCTGGGTGCTTGAGCTCAGCACCTTCATGCTGCCCTTCAGTCACCAGCCTTGGACAGGAGCTCCTGCAGCCACCAAGAGGGACCAAAGCTTACGGGGACCCCGCGTCCGCTCTGTTGCCCCAGCTGGCGTCACTAGCAATGGATGCCTGGTCCCAGCCCCGCCACTGCCTGAGCAGCACTTGGAGAAAGAGAATATTAGTTATACACAGACCTGAAAGCTTTCGATGAGGGATCCATAAATGGTTAATTCGCTGCCTTAAATACGTAAGGAGCATAACGTTATGTCTTACTACTATCATATTAGGCTGAGAAGGTCTGTGTGCTCCCATCCTAGAAGGTGTCAGAAGCTTAATATTAATTAAATAGCAGATTTAAGGTTATTGCTCATAATCACAGCTGTGATCTGAATTATTGCTTGATGATATTCCCCTTTTGCTCGCTTGCTGCTTTTGATTGATTATTTGCATTTGCTGGTTTATAATGGGCATCTATTGCTTTGAACAGAGCCATCCTTTTTGATTCTAACTGCATTACATCCTCTGGTCAGATGATGGATTGGACTTTTGAGCAGACCATAAACACCAGCCCATTCTTGCTAGCGCGATATGTATCTATATTCCATATTCGCTCTTCAGCGTATCCTGTATTCAATCATCCCTATATTCATTTCTCCTGATATTATTATTATTAGCCTTAGGGAACTTGTTTTATAGGCTATTTAGTTTGAATTAAGCATGTATGTCAGTCATTTCTTGTTTCTAAAAACACAGACTATAAATGATAGCATTTATGCCCAGATTCAGCTTTGGACTAGTTTCCAATCCTTACCTATATCTAAGGTATTATTATCATTACTATTATTAGTAAAACAACTGCTAGATTCTCAATCAAAGACTTCCACGCACATTTCCACGGGCTTTTTAGTAGATTCATTAGACACAGAAAGAAAAAGGAATTTCCAGCTAACACCTTTCTTGTTTAATCAGATGTGGTCTCAAAAGAAAAAGGCCTTTTGCCATTTTTTCCCCTGTATGGCTCACTGCCACCTCCCAAAAATAAATTCTAGGATTGACCAAGATACTGATATTTCATCCAGGTTCATCTTTGTTTCAAGTACGTAGAGATTCATTGAAATTGCTATTTTTAAGTTAACAAGGTCATCTAGGAAAAAGTGAATACGCAGACACTTACTGTGGTAAGGGACTGACCACTCTTTCATCCAGCTTGAACAAGGTCAAATTAGTGCACTGGTGGTGTAAATTGAGTGCACACAACCTCAGAGGACCACGTGCACAACTTACAATGAAATGTTCAGATGTATAACCAGACATTCCCCCACCCTTCTTCTGAAGCAGCCTTATTACATTCCAAGGCTTTGTCCCTTCCCACAGGTTTGGTAGCAAAGCACCCCTCGGATGACACGACCCTCAGATTGTTCCCCATCATCCCTGCGCTTTCTTCTCCCACAAATGACTCACAGAAACATCTCTGGGGTTTTCTCAACTCATCGGCATCATTTGCAAGAGAGGGGAGCGTGCTGTTGCCTGCTGCTCTACACCCCTTTGGAGCAAGGGTGAGTCACCATCTCCTAATTTTGGCTTGAAACCCACAGATCATCTAACGCTACTGGAAGCAGAGCAGTCACGTTGCAGGCACAGCACAGGGAAGTCACTCCGCTGCTCCTGCAGTGGGTACTACTCAGCCTCAGTGATTTCTCTTTACTCTGACTCACATTTTTTTTCAGGGTGCTATCCACATCTTGTTTGTTTTGGTGGCTTTTTGGTTCAAGTTTCCAACTCATTCAAAATCACAATGCATTTACAGCATACCCACTTCTGGAGGCATTTACTGTACCAGGACAGTCCTTAGACTTCTGCAGCGTGAGCTGGCGTGGTTTTGTCACATACCATGGGACAAAGCCCTGCATTAGTCAGCCGCAGATCTACAGGACAAGCTGCCTAAAGCGCAGCAGCGGATTATGAAACTATTTTGTCACATCTGCACTGGAAGATTAAAAGCTGTCAAATGATTATCATCTTGGAAATAGGTTCTCTAGCAAAGTGAAGATTGAAAACAGCTGGGACTGCATCATCTGAGGTGAGCACTGTTAAAACTGGCAGACTATTTGCTTTTTCTGCTATTTTTATGTATTATCCAGCTACCTGACCAGATATTCTGGTTTGCAGGGAAGCCTTAAACCGGGTACAATTTTTCAGATAGAGATTTTCCTCAGCCTTTGGTATGCATTAGACAGGATATTTGGGAAGGAAAGACAGACAAAAAAAGTCACGTCCTCCAAATCTGGACTGAAAGCAAAGCACCTGTGAGCCAAAACATGAACTAGAAAGAAAAATTTAATCTAGATGACAATTCTTGCTCTCTACGTCTCCATAAGCAGGGGTATCAAAGCAAAATGACCATCCCCCACACATTGGCAGCATGCCTTTAAATCTAAAGAATTAAAATGAAGCCAAAAAACCGTCAGCAACTCGTGCTCCTGGTCACCAGACGCAGCAGCGGGCATCCCTGCACGACATACCACAATTCAAGCCCTTGATTATGTGGGGACTTAGTCAGTGCCCTGCAGCCGAGCACATCAAGCGATGACTCAGAAATGGCTTTGAGAGCAGAGGCATCCTGGGGGATAGGACTGCAGGAGTACAAGGCATCATGTTCTCTCCGTTTAATCCTTGCTAATGCAAGCAAGCTACAGGACTCAGTTTATAACGGTAGCTTTAAAAATAATCCTTTAACCACCAAAGCAGCAATATTTGTCACAGCGTATCGCATTTGCATCCTACTGTAGGTATTCACACGTGTATATCTGTACCCAGAGATGGGGCACACAGAACAGGAAGAAATGGGTGCGCTGAGCAGCCGCAGTGGAGGGATGCGAGCTCCAGCTGAATTGTGTTCATCTCATTAACCTGCCAGCTGTAGCACTCTGATGATACAGATATTTCCCCGAGAGTCCTAATTCATTGGGTCATAGAGATCAGAAGCTTTAGGATACCGGGAGAAAACAGGGGGGTAAAGATATTTTTATGCCTGACCTGTCTTAGAAGGTCAGGATTTCAGGGTTTGTTTCTTTAAACATCCAAGTCCTGATCTCAGAAACAGCCTCGCTGAAATGCTACAGCATCAAGAGATCCCATTTTCAGGTACTCATGCTTGTAGGGTAATGATATGCCAAGGGTCACAGACAGACAGTCCAATATAAAAAGCATTATTTGTGATACCATAAATTAAAGTCATGAACTGGCAGTGATGGACCTAATTAGAACTCCTTATTAGCTCTAATGGACATATCTGGGGGTTTGTTCGTTCCATTATCTACACAACCATGGAAGAAAGGGCCCCCATAACTCCAGCATCATCCCATCTACCACTGAAGCCTCTGTTTCATATCAGGAAGTTCACACCTAAGTTCATCACCAGGTGAAAGACCCCAGTCTTGGTGCAGCCCAGGCAAGCTGGAGAAGGGGAGGGTCAGCACGGGAAGCCTGGTCAGAAACGTGTCACAGAGCAGAGGGAGCAGGTTCCCAGGCCCTGCACAGTGCCCGCACATCACATCTCCCCACAAACACGTCACACCACACAAAGGTACTTCAAGCGCCGTGGCACTTCATGCAGCTCCTGCAGAGCACGTCTGTTCTCAGATCACGGAGCAGAGCGGTTAACCACAAGGTTCAAACCCACACCACCTCTGGCAATTACTGAATCTTCATTGTGATAAATTAGCTCTCGCTTATAACATTCATTCTCCATTTGTGAACAGCTCCTTCCCAGTGCTACAAGGATCACAGGCTATCAGGAGAGAGGATCAGAGCAGAGACTTTGTCCCAGTCTTTGTGTCAAGCCTGTGGGTCCCAGGAGGAACGCGGACGGGAGCATTGCAGATACCTTTACTGGCAGAAGTGACTGCACTGCCATGCTTCCTGGATCTAATTCCTTCAAACTGTGAGGAAATAGATTATTTCAGGACTCAAACTGCTTGAAGGGAACAGTTGTCACCATGATTTTCAACATGAGGATGTTACAGGAAGACAGAGGACGTCTATTCACAGCCTCCTAGTTGCAGTAATTAGGAGGAACTATCAACTCCACATCTACCTGGGGCCTGCTGCCTGCACTCATGAGCTTTATTGAAGTATACAGACACATAAAACATCTCATGAATACCTGGGGATTCACAGTGTGAGCCTTCTAATAATTGAGCACTCAGAAACATTATGAAAAAAAGTTAGGACTCTTAAATAAATTCCATGCTGGGCACCTGATTTGTAAATGTTGTGTTCAACCAAACAAAAAGCAGAGCCACCCCAGCCTCCTGCCTGCACAGCAAAACCTCTCGGCTGGGTTCAGAACAAGTGACAGACAACTTACCCACTCAATTACTCACAGAAGATATCCAACAGATACGTGCTAAATATTAGGGAGTTAGATAACACTTTAATTAAGCTTAATATTTTGAATAACATGGAACCATTTGTAGTAATTTCATATTCCATAGAGAAAAGAAGAGGGTGTTCTCTACCAAGGAATAATCTGAAAGGAAGCTTCATTAAAAGAAGCCAATTTCCCCATTCCTGTATATTTATGACAAGCTGGCTTTTTTTTAATTGTTTTTTTTAAGTTTTACTTTCTGAAGCTGCTACCTCGAACATGGTAGACACGGAGAAAAAGACCTTCCTGAGCTACAGAGCCCCAAATGTCCATACATGGCGCAGGAGACAAAGCAAAGCAATTCAGCTGGGTTCTTCAGCACGCTTTATACCTCAAAGGGAGATAATAAAACTCAAACCCACCAGCATCTGTGCTTAAATATCCATAGAGAGAAGCAAGAGATAGGTGAATGTTGTTACACATTCCAGTTGACCTGCCCAGTGTCCCATATGGCTTGTACAAGGTGTTTTCAACAAACAGCATTAACTCACTTTGTTTCCTACAAGATACCGATTTCCAATATTTTTAACAAGTCCTTTGAAACATGCTGTGATGCTTGCATTTATTGCTTGAATAGGTCTGAGGTCTCAGGTGCAAAGCACTGCCTGGGGGCAACATGCCTCTTCACCAGGAACTCGATTACAGGAAAAATCCAGACCAATACGCAGAAGAACTGTACTGTTACATGAAAGAAAGCTATTTGGACAAGAGATGAGCAGAGTTTTGCCAGACACACCTCCAAATTTTCACCTATTGCCAATAGGTCACCAGGGAAATAGTGATTTATAATAAGATTCAGCTTCTCAAATGAGCCTTTATTTTGGTGGACCTAAAAGCCCCATTATTCCACGCACTTTGGGCTGAACTTGCATACATTCTTTTCTTCAAAATGAGCTCTCTTCTATGCCAAACCTGCCATCCTGCCTTATTTATTATTGACCCGTCACAGTTTGGAAATGTAGCTTAAAATAAATGAGCCTGAATGCCACTGGCTCTAGAGTTATTAAACTGCCTGGCATTGAGGAAATTGCTTTTCATAAACATCCTGAGCTCTTCTGCTTTTTTCTTAAAGTGTTTAATACACTGAGAGTCCAAGTTAATCTGAATCAGTCTGCAGACTGAATTACTAATGAGAATGGAAGATGTATTATTGTTCAATATTGAAAGACTCAAGTTAAGGGACAGAGCAGAGGAAAAAAAGTTTCCAATATACAAATAACATTCTTTTTTCTTGCTGTCACTTGACCCACCAGGTAATCCGTAAAAGAAAATGCCTCCATTTTCTCAGTCAGAGGGAGCACGCAGAGGATGGTCATTCCAGGTCTCCTCCATCACAGATCCCAAATCTCACTGCCTACACCAGCACCTTTCTGCAGAATGGCAATACGGATGTTAAGAGCTGATCACAAAATTAATATGGTGATTTCCACAGTACCGTACACAGCCTTAGACATACAGTAACTATTCTGCAGCTAATTCCCTCTTCGACACCTTTGGTGGTATTCAGGAGTGCCATTTCTGTGCTAGCACCCTCTGGCACACAGAGAGGGGTGTACAACGGGTGCACAGGCTTGGTTAGAAAGCCTGGTATGTTGTTGGGTGAATGGCAAGGGGAGCACGGGCTTCCCTCTGCCGACTCAGCAGGGGGACACCAAACCCAGGCAGATTCACCAGGGATGCCCGCCGGATCCCTCGGCAGCCCCACCACTCTTTCAGCTCGGAGCTACTTCTAACCAATATGCACCAAAACTGAAGTTTAAAAAAATGAAAGGAGCAATGAAGTTTCCAGTCCTCATTCCCATTTCGAGCCCTGGCAAGACAAAGGGATGAACACCAGCTGAACGCACAAACAAAACCTGGACGTCCCAGCTTCATTCGGCCTGCGAGTTTGCACCTGCGCGATGCTAAACGAGGCCAACACCGCCGCCATCTCATTTACGAGATGTAAAATCTAGCCAAGCTCTCATCAGTAATGAATTCTTGTTTGTGGTGCCTCTAAATTGAGGGGAACGAGCACTCCTCCTTGCTCGAGGAAGAGCAGAGCCGAGGCCCTGTCGGGGTTGCTACGCAACCGCGGCCTGCACATGGCTGATAACACTCGGGCATTATTTCCCCGCCTGACTGCGCCTCAGAACAAAGCCCGGCTAATGAAGCTTTCAGGCGCTCTTGGCTCTGCCTTTGACGGCTCAGCGCGGGTTTTCCTTGCGCCTGTGTGACAGGCACAGCAGCGACTCGATGTCCCCTCCAGCCACAGACGTCTCCGGAGCTGGATGGAGGAAAGGCCCGATGGAGAGGGCAGGGTTGGAGAAGAGCAGCAAAATGCCCGGCCCATAAAAACCTGTGTCCAAAATGGAGGGCTGCCAGGCACGCCACAAAACAAGGCCCAGGCCACAAACCAACCAGGCACCCTCTGGTGCCCATGTATCCATCACACCTAACACCCTTATTACACCACAGCGGGGTACGGATACAGCTCTGTTGCAATACATTTGACCCCAACTTTCTTACACAGCCGACGTATAACAAATCCCTCTTCTGCTGAACAAGTAGGTGCAGCAGGAGCAGCTGTCGCTGCGAGCAGCACCAGCTTGCCCCCACACAAGCAGCCAGCTGATGCTGAAGCAGCCACATTTTGTAACTGGGACGGTCTCACCCTACACCACTGCCAAACCCTCACAGGGACAGCTGCTTCCCACAGAAGGACCTACTTGCGCCCTCCCCATCTTTGCATTGATGGTCAGAGCCACCCTGTACCAGTTTGTTTTACAGCAAAACACAGGGAAACAAGGAGCAGCTCCTTGGCCCTCCAATGTCCTGTCTGCTGTAACAGGACTGCCTGAAATATACTGCAGATGCCAGATGGTCCTGGAGCGACAAGGCAACGAGGAAGAGCTGACAACACACACAACGTGAGCCTGCCAACGAACCCAGACATACCTCAAAAGCTTAAACAGGGACAAATCCCTGCAGCCGAATGTTTTCTAGACAGCACGTGACTCCACACATTGGGTTTCACTAGGAAACAACTGAGAGCTACGTCAGGGCATGAATTCAAAGCCAGGTCACAATTCTGCACCCTGTACTATTTCAACCCACTCGTGACGTGCTAGCGGCAGCTTAAGTGATGCTGGCATGAGGCAGGTGCCTATCCACAAATCCAGAGCAAAACTGCAGCTGCAGAAAAGCTATTTTAATTCTTTTTCTATGTGAGCAACTGCGAGCAGGTACCAGTTACCTAGGAGAAGAGGGGACAAGTTCTTCCCACCTGAGGGCACTGTGAGGACGGGCCAGTGCAAGAAGCCCTGGCCAGGGTGTGAAGAAGGTGAGCTGGGATGGGAGTCCCAAACCCTCGGGTTGCAAACCGACACAAAAAGCAATACATTGGCAGGTATACGACAAGCACAAGACCACCTAAGGGATTATTCTTGCTCTCCCCAAAGACAGTTTCTGCACACAAGCAGGTAAATCGCCCACAGAACCCAGCGCACCCCTGCTCGAGGTTTGGGTTTAACAAAACCCACCTGGCTGTTCACCAGCCGCGGCTCTGCCTTGCTGGGCTGAGCAGAAGAGAGCACAGCACCAGTGCTTTTTGTCAGAGACAAAATTATCTAACAAGAGATAATTATGTGACATTACCACTGAAAGCAGCGTGTGAAAAAGCTTTGAGCCTGTGTATCCTGAGGTCTGCAAACCCCTTTCTCTACCTTTGTGCTAAATAGGTCTCATTTAGCCCATTTGTTCTGTCCCAGCCAGCAAAGCAAAAGTAGGGTTGATCGATTTGTTAATTACTGTAATTTTATCTTAAATACAGACAGCTGAGTGTTCATCAAGTCACAAATTCGCCTGTTAGTGAGAGACCTCCCCCCAGCTAAACAATTAGGGATAATAGTAAGTGGCTTATAATAAATGCAACCCACAACAACGTGCTCCAAGAGCACAGCGCTGAACCAGGAGGGCTATTAGGGAACACCCGGGTCTATTTCTCCTTTTGAAGAAAACAATGCAATATCTTTAATTGTCTCTCTTGAAACCCTGAGCCAGCTCTGCTGGTTTGTTATAAGTAAAATGCAATTATTCCACTTTTTGACTGCCTCTTGTGTCCAGAGACTGGCTTACTACAGAGCCATCAGCACAGACAAGAACACGGCTTGCACTGACAAGGCACATACAAATTGCTGAGACAGGAGGTGACATAGGTGGGTTACGTACAACCCCACACCTCAGGACCTTTAAAACTCTGAGAAAGGCTCAAAAGATTCAATTTCAGGTACCTTGGTCTTCGTCCTACATCCAAGAACACTTTCTGATTGCTAACAATAAGACACCCTTCCCCAAATGTCATCTTTCCCCCCAAAAGCACAAAGCAGTTGTAATTTCCATACATCTAAGTTGGACCCTGGCTGTGGCTGAGCCTGTGCTTGCACGGTGAGAACTGGCCCCAGAATTTCAAATCTGGGGATATGGCAGCGTCTTTTCCCCTCTGTAGTAATCACTGTGCTAGCACACGTCTGCCCACAACCATGCTCAGAGCCAGTCTCAGCTGCCAACAGCAGAGGAACTGCTGTTCCTCGCTTGCTGAAGACCTAATCCAGGTGCAAGACCATGCTGTGTTAAGGCAACATCAGTCTGGGGACTCTCAGCACCCTGTCCAGACATCCATTGGTGCTGGTGCCCTCCAATACTGCTCATGCTGCTCCCGTGATCACAAGCAGTCCCTGTACTCTTTAGACTTTGTTCCCAAACTTATGGGGCAACATGAAGCATATGCAGTCCTGAAGGCTCACGTCACCCTGGCCAGCACTGAAAGAGCAGGACTGCAAGAGCTGGAGGCAAGGGAAGCCTGCCTTTAGTTTTGAGCCAGCAAAGGATGGGGAAGCACTGGAGCAGGTTTCTAATGCAACCTGACAAGAACAAGGTTTGGGGCGAGCTCAAGTGCATCCACAGAAAATGCAAATCCAGGGATGGGAAGGGAGAAAAAACAAAAAGCTAGTTACAAAAAGAACCACACTTACAGACATATGCCTACAGCCTCCATTTGTTGCTGTCCTTCCTCTTTTCCTCCTTCATCCCCTAGTTGTTGTTCACTCCTTCAACTACACCAGCCAGGCAAGTAGGGACAGTCAAAAACATTGTTTCAGATTTCCTTCCAAGAACTAAGAATAGAAAAATAGATTTTCTTCCCCCACATTCTTTAGACCATGCCTTAGAAAGCGCTATGTAACAAAATAGAGTGGGAAAACTGCTTTAACCCCTTCAAGCCCATTGGGTCCTACTTCGGGCCATGCAATGGAGAGAAGCACTTTGGCAGGTGAGGTCGCCTGCCTTCCCTGGACAACAAGGAACTGGAAAGGGAAAGCCAACGTAGAGCTGCTTCAAGAGTTTGTCACCATAAAGAAAGG
This sequence comes from Anser anser, assembly GCF_964211835.1. Taxonomy (NCBI): domain Eukaryota; kingdom Metazoa; phylum Chordata; class Aves; order Anseriformes; family Anatidae; genus Anser; species Anser anser. The sequence continues at coordinate 13,029,690 of NC_139737.1, forward strand.
CTACAAGCCTCAGTCTATAGGGGATAGAGATGGCTAGGGAGAACATGGGAGCTGATCCTGCCAGGGATGCCACAGCCATTTCCTGGCTGATCCACCAGCGCTACCAGGCATTTTATTTTCTAATAACTTAAAACATTGAACTATGTCCTCTTCTTTCCTTCCCCACGGGACAAAGCAGATTAGAATTAGGTAAATCCACCTAGTGAAAAAAGGAGCCGCCTGCAGAGGGGCTCCAGCCACACAAGCTGTGCAGAAGAGTCAGGACACTGATGATCTGCCCAAGAGGAGAGAGCTCCAAGCACACATCCACTCCCCAACTTGGTTAAAAACATGTCGTGATCAAATTAACTTTTTCAAGATTAAGACATGGCTGTGTGCTGCAAGAACCTGAGTTATAGTCATATCACTATAATCATACATGTGTATATTCACGTTGGGCATTACCCTGCACACAGCCCTGGTGTATAATCGGAGCCAGATAGGATTTGGAGAAAACCTGAAAGTTTCTTTCTCACAGACACAAGCCAGCAGACAAACACAGATGCTGTTTGCTTTGTTGTCACAGACAAACAAGGAGCGCACTAAGGGAAAGAAACAGATTTAATCAAATGCTTTTTTTTTTTTTAGGGGGGCATTGTTTACAACTACTTGCTGTCATTTGCTTACTTTGCTCCAGGAAGCCTATTTAGTTGTTCTCCCATGGTGTTTCCCTCCAAGTGCTGAAGCTTCACTTGTTCCTGTAAAGATCCCGTAATTCTGCAGAGCTTTTGCCTGAAGCAAATTGCTTATTTTAAAATGTGGTATTTCAGTTCCACTTCACCTACAAATATGTTTAACCAGCATTGGCAAGATTCTTTTATGCTATGCCCTGTTATCTCAGCACACCCGACTAAGTTGCATACAGGATAAATACTGGGCTTTTGTTCTGAGCAGAGGAGATAGCTGTGTAATGATCAATCAAAAAATGCCCTTGGGGATGGGAGAGATTAGCACTTTGATACTACTGAAGATGAATGGGTGAAATGAGTTTGATAAGCTGGTGTTTTCCTCAGATAATTGCTTTGAAAGCTCTCTAAAGCCACTCAGATTCTCTCCTCTTTCCTTTTGTTCCAGGACAGGATAGCAAGTCCTGCTGGCCTATTGGTAATACTGGACAGGCTGCTACTGTTACCGCTTTTGAGCAGATAGAAGTGGATTTATGCCCTATACCGTCACTGAATATCGAACACTAAAGTGTAAGCCATAACCTAACCACACTTTCAGACTAGATTCCCGTCTTGGTGAGCCGGGCCGCTCTTCCAGGCATGCATGTAACTGAACTCAGCTCAACAGAGAAGGGACTGACAGGATTTTGAAGAGGGACTTCCCATGGCACTTGAACATCTTCCCCTCTTTAACAAGAGCATTTCATTCTTCAGAAGGTGCTAATCCTTGGTGCTCATGAAGGGGCCAGCTGTCAACTCATTGTCAAGAGACCAGCTCCAAACATTCCTCTAGGCTTTCTGAACCCAACACTGACTCCTCGTCCTCCTCCCGGATTGCTATTTCACAGCTACCCCACAGGAGCATCCAGAGAGGAACTTTATCTGAAGCTGTAACGTGAAAGTTGTCTAGCTCATGTAGACTCCAGGTACATCCATCCCTCTTGAGGCACAAGGCAAATTCTGCTGGAGTTCACAGACTGCTGCCATTTGCTGTGCTAACTCATTCCACCAATGAAACTGGAGCCAAGAAGTGTGATTGTATTTTTATTGTCTCATTGATTAAATGAATTTTAAATACAGAATTAAAAATTTGTAAAAAAAAAAAAAGTTATTAAAAGCCAACATCCAGAAGCAGGTTGCACATCAGTGACTGTTCAAAATTCATACTTGTTCTTTGGTACAAAGTTTGGGGAAAAAATTAAAAAGTACAGCCATCATTTGGAAAGAGGGTTTTTTTTCAACATTACCTTTCATATTTGAGAACTGATATTTGTCACGTGAGATCCTCCAAGCCTGTTTTTCACAGCACTGATTCACATTGTTTGGTGTTCAAAAAAAGACAAAACATTCTCATTCGTAGAAACTGTGATGTAGCATTCTTTGCCCAATACATTAAAAAAAATCTAGTGCACAACTGGTGGAGAAAAATGCAATGTTTTTTGATTTGTAGAGATGCAATTTAGCTTACAAAGCCCCTTTGAACTGGAACAGATTCTTCAGTCTTTCCTACAAACACCTTGGTGAGTTAGGTATTTCTCAGAGAATGACATCTCTGGCGTTTGCCCTTCGCTAAGCTTCATCACTGCAACAAAGATTTCCAGAAGTGATGAGTTAATAGGTACCTTTGATTTTTAATGCCCAATTTTAAAGCAGCTTGATCTTTTAAGAGACGCAGAGCACCCATCCTAAAGGGCAACAATTAGGCCCTGGTAGGCACAATTTAAAGCCCTATAAAGAAAGTTATCTCCAGAGGTCTTGTTGCTGGGGTTCTGGGTTGATTTCCCCCCCCACACACACACCATTATAGGTTCTTAAAAAGATAGCTATGAAGATAACCCCTTGAAACAGTGCATCTGCAACATCTCAACCAAAAAGAAGTATACTAATATATGCATAATTTCACGACTTCAGCATCACTCATACCATATTCACAGCAGGTTAGAAAGAATACAGACTATGGCTCACCTGCTTCTCAAGGATCTTATTTCACCAAGAGAATTTAACCACGCAGACAGACTAGAGAATGAAGTGCTCTTACAGTACAAATAAGGACTTTGAGAAAATGAATAGGAATAGCCAAACAAAGGGGGTAGGGTGGGCACAACAAGGGAGGGGAAGGAAAGTTCAGGCTGCAGTGGAAATGAATTCAGTTAAACATCAGAAATAATACTGGAGAGCTTGTCACTAGTGCAGCTAGGACTTGGCAAATGAAATACTTTGAGTATACACTTGCAGGGCAGCCCTGCTTCTGCCACATGAATAAATATCCAACAGTGTTTAAAAACAGTATAAAAAAATGTCAGGATTTTCAGAAGGTGCATGTTCCACCACCTGTAACTGCATAGTAGGTTCCCTCATGTGAGGTATTTCAGCATCACTGCAAAAGAAAACAATATTTCTGCACTCCTCTTCCACAAGTGAAGTCTCATTTGAACTGAGGTCAGATGATGATTACGTAATAATGCATGGTGCAAGTGCTCCACTCTCCCCTTGACTCTTCAGACCACAGCCACCATGCTCTGCAGGATGAAAACGTGTGGTTGGAGTGGTAAAGGGCTCAATTTAGTACCCACTGTAGTGACCAGACAGATATAGGCACAGACCTCTTATTTGAGCCACTGCACATCTTAGGGTTCTTGTTTCGTTTTAACAATCATGTTCACACAGAGCCTTCCAGGTCAGATTACTAACCTCAAATTCACTTCAGAGTATTTCCTTGGTTAACTGCTGACACGTAGGTTTTCCAGCAAAATAAATGCCTCTATTTTTTTCTTGTGTTGCATGTATGTTTTTCATTGTAGCCATTAAATACAAGATGTCAGCTTCGCGTCCCATCTGGCCTTTTTGGAAGCATCCCTTTTCGTTCTTCAAAGAAAGTAACAGCATCTTATTACTGAAACCCAGGATCACAGCTTCTTCTGGTAACGTGCAACAGTCAATAGTGGATCTTACCAAGAGGATTAGTACCGCTGTAGCATGTAACTCTCTCTCCTCCAAAATGTGGATGTGATCAAAGAACAGCAAATCCAGAAGAAACAAACGTGTTCTACCAACTTCAAGAGATGTTTCTCGTCTTACATCCCCCATCTTTGTTGTATAATTGCTGTAGCTTTGCAGGGTGTTTTGGGGGGCTTTTTATTTCATTTAAGAACAATCATATCCCTGCAAATTCGGCTACGTAAGGATAATTGGTGCTGTTTATCAACTCCCCTGTTTACATGTGGGCTATTGTACTCACAGCCAGCTGTCATGGAAGTAGTAAATAAAACTTTTTTCCTTCAAAGACACAAGCATTGTCCAGTCTGTGACTATACTGGGAACATCTCCATAGCTTTCTCTTGCCTTCCAAAAGCTTCAACCAAACTTTGTTTTGTTCATGTTCTCTTAGAACATCCGAGGATACGATGGGTTTTGCTTAATTATCCACTCAGCATGTGGATTGATATGATACAAGTCTAAGAGGTAAGTGTCTGGGTCCAGACAATGTTCACCTATTCAGAACAAGAAATTCAGAAAAAAAACATTTCTTATATTCTTAGTCCCATAGTTACTACTTTCCCCCTAAAGACTGGTACTTGTCCACATTCATATCAACACTACAACCATTCAGAAGCGGTTAGACAAATCTGAAAGAGTTCTAGTTCTTTATGTTAAAATGAATGTGTATTTCTTAAAACCACATTAAGGCTGAGCTTCAACTGCGGAAAGGTAATCTAACTTTCATACCCAATAACCTTAGCTCTTGAAAAGCATTTCGAAATGCATTTTGAAATATGTTAGTGATCAAATCCAGTAGCTAGACCAAGTTGTATTTGATATGATGGATTTTTCCTTCTACAGATGCCATTATGAGAAATACTGAGAGAAAATTAAATCACTCCAGTAGACAACGATCTTCAGAACCAGTTGTAACAGGACATAAGAATTCCTTTCCATTTTCAGACCCCCCATCTGCTGTTATATTATTTAGATTTCCTTTCCGTCTGATGGCACCACCCTATTGATAGAGGAAAGCTCTGACAGTTGCTGTTTGCTGTTGGTGCGGTTAACCCACATTTCTTCACTTGCCTTTTAATTTCTGGAGCCCCCTCCAAATCGCCTAATCATGATGTCTCCCTCCTATTGCAAGTTAGACATAAAAACTGGGTATCAAAGTTATTTTCAGTTACCACCCAGACTTACCAATATTGCCTCCCACTTCATACAGGAGCAAGCTTGTGCACTCCGTTGAGTTGTTACTATAGAAAGGAAAGACACACTGAAGTTAACATAGCTCCGTGAAGGGCAGGTTAGGTAGTTCAGTCATGTTTCTTCCAAAGGAATCATTCACAGTGCAGAAGTCAGCAATGGTCAAGGAAGCTACAACGCTGTATAGTACAGCAACCTTGCTGATTCTCCTGAACTATGTGGTTGTTGGAAATGACACCCAAAATTGTGCAAAGAACAAGGCAGATATTCCTTACTTGTAATGAGAAGCGCACTGTATACAAACACTTCAACAGAAAAACAAAAGGCATAAATACCAACTCTCATTGTCAGCATTCCTCTACAGTCAACAGCCTGTCCAAGAGAAGCTCATCTGCAGGAAGACTTCAGAGGCTGCAGGAGCTTGACTGAGATACTAGTTCCCAGCTGCCCCATACTCAGCCAACTCCCCATCCACCTTCTTGGTCTGGGCATCTCCTGCCCGTGGACACAGTCAGGAGATGCACTAACATTTCACCTATTGAATACTGCATACATGCCTGTGGGGTTAGGGAATTGTTTTGTTCATTTTGGGGATTACTTCAGCAATTCATCATTGGAGCATAGGAGGGAAATGTAGAGCTTATTTTAGGAAACCCCTACATGAACCTATGCACATTGGAAACACTGGTTCCAGGCAAGCAGCTCACACAGGTGATGCTTTTCTCCAGGAGAGCTAGAGAAGGTTTATTTTGCATGGTCAATGTTATTCCACCACTTCCCTTTCTCTCCAGCAAGGCTTTGCACATACTGTTGTAGTTCATTTGCCTTCCAGCAGATGAGGGGACCACCACTCTCCTGCCAGCCTGAGCACAGTGACGGAATCACCCAGCTGAACTACTATTTGTCTGCCCCACCCAGCACACCATTCCCAAAATCTAGAATGGAAAAGCAGACAGCAGTTTCTAACAGTTCCCTGCTGCACCAGAAGACAGAAAACATAGTGACTAGACCACCTGCTTTTTTTTTTTTTTTTCCCCCCAAATAAGCAGAGAAAAAGCACTTACCACTTGAGGAGGTTGACTGTGTTAACAATATTCCAGCCATTCTGGCACAAGTTCTTCTGAAACTGCCTCAAGACATCAGCAACTCTGGTTGCATTGTTCAAATGCACCTCTAGTGAATCCTTCAGGAGAAGTGAAGCATGGACTTTCACAACCTTGGAAGGCTGAACAAGAAAAGCAGAAGAAAAAAGAATAAAGCACTTCAAGAAAGACTTTGTTATCAGCTAAAACATCAAGTTTCAAACTAGATTGGAGAATGTGAAGAATTAAATTTACCCAGCCAGGTATTCATAGAATTTATTTTTCTTATTCCACATACTAGCAAATGGAAGCTTATAAAAGCATCAAAGTGAGCATTATAAACAAATTATCTGTGCATCAGTGTTGTGATTGTGGAGAAAAACACTGGTCTCGATCAGTGTGTGCTGGTGCTCTCTGCTGTTCAAATACAGTACTGGCACTTGCAGGTTTTGATGAAATTGGGATTTGGCAGAATAAATTCAGAAGAAGTGTTTTTCCACTAGCATGATGGACTTCTCTAGAATTCATTTAAAAAACAGGAATATGGAATAATATTCCAACAGGAATAATGTTTAGACAACTGAACAGTCTTACACGGACTACTGAATTTTAGAACAAAAGATAATTTCAAAAAAGAAGCACTGAGCTATTACAGAAGAGAATCTGAGTGCTTTTTTGTCAACTGTTCTCATTAACACTTTCATGAGCCAATTTTTCAGAATTTTTATGCAGAACAAAGAACCATTCTAACTGAGTCTAAACCGAAGCATGTTAATTTTGCAATTCTAGTTCTGCAGAAACAGTGCTACACACCACTAGGAAGCACTGTTAGCACAATCCTAAGTATTCAGTCATCTGTTGGGCTGCCTAAATTGTAGTTATCCTTTCTGAAACCTTTTGAGAGTGACACGCATACGTAACCAGACAAATTTTAGGTGCACATCTCAGTAGCCCAACTGGTATAGAAAGACGGGGGATGTACTGGCTTATAAGAATACAAACTCTTCTTCAGGTATGCAGATTTAAGCTCTCCATGTGTTACTCCTACCTGCAGGCTTCATTTTGCTCATGTCCTTAGATTATCCCAGCATCACCACCACTGCTATGTGATACCTAAAATCCAGCATTGTGTAATGTAACCTACCTGCTACAGACCTACATTAATTAATTAACCATGGTAACCAAAAAGCAGAATGACTGCAGCTTTGATACTCAAATGGGTCCGGTAGCAACATCTGTTTAAAAGTCTCAGCCAGCACCAACACAACAGGTGAAATAGAGAAGTTTCACCTCTCTCCTTCACTTTGTCCCATACAGATCAGCAGCATTACACTGCAAGATGACTGAAAACGTACTTTCACATTACTGTAGTAGTCTAAATTTTTTTGCTTTAAGTTTACTAAAAGAATTCTGACTTGATCCTGGCAGGCATGTCTGTCTAAACACATGGGACACCTAAAGCTATGTCAATTCTGTTCATGTGAGGTTAAATCCAGCATTTCTGCTCCTGGTCTCTTCCCCTTTCTCCTGTGAACATACAACATCTTAACAGTATTTTGTAGTTTCAGATTTAATCAATACGCTTGCTGTTAGGGTCATCTGTTGCCACAATCTGGCTAGTAGAGTGTGGGATGCTGCAGACTGTTCTCCCTCTCACTCTGTAAAAACCATCACTCTTTAGACTTTTTCAAGTTCTCATGAAAATACTATAATGGGAATGTATTTGGCACTTGTGAAAGAGACCAGTTCTATCTCACCTCTGCCTGGTTCTTTTCCACCTTGTCTTTATCAGCATGAATCTTCCGCAACAAGTTTTTTATCCGTTTGTCACAGAACTGGTACCTTTTACTATTGCTCTCGTTGAGTTTTCTCACTTGAGCTACCAGAAAAGAGGAGACCTGGGCAGGGAAGAAGGGGGAAAATAGGAATCAAAACAAATCAAGAAGAGGTGAGGATACAGTTTAGAAACCCAAATATCGCTTTATGAAGCCTCTTAAGCAGATGAAATATCTATATACCTTCAAAACAGGTAATCTTGGAATTCAGACAGAAGCTTTGCCAACAATCAACTCGTCTGAAATTTCCAAGACTATCCCATTGCCTACCCCAGTTCCATCCAGACCAAGGCACTGCTATACCATACTGCAAAACACCTGTGCAACTTACTGTCCAGAGCAAATCCTGATAGTGGATCATCATCCGCACAACATCAGCTGCCCCCTCTGCTAGCTGTTTCTCCTTCCCTTCGGGGATCTTGTTTGGCAGGCCTTTGTGCATGAACAGGTTTGGTGCCATGACTGTGGAAACGTTCCAGAGATTCATTTTGTTGTTGTTCTCCCTGGCAACCACTTTGCTGAGAAATTCAAGTAGAGCCTGAAGAGAGGGAAGGAGACTTAAGATATTAATTCCTAATAGTACTCAAGAAACTAGAGTGACAATTGCTGGAGAGATCATCTAATCAGCACCTTTTCTAGATATTCATGAGAAAATCCAGCTCTCTAGTCAGGAAGTACAGTGGCCAAGTTCTAATAATAGAATAGCAACAAATAACTACACCAAGCAGGGAGATGGTTTATCCAGCGTTCATGAATCAGAAGAGACAGTATGTGTAGGAAATAGGTAAGTTCTTATTTCTGGACTGGTGGCAATTTACAAACTCCAGTTCTAGAAGTTACAGAATCCAAAGCCAACCCTCTTTTCCCCCAGGATCCCCCAAATCTATTCGCAGATGTCAAAAATGAAACCCTTTGGATCTATTTTGCCTCACACCTTCAACAAAGTTGATGAATTTCTCCCATATATATTGTCTGTGGGTGCACTAAGATGAGACCTATACATCTTCCACTCCATAGCGAAGTGCTTTAGTACACTGAAAAGAAAGAACATGTTTCTGAAAATGGTGTAAAAATCCCCCTAAGACCACATGGATTCCTACTGCTCTTGAATTTGTACCCAAAAGGCAGCCTGTGCTTACAGCTTACATTCACTTCCCAGCCTGTAGATTTGCTTATTCCCCTCCATCACGCGTTTCTATGCTCAAGTCAGTGAAGTAAAACCTCCTAATCATCCGTTATTTACACTCCCCTTTACAAAAGCTGATAGAGTTCCTTGAACAAAAACGTGGAATGAGAACATGTTTTTCCAGTTAAATCAAGAACAGGTAGACTTACCTTTAGTGTGTTTCTGTTAGGCTCAGGCAGGATCAGGATCAGGAGGTTCAGAGCTTGCAGTCTTTGCTTCAGGTCTGGAATATCTAGAAAGGGAAAGACAGGTTCAGGCTTCTGACACCATTCTTTTTAAGAATGGAAATTATGTTCTCAAGTCTCCTTTATGAAGTGAATCACTTTTGTTCCAGATGACTGATTTTTTTTTTTTGAAGACTTGCTGGTATTATGCTTACTCTAGGAGACCCCACCACCTATTTCTTGTCCAAAAAAAAAGTTGCACACACAGTTGGCTTAAAACATTCAAGTCACCTATTGAGGCACAAACCTCAGAATAAGACGCACTGTCTTACACTGCTGCAGACGGTCCAAGACCATGCACTCTGGCCAGTTGCCACAGCTCAGTCTGCACGTACTTTTCTTTTTTAAATTAGGTTCTCCTAATTCACATAGTAACCTTGCAGCCTCAAATGTAGTAACATAACTTATTCAGGACAGTGTTCCTACACAAAGATTTTGTGTACAACCAAGAACTAGCGACTAAGACATCGAAGCTGTGCATAATAGTATATATAACACCCAGCAAACTGAGTTTGACCATCTATAGCGAGTATCATGTTCTGTATTCCCAGGAAATCCACTTGCTAACAAGAGACTTGACAGGAGAGCCCAGGACTAGAAAAGTACAAACCAGCAAACTGACACTAAACAGCCCAAAGAGGGACTCACTTTGTACAGCAGCAAAAGCAGGAAGATACTCTGCTGTCAGCAGCGGGGCAGGCAGCTCTCTTATGAATCTTTTCAGTAGCCCAGATACATCATTCTGGTGGACTTCATCCCAGCGGAAAAGGCCGGTATAGAAGTCCCTTTCTAGCTTCTGTTCCAGACTCTATATAAAAAAAAGAAAAAAAAAGATGGAATTTATTACATGCTTCAGTAAGCAAATAAAATGGAAATTCTATAGCTGAACACTAGGTCAACCCATCAAGTCAAAAGACCACAGATACCCTCAACGACAGACATTCCCAGATCTCCCAGTAATGGACATTTCTAATTGTACAGGGAAGGGAGACAACTCAAATTAGACCTTATTTCAAGACTTGCTTCAGCAACATGCTCCCTGATCACTACCAATATTTTCAAAGGTAAAGAGCTCATACCTTGATTCTAGTCTGGGACCCAGAAACTCTCAAAATGCCCTCTGTCTCAAGTCCTCTCTTTTCCAAACAAGATAGCAGCTATTAAAAGGGGAAAAAAGAAAGCTCTTAGGTACAGAGGGTGAGAAGTCAGCCCTTCCTTATCACAAGCCTCAAAGGCTTCCCAGCTTCGAGGAGCAGAAGCATGAATGAAATCAAGAAAACTTACTGCCTGGAGTAACAGAGGGACCTTAGTGTTGGGAAGCAGTTTTTGGTCGTTTTCCAGCAGAGTGTTGAGTGGAACTCCAAAGAGTCTTTTCTCTACAACAGAAACATGTTTTAAGTCTGTACCACTGTTAATACTGGTGTCAGGGATACTTCCAGCACTACAGACTAAGACAGCACATTTTATAAGTTCTGGAGAAAAAGAGAAGAACAGGTAATAGGACAAATGTACACGATAGATGTAAAGGTGGTAGTAGGTCTTGGTATCATAACCCAATGATTCCAGAAGAAATAGATTAATGCAAAAACACTTGTCACAAGGTTTCTTATCAAAGACCTTCTTTGTTCTACCACTCGAAAACCAAATTCGTAAGAAGATCTCAACTAAAAAAGGCGGGGGGGCACAAAATGAGGGGAGAGAAAAAAAAACAAAAATCAAGAAAACATACTAACCTGTTGTTTTCAGTTTTGCTGCCTTATTTCTCTTCAGCTCAAAGCCTAGAACATCACAAAGAGCTGTTAGTTCAATAAGGGCCAGCGTGGGGATCTTCTTCATGTCCTGAGCAGATAGATCTCCAACCCTGGTCACTCCCAGTCTGCCCTTGTGGATTTTAAATTTCTAAAGGAAAACACACACACACAAAAGGTTCAGTACAAGCTACTCTACTGATCCTAGTGATTATGAAGTTCTGTTGCATTTTTATCATTCTTTATCACTAACTAAGCATTTATGCATTCTCCTATTTTTAACACTAGGCAAATAAACAAAACTACTACTTCTACTCAATTCATAGTTCAATATTTCCCTTTTTCAGCATTACTCTCCAAATATATTGGAGATCCCAGTTTTCTAAATTAAAGAAAGCCTGATACCCATCCTAATCTACATGAACTTTGGAAGCAGTCCAGTACATTTTCAGAGAAGAAACTGTTAGCATTACAAGCAAGAAAGTCCAGTTATTCTTTTTTTCAGTGGCAACAACCCAGATCCACATCCAAATTGCTACAGATTCACACACAAGTACTATTTCTTTTGACCCCCCACTACACAACAGTTATCCTTGTCCACCACTGCAAGGATAATTGCATTACCCATCCAAAAACCCCTGCCTAGTACAGGCCTGTTACAACACTATCTATGGAGGACGTTTCCAAGCGTTGATCATACAATTGAATCAAATGTCTTGCACCCATCTAGGCAAGAAGAGAAGCTAATTAAGCTCTAACATGAAAAATTCTTCCTATGCTCACAGTTAGGGCATTTCCATCCTTTATTCTCCTGGATTCAGACAGGAACGATCCTTTGAGCAGGACAGCTGCTTGCTCTGAGTAGGCAATGTCCATGTTGAACACCTCCTCTTTTCCAGAGTTTCGAACTGTGCAGGAGTAATCCTGGGTTTCTGCTACAGAGGTGAAAACACCTTGAATTTCAGAAAGCTAAAAGGGTGAAGCTTAGAAAACAAGTGCATTAAAACTGCCATTTAAGACATGTTTGGAGTCAACTGCCTTTGGGAAAGAGAAAAAGGATCACATTAGCATTTGAAAAGAGTGCTGTCAGAGCACAGTGAGCCTAGCTTAAAGCCTTAACATTACAACTATGAACACCAGGTCAGTAGTAAGATGTGAACATGGCCTTAAATTAAAGGACATACATGTGGCTAACTTCTCTTTATGCAACTGTGTATAGTGCTTATAGGATTTCACTATATGATCTTTGTTTTTTTAATTGCTTTCTTGAAGATTGAAGGTTATCACTGAGTGCTAATTCCTAACAACAGTAGGCCCTTGAAAAGTTTACTAAATTCAGCAAATTTTGTAAGCTTGCATTTAAAAGAAAAAAAACCACACACAAATAAGGCCTTACTTAATAGTAACAGCTAGTATTGGAGATAGAGCTGCTCAAGTTCAGAGTCCAGATTTGCCTAACTTCCCTTTCAGTTCCAGCCCCACTTCAGATCCTACACCCCATTTCCAATCCTACTGTACATTTGAAAATTCCTCCTTACGTTTCTGAACATTTGAAGTCCGTAGATTGTGCCACAACTGATCTGGGCTGGACTCCTCTTTCTCTGCTACTGTCTCCTGAAAAGTAAATGAAAACACTCTTACTTACACAAAGCAGAACAGAAGTCATTACAATGACACCCTGATTTTGGTAGAAAACCAAAACAAAACCAAAAAAAAAACAACAAAGAACACCTGACATTGCTTGCTACTCTGAGAAAATGCTGCTGAAGGTCAGGACACTAAGACTGTTCTGAAACTAAGAATTATTAAACGAATAACAATTAGGGGATTTGACAGGCAGGTGAAAAACAGACAACTTTCACGGATGGTATTTATGATGAATTTCCACACCATGAAAGCAAGACTTACTTCCTCACGATCAGCAGCCAATTTCTTTTTTGTTTATACATTGAGGGGCTAACAAACCGTGTACCAAGCAAACTGCACAGGATCTAGCCACACACCAGCACCTAAAAGCTTCCCATTGCAACCTTTATGGTAACCTGCCTCTTCAGGTCTAGAAAAAGAAGTGCATCTTTAAAGTATAAAGAGACATTTAGCAGCCAATTCTACTAATGAAAACCTTCCTCTTGCTAGAACTAGTCAGAATACAAGAAAGCATATTCTGTTACCAGAATTTAGCAACTTTCTGAGAACCTGTTCATGACATGGAGTTGTGGACAGATGAATGAAAGCTAAAAGGAACCTGTGCAAAGTCATTGCAGATGGACAGAAGTTAATCCGTACAGAAGATGTACTATATATTTAGAGTAGGCATACAACTGATGAGCTTACCATGAAAGCAGAACCACTCCATTTAACATCTGTAACTAATTCACACCAGAATGTCACTTTATCAGATTGGATTTAACTGCTCAGATTTTCAAGTGCAAATAAAAGAAACCTAGTGAGTGGGCACTTAAGGTTAAGAGCTAAAAATCTTCATTCCCATATGATAGAGCATACAACAGATTTCTATTTAATATGTAAGTTTAAAAACTTGCTGAATTTCAACTGATGAACTTAAGAAGAACTTGCAGTTGGAATAAAATGTCACTGGAATAAAGAAAACACAAGAGGGCTCCAAATGATATCAGAGCTCCATGAGGCTGCAGTGCTGTAGGTGCTACACAAAGCGTTTCTTCCGACAGTCTCTAGGAAGATTATAGAACTGCAGGTTCTGTAGTAATTTCTCCTCAGTCCTGCAACCTGGATGCAGAAGTTCTGCAATCTCAGCTTCATTTCAGCTTAAGAGATGAAGCCACCTGTTTTGGAAATGGAAGCAGCCCTAGGTGCAGGAAGCTGAGGCTGCTACCACAGTACAACAAAACCTTTCGGGAGATTCCACTCAATCAACATACCCCAGAGCCGACCACTCCAAAAATGTCTCGAACATCACGCACGGGATGCTTGTTCTTCCTCCTCCGAGACCGGGAGTAGGTATCTAACCTTCGCTGCACAGCAGCGGCCTGGGTCTTCGTCAGGGTGGAGAGCAGCACCACGTTGTCGTTTTCTGAGGCATGGTCCTTGATGAGGTCTGACAGGCCCGCGTCCTGGAGCCACTCAGCTTCAGCTTCTCCCTCTGCAAGACAACAGACGAGAAGGGGGAGCAAAAAGAGAAAGAAGAGAAATATGAGTTCTTGAAACATCAGAAAATCAGAAGCCTGAGCCATTCCCTTTCCGGGGCGGCAATGACTGAGAGTTACATCTTTTGTGAGAAGCCCAGGCCACTCTTGAAGTCCTGTTCCCAGGTTAGCTGGCCGAGTACCAGGCTTGAGCCAGACAAGAGACAGCACTTCAGGCAGCTCTAACTGTCCACACACTCCTTTTTCCTCATCTAGGGTGAGGAGAAAAAGACTATGGAGATGTGTGTGCTACCAGGACCCTGGTAATACACGTGCTGGGCAGAAGGGGCACAATAGTGACCGTATGGCATTAGCACGAGGACTGCAAGAGGAACTGAACCCAGTGGGGGCTTTCACAGGATATAGGAGGAAAGGCAACTGTACTTGCTGAAGTCTGCCTTCACACGGACTATCCATGTAAAGGGGAGCTGTGGCAGCAGGCACAAGTACACCAGTACGGTAAGTCAGAGCAAACAGCACTGCCTCCCTGGGCACAAAGGGTCCTCTGACAGCATACAAAAGGTCTGTGAGAAACCACATAACATCTAACACTGCGCATTTGGCTTTCATATAATTCCCGATCATTTGGCCATTTCTTTTAATTATTTATCTACATGCATGCCTCAGTATCAACTTTAAAAAAAATCCAGATACTAGTCTGATAGATTCAAATGTATTTTATTTAATACACTTGCAGAATTATTTGCACACACTGTCACTGCTCCTTTACTGTATTATGTTTTTAAGTGGACTGACTGCTACCCACACAGACATTAGACAACAGTGTTATTCTTGCTCTATGCATTCACTTATGACTGTATCTACTCAAAACACCTCTAAAATTAAAGACCATTCCAGTTCCAAAGTAAAGTGTGACAAGCCTGGAGACAGTAACAGCAGCATTATTCAAACAGCTCAACTCCATGCTAATCTTCAATGTAAAAGTTGCACTTCAAACACGGAAGACAATTTTTCCCTTATAGGATGTGCCTTTTGTGCAAGTGGGAAAGTGCCCTGAGCATGGCAGTTACTTGAAATCCAAGGATGAAAGCAGCAATTTAGCAGCTGGCTTCAACTTTAATAGTGTGAACGCCAGAGAGCCTTTACCTTTTCAGTTTTAAGTACCATAATCATTCACTGCAGGCAACTCCAGCACAGCTCTACCTAAGGTTATACTGGGAAAAGAAAAAAAAAAAAAACGAAACTGAACTGACAAACGGAATAGTTCATTCCTATTCTTTTCTTTCTGATGCAGACTGGTATTCCTTATCTATCACAGCTGCTTGGGCAAAACTTCATTATTGTTGCATCAATAAAAGCCACACAGATCATCTTATGGGATTAAATCATTTAATTTTTCTGGAGAGACTACTGTTTTGTCACAGCACCTGAGAATGGAAGGAGCACGCTCTAAAGGCTGAGGAGTTTGCTGGAGTCACAATATCTGTTTGCAAGTTGCATGAAAACAGAACTCTATTCAGCATTACACCAGAGCAAATAGACCCGGACTTCTAGCAAACTGGCTAGCTCTCCCACACTGATTTTGGGCACTTCTCACGTCCAGTTCTCCAAAAGCTTAGCAGTTAAAAGCATCCCCACTGGCACTGCTCACTTGGTTACAGCTACTCATGCGTGTGTAGGGTTGGGACTCAATCACATTTATGAATTCCCCGTATACAGCTATTTGTCCTACATCCGCGGTTTCACAGAAGCACAGCGTGCAAAAGACTTCTTTATTTTGTCCTTGGGAACTACAGGAAGTTAGTGTATTGCTTGCAAATTTTGAAAATATCCAAATCCAGTCATAACAGGAAACTAATCTAATACACAATACTAAGCAGAAGACCATGAATCGGACATCCGTTTAAGCCTACTGCTCCATCTGATGCCAAAGCAGCTCAGATGTTAATTTCTCAATTTAATATTTTTGGCCCAATTATGTTTACCAGTAACACAAAGGGAAAACAGTAAAATAGGTTATTTATGGGAAGAAGAGGAAAATCAGAGAGGAACAGGCCAGAATTGAGAAGTCCATAGCAGTCTGGCTGCAGATTTAAGCCTGGAGGGTTTTTAACATTCGCCTTGTGAGATCTGGACAAGCAACATTTGGGGAAGGAGGCACAAATGGGAATAGATATGCAAAACTAAAGAACACCATTTGCAAGAACTTACTTGGAACATGAACTAACCAAAACTAGTATTCATAATAATTATGTTTAGTTTCCAAAAATTGGAATGACAGCTGGTATCGTAGGATATTTAGACAAAACATAATGTGCAACTTCCCACTTATTTTTCAGAGGAAGAGAAGAAACAGCCTTTGCAGACGTTTCTCAGAGATGACTGCATGTTACGAGGATACTAACAGATATTTTAGTGCCACCACCACACACAATGCATACACCTGTTGTACCATGGGCTTTGGAGATAGCTGGAGCAAGCAGCTAGGAAAACACTACACTACTCCTGTTGGAGAAAAAAGCCAGTTTTTGACCCTTTCAACTGTAGGTGAGGCCGCAGGCATCAAACCCCAGCACCTTTCTGCTGACCCAGTTCTTCCCCAAGGTTACAGGCTGACCAGTTGTCCGTGGGAGGCCATGAGCAGCCTCCCATTTCGCCACCCCTCACGCGGGGCTCATCGCCTTCCAACTGGGTCAGCATTTTTGCGATGCCTTATCTGCATGAAGCCTCCACGCCGTCTCCGTGCCGTGATGGTTATCAGCGCTTCGTCACCGGCTCCAGACAGAGCTATTAACTGCTGCCCAAGCCCAGCTTCTCGGCCTTTATGCAAACAGCGGCAGTGCCTTTGGCCTGAAGCGGCCCAGCTGCGCGGCCATCTCACCTGGCTCCAGCTGGAGGCTGCAGAGACACGAAGCCAGGAGGCACCAGCCCAGCCTGGCCTCCTGCATTTAGGCCAGCCTCAAGTTTCCCCTCATTACTTACGCTTCGAGCACAAGGCTTGCCGATTGAACTCCTTCCCAGAAGGCACCCAGAGGCTGAGCACACCGTGCTGCCCTCCCCGGCCTGCCAGGAAGGCTTCACTACCAGGAGCGTTACTTCAAGTTTGTCTGGTTACAAGTGCCAATTAAGCAGTTAGCTACGAGATTAACGTGCAGCATTACAGGAAACTTTTCTTTATGTCCCTGCTTACACACAGCAATCAAATTGCCTCTAGCATATCAGTATTTCGGATATCCTAGACAGCCTTTCATCTAATGGCATGCCCTCTTTTCCAGTCTCCTCCCTGATGCAGTCAGTTTCTGAGTCACTTTTGTATCTCTTCCAGTTCTAAAACACAAGCTTAAATCTTTGATGCAGGGACACTGACAGTGGGCCTTGATGTTCAGTGTCTTGCCCATTATGGCCAGCACAGATTATCTTCCTGTCCTACTCTCCAGGGCCCCTTTATGAACCCAGCATAGTTATTTACCCTTCCCAAACATAGCATCACACCAGGACTTTCACTCAAACATTTCTCCGTTACGCTCATATATCCTTCTCAGTATCAGGCCAAAACAACAGCTGTAGGCTGTGCAGGCTGCAATCCCATCATCCAGAATGGACACAAGAAATGTGTGACCGCCCAACTGTGGAACTGCTTGGTGCTCATCAGTCCTCCGAAACCCCAGGATATTTATTTTAATTCTCATGTCAAAAGGCAATTGGTACAGACTCCAATTATTCCAAAATCCTGGATAAAAATCAATGTTCTATAAAGCCCAGTTGAAACACCCCATATGCATAAAGTGATCTTTAAAAGAAAAGAAAATAAAAAGCAGCATCAGAAAAATCTTGTGTGGATGTACCCTTGTCATTCTCAGTGTTTATTATGGTTCCTTGAACAGAGAATCACAGGGGGAAAGCCTGCCTTCCACAAAGGCAGCTCTTGTAAAAGCCACTATGATAAAGTCTCAGGACCACGTACACAAACAATCCTTCCTAAATGCTGTTAGCTGTCAAAGCATGCTTACCACACAGCTAGTGCACAAGGAATGAGGGCACCCACACTTAGTGGTGGCTGCTTTAAAAAGTCCGGAGCCGTGAATGAACTTCTCACCCATCTTCAGTCAGCTTTTTTTCAGAAGCTGAAACTAGGTGAGGCTAACACTCCTCTTCTGCGGGGAATTAACCATCACCCAGTGGAAAAAAAAAAATCTCTATATAAATATAACTGTGACTTGCCAGGTAACATTCTAACCATATGCCATCATGCTTTTCAACCATTCAGGTGCATAAGAAAATTTTCAAAGACGAACATCTTCCTTCCTCCCCTCACTCCCAACGTTTTTGGCAACCTACCCTCTTGTGCTTTGACATCTGCAAGGCTGCATTCCTCTTGCTCGGCTTCAGTGCTCTGTTTAATGTTCTCTACTTCCAGCCAAAAACTGTCCATTGACAAGTTGTCCAAAGAATCTATCCTGGAAGTGATGCCCTCTGACAACGGGCATGCCAAAGGACTCTTCGGAGGAAGCTGGCTCATTTTGCAAGGGCAATGTCTGGCACTGAGAGAGGAAGAGATAAGGAAGAGAGATTAAGCTACACATATTCAGGTATGGCATTCACAATACATCCTTTTTGATTAATGGCTGCAGTAAAAGCCAAACAGAGGTAAGTACTACACTTCCTTTTGTTAGTCTTCGGCAATAACAGACAAGGTTGGGATCAAATCCACCAGAGCAGGGAAAAAAAAGAAAAAACTACTGTCCAAGCACGTGAGCGGACACAATATTGGCACTAGTCTTGCTATGCTGTTCTTCCAGCAGCCTCTGAGATACCTCCTGCATTTCCCAGACTTGCTTCCAAGATCCCCCTGTAAGCTTGGTGTTACACTCTCTACATCCACAGACAACCAAGATGTTTCAAACTTTGCAGACACGTGCTCTGCCTATCTGGCAAGCCTGATGACTCCCAGCCGCAGCAGATGAACCTCTGTAGGCTTGTCCCCTGTATGCAAAATCTGACACAGCTCTGTGCCCTGCAGCTCAGTTCATGCAATAAACAACTCAGATGTTTGAGGCCCTCTTTTCCTGCCCAGACCAGATTTTTTGGCTGTGAAACAGTGGAAGCGTCCTGGGAAACCCAAACATACAGAATTTTCTTACCGCCCTGCTGAGTAATTCATGGACAGCCAAAGCCCCGACTGGCGTTGTTCAGCTAAGCTTTCAACCTCCCTAAAGGAAGCTGTGAGTTTCTCATCGTTTCATGAAGAAATGACTCTCATAAAATGAATTTGTTCTTCTCTTCAAAGGGTTGTAAGCCCTTTAAATCCTGCTGTGTATCTTTTTAAAGACAAAAAGAAGGTGTAAGAGTAGCCTACTTATATAAACACCTCAACGGTTTAACTTAGGAACACAAAAATCAAGAGACCGCACGCTACGCCAACACAGGATGGTTTGAAAAATGTTCCAAGAATAGCTATGAACAGCCACCACTACAAAACACAGCGCAGAATTGCTTTCTAGTCACACGACAGAAAAAAACAAAAAAACAAACAAAAAAAACCAGGTAAGTCTTATGCTTTGACAGAACACGACAACGAAACCACCACCAAAATTAAATTGACCTCACAAGTGTAGAAGGACTAAGAAAGTTACCGATGGCAAAATATCTTGCAAGTTTTACTTCCCTTCATTCTGGAAAGCCATTACTAGCAGTTTTGGCATGAACTGCTATTATAAGAAGCATTTCAAGTCTTAAAATAACAAATTTGAAGATCTAAAAACTAGGAGGCACGTGGTAGAGGATATTTTGCTCCTATATTTACACATGTGCATGCATACTCTGCTTACGCTTTTCTAACATACAGCCAGCCTTTCTCTTCTAAAGGTAAGAACTAAAGCGATAACCATCACTGCAGAACATCTGGAGGCAGCAACAGAGTGGAGAACATGAATAATAAGTCTTTTGTTTGTTTTACAGGAACACGAAAGTTAAAAATTGAAAAGAGCTGTTGTACCACACATCCCACCTCTGAAAAAGGCAGAGGTATTCTGCCTGTTTATTATCCATCCACATCTTTTTTCCCTTCCCACTTCTGGGTGAACAGACCTGCAGCTGAGATTCCACTTCACAGCATGGTGGAGCACTTAAATATTCAATCTAAGATTTTATTATTGGTTTTTAACCTTCATAGTTCACATCCATTTTTCATAGCTCTCATACAGCTACCATCCTAATTCATTATTTTCCCTTTAAACTTTACACTTATGCCTTCACCCACTAGGATAAAGAGTTAAGAGGTAAAATTAAAACTAAGATTAGGAGTTAAAATTTTAGATGACTTTGCTTACTCTTCATCTTTAATACTCCTCTACATCTCTGCATCTCCTCGCATTTGGCTGCCAGCCTTCTCATAAGAGGATTAGGTTTAAACAAAGCCACCCTGCTACCATCAAAAAGCCTATTTCAGTACATCATTGCTGGGATGTCCTGTTAGGATGTTATAGGACAGTCAACAGAGATCACGACTTGAGACATGAGTTTAGGTGGAGAATTTCTGACCACTTTGAGGGACGTGGTTTTGGCCAGCATCACTTCCAGAAGCACCGACGCAGCCAAGTTTGTGCTGCAGAGCAGTCTCTCAAAGCGTAACACCGAACAGGCTGAAGAGCTGCCTTACAAGCTGCCCTAATTGCTCTGCTAAAGGCAATTAGCAGGCACGTAACTACTCCTCTCGCCATAAGCTGCTGCGCTACACTGGTGGGATCGTGCAGTGCAGTGCATATGTAAGTATACTTCAGAATCTAAGTTACACAGATGAAAGTAACTCTGAAAGGCACCTCTCCTTCATGTTCAGCCTTGTTTAGAGCAGGCTCATCTGGCATCCCAGAAATGTTTGTGGATTCACACCGGAACAGTATTTACATCCAGGTTGCAGACCCAGCAGCACCTACCCTAGCACACGCTCTGCAGCAAGCCTGTGTCACCTGGAGCTATGGCAAACCCTTCTCCACACCTGCCACAGGCCTGCCTGAAAAAAATAAAAAATAACAACAAATTTAAGGCCATATTTATGGTCTTCAGCTCTTTCAAAGGGTGACTGTTAACTCAGATATTCCACACGACTTATCCAGACACCAGATTCTGAATACAAGCTTTGTCCAGGAGATGCTAGGACCAGGTGAAGAAATGCTCACCTAAAGTGTTAGGGCAGATTCCTGGTGTACGTCTGAGAAGGGTCACAACATCCCTACAGTCCAGATCTTCAGGATGCACTCCTGCCACCGGCTCTTTCGGGTCTACCAGCACCTTCAGCTCCATATCATGACAGCATAAAATGGAGCCACGATGTGGCTTTGTCAGACACCATGGAACTGCTGTAAGCACCCACGTCCCACTGCAGCTCTTGCTTCTGTACCATCCACCGTTACTTTGCCTCCTTCCACTGGAAGGACATTCAGATAAGCTAGGAGTCCTTGCATCAACGAGCTCCACTGCTAATCACATTGCATGTCTCCTACAGGAGAGCCATATTCGAACTGCTTGTGGGTTGAACAGCCCAAAAGCCATCTGAAATTTTCTTCTCAACATCCCCACAGCGTGATGCGCTATGCCTTGTTTCACCAACACACAACAAGCCTACACAGCGTTAGCAGGATCCAAAGCCCAGCTCTACAAGTCCCGAGCTCCTGCTGTTGTTGTCCTGTGAGATGGGACAACACCAAAGCTAGAGTCAGACCTTAAAATTTAGAAAATGCTTTATTCTCTGGTCTGTTTTTTCCTGAACACGCTGCACAGTGCTTTACAAATCCAACCAGCCAAGTGGAAGGTTAATTTCAGATTCAGTGCACCTATGAGATTGTTCTTCCTCATTGCATTCCCAAGTCAACAGAGGGCAATCCATGACGTGTAAACATAGCAACAGTTTAGATTTCAAGTGTAGATTGTTGGCTTAAAATGTTAATTGCTCAGTTGCAACTGGGCAAAGTGGAATAATCAAGTTCACTCAGATGCACTGTAAGCATTACAAAAAAGCTTAACATCATACAGATTTAAAAATTAACCCAACAGAGGAGCGAGCTGGGTAGAAAGATCTAGCTAAGGGCAACCGCTAAGGAACGACTCTGGGAAGACTGACCATCCTAACGCCATCTCCTCCTCTCATCTAAGAGAGCTAATTGCATTGGGGCTCTAGATTCATCCACCTGGCTCACCTACACATTCAGTCTAGCCTGATTTTACAGGATTAATAGCAGTTATGAGAAACGAAACTAGACTGGCGTGGACCTTATATGGTTCATTTTCCTATTTCTTCTACAAATCCTCTCTGTGTGGAGCATCGGTAGCCCTTAAAGGCTGACTGAGTGGTGGTGGCTCACCAGTCCTGGGCTAGGATATGAAATCTCCGAGTAGTGTTTGATCTGTTCCTAGATACTGCCAACACACAGCAAATATATTGTAAACACTCAAGCAACTCTTGGCCCTCTTGAATATCAAAATAAGATAAACAGCGTTGCTTAGCATTTGTTCATTCCAGGGTTGAATCATTCTCGTCAGAGACTTTCTCAAAGGATCATAGCTGCCTGGACTGCTTCACTGCTTGCTCAACATCCTTTCCTCACAGAAATAACTCCCTAGCAGATGAATAAACGAAGTTCCTTGTTAAGTACTGCAAATAGAACAGAAGGTGGCAAGTGTAAATGAAGAAAATGGAATTCCTTTAGCGCTGTTTCCAGAAGAAATAAGATGAAAAAAGGCAACAAGAACAGAACAACTAAGTTATATAAGGCACATGCAAGCACACCCAGTTTAAGGGCATATCCACAAATCTGGAGCAAGCACAAGGAGACACAGGAAACAAAGAAACAGATAGGAGGAGTCTGAGTTAACCTCAAGAGCAAGCTTTGAGCAGCACACCGAGTCATATCACAGAATTTAGATCACTAGCACAAAACAAAATCTCTTTTGAAAGAACAGAGTTGGAACTCATTTTATCTTGTTGCAATTTTTTGACAGATAAAGATGCTAAGTCAGAGAATACAAACATGTTAACGTCACAAAACATGTGCATCTCACCAGCAATTTACTTCAAGGTCAAAAACAATCAATGAGTACAAGAACATAAGATTTAGGGAAACAAACCAAGCACGCCTATGCATGAAAAAAAACCCTCTTTAATTTGCTTCCACGTTTCTATCCTAAGCAAGCAGTTTAAGTCCAGCTGAAGAACCAGGAAGATCAGACCATCAGTTACATAACGCGATAGATTTTCTTGTTTAAGATCAAGTGGTGAGATAAAGGCATCAAGAAATAATAGACAGAAGTATTTGAAAAAATAGAGAAAATCCTCAAGTCATATATAGATGTATCTATATACTTATACCTAAATATAAGTATATATGTTTTATTAAAGAATTGAAAGTTTACACCTCAATCATTCTTTCAAATAAATCAGTGTTAATGTCTTTCAACAGGGATCTGTTACCACAACAGTCTACTCATCAAAATCTTAGATGAAGCATAATCTTAGGTGATGCACAATTTGGGATTTCATTCAGACTTGCAGAATTACAAAAAAAAATAAAAAAAAATCTATTTCCAACGCACAGATAGCAAGTTCAACACAAGAGATGTCGTGGACACAAGTTCCATAACTTCTCTGTGAACAGAACAGAACCAATTCATAGCAAGTCAGCCAAAGGTCTAACTCAAAAGAAAGAGCTATTGCAAATCTTTCAAGTCCTACTTTAAGGTCTAACTCTTCTTCTTACAATCCCCTAAATTTCGCGCACAGCCTGCAGCGCAGCCTGCCAACTCCCCCTTCCTCTCCACCCGCGGAGCAGAAGAGCAGCGCTGATGTCTCCCTTGGGAGAAAGCGAGAAGCACAGGGCTGTTCAAGCTTCTCGGACGAGACCATAAAGGCAGACTAATTACCAAATTACTGTGGCAAAGAGGAACAATAACTTACCCAATATACCCCTAGCATGCTTTACTTTCCCTGGCTTGACAACCCAAAGCGGTTTGAGATTCAGAATTACAGCAATCACAGCAGCAGTCTACCACTGCTGATGTATCTTTGCATACCCATAACCATACGGGGTTTGCTCATACATACGCTGCCATACAGACTGTCTCAGAGCATATCCCCTACAAAAAGTTACGGTGCCTCTAGCCCTCCCTGCTTCGTGTGGCACTGCTGCCTAACACCAATTCTGTTTGTGTGAAGTCATTTTATCAAAGACTTGGCACCTATGGGACAACGCACTTGAAGGTCTGTATCTACAGCACGAGCGAGAAGAGTTACGATGTCACTTGTGCAGCCTGCTAATAAGATTAGAGCTTGTTTGCAGTAACACTGCAATCGCTTCATCAAGATGTGCCATTATGCAAGCAGCTCTGGGAGCAGCATCACCGAAGGCTGTTGTGAAGAAGCCTGTTCTGCAAGTGATAAAGGGGACACGCCAGATCACTCCGCATCTGTGAAGAGCAACGCGGACCAGAGCCAGCTTTCCCCCACTACAACACAGCCACTCCCCAGCTCCTGTCCTGACACCCGCAGTGACACCAGAAAGACAAAACAGTCGTTATCTGTCCTGCACTACGGGGAGAAAAATACTTGAACGCGGATGCTCTTGTGTAACGCGTGGCGCCTTCACTGTGCCTTGTGCCGGACTTGACCTCTCCAGGTTACCTCTGCCACAGCGCTGCAAGTTTTGGATAAAGCATGGTTTATAACCTACCTGAAACCAAACGTTGATGTCAAAGCGTTTAAGGGTAAAGGAACACCATTTCAACACTCCCATCTCAGCCCTTCGTCTGGAAGAGACTTATCTCCTCTCCCTTTGGTAAGGGTCTAAATAAGCAAGCTAAGGAATAGCAAAATTTGCCTAAAATCACAGATCTGCCTGGAGGTGTCTCAGACTGAAACCGAGAGCAGAACAAACACGGGACTGATAAACCCACGCAGACACAGCCAAATCAAAAACACTCAAAGCCCTGTTTAGTCTAGTCTGTTAGTTTAGGTGCCTGCCCCGTTGCATTAAGGTTTGGGTTGACCTCAGAAGACGTAAGCCATGCCCTCCCTCCATCTGTTTCACCGCAAGGTCGCCATGGAGGAGCCCGGGGCTCACTTTCCCTGCAGCAGCAAGGTAAGCCAAACAGGAAAGGCCTTTCACCGACACGGACATCCTGCTGGAGAAAGGGGCACACGGTCAAAACAAAGCACTGAGATTTAATGCGAGTTTGAACTGATCTGCCATATGAACATACGAGAATTATTACTTAAAGGTAGCATTTCCAGCCCTGTTTCCATCGTCACGCACCCCCAGAACCCGGGCACACCCCAACTCAGAACAGTTTTCCTTTCCAGCAGCTGCAAGGACTTTGTCACGCCAGTTTCTCCTAGAGCAGGACACCAGCTTGCCAAACCCCACAGACCAGCTAGCACCTCCTGCAGCACACAGGGCTCCTGCACACTTGTTCCTACCCGCTGCCTCCCCCACGCAGAGCCAGCCCCGCGTCCCCCCGGGATGCCGTGGGCAGAGCACCCTCATGGGACTCTGACGAGGTGCTGGCACTCGCTCTGCCCGTTACACTCTGTCACAACCCCACTGCACGCGCTGCCAGGGACTTGAGCAAGGCCAGAATGAGTCAATGCCTCCCAGTTCCTGAACCCATCCTCAAAACACGCTCCTGCTACGAGACACCCTCACCTCCTCACTTTACTTCCACTACCCGTGACTTCAGGCAGGATGCTCAGCCCCTGTACGCCTCAGCGCCCCAGCTGGGGGACAGAGCAGGAGAGTGCCCACGTGGCTTTCACAGGAAAGATTAGGTTAGTGTGTTTGAATCCTTTACAAATAAGTTCAGAGCATTTTTTTACATGTCATTATTCATTAAAACAAAGACTTTTTAGAGAAGCACAGATTCACCCGTACTAAACGTCTTATAGCTGCTTCGATGTTGAACTTAAAGTAAGGATGACACGACCTGTTCTCATTTCTTGTGGTAGCCCATTCTACCAGTCATACCTACGCTAGAGCAGAGAATAAGCAATTTTGTGTTGCTCAGATATGTGGGAGCAGGCGAGAGACTACAAAGAGGAGACAAGAAGAAGTTGCTGGCCAGCACACAGTAAATGAGGGGCTGAGAGATGTGCTGCGGAATGGAGCTATGCTTCGTGCATAAGGGGTCTAGGGATGCTGGAACATGGGAAAGACAGGCTTAAGTTCCTCGCTTGCATTTCTCAGGGGAGAGTTATCACACCTAAGACAAACTGCTCGGCTATTACATCGCCATGAAAAGCCTCCGCTCAGATAAGCCCTATAAATAGCGCTTCACTCAAGGCCATGTAGCAAGAGGAAGAAACGCTGGCCTTGCAGAAAGCACGCCTTCCAAGAACAACAGCCAGGCCGGGGAGCTGATCCGAGGCAGCTGCCGAGGGCAGGTTAACCCCACGCACCAGGAAGGAGCTGCCTGCAAAGCCTCCGCCTGCCAGCACCCCGTGCAGCACCAGCTCAGAGGAGCAGCACGGGGTGGGGAGAGCTGGGTCAGCACCTGCCTTTGCTCAGGAGCGCTTTGGAGACGTGACACCACCACATGCTCTGCATGGGAATCCAGTGAGCATCCCCGCAGCTACCGCTGGGAAAACAAACAGTCATTAAAGACAATTAATTAGACCACGAGGATGTTCTGCCTGCCATTTCCCAACCACCTCACTGCATGGGCACACGCTAGGTGTGAGCTACCACAGAAGTTAGGTATGCACGGGACACGTTTCACCTGCTGGTTAGAGCTGGCTGAGCAGCTGCACACTGCCCCTCGGTAGAGGTTGAATGTTACGGTCACAGCTAGAGAGCCTCTTCAGATCTGACCACAGAGGTTCTGGCACCAGTAAGGACCTTGGAACAAATCTAACTTGCTTGGCAGAAAAAAAAAAAAAAAAGTTGTTACTGGATATTTTTATTTCTCATCAAAGAAAGCCTGCAACAATCTCTACGCATTCGTCTGGTCCTCTTACACACGGATAAGTTTAAAGTCATTTACCATATTACTCCTGGGTCACTCTCCCTAAGATTTTGTTTTGAATCTCAAATTTTGCCTGGGATCTTTTCAAGACTTCCTTTCTCGCTTCTGCACACAAATCCAAAACAGACTAGGCAAAGTGAGAAGTCGGACAGAAACATCAAAGCGTGCTACGTTTATAAGTAAGATGCTTGCAAGCATATTCATACAGAACCAACACACTCAGGTCACCGCAGCAGGGAGACATTTTGAAACTTGGTGCAATTTTTAGGCTGATGCAAACAGGCTTTAAATGCGACCTTGAGTCAGTTAATGTCCTGTTAGCACACAGAGAGGACTGTGTCTGTCGAGCAGGCGTTCAGTTTTCAATTGTACCTTACACATGGTTTGCAGAATATTTATAAAGAAGCGGTTCTTACCTTCCTACAGGTTCTGTAAGTAACTGAAAAGCCTTCAAAACACACAAGCTGTGAAGGCATCTTTACTACCGGATTGTGAAGATGCACACAGCGTTCACCAG
The DNA here is from genome assembly GCF_964211835.1 of Anser anser. Taxonomy (NCBI): domain Eukaryota; kingdom Metazoa; phylum Chordata; class Aves; order Anseriformes; family Anatidae; genus Anser; species Anser anser. The sequence continues at coordinate 13,057,304 of NC_139737.1, forward strand.
CTCCCACAGCACTACCCCAAACACACGCACACCTGCGGGTCCAACTTCCAGACTGACACCACTGGAAAAAACCTATTATGTTCACACTAAATAAAAGGAATTTTTAATATGTTTGCTTTTCATAATCAAGGCAGTGAGAGCACAGTTTTAAAGAACAGATTTACAGAGGCAAGCGAGCCATCATCTATCTCGTTTCCACCCGTCCTGCCGCGGCTCTCCCTCCAGCCTGCCTTTGGGGGAGGAATGCCCACCCGGCGAAGCCGTGCCCCGCACACCAAGCCCCGTACCTGCAGACGCTGCTGCCCAGCGAGCAGCCGGGTGTCTGGATGGGCTGCAGCACCACCCGGGGCCTGGGGATCCGCGTCCTGGCAGCCCCCGAGCCCTGCTTGCCGAGCCTGTCCATGTCCGGCGAGGAAGGGGAGCAGCGGTCAGTCCATCCACGCCGCAGCGAGCGCTGCCGCCGAGCCGAGGAGCCTGAAAGCGATTGCCAAGAGCTGCTCCTCGTCACCTGGAAGGTGTCGCTGATTGGTGCTGCACCCAGCCTCTCCTCCCTCCCTGCCTGCCCACCCACGGGACACGGAGCAGAAGGCACCACCGATACACCTGGCACTCCAAGGCAGGCACACCAGGGGCTGAAGGAGAGCGCTAAGCCAGCGGCCGGCACTCAGAGGAATCGGGGAGTTGCAAGGAGTTATTTCCAAGCCTGTGCCAAAGCTGAAGCTTGCTAAATATTAACTGGAGTCGCAGCCATGTGAAAAGAGTAACTCCCACAAGCAGCACTGGGAAGGAGGAGTCAAACACTGGATTTGCTCCGCAAAGTTACACTTCTCAGGAGTAAGAGAACATCAAGGGAAAAAAAATCTGCCTGGGTATAGGGTGGAAGGGAGGCAGCAAATAAAAAGCAACACACCAGCACCAACAAACAGAGCACTTAGTAAAAAAGCCAAGTCAGCGCACCCTGCCGTAGCTCAGCACTGCGTAAATCACAGCTTCCTGAAAGACACTGGTGTTGAAAGAGCAGCACAAACCCAAACCACCTACAGAGGGTATTTCGCAAGATCCAGATCCCTATTTAAGATCTCATCAACAAGCCATATACAAACGAGCAAAGGGTTAAAGTCCTTTCTCTCTGCTGTGCCCAAAAGGCTTTATTCCTACGTGTTATTCCCACTCTCTCCACCAAACCCCCTTTCACAGCGTTTCTCTAACTTCCCCTTCCTCTGATATTTATCGTTCTCACTCCTGGAGCTAAGGTTACAGCTGACTTATTTGTTTAAAAAGTTTCCTTAATGAAGGCATGCAAAGCGATTTCGCCCAGGTAATAACCGCGCTCCGTTCCCCATGCTCCCAGGAAGACTGGCTCTATGGGCCAGCCTGCTTTGCCTGCCACGGCTTGAAAGGGCAGCAGCAGCTGTTTCAGAGACGGCCCCTCATGAAAGCATGCAAAGAAGCAATCCCTGTTTAATTCCCTACCCATTAATACAGCCCTTATTTCAGCCACTGCTTCAGTCTAGACACTTTAACCCCACCTCGCACCCCGCAGCCGATCTGCTCCAGCAGTAACACCACCCGGCCGCCCCAATTCGTGTCGGGACCCGTGGGCACACCGCCAGACAGCCTGGTTTTGGGGGAGGATCACCCCAGACAGCTGGAGTTGGAGCTGGCTCCCTCTCCCTCTTCCCAGCACACTCCCAGCTCTTGCACACACCTCCTACATCAAATTTCTTATTCAGCTTATTCACTACAGGTGGTCCTCGTGAGTATCACAAGGGATCAAATTCACGACGCAGGTTATCCGTATGGCTTCTCCCACACCAGCTCCAACCCAAGATGAAGCACAGAAGACATCAGCCTGGGAGAACTTCAGCTTGTGAAAGCCACAGCTGCAACAAAAGCCCATCCACGAGCTGCAGCTTGTACAACAGCACTGAATTACGCGTGGGCAGCACTCGATAACAATACACCCAATGCAAGGACCTCCCTAAGATGCGAAAAGGCAGGAAAACGTTCTCACCCTTCTGCTCAGGCTCACAAGCCAAGGGGTGCTGCGGAGCCACACGTGACAGAAGGAGGCACCGCGTGTGAGCACACGCTGCCCGGGTTTCGAGGCAGGAGAGCAAGGAGTGGCAAAACCAGACAGATTTACGAGAGGAGAGTTGGCTGCCCTGAGCCTGCTGGTTTTACCACTCGAGGAAGCACTGGTCCTGCCCCGGGACCACCCAGCCCCTCCAAAAGGCTTCCCACCAAACACACCTTGCCCTAAAACAAGCAGCCAGCCTGCTCCTCGGTTACACAAAAACACACACAGGCTGCCAGAACTGGGGGAAGATGACGACAGCCTGTAACTGCGTTTATTTTATCCCTCAGCTGTTTTCCTTCTCATTATATCTCCTTTAATAACTCCAGCCAGATGCTTTTACTTTTTGGTAGGTTTTCAGACAGACCGGCTCTGTCAGGCGCGAGGATGAGCCAGCTTCATCGTCACAGGCTTGTTGCAAAACTGGGGAGAATTTAAAGCATACAGAGTGAAAAGAGAATTCTTTAATAGTACGTTTAATTACTCACACAAAGCAGCATGCAAGCATTGCAGAACAATTAAGATCTGATTGACTGAGGTGCGCACACAGCAGCTGTACCTCCATCTACTGCCTTTCACACCTTCCCTCTCGTCTGGACTCCGGCTCTTCGTGGTATTCAAGGGGAATAAGTAGCAAGTTTGTTTCCCACTCCGTGAGAAAGGGGGAGGAATAGGACAGAGGGGCCAAATGAGCCTGCAGTTGAGGATGGACCGGATCTGGATAAATATTCCAACCCCGGTTTTGAGCTTTCATTCACCAGGAAAGACTTCCTGGTGTCATTAAAGATGAGCCAAGCTCACCAGACCGAGATCACCTTCCTCAAACGTGGGAACAAAGAGACATACCAGTGCTCCCAGCAGGCACAGTTAGTTCCAGTGACTCACTGGTACGAGCCCAGCACTGCCAACGACACGGCTTTAGTGCAGGACTTGGTTCTGCAGGGATCTGTGCACCCTGCCAAACAGACATGACTTGGCTTGCTCAGGAAACCTATTTTTTTTTTCTCTCCAGGACCAAAAAAAAAAAAGTGGAAAACATCCCACCCACTTTCAGATAGTCAGGAATTTCAGCTGAGGAAAGCATGTGATGCCTGGAAACCTGAGCCCAGGGCCTGTGAGTCTGGGAGGGCTGCACCAAACCTTTGCCCCAACAGAGCTCGACGGCAGCGCCTGCAGGTCGGTTTCAACAGGTGGTCACGAGCTGCACTGCAAGAACTTAGGGCAGCATTTCATTTGTCAAGCATCCCCAAATCAAACGTAAGTCAAAGGCACTACAACCTGAAGAAGAGCAAAAAGCCTGAATGCAGCTGAAACCCCTTAAACACAATCCGTTTTCCTTCGGGAGGTTCATTTTTATGGAGTCCAGATTATTAGGAAAGCCCGAAAATAATTTATCCCCCTCCTCCACTCCATCACGTACCACGAAAACCCTCAAGCAGTGTTACCCATGGGCCATGCAGAGCCATTAAGGTTAGCAGATTATTAGAGTTTCTGGAGCCACCAGGGCCGTGCCATTACCCAAGCCCCAGCTTGCTCGCAGCCGAGCAGGGCGGCAGCACCCAGGCCGTGCCCCGGGGCAAAGCGTTCGGCCGCAGTCGCGGCTGTGCACCAGGCCCCAGCTACCGGCAGGCAGCCGTCACGCAGCCTCACTGCTCTGCCCTCGGCTGCGAGATCAAGCAAGCATCTCCCAGCTCAACAGCTGGCAAGAAACACAGCACTCAGACCCCGGGAGGTGCTCCAGCTAGTGATTTTACTCCGCGGTGCAAGACAGTTTTGTTATCTCCCTGGGAAAGCTCCCCAGCTCCCAGGGGAATTGCTGGCTCAACCCAGGGAGTGACGGAGATCAAGCGCCACCTCCCTGGCCATCCAGCGCTGCCCCTTCACCCTCCCTGCCCCACTGCTTTGAGGATGGCTCAGAGCCCGTAACAAATGGCTCCGACCCCACTTACTGTAAAACAGCCACGAGCTCTGTGTCACCGCACGTAATCTGCTTTACTGCACCGAAGGGTTGCAGCAAACAGAGGATTAGGGCTTCAGGCGGTGGGTGAACAGCAAGAGGGGATGATTCCTACACAGAGCTTGTTTGCACACAAATAGCTGTCAAACTTAAACTAAAAATTAAAAAAAAAAACACCACAACACCAATGGGCAAAGGAGGAGCCACGGGTATCAGCGTGGAGGCGATGCTGCAGCAGAGCAGGACGAGCAGGCAGAGGCAGAGCCACTTCGGCACGCCCCAGGCAGAGGCAGCAGCTCCGAGCAGAGCTCCCCAGCAGCTCCGAGCAGAGATCCCCACGCTGGCCACGTCGGGATGCACGGCCACCTCCCGCTGCTCCTCCTCTTCTTACCATACATTGAAACCGTGCACAAGAACGAACGGATTAGTTGTGAGAAACTGCAACGTGGAAGCCGTGAAAATAAGTTAAACAGACTTACTACAAGCACCAGTACCCACAAGATTATTTGCAGGCAGTTTACCACCTTGCCTTGAGGCTCGTGGCCACTGGATAAAGGCAAAAGGCAAGGAGCAGCCAGCGTCCTGCAGCCCGATCCAGCATGTCATGGCTCAGGGTAGTGAAGGAGGAGGAGGAAGCCAGCGCTTTTTACGCACATGTATATTTAGATAAGTGAGTTGTGATGTTGTTTAAACCTAATTACTACTGTAAATGTAATTTAAACCACCCAAAACATTTCCACTGTTGAAGGAAGAGCTGTAACAATAGGAGGAAGTGCTAAGACACAGCAGCTATTCTTAATGCACAAAAACACTTATTCTGATGAATAACCAGGACCTATTTACCGACTTAATTGAATGTGCTTCTGCCTCCTGGGCATTTTCAGACTGCAAAATTAGAAACCTTCGCTGGTTTGTGAGGCTGGCCTTGTTTGCGTCCCCGTTCAAACACATGCCTAACACCTACTGGGTGCCATGCCTTGCAAAAACCCTCTCCTCCCTGCGGGACACCAAAGGCAGAGAGGTGACAGACACGAAAGACACCGGGTTAACAGCCACCCAGATGCTTGTTCACTTCCTTCAAACGCAGGGGCCCGTGCTGACAAAGTGCCTCACATCATTCTTAAGGTGTGAAGGAAGAGAGGCAGGAGGACAGCAGGCCAGCAGCCGGTGACCCCGGTGGCTGTAATGAGTAACCAGCAGCAAACACAGCCCGGCCGGGTCAGCTCAGCTCACACGGGACGGGGATCCCTGCTGCAGAGCTCGCCCCAGCACCATCCTCACCTCCTGCACCGAGTGCTCTGCATCTCCTTCACGTTCATAGGAAAAAAAGGTATAAGCATGAGCTCAAACTCCAAAACCCGCATCCCAGGGCACTTCACACACCTTACTCTGGTTTCTGCAGGTTGGATTTTCTTCCCGTTTGGGGAAAGGGACGGGGCAACAGCCACAAACAGGAGCGCCAGAAAGGGGCTCTCTTACTCTGCTGCCCCAGTTCTCAGCCCCAAGACGTGATGTGCTGGGCTGTCATCTTGTTTATTTCCTGCACCAGCATCCCGAGCAGCGGGATGGGCTCCCGGGGCTGAACTCCCCGTGAGTCAGGGTGTTGTCAGGCATCCCACGGGAGTTACTGCCCCAACAATGCCAGACAGCCACTCTTAGAAGAGAAGACGTGCACATGGCACAGCTCCACGGTCGGCACAGGAGCAAACGCTTCAGAGCTACCAAGGCGATGAGACACTGAACAACTGACAGCCTGACTCAGGCCAGCCAGAGCTTCCACGCGGCTGGTGAGACAATGGGAGGAAAAAAGTAAGTTGTGTAGCAGTGAGCAGGTCACTCCGAGTCATTTAGTAAAAGCAAAATACTTCAAGTCCAAGTCCAGGCAAAAATGAAGTTTTCAAAGCAACGCCTTGCTTGGTTATTTTGCTTGTTTGGAACAATTTTACTATCTCACAAGATTTAAGTCTCCCCGGAAGCTTTTATAAATAATAAAATATTCATAAATAATGAAAACTGAATCCACTTACCTAGATGCTCCAAATTCTTTCAAGGTCCAGAGAAGAACAGCTACCACACGGGTCCCTGCATACTCCTGGATACAGGGCGCTTGCTTCGGAACTGAATGCCCCTTTGCTCACGTGTGGGTCTCCCTCCTAGGAGCAAAGAAAAGCTCCCGAAGGCTGTCAGGGGGCTCCTACCTCTCGGGACGCAGTTAGGCTGGAACCTGCAGCCAGCCTGAGCCACCCACCCTTTTCCACTGGTCTGGGAACCCCTCCCCGTGCTGGTCCCCAGCACGGAAACTTGAGAGCAGAGGCACTGCATTAGCAGGACTGTCCCTGCCAAGGGGCCGTGGGGGACAGCACGATACTCCCCTCTTAAAGGGAGCAGCGTTTTTACAGATCCCTCTTACTCAGTGAGTTCCAAAGTAAAAGGAAAATATAACCCAGCCTAGGAGCAGAAGTTTTTAATTAGCAGGCAGACAATAGCGAGTGTCAATTATTCCACCCATAAACAACAGTTGTGCCGGTACTCAGAAGCGCCAGCATTTGCCCTAACAGGCTTCTGTTCTGCTTTGTCACCCCTTCCACAGGTCCACTAGGAGAAATCCAAACTTGTTTTCTGCGTGGGGAGATGAGAAGCACGCTACTGGCTGTATTTATGGACATTCCCCTCATCCGTCCTCTAGAAGAGAGCTGGGACAGAAACAGAACTGGGATGCTTCTTTAAAGGCTCAGAGGTTAAAGACCAAGCCAGCTGTCACCGTGTACGCCGCACTGGAGCCTTGCTGCGCAGCCACCACGCAGAGCTTGCCCGTACTCGCTGCATCTATAAACGACGCGACAGCTGGAACAAAACTCGTGGGGAATGCAGGAACCGATTTCACAACGCGGCCAGCCGCTCTGACAGAGCTGTTAGCAGTCAGGGCTTCATTAGCTCATCAGGGGTGGGTTTGTTTTTCCAAAATATTCACGACGAAGTTTAATTACACGAGTCTTTATGAAAACCAGAAGACTGCAGCCGTGATCTAGGACTCGAGGGCCAATGAGGGGAACAAAGAGCTTGCTAGACCTTGCCAAACTACTTTGTAGGGCAGGATTCAGAGAGCCACCCAGGGCAGGTGAGGTTGGCTGTGCACTGATCATCCCAGGGCTCAGGGAGAGGCGACAGTGCCTACACACGCCTGCGTGCTGCTTGCTTTGCTCCTGTGAAGACTCACTGCTCTAACCACAGGGCTGGGGGGGGAGACTGGTATCGGCGACCTCAGGTGTCCAACATCAGGGGACAGCACAGGACAGATCTTCATTCTTCGTTTTACACCCAACACGTAAGCTCAGAGTAACGCAGTGCTATTTCAGAGGCAAAAAGACCACATCATAAAGGTCATCCACTGAGTGCACACTGTCAAATCCGTCAACTTCAGGAGTCAGAAATTCAGGCTGGACTCGCAGTTGAGTTGTAAACTAAGAACATTTCATAAAAGTAAACCTAAAGACACGCACACAAGCGCGTGCACACTGCACCTGTGTTTTAACTCAGCTGCAGCAAGTCCAATGGACTGGTGCAACCAGCCTGACACCGAGAGCCGTGGGTCACACCACCAGGCTGGGCTAAACAGCCCCGCTGCTGTACAACGGGCACCTCCTGACACAGGCATTGCTTTACGGTGGCCATTCACACAGGTTAGGCTGTGGCCCGACACAGCACATGCTGGCCTGTGCTGGAGCAGCACCATGGGGCTAAAGCCAGAGCCCTGCACGTGCTGGGCTCGAGGGGCAGCAGGAGAGGAGGCTGACTGCCCTTGCAGCTGTGCAGAAGCAGCTGCTGGGCAGTTTCTGGTAAGACCTAACGTCTGCGGAGTCATCTCGAACTGCCACAGGAATGGCAGGGGCCAAGCTTCCACGCTGGGAGGTGTAAGTACAGCAGCTTGCCCAGAAGCCTTTCGGGCAGACCCATCAGCACCCGCAGGGCTGAGGGCCTCGGGCTTCCCGCTGCGGTGCAGGAGGCGCAGGCGCCGTAATGCAGGAGAAGGACGAGCGCCCCCAACATCAGCTGGGAAACTGGCTCGCCTGTAAGCACGTGAGCTGGTGAGTTTGTGAACTAACGGAGCAATGGATTAGAAAAGGAACAAGTTACACCAGTCTCAGTCTGGGGGCTGAGCCCTTGCTGGATTTTACCCGCAGAGCTCATGAAATGATTGATTCGTATGGTACGTCGTCCTGTAAACGAGAGGGCTAAACAAACCGTGCCACTTGACTCGGGATTACTGTCAGACATACTCACGTATGGTTAAACACTATTCGTAGATCCACAGCTAGCAACCACACTTATGGACCTTCACAAAGACCAGCTTTTCTTTGCCACCTGCTTCGTTTACACCGGCAGTGTAACCAACTACAGAACTGCACAAACCTCCCTAACCGAGCTAACAAAACCCTTGAAGAAGCAATTCTCCTCGATCCTACTTCTTAATTTGGCGCTGGCTCGTTTTTGTTTTCCAGCTGACACATCACGGCAGCTAGACTAAGCTTTGCAAAAAGCTTTTTTCCCCAACATCCTGGTGTTTAATAAAGCCTTGGGTTCTCCCAACTGACCTTGCAGCTCTGTGCTTGGTCCCAACTCTTCCTGGCCTGCAAACATCCGGCAGCTTCATGCCTGCTCTGCGGAGCCGAGAGCGTAGGAAGCGCGAAGTGAATGAACTCCGCAGCTCCTGGAGCAGGGACGGCACTGGAGCGGGTGCTCGCAGCAGGGATCCTTCCTCTCCTGCTAGTCAAAGGAAATGCTGCATCTAAATACAGCCGGTACCTTTATCTACTTTTACCCTTGTTATGCACGAGCTGGAGCGAGTCCAGGGTTGCAGAGTATTTGACCAAAACAACCGTACCTCGGGTCAGCTGCAGGGATGTATACATCGCAGCCTCATGGCCACCTTCCGCTATGAGGCATGCAAGGATTTCCTTCCACTGTGTTAGCCCGGCAGTTTTCAAACATTAACATTGTCTGAGCTTTACCTTGACCGAGAAAAACAACTTTCATCAGCAAAGCTGTATTTATTTGGTGCCAAAAGAGGATATCCTTCCAGTTCCATTATATATTGGCCACCTGCTGTGGACCTACCAAGAGTTTCATGCTGATGTTCACCCAAGAACTGATATTAACTCCTCCTACGCTACAGAGGAGCCTGATCAAGAACAGGCGGCGTCTTCGCGATGCGTGCAGTCATCTCTCCTCCTGGATCATAAAGGATATTTTTCATTTCAAGTTTCAGACGCATGAGCTCAGCCAGCAGGACGTTTGGTTAGGTATCACACCTGGGCTCCTTCCCCACCACACAAATCAGTAAAACACATTTCTGTATGTGCTACAACCTCCCTCCACGCAGCGGTGTGAGGGAACTGACTTCTCACTGCTTGGGAGTGCCCAGCTGCAGGCATTATCCTTTGCCTCAGGCCCAGGGACTAACAGACATTCACGAAACCCAGACTCTTATTTGCACTGATCCCCCTGGGGTTTAAACCAAGGCACCAGGTCGGCACTGCTGCCCAGCAATCTGACAGCCAGCACAGAACGGGCTAGCCAGGGGAAGCAGACTTTTCAGGCACCAACCTCACAAGCAGGCATGAGCTGAACCTACGGCACAATCAGGAGGTCAAAGGAGACAGCTCACACCCAGTGCACGCGCAGCAGGAGCCCTGTTTTTCCTCTAGAATTCAAACCTCAAGACGAGAAATACTGCCTTCGTTTCCAGTGATGGTGCCTCGGTGAGGGCTGTTGGGATATGATCAAGCCCTGAAAAATGGGGTCAAGCACTGGCTGCATGCTCAGCTGTGCGCGTACAGAGGTGCTGAGAAATCTGAGACCCCAGGACACCAGCACGGGAGTTCACTGAGAGCAGCAGCTTGAAGAAGTCGGAGCTGACAGCAGCCAGGTGGCAGCCACCCTCAGCGAGACAGTCTCGTGCACAAGCTCCAGAGCTGTCACGTGAAAGTCACCGCCCTGCCCCAAAGCAGCAGCACTACAAAACAGCCCTTCAAACGCCTCGGCGCCCCCCCCCAGACCTCCTTCCTTTCCTCTCATGTGTGCTCTCCACATTCACAGCGCACTGAGCGCGGTGGAGGTTCGCCCAGAACTGAGGTCACGTCGTGCCACCCCCTCCAGCAAGCGGGCACTTCCCTGACCCCAACTAATTGGCATCAGCTAAGTGAGAAGCCTGGCCCTTCAGAGAGAAGACAGCAGATGTGATACGGCCTCTCAGGCAAGGGAGCCATGAGTGCTCCCAGTTTGTGTCATCACACTGTTTCTTCGTTAAAAGGTTCTCTCTCTTGGGCTGCATCAGGTGAGCTGGCAGGGAGAACTGAAATATGAAAAAAAAAGCAAAATGCTTGCTCTGGAGCTTGCTGCCACGGCTTTACCAAAGCACAGGCTGCTGCTGCACCGCAAGCACGTGCTGGGTGAGCTGCCTCTCGCCACTGCGCTCCCCACCTCCGTGGCAGCCCCTTCCCAAAAGGCACTTACCGGTAACGCGTGGGCACGACCCTCCGTTGCTACCGAAGTCCCTCATCGTAGGAGATACGTTCTGTAAAAGGGCAAAACGGGACAAAGCGCTAAGCACATTAGCGCTGCAAAACTCAGCAAACAGGAATCCACGTGTCTGGGCCTCGGCCAAGCTGTTTGCTGGAATGCTGAGCGCTCGCTGTACAGCGCGTTCGGTACCGCTCCCTGTGCTCAGGCTCCACCGTACGATGGCAGCGCGTGGGCTCACCCAGCCAGCTCACGGAGAAGAAGCCGCAGTATTCGATACCAGCGGTCTAGGACACCTCCAGGTACAATGGATGGACACGGTTTCACATTGCATAAAAACTAAACGAATAACTCCGACTCGGGAATTAACATCAGCGCTTGCCAGACACGCAAGATTTGTGGGTCCCAAAACTTCTCCCTCTAACCCTTTAAAAGGACGTGACAAACAGACCAGATTGTTGCTTATTTTCCAAGTTCCCCCGGTGGGCACTGCCCTCTTTTTTTGCTGCACGATAACAGTAAAGTTCCCTTCACACACAGCCAGCATGGAGGGCTTAGTGAAAGACCCTCATTTTAACAAGAGCCCCACATCCCGCACACAGCCCAAAGCCCAGGCACTGATGGAACAAGCTGTGCAGATGGAAACAATTATTTCGGAGGGGAAGAACTCCTGCATGCACAGAGCAACGTCTCGCTAAAACTGAAGCCTCCCACCAACACATTCCAGACTCTTGGAGTAATCTGCTTTGGGGAATACGCTTCTAGCTGCATCAGCTTTTGTATTTCTTTCTCCAAACCTCTTTGCAATCACAAAACGCGCTCCCCTGCGAGCTGACCTAACGGTCTTACCGACCAGCAAATACCAGAAAGCATGACAAACACCTCAGTCTGAAACCTAGAGCTTTCAGAGATTTCAGATGAGCTTTCTTGCTACACGACACACCTGGAAGGACTCAACCACATGGCTAACGATGCTGCTCTGAATGACCACCTAATGTCTGCAGTATAAATAACCAAACATACAGGTTGTATTCGATATGTAGGTGGGTTTCCTCAGTAATCATTTTCTTGTCCTATTTAACATCTCACAGACCAGTGGAACTCACACTCCTGCCTGGCACTGATTAGCTGGAGGCTAATTTATTAGTTAAGACACCAAGTGGCTTATATAAATCAAAATCACGTTTCTTAGAAAGGAACAGCACTACGGAAAGGAGCACCACAGACTGATTAGAAACATCTAATTAAGGGCAAGCCTTTCAAGTCAGCTACATGAAGAATATTTCACGTAATACGTTGCAGGATTAAAAATAACTCCAGCAGGTTTCAATTAAGAATCAATGCCATATGGAACGTACATTTGCAACAGGAAAGCTCAAACACCATGTCACAACTAAGACATTTTTAGGTCTCCAAACTGAAAGCACTTAAACTGCCTGGAGTTTGGCACATGGGCCAAAACATCCCAAAACGAGCAAAAGTTTTGCTGAACTGAGAGCCTAAAAGACATACAGAGCTAGAATACGCTGCATCCTTGGTCGCACGTTGTGATCTCCAAGTTTTAAAGGATTAAGAAAAGCTAAGAGTGCTTAGCATTTACACTCGTAACCTTTAGCTCCCTCCTCGTCCCACCAGAGCAGCAGAACCCAGCGCAACTCCTGCCGTTCTCAAACTATCGCAACCACACTTGCGGGGATCCTCAGGTCACCTGAGGCCTTATCCAGCCTCCTGCTTAAAGGAGGATCAACACTGAGGCAAGACCAGGATGCTGAGCGCTTGGGCCAGCTGGGTCTTGTAAAGGACAGAGGCGCCGTCGTATCTGTGGGATGCGTTTCAGCACTGCTCCCTGTACTCAGAGGAAGCATTATTTTTCCTCACGGCAAGCTGGACCCTTACCTGTTTCGATTTATAATGCTTTGACAAGGATGTGATTGACCACCCAACCGCTCAAAGATGTTGAGAACTGGAAGCCAACATTTATGGGTTTTTCCTTTCAGTGGCAAAAACACCACCTCAAAAAAAGAAAAACGCACACACAAAATACCACCACCAGCAAAAAAACCCCTCAGATTTCTTGATTACACCCAGCACTACGCTGCTGCTGCGCCCTCTTGGGGCACAACGGATGATGAGCCAGTTCTGAAGCATTGTTTTTCTACACGCAGCTGGACATAAGAACCCCAATTTCTCTTCACTCAAACCAGATGTCAGCCCAGTTAAATCATCCCATGACTCCTCCAGGAGAAGGCTGTAAACAGCCCCAGCACAGCACGCAGCACCAGCTGGCCCTACGAGAGGCCCCGCCGACAAGACAGACAGCGCAGCATGCCGCAGTGCCTTACCCCAAAGCGCTCTGAGATGCTGCTTTCGGGACGTGTTTATCATCTACATCCATCAAAACACATTACTTCACTGCAGTTTGCACTGAGTTAGAGTTTGGGTCTTCTAGCAGTTTCTTCCAGAGTTCTGAGCCCAGTGTAGAGCAAAACTGATTTCTAAGTTTTTCAACTTAGAAACTTGCTAGTGGATGCTTATCCAGTCCCGTTCTATAAAATGCCAGCAACGTAAATGCTTTACAAATAAGAAGGGGAAAAAAATAAAGATTAACTGATGTTCAACACACCTACATTACAGCAGTACAGTTTGGCATACAGAAAGGCAGGCTTCTGTCTCCCAGGAGGCCTAACCCCAAACAAAAGAAACACCGAACTACAGCTGGGAAAGGCAACTCTCGGGCAGAAGAAGCTACCACTGCCGCTGCGCTCTGAGCTCTTACTCCAGGCTTTGGTAGCAAGATATGTACTTGCTGCAGCACAGAAATGTTCTGGGACAGAGGCTGCTGAGTGCAAATGAGAAATGGTGCTTTGCCCCCAGCTGAACAGACCTCACAGGTGAATTAAATCCACAAGTACAGAGAAGCCTTCATTTTAAAGAAGCTTCTATTTGCAATCACTGCAAGAAGCTCTGTAACCACACAGGGGTCTGCAGGCTCTAATGTTACTACTAACACCAAGAAAACAGTTTTTGCACGCAGCAACAAAGGGAAACTAAAGCACAAATTCACTGGTGCCGTTCAGGCACTTACAGACTACTGCCAGGTAGCTGAGAGGGCGCGCTGCATTCACACCTCGGACTCCAAATGCTCCTCTTTGACCAGCTCCAGGGCAGGAGTTACAGCCAGACTCTCAGACAGAAAAAAAATTTTAACAAAGACAAATGCAAGGTTCAGATCAAGTCCGCACCTCTGTAGGTCTGGGCCCATTCTCCAGCTCAGGTTCATGCATCGTTGACCCCGTGCAAAAAGCACAGTCCCAAAACAGAGCCAAAACTGCTTTCCGTACTACTTTTAGCAGAATCCACACACAAAGGCTTTATTTCTAATACCCAAATATTCAATCATGCGGTATTTCCCACAGCTCAGAGAGAGGAAAACCAGGAAAAGCCAGCACTGCCATGGCATAGCTGTGGTACCGGGGAACTCGGCGTGAACTAATAATCCTCAGAGGCGGCTTCCCGGGCAGGTTTCGCACGCTGGCACCAACCTCCCTGCTATTACAGGGACGCTGCAAGCAACAGCCAGCCCAGCCAGGCTAAAGCTATTCCGAGCGTGTTTACACAGACTAAAAACTGCCCTGGACACACACTTCGGTACCACCGGGCTTTAAAACATCACCGTGCCACGCAAGAAGCAGCGATGTCACCTAGACCTTCATACAGTTTACCCATCCGCCTCGGTTTCTCTCCTCCTTCGCTGGGCTGGTCGCAGTAAAACATTTTTAACTTGAAGCACGCTGGTTCGGGAACTGCCTGAAGACGAAGACACGAAGGTTTCTGAGCGGACGGCGAGGCAGACAAGAGCACGAAGCCCTGCAGGCGCCCCCAGCGAGCCACCCGGGGCGGGGGGCGAGCCCCCGCTGATCCGCCCCCCAGCGGAGGCCGAGCCCCGGGACCACCACCACCGGCCTCGGAGCCCGAAAACCGCTCGCCGCCCGCCCGCCCCCGCTTCTCCCGAGCGTTACCCGCAGGCGAGCGGCGTCCCCGCTGCTCCCGGCTCCCGCCGCCCCCGGCAGCCGCCCCGCGGGCCCGGCCCCGCCGCGCCGTCCCCTCAGGCGGCCGCGGCTCCTCCCCGCGCCGGAGCCCGGCCTCGGGCGGCGCCTTCCCCGCCCCGGGGCGGCCCCGCCGGGCCTCGCCGCGGCACCTGCCCGGTCCCCGGTCCCCTCAGAGGGAGAGCCCCGGCCCACAGGGGGCAGGAGGCGGCGGGGGGGTTCCTCAGCGCCGGGCCGCCCCCAGAGGGAGAGTCCCGGGCCCTGGGCGGCCCCCGGGAAGAGGAGGCGGTGGCGGTGGGTTCCTCCGAGAAGGGCGAGGGAATGGCTATTTTTTTCTCTCTAAATAAAGGAGCCGCTAATATAAAGAGAGTGGGCAAACAGCTTTTATTTAAAAGCACGTTACAGCGGGTAAATACTTGGTGTGTGGACCTCAGGGGACGGAGAGGGAAAGACAAGCAAACATAAGGCATGCTTCATAGTTAGGATGGGTTAGTAAAACAGCCTTCCCATGCAAGACTGTGGAGGGACGTGTTTACATCAGGAGTAGACACAAATGTTTTCTCAAGTGGCAACGTGTTTTTTTGGGGTATGACTCCCTATTTTTAACTCTTCTTTTGAAAAGAGTCTGTTGAATGTGTGCCTCAGCACACGGAGCAAATAGCCGTTCTCTTTATAGACTGATGGCTGGATAAACCTTCACAGAACAGAACCATAGCTTATGCCAGTCCTGCCCATTTACTTGTGGCCCCACCAACTGGTAGAACCGAGCTGTTTCACTGACTACCAATCTAACCTTAAATCTGCTTGTCAGATGCACTGAAAGGGTATACTCTGGGTAGAAGCAAAGGAAATGCATGCTCTGCATCCACTAAGGGCTTAATTATTGCTTAAGTGGAGGTAGACTTGCTTCATGTGTTAGAATTGAGCATTTAAGAAGGTGTTTCCTACTCTGAGAACACCCAAGTTGGAGATCAGAAAAGTGCTGATTGCAGTACAAGTAAAATATTCACTGGACTGTATTGCATTTAAGCTCCAGTAAGAACTGCTGAGAGTTATGACCTTGTTCTTACTGGCTTGAAGTGTTAGTGGTGGTGAACAGAAAGTATCAATAGTGCCAGAGGGGAGTTTGGTCATTGTAAAAGTGACTTATCCTTCTCTGAAGTGGGAATGTAGCAGAATACACATTCAAGCACCAGACAAGATGCTACTGGCTATGGTCCTTTTAATATACAGCCGGTCAATACTGTTCACTTGGAAAGCAGCTTTTGTGACCTGAACATGCATCAACTTAATATTGACTACCTTTTTTTTTTTTTAATTAAAAAAATAACAACAACCTCCCTCTGCCATTCTGTAGTAGCTTTCACTGATGCTGAAAAGGATTCCTGCCAATGGTCACAGGACTACGTTTTTCATTTCCACCCTGAGGTGGTTCTCTGAGCTTCATCACCGTTCCAGTTTTCTTGCATCTCATCCCCAAGACTGAAGTTAACAGCCCTCTGCTTTCAAGCTTCAAGGAGCCCAGGATTTTCACAGCATTGTCACCCAGCAAATCAAAAAGCTGAGCGACAGGGATAGTCAGAGAGGATGGCAGCAGTTGAATCCTCAGGACGTTAGAGATCTGGAGCAAGTGGCTGAGAAAATTCCAGATGACAGAAGAAAGCATGCTGCACAACAGCTGGTGAAGAAAAAGGGAAAGAGAACTGTCATGACAATGTTGTTTTCATAAGAGGTTCAGTTTTCAGTAGGATATAAATGGTGTGAGACCATAACTGCTTCCTTCTCTTGTCCACCCAACGAACTAACAAGCCCTTTGCTGTTATTATGTCATTTAAGGGACAAGTTTAAACTCCAGTTCTTCAAACTGCTCTGCTCGAGTTGATACATGCATTTGCGAAGATCTGTAGGAGAACCAAATGGTACTCTGACCAAGTCTGGGCTCATTCTTAGCATTTCTCCCTCTATTTTTTAAGCAACAATAATGGGGAAAAAAATCTTACCACACTGATTCTGTGTTGTCTTGGTGGTGCTAGTGAAGTCAAAAATACTTTGACTTGAGATATTCCTGATTCCATGCTAGAGGTCAGCTTCAGGGTGTGCTTAGTCAAACAGCTACAGCAATTTAAGATGATCCCAGTCCTTAACTATTCTAGCCTAGTAAAGCAGCCAGCAAAGCTGGTAGAAGTAAATGCGGGTAACTCAGAGGCTGTAATTCAAAAATCCAAGCAACATAAACACATAGACAGGACTGAACAGTGACAGTGGAGGCAGAGACCAGCTTTTCCTTCTGAGCCCCCTTCTGCAAATGCACATACAGTAAAGGAATAGGGAACGAAGACATACAAGACGCTGATCTCTAACACACTTTCAGATTATCTTTTGGGATTTGTATGAAGTGTAAAAGGATTAGGACTGGAACATCTACAAGGGGACTTCTGGCTCCAGCTCTTACCAAGAAAGGGAAGAAACAAAGTCTAAATTTTGTTACATATTCCTTTTAAGAAATCTGAAGCAGCTTTTAAGAATACGTAGTATCAGTGTTCTCAAACCATGCAAATCGAAGGAGAGTTTCTAGATACAGTTGAGCTAAACCCCTAATCTTAGAGAAGGTAGCAATTTTCATTGTTTCAAATGTGATTCTCTAGGAGACTTTGCAAATATGCATATATACCTTTAATAACGTATATATACACGTTTATATCTGTACAATCTTGTACTACCTTTAGCCTGGTCTATAACAGGATTCATTCTTACTCAAGAGGCAGGGGAGTAAGGCAGAGGGAAAAAAATAAGAACTGAGGCACGAAAGCAGTAGATATGCAAAGAGAGAGGCTGGTCACGCTACTCACCATCATGATGTTACAAAGAGCACTCTTCTCATTGTGAGAGGATCTTATCTTCTGTTTCTGAGACCAGCTGTCTGAAACTGCAGGGAAGAAAAAAAAGTTTGCTTTTGGCTTTTTCGTTTTGAACTTAGAAAAGCAAATCTAGGCCTCATTTTTCCCATAGGCCCACCTGAACATGCATCCTCTTGAAATTCTGTACAGGATGTGTCATTCTGGTTTTCATCCTCTGCTGGTTCATCTTCAAATTTGGAATCAGACTCATCAGAAGATTGTTTCTTTGTTTCTACTGCGGGGGGTATCTGTTCTACAAACAGATTTTAAAATACCATGTGAAGTATCTGTATGTGACATTTTTTGATCTAGCTGCAAGCCTTGTACGTTCTATCTATGAGCTGGACAAGGTTTTCTGAATCCCTTTCACCTGAAATGAAGGATTTCCAAGCCCAACTAGGCAATAAGAGGCCTGTAGAAGTGTTTGATTTTAACCAATTAGATTGTAACCAGCAACTATCTTAAAGGAGGGGCTAATATAATGCACCAGTTGTTTTTTTTTCTCCACTTATGCCTGATGTAAAGAGGCATAAAATAAGTGGATATGACTTAATCAAGAAGACATTAAAAAGAGCACTGTTCTATTTTGTTCTCTTAAGAGTGATTTAGAAGCACTTCAATGCTCTAGTTCTACAAGCACACGAGTACGTCAAAATTTAGTAATGCAACTAGTCTTACTGATTGGAGTTTAGAGCTTTTATATAACAGAGGGCCTTAGAGGCCTGGTGCCAATAGCAGTCATCCTAGGGCCAGATATTATAGAAGTAAATGCAGTACACGCAACCTGAAGATTTCTATTAAGACATGAAAATATTCCAGAGTTGCTGTGTCCAGACAAAAGCTGACGACCAAGCACAGCATAAGCATGTGGCATAGCTACCCCTTAGCCACACAAAATACATACACCATTTTCTTCTGTTTTTCAAAAATGAGAAGTAAGATATGCCTATACTGCTCAGGGTAGTTTTGTATCATTATCACAGCTTCATATGCCTGCATTCTTTAATTACTATCATTGCTTATCCACAAGAGCACACTTGAGTGTGTGGAGAAACAGCTAGCAGCAAGCAGAGACTTCTATGAGCATCAGCTACAGGTTAAGCCCAAAAAATGGGAGCTGAGAGTAAGAACTGCAACGACCACACACATGCAGGACAGGAAAGGAGGGAAAAACATAAGCCTCAGTTGTGGTGAATGCCTTCTGTTCCACTGCTGCCTGTGGGCCCAAAGGAATTGTTTTCTTGTCATTACTCCTATGGGACCTATTATAGGACTAGTTGCCATAATGCTAAGTAAGAACTGACTGCACCAAATAGAAATAAAAATTTATTTAAAGTTTGTTGAAGTCAAGTTTTGTTCTTATTTCCCTTCCTATAGCTGTCCTGCAAAGGCAGAATTGCTGCTTTTGAACATATGATTTATTCCTCAGCTGCAATTGCTTACACTCCAGGATTAGCAAAACCAGCAAAGCTTTATCCCCAGGAGTACATCACCAAGCCTATTATTAGCCTAAATCAAAGCCTGTTAGTAGTTATTGACATGTTAGAAATAAGAATCAGCACCAGATCAGAAATAGATGCACAATACACAAATAAATGAAAATGCATGTCCTGCTCCCTTCAAAAACAATTTTAATCTGCCTTAACATTACTAAGAGAATCCTTTAACAGCTCCCCTGGTAAAGTCTGCTCCCTCCCCTAACACACAGAGAAGAACTATATAACAGTGGTGTTTGAAAGCATACAAAATTATTGGGTTAGGTTTTTTCTTGTTTTTCTTTGGGGGCAGGGAGGGGGGGATTTTTTAAAATAGAAATATTTACTTGTCCTTTACCCTTCATACATTAAATTATGTCTGAGAAAAAGGGAAAGGAAGAACAGCTGACAGCATTTAGTTTTCTTATAAGCATTTTTAACAGAAAGACATAACAATTTGAATTTAATTTTTCCTATGTCACCAATAGTACTAAAAAAAAAAAACTATCTAAAAAACTATCTCTAGTTTCCTTCTGCAATGAGTGGCATTAGGCTAAAAATAGCTCCTAGAATGCTTTAGAGATGAAGTTAATAGATAAAGTCTTTATACAAAAGCATTTATGCAGTCAACTGCAGAACTTACCTTCATTAAGTAAAAGCTGTAGCCAGATAATCATTACGATCAATAGCAATACAAACGGCAAACAAAACCAGAAGAAAAGAAGAGGAAAGGTCAGCTCGTTCACCAAAGGAACCAGAGGGTACTTCATTGCTTGCTTCAGGTTATACTAGGTTTAGAACAGCTTGCTTGTTCTACTTCACTAACTACCTTTTAATAACTCTCGTTGCATCACTGTCTTAATCACAAGAGGACCGCTAATATTCTCAGCATAGATAGCAGAATGGACAGCCCTCTAAGAGCAAAGAGGGAGTAAAAAGGATTACGTATGGGTTAAGAAGGAGAAGTGAGAAAACATCTGATTTGATTGTCCTTCCTTCAGCTGGTAATTAAAGGATAGAAAGCCTTGAAGGCTTATGTTAAAATGGCCGTTAAAGGTACGCTTATAATTTCTGATACAGAGGAGATAACCAAGCACTTGAACTGCTGCTTGGAACTGGGTAACGAAGGTGACTTTTGAGAAACCAATAAAACAGACTTGCAGAGCTGTTTAGAATATGACTACTATCTAGTTAAAAAATACCCAGGTGCTCTCGTTGGACATAGATCACATATATGTCCCACATTAACATGGACTCTATTTTTAACCTTGTCTGTATCTTTCAATCTGTTAGTGAATCCACCAGGAAAATAAACTTTCATATTTTAATTGACTTTCTATTTCCCTTCATTCCAAGAAAGGCAAGCTAGCATGTCTCATAGGATGTGTCTATATACATGTTTCTTAATAAAGAAGTTTAGTAGTAATTGAAGAAGAAGCAGATATATAGCCTTGGTTACTTAATATCACTTCTGCAGCAGTAGACAAACCACTTAACCTGTCTCTGTTTCTCCCTCAATAAAATAAAACCATTATCTATCACTTACCTTACGGGGGGGGGGGGGGGGGGGGAGCGGTTGTTTGGCAAAATTAATTGTTTGTGTAGCTCTCAGAAAACCTTGGATAAGAGCAGCTATGTAAGTGCACATTATGAATGATTGCATGCATTTAATGTTCTTGCTTGTGTGCATGTGTTTGTTTTCACATAGTAACAGCCCCTTGAAATGAGCCTTTTAATCCAAAGATCTAAATGAACTTTACAAATTCTTATTAGTTCATGTTAATAACAACCCCATGTGATAAAAGACAGCTATTATACCTACTTTGTGCATTGGGTAAACAAGTAAGAAAAGCCATTAATGACCTGAGCTTCAAGGATGCTAAATATTTGCAGTCCCCATTTCACATAGTAGGAGTTGTAGGTACTTGGCATTTCTGGATGGATGGGATGTTAGTGGTTAATCTACAAAAACAATGACAAGAGTGACAGCAGAATCCAGGAGTTTTAGTAGTAACATGTTTCTCCTAGTCATAAGTGCATCTAAACTTCAAATGTGCAGAAAATCCCAATGTAAAAGGAAAATGAAAAAAAAAAAAAGAATTCAAACTTCTCGTAGAATATGAAAACATGTGGATGCACAATTTTAAATTCAAAAGGCTGAAAAGGAAAACAGTGACAGAAGACTAACCCAGGCACACCCATTCAAAACAGAGAGCTGTTAAAGAAAACATCTGATTTCTCATGCCTACCTTGTTATATCCAGAGTGGTGCTGTTACCAAAGTGAGACACTTGAACCTCTCAGGGTATATCCTGGTTCTTCACTAAGCTAATCACTCGCTGCTACATTTTGGGAGAATGGGGTAGTTGTTCCCATTCAGTTTTGTGGGTGTGTTGCAAGCTTGCCTTTGCAGCAGGACACTTTCCATTTTGCATGGTTGCCTCTTCCAAGCAGGAACAGGGGCACACGTTCAGCAGTAGTCAGTGGAAAAGGAGAGGACATCTCAGCAGCAGCTTGCAGCCTTCTAAATGTGGTACCCTGTTTTGGCAGAAAGAGATGAAAGTTGAACTACAAGGCTTTGAGGAAACGCATGTTACATATGTGTGACTTTCCAAAGGCAGCCTGACATAGGACAGGTAGCACAGGGCAGCTACTGTCACCTAGATCAGAGCAGCTGTTGCTCTTCAACTTGAAAAAGGTCACGCAACTACGTGAAAAGCGTGATTAGACCATCTGATGTTGAGCACACAAATTCGGGAAGTAACACCTGCTGGGAGGGGTTACTATTTTATACCTGGCAGGTGAATTTTGAAGCTTGTAAGCTACTAGTGTTCCTTAATAAATAGTGATTAATAAAAGCTGAGCTTGAGGGTCCTGCCCTTCAAAGCCTTGAAGTGGCACAGGACCCTCCAAGTGTGGTAATTAGTATATGGATGGACAAATGAGCATCTTGGTGGTAATTAGTGCCATTATACCTGTTTAGAGGCTGCATTCCCTGATGTAATGTTTCTTTTGAAGACAGTTATCAAGTCCTGCTGTTAGCTATTACTGGATTAGGTGATGCTGCGTTAGTGTGAGGGTCAGTCACGCCTCAGCTGCCCCACTGCCAACGCTGGAGTTGCTATGAGGGGCACAGGCCCTCGGCCACCCTCCTCAGCTCTGTGAGAAGCAGAACGGCTCGGGTTGGAAGGGACCTCAAAGACCACCGAATTCCAACCCCCTGCCACGGGCAGGGACACCACATCAGGTTGCTCAGCGCCTCATCCAACCCGGCCTCGAACACCCCCAGGGAAGGGGCACCCTCAGCCTCTCAGGACAACCCCCCTCTGAGCTAAAATCCCAGGACCTGCCGCCTCGGGCGCCTTCCCGAGGCAGAGCGGCCCCGGAACGGCAGGCAGGGCCGGCGCTGCCGGCCGGAGGCAGCGGGGAGCGCTCAAAATGGCGGCGGGCCGGGTGTTCGCCTTCCGCGACGCGCGCTGGGCCCCGGACCCGGTGCTGGCGCCGAGCCCGGCCGTGCGGAGCCCGCAGCCGGTGCCGCTGGTGATCGACAACGGCTCCTTCCAGACGCGGGCGGGCTGGGCGGCCGCCGACCCCTCCGTCCCCGCCGAGCCCCTGCTGCGGTTCCGTTCGCTGGCGGCTCGCAGCCGCGGAGCCCGCGGCGGGGCCGGCGCCGAGACTCAGGTGGGCAACGACCTGGGCAGCCCCGAGCCGCTCCGCTGGCTGCTCCGCTCGCCCTTCGACCGCAACGTGCCCGTCCAGCTGGAGCTGCAGGAGCTGCTCCTCGACCACGTCTTCCAGCGCCTCGGCGTCTCCTCGCAGGTACCGCCCGGGGGAGCCCCGCGGAGCCCCCGTCGTGGGGCCGAACGGGACGGGCACGGCCCCGCAGCCTGCACCCTGCTGCTGCCCGGGGCCCCACGGTGTCCCCCGGGTGCCTTCAGCCCCCCGCGGTCCGAGGGTTTCTCTGCAGCCCCCCGGGGGTTGCGATGAGGTGCTGGGTGTGAAAGGGAAGCGGCGGGGGCCGGCTGCCCGCGGGGAGGTCTGGGCAGGGCGTTGGCAAAACCGGCATCGGAGGCCGGTGTGTGAGGTAGGGCCTGAAAATGACTGACTTGCTGTGGTGACTTTAGCAGGGGTTGGACTCATTGAGCCCCGTGGGTCCCTTCCAACGCGGATACTCTGGGCGTGTGGTCAGCTCCCATCCACTGCTTGGTTTGTGTGCCCAGCAGAACTGAGGCTTGTGCCAGTTCTGTGACACAAAAGCTTTGCCTAGGGCTGAACTAAGCCCCCACCAGTTTTCAGTCACCTTTTGCCTACTCGTTCCACGGATTTTGCTTTATGTGAATCTTTAACAGTTTATATATGCTTTTAACATCCATTTTTCTCTACTTTTAGGAGTGTATTCCTTGGTTGAATTAAAACTGAAAACCCTGCTATAGACTTTTTTTTCCCCATAAGTGCTAGGTGTAATTTAACTTAAGCATTCAGTAGCCTGCACATGAAGTGCTTTCTCCTTGCTGTTTTGGAGGAGTTGTTGCTGATCTTTAAAAGGAGAAGGAAGGATGAGTATCTGTGGATTTTCTCATTGTCCTTTCTCATATGTTTCTTTTCTCTTGTCTTTTACAGGGTTGTGTTGATCATCCCATTGTTTTGACAGAAGCAGTGTGCAATCCGCTGTATTCAAGGCAAATGATGTCAGAGCTCCTCTTCGAATGTTATCAGGTTCCGAAAGTGTCCTATGGTGTAGATAGCTTGTATAGTTTTTACCACAACAGAAGGCAGAACTGGCCCTGCAGCGGTTTGGTGATATCTTCAGGCTATCAGTGTACGCATATTTTGCCAGTCTTAGAAGGCAGGTGAGTTCTTGGTGTCTTAAGTACAGTGCAGCCTCTTTGTCAGTCGTGTATTTTGATCACTGAAAAAAATCACTGTTCCTCTAGCATTCAGCGTTCCAATTCCTGCAGCACATGTTCTTATCAGTCTTAATTTATAGTGAAGAGGAAAAGCTAGGTCTTCAGATTTTGTGAAGTTCTGTTGAATTTTGAATTGAAAAAGCAGTGCTGTCCTTGTACAGAACTTATTTTTAATTACTATTCACGCATAGATCCGTACTTTCAAATGCAGACAGGGATATCTGTCTTAAGTAAGATCAGATATTAAAAAGCATATTGAATTTGAAGTAGCGTTGGGACAAAATAAAGCGTTCTGTGAGATTTCTGCAGTCCTTAAGACTTCTCTCATTGTGATTGTGCGGCTACATTGTTTTTGTGTTTTTATTTTTATAACCCTTACTGCAGGAAGGGGCTTTATGACATCCAGCAAAGCTTTCAGATTTTCAAAGCTTACACCTGGCCATTTGCAAAGTTTTATAGAGGTTAGAGGGATTACTTACAGTTGCACAGAATTGTAACTTCCCTCCTTAAAATAAAGCAATGTCTTTTGTTGCTGTGACTGAAATTATTATCGTTGTTTTCAAAGCAGAGTCTTTCAGAATGCATCTGCAAACAAAGCACTGCTTACGGTTGTTGCCTGAGAAAAATAATAGATTTTTCAGAGAAATGATTCTTAAAATATTTCCATGTTAATAATAATCTGTACACTTGACCATATTGAAAACGAGTTATGCTGAATGAAGCAGGAGGTCTGTTTTACGGTGAACTTTTAGATCTCTTCAGTTCCAGTTGTTTCCCTTGCGTTTTCAGGTTGGATGCTAAAAACTGCAAACGTATTAATATTGGAGGGTGTCAAGCAGCTGTATATCTTCAACGCCTCCTACAGCTGAAATACCCTGGACATTTTGCTGCCATCACTCTCAGTCGCATGGAGGAAATACTTCATGAGCATAGCTACATTGCAGAAGACTATATTGAAGGTAAAAACACTTTATTAATCACAAAATATCCTTCACTGAACCGTAGATCTGAACTGATTGTTCTCAAATTGGCTAGGATTCAGGCACAAACGCTCTATTTTGCTTTCTTTATGGAGGTCTTTCTTTTAGTCTATTACACAGGAAAAGCTTGTCAACAGTTTCAAGAGTTCTGTACCATTTCATGAAACAAAATTGAATTTTAGAAATCCTTTCCATATTAGGTCAGACTTCTCTGTGAATGATAATAGATTATTGCAGATGAAAATATTTTAAAACAAATGTATAAGGAGTTTTAATCCTCACAAAATGTTCAGTTGGTTAGGATTGTTTCTGCATCTGATGACATTTCTCCTTTTTTTTTTTTTGCATGTCTGTTTTAAGGTTTCCAAAATTATAGAGGACAATTCTCACGACTTTTTGTGAATTAAAGAAGTTTTAAAATCTCCATGATAAATGTTGTCTGAAGTAGTGGCCATAGAATAGCATTTTCTTGAATTTGTCACTTACGAAAGAGCCTGCAGGGGTTTTAAATGTGTGAGAACTCTCCCTTACACTGGGAGGGGAAAAGAGACATTAGTGTGCACTTCCCACTTCTTAGTGCTTTGTTTACTTCACCCTGGAGAACAGGGTGCTGAGAACCATTTGCACTGAGTGTGCGACTGGAAGGCAGTGATCTGAAGAGGTAGCTAAATAAGGGGGCAGCTTCCAAGAGGTGGACAGGATCCTAGGCTGGACTGTTGTCTTCTTTCTTTGAAGTCTGAACTTAGCATGGAGTGTACACACATGTGAATCACTCTGTTCAACCTGGTAAAACAGTTCCTTTACTCTCAAAATATTCAGAACTGCAGAAGTGGCGGTCCCCAGAGTACTATGAGAACAACGTGCACAAGATGCAGCTGCCTTTTTCTAACAAGCTACTGGGAAGCACCCTGACATCCGAGGAAAAGCAGGAGAGGAGACAGCAGCAATTGCGTAGGCTTCAAGAACTCAACGCGCGCCGTAGAGAAGAGAAGCTGCAACTCGACCAAGAGAGGCTGGACAGACTACTGTATGTACAGGTAACGATGGCAGTTTTCTGTCTTCATTTGGGAGAAGCGTAGGTTGCTCTCAGAGCTTTACCCAGAGGTTCTGTGTCACTGTAAAGGAGCTGTAATTGTCCTGTGCATTTTCTGATACATAACTTCAAGGTTACTTGCAGCATAAGAAAAGTTGATTGATGCAGGTGATGCTTGCAGGTTCCGAATAGTACTTCTGTGAAGTATTTTGCTTGCTGTAGAAGCATGTACATCCGTAATTTATCATAATGAAGGCAAAGTTTATGTACATGCATAGTTGATTTCCACGTGGAGTTCATCACAAGCAGCTCTAATCTGTCTGTAGGAGCTTTTAGAAGATGGTCACATGGATCAATTCCACAAAGCTTTGGTGGAGCTGAACATGGACTCTGCAGAAGAACTTCAATCTTATATCAACAAATTGAGCCTGGCCGTTGAACAAACAAAGCAAAAAATCCTACAGGCAGAAGTCAATATTGAAGTGGATGTTGTGGACAGCAAACCAGAGGTATAATGTTTTCACCATTCTTATCTCTGAGAGAATTAAGTTTGTGCCTTAAAATGTGCCCTTTCTATAAATAGCCGTATTATTGATGAGGTAAGCTTTTCCTTTAACACACTCCTTGTTAATTGGGCAACTGCTCCTCATTTCCACCTTTCCTAGCAGTTACAGAAAGAAAGTTTTGGTTGTGTGCCTGAAATCACTAACCTTTCTTGTGCTGCTCTGCACAGTTGTCTGGGACGTACCTTATAGCTGGATTCCATGTAGTTCTAAGCATAATATTTAGGCTTCATGGCACTAGTTAAAGTGTTACTGCTATGTGAAATCAGCAAGTTTCCTCAAAGATTTCTTGACTAGCTTTAAAAACCTGGGGGTGGAGAAAGGAAAATAGCCCTAAAAGGGAAAATAGCCCTAAAAGGTAAGCTAAGTCCGAAGGTACTGCTCCCTTTGTAGTTACTGCTGGCAGCATGTACCAGCTGGTGGCCTTACTTCAGGGTGATTTGGTTTGGGGGTTGTAAATGCAGCAGGTAACACACCGATCTTGGTCATACTGCAAACCAATCTGTCTTTACTTTTGCATTGCTTCTGGTGAACTAATTTTTAATGATTCTATGATTCTGACATACCAGGTGTTACTTTTTTCAGTGTGTGAGAATTAATGATGCGGCATTTTGATTATAACATATTGAGATACTTAGAGGTCAAACAACCATCCTTAAATGTCTGTAGCCTAGTATTAAAGATACAGAAGAACTATTAAGTTGTGTTTTTTTCAATGTGCATTTGTTCTTTGCTTTTGGGTGCAGGGAACTGCATGCTAAACAGCTAACCCTTTGCTTTTGTTTTGGCAATGTTTGGTGCAATTAAGCAGCATGCTTTATTCTTTTTAATTAACAAGGAAAGATTAATTGCTAGGCTTGGTTGTTGGAGGTTCCTTGAAGAAGAGAAGCTTACTTGTCTGCTTTGCCAGGCTAACACAGGCCCAGCATATACCAGTTCTAAAACATTGTCTAAGACTGCTTGTACATTTGCTATTAATTGCCTTTCAAGTTGTGTAAAACCTTTTTTAGTTTTATTAGTCGTTGTTCAGGAAACGGTAGAGAAGAAAACAGAAAAATGAAGGGTAGAGGAGAGTGGTGCCAGATAGAGGAGTTCTCATGTTTTATTTAGCAGTAGAGATATAGCCAAAACTAGCAGGTGAGATGGTTTCTTCTGGGTTCTGCTTTCCCTGTCCTTATCAGGAAAGTTTGTGTCAGAATCAGGAGGACTATAGTTGAGCAGAATGGAGGTGGATCGTGGATTTTATACTTCTGTCAAAAGAAAACATAGAAAGAGACTACCAGCTCCAGGTGGCTGTGCCCATGTCCCAACACGTCCATTTTGGATCCCACACTCCTCCTGTTTACTAGGTGTAGTCTCAGACCTTAGAGTTAATTGGCAAGCCTTTCTGATTGTTTCGCGCTTTGTGAAAAAGCGTACTGTTATCACCAAATCCCTTTGTGAAGACAGGCTGTCTCTCCGTGCTTGTATAAAGGAGACTAAAAGCTAATTATGTTGTCCCGGGGTCTGTGCCAACTTTTCAGCTGAATTGTGTTTTTTTCCTGTTGCTTTTTTTTTGTGGGCAGGGGGTTAGAAGACAGAAATATTGGGGACAACTTCAGGTGACTACTGTTTGCTGTAACAGTCAATACAACTTAAACTTCAGTTTTGAGGAGCTGCTTGTTTTTTAAATGAGGTAAACTTCAGAAGGCTTAAATGATCTAGCTGTATCCCATGCTGGCATTGCTTGCTAAATGTTGCAACAAGTGTTTGTTTAAAAAAAGTAAAATGACAAAACCAAACCCTTAGCAATAAAATCCAAAAGCTATTTCATTAAAGCTTAGAAATAAATGAAATAATTGAAGAATTGTCCCCACTTCACTACAGCGCTCTAGTCGTTAAGTGATACTTTTCATTACAGAGGAGCTTTGGGAGCAGCTTCGTGTCTGCGTAAAATGCAGGGTTTTTTAGTATTGCCCATGTGCAAATGCTAGGCAGTTGAAACTAGGCAACTGTCAAAAACTGTGCTAGCTTTGTAGCTAGCAAATATTTGTTTTCCAGTCCCACACAAGCAGAGCAGGGAATTAAATGGTAATTAGAGCAGTGAGAGGTGCTGGGAGAGCACCAAGTTTCAACCAACTTAAAGAGCTATTTTAATACGTTGTTATACTGGGGAGTATGTTGTACTGTACAGCTAGGCTACGGTCCTGGCAGTCAGCCTGTTGACTAAGGCCTTAAATTTCTGAGCTGACCTCAAGATAACTGTTTTTAAAAGTGCTTGATTTTTATGTTTTGAATGTATTTCTTAACGCCTCTTTTCTAGGTTGGTCATCCTTTTGTTTTTTTCTTCAGTGCTGAAGAACAGCATATTCAGTTTCAAGTGTGTTAGAGAGTGAGATTGAAGGGAATCAGGGCTGAGTTTTCCAAGTGTCACCAGAATTGAAGTCGTGTATGTGCCTAGCACATCTGAGCTAACCTACTGTACCCTTCTCTGTTTCCAGACCCCTGATTTGGATCCACTGGGCAGTGAACAGTCGCTGGAGGATGTGGAAAGCATTAACGAGTTTGAACCTTTATTTGCTGAGGACCAGCCCGAAGTTGAGAAGCCTGTTGCTACAGTACAGGTTTGAATTCTTTACCTACTTCTCATGTCAGAGGTTACTGCCTACTGGTTGTCTAGCTAGCGTGCTAACGTTTCTCCAAATACAGACAATGTCTGCTCTTGGGAGAGATGCTTAACCCTCCGAACAGTACACCAAGAGGAGAAATGCTCGCCATCGTAACTGATGGTTTGGGGCATGAATATCCCCACTCAGCTATCTCTGGAGGCAGTGCACGTTGTAGCAGTTCCATGCTCTTAGGGAAAAAGTCCCGCTTAAGTTTTTGTGCTTGTGACCCGTAACCCAATATCATGTCGCAGTGAACAAAACTTTCAGTTGGTAAGGGTGAGCCATAGAAATGAGTGGCAACAAATGGGGGGGGTTGGGGGGGAGAATAAGAGAATTCCATTTTCCTTAACCTCGTGTAGCCTTTTACAGCGTTGTCCTTTCTGTGAGATCATGATTGGTTTGTTGTAAAGCATTGTTTGAAAACTTCTAGTTGTTCTAGAACGTTACTATTCTTCAGCATAATTTTCTACTACTTTTCCATCTTGTTTTTAAAGCCCGTGTTTAACCTGGCAGAGTACCATCAACTCTTTCTTGGCACTGAAAGAATCAGGGCTCCGGAGATTGTCTTCCAGCCCTCCCTGATAGGAGAAGACCAGGCTGGTATAGCAGAAACTATGCAATATGTCCTTGAGAGGTGAGTTTACAAAGCTAATAGGCACTTTCTTCAAACAGGATGATCTTGTTTTGATATCAGCTTTTGCAATACTGGTGGTTACTTAAAAAGAACTTGAGAAATATGTTTGAATAGTTCTTTTTGGTAGGCTTGAGCATTGCAGGTTAGAGGTGTCTTTCTGTTCTGAAGGCCGCATGTGAATCTCTAAGTCAGTGGTCTCCAAACCTTTTTGATCATGCATTTTTAGTTTTAAAAAAAAAAAAAAAGGCACAGAGCCCCAATATACGTATAAATATAAGTTACAGATATGTGATGCTCTGCTAACATTATGTAGATTGTAAAACACGATAGAAATTAAAAAAGGATGAAATGTCTTATTAGTGCTACGAAAATTAGTTTTAGTCCCCTCAGTGCAACAAAGATACTGAGTTGATGGGATGCGTTCAGAGAAGAGCAACAAAGCTGCTGAAGGAACTAGGAAATAAGATGTATAAGGAGTGGCTGAGGGAATGGGGGTAGTCTGGAGAAGCAGAAGCTGAGGGGAGACCTCATTGCTCTCTAAAACTGCCTGAAAGGAGGTTGTAGGGAGGAGGGTGTTGGTCTCTCTTCTCAGGGGACAATTGATAAGATAGGAGGAGACAACCTCCAGTGATGCCAGGGTAGGTTTAGACTAGATATTAGGAAGAATTTCCTCATGGAAAGGTAGTGGGCATTGGAACAGGCCGCCTGGGGAAGTGGTCAGTCACCATCCCTGAAGGTATGTAAGAGATGTGTGGATGTGGTGCTCAGGGACGTGTTTTGGTGGTGGCCTTGGCAGTGTCTGGTTGAAGGTTGGATCTGATGATTTTAAGGATCTTTTCCAACATAAATGATTCGGTGATCCTGAGGAAGAATAAATACTTTCTTCCCACATACCAGTGGATTGTCTTGCACACGTCCCACTTCGGAAACTACTGGTACGAGTTGTAGAGGGAAACAAAGAACCCCCGTAAATATCCATCCCCTGAAACAATAAGCTAGCAGTCTGTTGTTTTGTAAGACCAAAACCGTCTGTGGTGTTTGTAAGGTACGATATAGGCACACTGGCTGGACAACTATTTCCAGCCAACTTAACGTTAGCAAATGTAGCCCCTCAAACTGTGTGAACGTAAGAGGTTGCATTTTCTGGAAGGCAAGAATTCCAGATCTGCTGAGTTGTTGATTTATGGGGCTTTGGTTCAGAGGGCTTTAAGAGTTTTCTTCTGCCACCCCAGGAATTTTCAGAAACCAAATGAGCACAGGGTTTCCTGCTGGTGAAATGAAGGAAATTTCTCAAGGTGTATCTTGAAGGCAAGCTATCAGTGTTTTCTCCATAGCTGTTCAGTTCTTAGGAATATTGTTCTTGGAAAAGGCTAAGTTCTTTTGTTCCTTGTAGGTATCCAAAGGAGCAGCAAGCTATTCTTGTCCAGAATGTTTTTCTCACTGGTGGAAATGCGATGTACCCTGGACTGAAAGCCAGAGTTCAGAAAGAACTCCTCGAAATGAGGCCATTCCAGTCATCTTTTCAGGTGTGTGTACTGACAGATGAACAGACTGTTCACAAAAACATCATGTGTTGAAAAGTATTCCTGTCTGGGAGAGGTATGGAGTGAGTGCACTTAGAGCATGGGGTGGAGAATGTTTCATGCCCAGGCATATGACAGCTTTGACTTCAGAGGATGATGGTGAAGCAAAGATACAGTTGATGTCTGAATAAGTTAGCAGGAGTGGGGTTGCCTTGGAAAAGGAAAAGTTCCTTTAGCCAAAAGACTGTGCATGTTCAAGCAAGTACATTTGGCTGGAAATCTGCAAATTTGGACAGTTAGTAGCTGGAACAAATGATCTTTGTTGGGAATAGCGGTTGGGATGAACAGCTCATTTCAAAATGAAGTTAGCTGTTAAACTTGTTAAATGTAACAACTGTCTGGGATAGCAGATAATAGTATTTATCTTACAAACCTATCATCCTCTACTACTTTTTCAGTAGCACAATCCGAGCTGGGGAAGACCCAGAGTTTGCCACGCATTTTGTAAAAGCCTCTCTTGCTGGTCTGAAACTAGCTTATGTACCAAAATCTACTACCGTCTCAAACAGCAAATCGCTTTAAGTCGAGGAGGAGGAGGGAAAAAAAAAGAGTAATTCTTGTGGCAATTTGTGGTTCTGTAACACTTGCTTGGTGGAGTGACTTTTTGTAGCTCTGAGCAGGGTGTGACTGACAAACTACCATATACTTGGTAGTTTTAGGAAGGATATTGCTAGTTTGGGGTCTGTAGGTTGTCTATGGGAAGAGAATGAGCTGCTTTTAATAGCACTATTTCTAACAGAATAAGGATTTCTTTCCATTAAAATATGTTCCATAGTTTGGTTTTGTCAAAAATCTGTCATTTCAGATATTGCATGTGGTACTTGCATGGTGTCTAGTCTAGCCTGCCTGTAACTGCAGCAGGAAAGCATTTTAAGCAGCAGTGACAGGAATCACTTAAATAGAAATGGGATCTACACCAGTGGAAAGGGCACGTGTGGTCTTTTCCCCACATACTGTGATTTCTTAGCCTGCAGTATCGCTGGAATTCACGCTGGAGCACTTGATATTTTTTTGCATTACTACCAGGTCCTCCCGTGTTGGCTTCCAGCTGTGAGGGCCGTTGGTTGTGAATGTGATAATACAGGCTTTGCAGTCTGTAGAAACTGCAGTTTCATGGTGAATTGATCTCAAGGTGAAAACACATTAAATCCTTTCCTAATGCTCCTTTCAGAAGCACTGAATTATCAGCTGAGTCTTCTGAAATTGTGATTTGCATCACATACTGTTCTAACCAGCATAAAAAGGACTTTTCTGTGTTTAGCTCTTAACTTGATATTCTCCTGCATTTATTGTTGTATTTTCCGTCCATCCAGGTTCACCTTGCCTCCAGCCCTGTTTTAGATGCCTGGTATGGGGCTAGGGAGTGGGCAGTGGAACACATGACCCGTGAGGAAGGCTGGATAACCAGAAAGGACTATGAAGAAAAAGGGGGAGAATATCTCAAGGAACACTGTGCTTCAAATGTTTACGTTCCCATCAGACTTCCGAAGCAGGCCCCACGGACTACAGAGGCATTAGCACCCAGCAGAGCGCTGACATCTAGTACGGGCAATCCTTGCGAGCAGGTGTAGCACAGAGCCTTTGCCACAGTCCCCCAGAGGGAGATAAAAGTGCGAAGGGAAGAGTTTACTGTGTTTTTGCAGTCTGAGCTGTGTATGGAGCACAGACCTCAGCACTAAGCATCTCATCCAGCCCCTTGAAGGGGGAGACGAGCGAGCTGCTCTGGGGCATCAGCTGGCTTGGTCATAGCACTTGCCACACGCAGTGCTGCTTCTGCATAGCACGGGAGTACGAGTCGGCCAGGAGGGACACAGGAAAAGCGCATTCCGGAGAAAAGTACAGTCTTAGGAACTTTCATAGTAAGACTCAGGGGATTTTGCAAATGTTTTACATTTTTTTATTAAAACTTACTGGTTGTATGCCGCTTTCGTTGCGTGATTCAGAAGCTTGATTTGTAGCACACAAGGCAGTCCAGCAGGCGTCTCCCTCGCTCGTCACAGCGAGTGCTTGTCGGGCTGTGCGTGCTGCTGGAGCCCAGAGGGGCTGCTCTCTGCCTCCTCCTGAGGCCCCCGGCCTTGTGTCTTGTCTGATGTCCATCCCGCTGTGTGCTTTCCGCTAAAATTCTGCGCAGTCAGTGGGATTCTGGATACTTTCTGAAGTTGTTGGTATTATTGACATTGATTGAAACGGGAGACCTGACATAACATGTGGTCCAGCTGTAATGAAAGAGCCCTCCGTAAAGCACAGTCCCGAAGGAAGCTGAGGTGTGTGTAGTCCTCGGGTGATTTTACAGGGGTGGTGGCTGAGCAGGGCAGCTCTTGGGTGGGGGGAGAATCTTCTCTGCTGCTCTTCAAAAGCTGGCTGGAAGCACCTCCACGTTAGCTGCAAAAGGCTTGTTGGTGTTCCATGATAACCCAATCCACTGGCTTCCTCCACTGGAAGCCTCTTGATAGCATATCCCCTGAAACAGTTGGTGTCAGCTTTATTGTTGCAAGGCTGGGAAATAAGAGGACTGATGCTGTATCCCCTGCCACACCTAAGGTGGTCTCACAGTGTTGTGACAATGCCAACACTGGTGTATCAGGGTTGTTCACAACTTCAGATGGTCACATTTGGCATAATAAATCCCTGCTGAACTGCTTGCAGTCTAAGAGTAGATGATGGTCATCAAAAGTCTAGCAATAAAGCAAACTTTTTGCTTTACCACTGCTGTGTTTCAGTGATTTGACCTCTAATGAGTGCAGGATTTGAGTGATGGTACGTTGTTGAAAAATGCAGACTTGCGGCCAGGCCCCTGTCCTGCTGCACAGCGTGCTCCACCTGAAATTTGACCAGGGATTCAGTTCTCACACTGAACAACTCCCTGTTGCGTTCCCAAAAGAATAATCGATGCTGAACCGAAACCCATGCAGACCGCAGCAGTTTGGCAAGTAAGCCTCTAGTCTGGAAAAGGTAAGACTATGGGGAAAATATCCAGACCGTAATTGGAATAAGGAAAGTAAACAGGTGGTGGCTTACAGTCCCCTAAGAGCTGCAGAGCTCCAAGAGAAGTCATCTGGCAGAGGGAAAACAAAGGATGTGAGGTACTTGGTGCTGAAGCGTGGAGTTTATTGCCACAGGATGCAATACACACGTTGCTGGATTCAGAAAGCATTACTCAGACACCTGACCTTAAGAAAAATCTGCTATCAAACACCGAGGGCACGCCCGTGTGCCGGCAGTCCTGCAGTCATGCATTGCTCAGCAGGGGGAAGCGCTGTCACCTGCTCGCGGGTGGTTCCCAAGGCACACAGAGCTGGTCGCTCTCCATGGCCTGGCCCTAGCTGGATGGGGAAGGGAGCTTGCTGCCTGCAGACGGCCTCAGATTTGGCCTGCCCATCTGTCCCCAGCTGCCTGGAGGCCTGCTGCTTTTCAGGAGTATGAAGGCAATCCTGCAGGTGTTCAAGGAATGTAGCAGAACGTGCTGTGCTGACAGCAGAAATGTTACACCCCAACCAAGTGTCTCTTCTGATCTCAGCTCGGGTGGGTGAGCTGCAGTGCAGGGTTTGATGGCCCCTTGCTGTTTGACCCCTCTGACACATCTGGTGGTCACGGCAGGAGCGGTGCTCGCGATGCAGAAACTTGTTCAGATGCTGGGAGCTGTGCAGAAAACTTCCAGAATGGAAACCTGAAAGGGTCCCTGCAGCGGATGGTTACGTTGCTTTAAATGGTTGGCCAGATCATTCCAACCACTTTTTTGTAGGAATTCAAAGTCTGAGGAGTAAAGAGATGCCAGATCAGCTGCCTTAAACACCTTCAAGGAAGCATAATTTTATCGTGTCCTAAATATTAGCAGTTAATTTGTTACTTTATCCTTGTAACAGCTGGGGTAATGAATGACCTTGGGCAATACAGTTACAGCCGGAAGCTGTGCTAAATGTGCTGGTGGTCATTTCATTGCTTGGAGTAGCAATGTGAAAAGCACGGTCACGGCAAAGCAGGATGAATTTTACCCGTTTCAGGTTTGGTTCCCTGGTACGTTTGCTGTAGTGCTACAGAAGTGGGACGAGGGTGGGATGCTGAGGGCAGGCAGGTGCAGCGGTGTTCTCTTTGACAGCAGCGTTGGCTGAAGTTCTCCTGGAGCTCCACCTCTGGGACACTTCTGTGCAGGGTTTTCTCGTGCCCGTGCCAGGAGCTGGGTGTCTCTTTTCCATGTAATTATCACAGGGTACACCAAACCCAAAGGGGCTTGGAACATTTCTTCTGTGCAGTGGCTTATGCCACCTTATTCCAGGAAGAGGCTAGGAAAGCACCTCCTTGTCTCTTTTTATTGGGACTTCTGTGGAATTGGAGGAACTGCTACATTGAGAAAACCAGTTATTGAAAAGAAAAGAGTTCTGTGGATGGGAAACTCGAAGTGATGCCGTGAGGGCCTTTGCCAAGCGGATGTAGAGGTGCCATTGAGTGAGCTGCTGTGTAAGCAGCCCTAAAAGCTGAAGGGTGTTTGTCCTCGCAGGCGTCCTGCACGCCGACAAGTGCAGCTGCCAGGTCAGAGGTGGTCGAGTGGTTCACGGTTGGTCCTCAATACATGAAGTTCAAAGCAAACTGTAACCTTATTATGCAACCGAGTTATCGCCTAATTGAGGTCAAAGAAGGCAAAAGTACAAGCTGCAATTCATCAGGCTTGGCGAGCTCGTCTATGTAATCGAAACGAGAGCTCAAAATGGGTTCTACCTTTCGCAGGGTCCCTAAGATCTGCTCCGAGTGGAAACACCACGTCAGTGAGGAGCCCTGGAGACCAAACAGAGCACGTGTCTGATGTCCCAGATTTCCGTTCAAGCTGCATACAAGGGTTGCTTTTGGTCTTCAAGGCTTCTTACATTTCCTATGCCATAACGACTTCAAACACTAACCATTCCTGGCTACATCTCCGCTAGGACACCAGGATTAGAACTCTTTGCTCCAGTTATTAATCTCCAGAAGAGTT
The DNA here is from genome assembly GCF_964211835.1 of Anser anser. Lineage (NCBI taxonomy): Eukaryota > Metazoa > Chordata > Aves > Anseriformes > Anatidae > Anser > Anser anser. The sequence continues at coordinate 13,093,588 of NC_139737.1, forward strand.
AATGTGCTGTGTAAGACAGCATGTTAGAAGAAAGAGAAGATGCCCATGAACTGTCACTTAAAATTTAGGATTATCCCTCCAGAGGCAGCCTGCAAGGATCCTGTAGCAGCCAGTTGTAAACGAGAAGTTTTGAAGCTTGTGTGGGATGAGCAGGGGAGGGCAGACTGCTGTAATGGATTTAACATTATCCCCCAAGTCAGATGGTGGGATTTCCACCCCGGTTCGACACGTCAGGCACAGAGCAGCTGTTTTAAGTCCCATTACTCACTCCCACTGCTTCGTGCGATAGCGAGCCAGTCCCCGAGCATCAGCTTCAACAAAACTGCTCGCTCTTAAAAGGCTCAGGCTGCTGCTTGGTTTGCCAGGGATTCTTCACGCTGCATTTTGTGCCCTCTTTTCAGACACTGGGTTTGCTATATTTAGGTGATGCACACCTTTTGCCCCACTTCTTCACGTGAGCCCAGCCCTAGCTCTTAGGATGGCAAAGCGCCATAAGTTTGTTATTGTTGTTTGTTTGTTTGATTTTAATTGTATTGGGTTTTCTCCATCCCCAGGGATCTTTTTTTGTTTTTGCTTGCAATTTCCTAATGCAGTAAAGACCATAATGATAGCGCTACATCAGGAGTCGGGAGACGTGCATTCGTTTTCATCTCTATTTACTCCTGACAAGCCAGTTTGTGCCTGTTTGCCTCGACCTTGGTTCCCTGTCTCAGCATCTGTAACAGCAGAATTAACCTGGGGGTCGTGCTAGCGGAGGCTTTTCACGTGGTGCAGAACTGCAGGAGACAGTAAGGGTGGTGGGAAGGCTGGAAATGGGGCTGTGGGGAAGGGCAAGGTCAGATGCAAGCGTGGGGAATGGGTCTGTGCTCATTTAATGCACATCTAGGCCAGGTGCAAGTGGAAGGTCTTCCAACCACCCATTACCTGAAGCCGGATGAGGCAGGCAGTGGGGAAAGAATCACTCTCTATGTGTTCTTTTATTCTTAAGCAATTGCTACTGATCGCTGTCAGAATATGGAACAAGCCGGATTTATGGTCTGACTCAGAAGCTTTTATGCTCTTAAAATTCCTGGTTTTAGGCAGGAGAGGATTTCTTTGCCTATTAATTTATTTCAGTAGGGAGGTGAAGTACAAAGCAGCTTCTCCCTTTACCTGTCAGGAAATAAAAGTGATGTGCTGGTGCAGAAAACATCTTTTATATTGCCAATGGGATTCCTTGTAGGCATCTGGGTTCCTGCATTTCCAGGAGCTGTGAAATCAGGCTGTTAAATCAAGAGGAAGCTCATACCCAAGGGAAGCTCAGCGCACCAGTTGTGGCAAGTCTGGCTGGGCTTTACAACATTTGGGTAAAAAACGTGGCTTTATTCAAATCTAGGTCACATATATTCGAGAAGAGACCTTTGGAAAGCATCTGAGCTCCTTGCATTCAGAGGACAGGCACTGGGGTAACAGCAGGTGGCCTTTACACTGGAGCCCTATTGCTCAGGTTTTAGGGTTCAAAATGCATCAGACTGCTTGGGAGCAATGAGGTTCGGGCCTCTGACTGCCATCAGGAAGACGGCGGTGTGTTGGGTGCCTTCCTTAGGCAAGGGAGCCTCACGGACCGCCGGGTGGGAGAAATTCAGGAGGGTGCTGGTGACCTGCAGCCCCGAAAGCCTCGTAGCTGCCACGGTGGCACATGGGGCTGCTGTGTATGGGCTGTCCTGAGTGCCCCTGTGCTCAGAAGGGGCCGGAGGCTGTTGGCTGAGGCTGATTTCCCACCTCTCTAAAGTATCTCCCTCTTTCTGCACCTCTTCCTGCTGAATCCTCCGGGCCTCCGAGCTGCCCCATGCTCCCAGACCTCGCAGGGGAGGCTGTCCTGACAGAGAGGGGAGCCCGAGGGCTCGCTGCCTCTTCTGAGGCTGGCTGGGAGGCCAGGCCGAGTCTGTAACAGCGGTTTTTGGACAGCCACATCTTTCCCCTAAAGAGTTTGACGTGGAGATTTTGTTCTTTGGGGTGTTCTTGCTCTCTTCAAAGGAGAAGGGTAATAAATAAGGAACACGAGCCTGACTCACTGACACTGGTTTCTGCAGTCCGAGCGGCAGCCCCGCCACGTCAGGTGAGAACCAGCCCCGCTGGGCCTGCCCTGGGGGCTGGCAGGGACTCGCAGGGCTCCTCCGCACAACTCTAGAAATAACTTGGTTTACTCCTTGATTTTATAACCTGCTGCCAGCACTCGGGAGGCAAAATACCCTTAAAATGTCCCCAGCTGTTCCCTCAGATGTACCCACAGTAGCGTGCCCCTAGGATCCGCCTCGGGTTTTTATGGGAGGCCGGGAGGGCTGTTACCAGGTAGATGCCATCTGCTAGCGCTGGCTTTGAGCTGTTGGTAAGCTGCTTGCATACCTTGCACAGCTTGTCAAGTATTAGGAAAAGCAGCTCTGGTTTCTGAATGTGGCAGGGTTGGGTTTTTTTCCTGTCATCTTGAAACTCAGTTTTACGTCCCCTGGGTTAAGCCTTGTAGCAGGATGCTCCTGGCTGGCACTGCTGCTCAGCGCTGGGAAATGTTCCAAACCCCGGTCCTTAGATCACTATAATTTCTTTTTCCGTGCTGCAGCTTGGTTAAAATATACCCCACTCCTCCTCTCACCCCAGATTCCTGCCACATACCTGGCATTCCTTCATCTTTAATGAGATGAGGGAGTGGGGGATTTCACCCTCCTGGAATTTTAGAGGAATACTAAGTGGATTTTTCATGAAAAGCCCCATTTAGGATACAAATCTCCCTGAAAGATAGTCCTTGCATGGCAGACCTGGCTTTGGCTGGTAATGGCTGACAGTTTCGAGTTCCTCGTTTGATTGTGACTTTCTGCTTGTGCTGTGGTGTTGGAGCGAGCTCCAGGGCTGGTGGCTGGAGCAGGGCAGGCTGCTGTGAGATGGGGACACGTGGGGACCGAGGCTGTTGGCACTTGGCTTTTCCGCCGGTCGCTGCGATCTGGCCAAATTCTCCATATGGACAAGGCAACGTAAAAGCTGTCAAGGGAGAACAGCTCTGTTCCAGGCTCCGTCAGTTTACCCTAACAGACATAAAGCTGCGGCCTGGACCTGGTGGTGGACCCCGGCAGATGTTGAGGGAGAAGAGCATCACCACCACAGGGCTCTGCCCTCTTCCACCTGTCGGAAAGGGCAGGCTGAGGAACACAAACCGCAGAGCTCTGCAAGGGTGTGGGTTTTGGAGTAGCAGCACCACGTGCTGCCATGAGCATCTGCTTCGGAGACACCATGAGCTGGGCTGTGAACATGTCAGAGCCTACTGAGATGCTGCTGTGGTAGCCCCACGCCACGGTCCGTGCCCCCTTCTCTGCACAGGGGCTTTTCTGCAGCCTCGTGCTGCCAGGAGCTGCGGAGCAGACACAAAGGCACCGGCCTGCTTTCATCCAGCTCTGCAGTGGCGGAGGGCCACGGGCTGTCCTGGCTGCGGAAGGAACAACGGGGAGGAAAGCTTTGATTTCCCCAGCCACGGACACCTCGGGCGGCGCAGATGGAAGGAACTGGGGGCTCCTGGTTCGCTTTTATCCTTTGTTAAGCGCCGGTGGCTTCTTGTTGTGGAGCCGCTGTGACCTCTCTTTTGGCTTTGTTTATGCACTCGCTGATGTTGTTTGCAGCAGGCCTTTGATATCCAGCTCCCGCCAGGAAGAGCTGAGCCTGGCTGCCCACGGCGCGCTCCAGCCTGGCAGAAGGTGCCACCGTGGTGGCACCACGCAGAGATGGGTCTCTCCATCTCCCGGGGAAGACAGTTGTGTGCTACTAGGGGCTGTCCCCAGGGTGACGACTTGTGGCCAGCACCTGCCCTTCCCTGCAACCACAGCTTGCCAGGGGAGCGGCGGGCATGGCCAGAGCTTGAGCTCAGGAGGGAGCAGCCAACAGCACTGCACTGCCAGCAGGTGGAGAGGTAAGACACAAAGAAGCAGCTGGCTTTTATGGGAATTTGTGGTGTTTTTCTATGAATAAAAGAACTAAGACGTTGCAGAGCTTCTGTGCTGTGTTCAAGCTGCCGAGTCGCACCTGCAGCAGGCGGGAGATGTCCACCACGCGTGATCCACAGCCGCAGGCGTCGGGAGATGCCCACCCCCCGTCATCTCTCTGGGCTGTGTCCAGGCCCCTGTCCCCACCATCCTGCTGTCCATGATGGCCTGGGGACAATGCTCAAACCTGGAGGAGACAACGCATGTTCATGATTACTGCCTCTCAACCCCTTCTCTCAAGTGCACTTTAAAGTCCCCAGTGAATGCTGTTTGTTCGCAACACAACAGATTCTCCAGGCACCAGACAAGGCAATTCCCAGGAGCTGTAAAACCCTGAAGTGTGTTTACACAACTCAAAACGCACTTACAGTATTATATCACCCTTCAATCTCCTCAGCTATTTTGCGTGCTGGGATCTGAAATACAAATGCAAGCCCTGGTTGTGCTGTGTGCCTTACGCAGGCCTGAAATGGGTCTTTGATTGCAAATTCAATGAGCTATGAATGGCAGATTCTGCAAACAAACCCCATCGCAGCAGGAGCCAGCCCTCAGGAACGTGCGTTTTTTAAGGGTATCAAAGGCAGCCACCTGAGAGGTGGGGTCAGAGCAGGTTTTGCTGCCAGCCGCGGGCTTTGTGGGACGGCTCGGTGTGCTGTCCCCGTGTCAGCTGTGGGGTGGCTCGGTGTGCTGTCCCTATAACCAGCAGACCTCTGGCTTTCAGCTCTCTCCCATACCCAGCTGCACGGCCCATCGGCAGCGCTGATGCAGGGCCCTGTGGGAAGCAGAGCTGGGTCAAACGCGACTGTCTCTATGCTGCAAGAAGTGGAGATTAAGAAAGAAAAAAAAAATACCTCCCCCCCCCAAAACCACCCACGCACAAAGAACTAGCACAACAATAACCCCCACAAAATCCCACTGTTCTGATTTCAGTATTTTCCACAGAAAGACCCTCCCAGGCCTTGTTCTCAGCAGAAGACAGGCTGACTGCTTTCTATTTTTATTCTTTGTAGGAGGGTGTTTGAGCTGCCCCAGCTCCTGAATTGAAGGAAGTCCTTTCCTGAAATGTGGACAGAAGTGCTCCAGGGTTTTCTGGCTCAGGAAGTCATTCTTCGGACCTGAGGCCGGCTCCTCTGGGGCCACAGACACCAGAAGTCCCCGTCAGGCTGGTAGAAGCTGAGCGAATGAAGCCCTGCCAAAAGTGACGATTTTGGTAGTTCCTGCTCTGCACACTTCGTGTCCTCAGCAGGTTTTTGCCAGGGTGTCCCTTTCTTTTCAAAGAAGGTGCTGTGTTTCAAATCTAGGCAAAAAAAAATAAATAAATCTAGTTTTGTTTCATTGACATCCTAAGGACTTTCTTGAAATTAAGTTGAAAATATGTTTATTTTGAAAGTGTTTTGCTCCTTCAGATTCGTGTTTCTACTTGAAAATAAAAAGCTTGTAATTCTGTAAATGTGGCATCAGCTTCTTCTGAGATGTATAATTTGAACATTTTGAATGTAAGTGTAAGCCTTTAATGCCATAATTTCTTAATACCACTGCCACAACTGTTTAGACGTATAAGTCATTTGATTATAGCTTTATGTTAAATGAGGAACCATAATTAATATGATCATGTTTAAGTTTCTTCCCTACCGAGCGTAAAGATAGAATAATCTCTCCAGAGAAAAGAGAGCTTCCTCACAGGACTAAACCGAAAGATTTTTTAATAATTTAGCTTTTGGAAAAAGAAGTTCAAGCTGTTAGTAGATAGGACTGAAGCAGGACAAAATATGCAAAGTGCTTTGCTTATGAGATGGGGAGCGAATCTCGGTGACCCTTCCTCTGTTCTCCCCTTTCCCAGCTGTGCTCAGGGCGCAGTGAGACATCCTATGGAGCTGTCCCTTTTCCTCCTCCCAGCGCCATCCCATGGCATACCCAGAGTGAAAAGAGCTCTCTGGAAATCCTAATTTTTTCATTTCTGTCTCCCATTTTAGCCTAAAGTATGTCTATCAGCCATTTTCTGGAAGCAGCAAATGCATGCAGGAATACCAACCACCCTGCTGTCCTATCCAGCCCCTAGGGACAGTGTCTGACAGCTGGCGCTGAGCGGGGTCATGCTGCTCATGGGTTTGTGCTGCCCAGCCCCTGCTTCCTGCTGTGACCGCAGTACCTGGCTTTTAACTCAGCCCTGCTCTGCCAAGCTTTGAATCAGCGTGGAGGCTTGGTTTTGGAATAGCTCATAGCTGATGCACCTGCACCGTTTCAGCGGGTGCTTGTGAAACCTGCGAGCCTGCATGCAGGGAGACGTTTCCACGTGCCTCCAGGTACGTGCACGTCAGCACCGAGCGTGGCGGTGTGGCCCCCTGTGCTGTCAGGGCATGCTGCTGCACCTTTGTAATGCACACCCCTACAGCACAGGGGCATCCTCCATGCCCCAGGGTGAAGCAACCGCAGCGGGCACCAGCGCTGTGCCCATCCCTGCAGTGCTCTGATGCATCCCACAAGGTTCGACATGCCAGCATCCCTGGTAGGCACCCCGCTATCTCCTGTGCAGCACGTCCTCTGCTGTCCCGTCCAGCCCTTCAGCCTGGGAGCTTTATCTTCTCGTGAAGGCAGTTCAGCGCTGATGGCTTCAGCAGGAGCAGAGCTAGGTGACTGGAGCTTGCTTCACCTGCACTCCAACGCCGTGTGCTGCAGCCTTGTCCTCAGATTGCTGGTCTGCCTCAGGGCACAGCCACAATCCCCAGGTTTTGGTGCAAAGTAAATACACTCACAGCCGTTCCCTCTACCCACAGCGATACCCCTTTATCAGCCCAGCCAGGGGAAAAGGCCGCTCTTACACTCACATTTCACCCTTGGGAGGATACAGCTGAGCAGGGAGTCATCAAGAGGGTGTTGAAATAACTTGTGATCTCGAACTTGACCTCCAAATTATTTGTTTAAACTTCTGAATGCAGGGGGAGGAGAGTGTACTTCAGCTAGCTGTTTCTGCAGGGCTGAAAGGAGAAACACGCACTTACTTTTGCCTGCAGTACTCCCTTAGTAGTACTTCAACACCAAGCATCCCTCCCAGATCTCTGCTGACATTATTAGCAGTAATGGTCAATTAGTTGTATGGGGAAGTGAGGAGGTAGGAGTAACAGAGATGTCAATTTTAGCGCTTTGGGACAAAGGAAAATTAATGTTTGCTGAGCAGGAAGGATTTAAGCCCATAGCAGGGAAGGGAGGAGAAGGAAAAACTGTAAGCCTTTAAAGAAAGGACTGTAGAAAATATTTAACAATGCTTTTTAGGGCTTGCCAAACAAGCAAAATGCATTTTCACCTGCTGGTTCACATGGATTTGACTTTTGATTCATGATTATATAAAGTGCTCTGCAACACAGGTTTTAAGCAGGGCTTGAAGGTAAGTGGATCCTTGTGCCATTGTATTGTTCAGGAGAGGAATGTGGTTTTGCACTATTGATAGACACAGAAATTTGCAGCAGGTCAGGCCTGGGCTGCTGAGGGATTAGGTCAGTATCAGCTCTTGACGCTGCCTTAAGGCAAATTGAATTTTCCACAGAAGGAGGGGGGGGAAAAAATCCTACAACTTAACTAATCAGCTGCAATTGAGCAAGGCAGCAGGAACCACTCACCCCTCCACCTTGCTTGGTAACCACAGTAATTAGATGGTCAGCTTGATTGGAGCATCCCTAATCCTTGCAGAGTGAAGGAGATGCTGCCCAGCTCTGCCTGGCTGCACGTGGCCTGGGGGTGGTGAGCAGGAGGGGAGTTTTAGGTGGGGAAAAGGGGTGTGCGTGTGTGCTGGGGGCTTGTGGTAGGTGATGTGTATTACTTTATAGGGGTTTGGTGCTGATCTCTGGGGTTCCAGAAGCTCTGTGTCTGTTGGCTTTCACTTGCTGAAGTCTGCTTCTAGGGAGGTGAGTGTAGGAGGTGGGCTACTGCACGTGGGATGCTGTGGGTCCTGTTTGTCAGGTGCTGCTTTCCTTCTGTGCTGGGGTTGCTGTGTGATGCAGTACCCAGCTGGGTGTTAACGGGTGCTCTTGCTCCTGTTAAACTCCTGCACTGGGTCTTTGCTCAGGCTAAGCCTTGTGGGACCAGCAGCTGCCACAGCGTGGGGCTCAGAAGGTGCTTTTGCTGAGCAGTGTCCCCAGCTGTGGTCTCTGGCCTCACAGAGCTGTGGGGTTCCTGTGGCTGCAGCCTCCCTCTGCCTTGCCTGGAAGAGGCTCACATTAGGTAATTAAAAAAAAATTGCAGTGCTTTTCCCAGTGCTGTTGTTGTTAACTTTTGCCCTGTGAACCCTGCTGCGGTGTAGCTGTGTGGGTCTGGGCTGAATGCTGGGGGTGGTCAGGGACGATCGAGGGAAGAAAAGCCAAAAAGCTGCTGCAGCCCTGCTTTCTCCTCCTGTGCTTTGACACGTCTGTGGCAGTACAGACAGCAGCTCTGAGGCCGGGTGGGCCTGCCCACAATGAACGTCCCCACCAGTAGTGTGTGGCTGGTCGAGGGCTGGTGCCAGGCGGCGCAGGCTGGCCCGGACCCATTCTGCGAGCGGTGCTGGGGCTGTGCGGAGGCTGGGGCAGGGTGCTGGGGCTGGAGGAGCTCAGTCAAGTGTGAGCGAGCCCTTGGCTCCATGGACCTGTGGGGCCTGGCTGAGCTCCAGCCTGGCAGCGGCCATGTTGGCCCTGTGGATGCTGCCAGAGGAAAGGGGCTGTCGTCTTGCATGAGTGCACGTGAAGGGTGATGCTGGAGAGGACACAAATGAACTATTCAAGCTTTTCTTTTTTTTTTTTCCTTCTGCTGGCATTGACCTGTGGTTTGGACGCTGGCTTGATCTAGACAGATGTGTCTGGCTGTGAGCATTTTTGATGACACTCGCACTGAGAGCGAGGCATCTTGTCAGAGGCTTAAGGTGCCCCACTCTGGTCCCAGGACGTGGAGCGTGCCCTGACCCTGGATGAAGAGGCACAGAAAGGGCTAGCACTTCAAATTACAAATCTGGTTTGGTGACCTTCTCAGCACAGTATAGAAAGGCTTTGGACTTTGAAAGGATTGAAAGCAAACGACACTCACGGGAAAGAAGAGACGGAGAGGTGTAGCCTGAGTTGTTGAGGAGGTAAGGCTGCTGAGACTTTGTTACTGCTCTGTGCAGTGCTGGAGCACTTAGAGCCTTGAAGGGGGGACTTCTGGGCTGTTCTTAAATTCACAACAAACAGGTTTCCTGGAGCACAGGGTTGAAATGATCAGGGTATAAATAAGGCTGTGTCCCAGGGGCTGTGTACTGCTAGTGGGTCCTCACCTGAGCTCTCGGCCTGGTCACTGCGCTGCTCCTGCACCTCCAGGCACCTTCTGCCTTTCTTGTTGTAACATTGGCAAGAGCTCTTGTTTGTCTCTGTGTTGGATCTCCCAACTGAGGCCTCCCTCAGGCCACAGTGCCATCGATGCGTGATAGCCAGAGGAAACAGCGCTGGCATTTCTCATTCAGTGCTGCTCTGTGTTTTTGTCCCATTAACTCCAGTTTTCATCTTCAGAATGGGAGCCAAGAGCTGCCTGCTGGAATTAGTGAAAAGAAATGGCAGGCGTTCTCCCATACCCCTTGCCATACCTCCTAATGGATAGCAGCACACCTCCCACCACAGTCCTGGTGCTTACGGGGATGACTTTATGGTCAGGGATGGGGTTGATACAAGGTACCAGTATTTTAACATAAGATTCCCCTAGCTCACATATCATTGCTTTTTCTTGGAGTGTGATTTAAGGCATGGCAAAGAAAATCACTTCTACTGAGAGCACTTGCTACAGCTGCCAGACTTACATATTTCTGGTGGCTTCGCTGATGCCTTTCGACCTTTCCATATGCCTCTAAAACACCATTACCAAGAAAATTTAAGACCTTACCAAAGAAGCTTAGCTGTACTATTTTGTTCTCTGTTACAGCCCTGAAATGCTGAGCAAGTGCTTCTGAGGAAGAGATAGGTAGCTTAATCGCCACAATTTGGGAGCTTGAGGGGCTGGTTTTTTTTTTTTTTTTTTTGAGAGCCTTTGTCCAAGCTGGATGTAGAGGTCTGTCAGCATGAGGCAGACCAATGTCTCAGGCTTCAGGTCCTGCAAGAACCCCCTTGGAAATAATTAAACGCTGATGTCAAAGCATCTTAACAGATGGAGGAGCTCCATGTGTACTTTACGGCCTGCTGTAAGTAAGTGGGAGAGGCAGGAGTGCCAAAGTCTTCCTAAACCCCCTCTATGTGGAGAAGCTGCAGTTTTATATTTCTTGAGTGTGGTAATATGAAAACATTGTGACTCCTTGAGAAATTAAGACCGCTCAGGTTAAACATTGTAAATTCCCCTCCTAGTCTGCCTTTCCAGAACAATCCCTGTTAAAAACCCTGGTTGTGTGGTTTGGGCAGGCTTGCAGGGGGTGGCAAGACACCCCCTTGCCTTCAGGGCTGTGCTCAGTGCTGCACATCTCAAGCTGAAGTCCTGCTGGCACTGTGCACTGAGTCATTACACCAGTGACTTGGTTAGGATTCTGCACTGGGAGTTTAGGGGGTGACTTGTTTCTAAAACTGGGCTTTTATTCTTTTGTCTGTGGGTGGAATTAAAATAAAAAGAGAACTTAAATGCAAAGCAGTTATCAAAATTCAGAAGCCTCTCACGTGCTTTGTGATAACTTACCCAAAGTCTTTTGTATCTCTGTAAGGCTGACTTCCCTTCTGCCCTCATATTTTCCTGGGAAGCTGAACAGTTCAGTACCTCTGTTCATCTCCTTGCTAATGAGTCAACACCTCTAATGCTTTCAGAATGAAATAGGCGTTCATATGTTGCAGATACTTATCAAAAATGAGCCTCTGCCACTTAGGTTACATAAATTCCACCCTGGTGGTGCGAGTTCTCATGTGTGCGGTCACCTTTATAGCAGCTGGATAACTGCACGATTAAACCCCATCATTGTTAGCCGAGCAGTGGTAGTTCCCTGCAGGGAAGAGGAGATGCAGCGTGTCAGTGAACATGTGAAGCCTTTCCAGGTTATTCAGCAAGTCTCCTGATTAGAACTTGAGAGTAAAAGGTTTTTTTGTATGAAAATGAGGGATATGTGAACAACCTCACCTGAGAAAGAGCCGTCATCTTGCTCTTTTTTTTTCCTTTTCTTTTGGTATTTATCTTTCTTGTGAAATATGCTTAGACAGAAGGATGAATTTGGCAAACAGCAGGAGAGTCTTGTCTGCTATCAGACTAGCTGGTACAAGGGGGAGACAGATGCTTAACAAGCTCTCAAAGCAGGAAACTTCCAATTAGTATTGATTAGAAACGATTTTTTCTTATTGCAACTACTATAGTGTGGTGTATGTTGTCATTAGCACTTTTCTTGTCACAGCTGTCTTTGGGCTTTGTTTACCCATTGGAATCTGAATGAAAAGATGGCCTTTCCTTTCTTCTATATCAGTAACAAACCTAGTTAACTGGATTACATATGGAAACAATTAAGGGGGAAAAAAAAACCTGTAGTAGTTGTAGAGCCATATCTAGGCTGATTGCTGAATGCAGTGAGAAAGGAGATAGCTTTCTGCTTTTGCTGAAAGCTCAGTGAAAGCGGGGAAAGTCTGGGCTGCTGCAGAATAAACCCAGAGCTGGTGGCAGGAGTGCCTCTTGTGTTGCAACAGCCATCCACGTACTGGCTTTTTGCTGCTTATGTAAAACTGTCAGTGCACCTGAGTGGTAAGGCCACTGTTTTTAGGGAAAAGAAAGCCATAAGCATGGAGCAGGCATCTACATCCCTGTGACCTGCTCCCTGTTTCTTGCAGCGTTATGTCCTGGCTGTAGCTCTCTTGCATGCAGCTGCTCAGGCCCTGATTCAAATCCTGCGAAAACTAATGGGGTGACTTTCATTAACTGCAGAAACCAGATCTGGCCCTAAAAGATGGACAAAGACTTCTGACACGCCTGCTCCTGGCGAGGCTTTTATGCCTCCGGCTATCAGATGTGTGCTCCACCGAGCAGCAGCATTAAAGATGCATGGCCTGTGGCATCTCTGTTTCCTGGCGGGCTGGCGAGGGCTGCTTGGGTCTGAGTGGGGGCTGCAGCGCTGAAATTCTCTGTGGGCTCCTCTCCTGTGGTCAGGATCTGATGAGCTCTGAGTGTCTGAGCCAGATCGGCCGGGCAGAGCCGTCAGCGCCTTGATGTAAGGACGGGCTCGGAGTCCGGAGGAAATCTCCTTCAGGGGTTCTGCTCCAGGGCGAGAGCAGCGTGGGGATGCTCTCGGGAGAGGAGAGGGACCTGAGTGTGGCACCAGAGCCCTGGCAGCAGAGACAGCTCCATGGAAAAGCCTCACCTGGCACCTGGAAGGTGAAGCTCCTCAAATGGCACATGGGGACATGGCAGGGCTGCTTCATCTGAGGGCTTCCAGGACAAAAATGCCCACAAAAACCAAGGGCTTGGGGTTGGGATTCAGGAACCCCCTTTGCATTTTTTTCTGTTCCCAAAGGTTGCAAGGCCAAGTTTCTCTCAGATTGGATTCAAGAATACATTAAATAATTGTATATTAAACAAATGTCAGACACACCCTTAAACACTTCAGCTTGTTAAATACCTGAATGCCACGGGGGATTTTATGGCTAAACACTCCGCGCTGTGCAAATCAGCTTATCGGACAATATTTGCTTATTCTGGGGAGAAAGCTTGCGGATGAGAACAAAGCACTGATGAGTTTCAAGTGCACTGCACGGAGATAATTTAATAAATTGCCAATCGATAGGTGTCCAGATGAAGGTAGAAGGGCTTTTAATGGGACTGGTAGGGTAGAAAATATCAAAGAAAATTATGGGCACGACTGCTGTGTCTAACCTGCTTGCCTCTGAGGACAAGTCCCGATCCAGCCTGAGCCATCGGCCTAGAAGAAAGTGGAAGGGTAGGGGCTGTGCTGCAGCCTCCTGGTGGCTCCCACCTCGCTCCTGTGGGGCAGGCTCTGCTCTTTGCAGGGCATGGATGGAGCTACTTCTCTGCTGGCTTTCCATGCTAATCTTTGCTTTCTCTAAAATTCAAGGCCGTTACCTGGGGCAATGCCTTATTTCAGTTAGAGGAGGGGAGTGGGCGTAGCTGAAAATAAAATAACATTGTTATATAAAAGCTAAGCCACCCTTCAATAAGGTCTAGCATCCAGATGCTTTGGGAGTGTCTTGCTTTGACCAACTTCTCATACCAAAACTCTTCAGCACTGACCCTTGGGCTGCCCGGAGGTGTCTGTTTTCAGGTAGCCAGAAGCTCTTGCTTCTGATTCAAACCCTTTTGGCCCAGGAGGGTGGCTTTGAGCTGTCATTTTAAATTCCCCAATGGCAGCACCTGTGCTGATGTTAGCACAGTGGGTTTGTGCAGCACCAGAAGCGTGCCATGCCCTTAAGGCTTGACTCTAAGTTGTGTCTGGCCCTTAAAGTCTTTCCATCAGAGTTTCTCGGAGGCTCGCAAACACTGGGTTAAACCAGCTTACTTCTGACCTTCAAAATTTCCAGCCAGCTGCAAAATTTGCACCTTGAGACAATCTTTCTAATTAATCTTCCCACCCTGCTGTGAAGAAGGTAAGTAACAGGCATTAACTGCAGTTCGGGCATTGGAGGAGAGGAGTAAGATGCAGAGCTGTGATAGCATAAAAGGTTTTCAGCCCACAACCGAACTGGAGGCAGAAGAAGACCACAGCAGTGTTGTCCCCGGGTGGGCTTCCCCCAGAAACTGCCTGGGACAGTGATTGCCCCTTGCAGGACAGAAGCTGCACAGGGGACTTGGGCATTAGCAAGGACGTAGGGATTAATTAGGGGATTAAAGCCACTATTGCTGAGGGCTGGTGCTTGAGGTGGACTCGACTTTGGTGCAGCGCTGGGAGGTGGAAACCAGCCCCACGTGTCAGCGTGCTGGCACAGTGCTGGGCGCTCAGCAGCCCTGCACCGAGAGCTGAGCACCCAGTGCCCCTCCCCAGGCACTGCCCGGCCTGCCCCCGGCGAGGCACCCAAGGGTGGAGAGGAGGATGGTGACAGAAAGGAGAACTCAGCTTCGCACTCGGCTCCGGGCAGGTGGCCAGCTCCTGACCACAGGGACTTTAACCAGGAACCCTGCAGGTCATGGATCTTTGCCCATCGGTCTGAAATATTTCTTTCTTGCCAAGGGTGTGAACTCCTGCAGTACGTACACAGGTCAGCCTGGCCCCAGCTCTCTGCAGCTTTTGGAGGGGTTTGCTCTAAGCCTACTCCTGTTTTTGTGCCTACAAATGGTCCTTCCCCTGGGGAAGTCCTGGATGTTAACGCTGTGTTGCTTTGGGCTGGTGGTGCTGCTGGAGCTGGTGTGAAACGCATTACCCGTGGTGAGCTGGCCTCTGTGCCCACAGGGAGGAGGAGGAACGGGTGCCAGGCAGCCGATCTGCCCCTCTGTCTCTTTAATCCCACATTTCTGCTTCCACTTTCAGCTTTCCCTGGGTGCCCTCCTGCCTCCTCTGTGCTGATTTCCTTCCCCCAGCTCTCCTTTTCCAGCCGCACCCTGGTTATGCCGTGTAACCCTCTGCAAGACGCTGAGAGCCTTCCCAGAACTTCAGCACTTCCCAAGCCCTTGAATGAGTTTATTTTTCCCAGAGAATTATCAATGTCAGTGCTCGTGCTGCAGCACCCTTCTCTGAGCTGCGGTCTCACCACGGCAGCACCCGTCTCAGCCCCATCTCACCCCCTTTCCTTGTCTTGTCCCTGGCAGCTTCCTTCTCAACAAGCCAGGCCCCACAGCTGGGTCGCTCCTCCCCTTCCACCACCCCACAGCTCCCCTTGCACTGCTCATTTCCTCCCACCATCTGTGTTCAGAGCCTCTTATCCTCATCGTTAAACCTGCAAGATTTCCCACTTCACCCTCCTTTTCTGTCCCTCTCTCTCCCACACCCTCTGTGCCCCTGCCCAGCTCACTTTGCCTCTTGCCCTGGGCCAGCCCCAGCACTCGAAGCAGCCCATTGCCATGACCAACATCGGCCTTCATTTCTTATCTCATGGCTCGCTTCTTCCCCCAGCCCCGGTGGTGCTGCCAAATGTCTCCTGTGAGCCTTGCCCAGCAGAGCAGACACCGGAGCCTGGACTGCTCCCGTGCTTCGCAGGGGCTTGTGCTTGTTCGGGGCAGGTTTCAGCACAGACAGGGGCTGCTTGGGGCCATTTGAGGCCTTTTTAAAAAAAACAAACTCTTACCATCAGCTGGAAGAACGTACATCATGAGACCTTGAAAAGAAATCTTTGGAAGCATGAAATAAAGAGGAGAGGGAAGACAAGGCAGTGGGTTCAGCCGGTGCCTGGGGTGACCTGCGCGGCTCCCAGGGCGCTCAGCTGGTGCTGGAGCCTGCCCGTGCTGGGCTGGTCCCTGCTGAGATGAGCGGTCCCCACACAGTACGATGCAGCGATGGGAAGCACACGAGCCCTGCACACGTGAAGAGCAGGGGCTTGGTTTCTGCCGTCCCCTTGCTTCTGCGTTTTTATCCCCAGCACGAGACTGGCAGCTCCTTCTGTGCGCGTGAGCTGCCGCAATCGCTGCAGCTTCCCACTTGTTTTTTTCCTCTGGAAGACTCGGTTGGTTGTCAGCGCCTGGTCTGCCCGCTGAGTAACTTGCATGTTGGGAAAACACGAGAGAAAAATCCTCTCCTCAGACCTAGGTGAAATCTTTCCAGCAAAGAGTGAACTTAACAAAGAAAGGAACCCGAGGGACCAAAACTAGCCGTGAAATGGGATTGAAGTCTGGATGAGGAAAGAGATGCTAGGAACTGGGTCTTTGAACACGCTGGATGCTTTAGGAGTGCTTTTCATGGAACTTTAGTTTTGAAATAGCTTTTTTGTTTTTGTTTAAACCTAAATCTTTGCATTCTTTTTGTTTTATTTTTATTATCTTTTTAATAATTTTTACCAAAGAAAACCATGAAAACCTGACCCAGGGGATTTTGACTGCATTAGAAAACAAACAAGCTCTATTTCTATTCTATCTCCAAATCTTTGAGTTGGCAACTGAATCGAGAGCTTTGATCTGCCAGCACGGAGGAGGACACGCAGATAGATGCCTGCGGGTCCTCCCTCAGCCCTGAAGCTCTCCACCTTCTCCATGGCTGGGCTCTGGGCACCGCAAGGGCCTGCAGACGTGGGAGCTGGCTTCTTGTCCTGCTTGCAGTGCTCATACCCCAGCCTGAACAGAAAGCGAGCCTTATTTTTTTTGATCCTGTAACTGTTAGGATGCATTTCAGCTCCCCGCGCTGACTCACTGCTCTGGCACCGAGCCAGTTTATTTATATGATTTCCCCCCCCTCATTACCATACGTGCCTCAGAAAGCAGCTGTGCTTATAGCACTTCTTCAATAAACAAACTAAATTATGGACTTCAGAGGACGATCCTAAGTCGCTCGGCTCTCCTGCGCCCTGGGCTAGGGCTGCAGCTGCCGGGTTTGGAGAGCCTCCCCGGGAGCCTCAGGGCCGCCGAGGCCTCTGGCTGGTGAGGATCTGAGTCTGGCCCCAGATCCGTAACTAACCTTTACCTTGGCTGAACTTTTTCCCATTTCTTCCATCCCCAACCCCCACCTTCGTGGATCCAGTCAGGAGGAGGACATGGCTGTAATTCCTTCTCATCAGCTTTGTTTTCCAGACCTGATCATTTATAAATCCATCGGTAAGACAAGTTTGTACAGCTAAGGCACTTGGTGACTCTTGAAACCCATTTCTGCTGTGCTGCAGCAGGAGTACGTGAGTTCTGGATAGATGGCCTGAGACACACCGGAGGAGACTCCCACCTTAAAGACTTTCATGCTATGGATGCCCTTTCGCACCCAGGTACAACTGCAAAGATCCAGCTTTGTTACCGCTCAGCGCTTCCCCCCACATTGTCCCGTTCAGAGGAGCGATTTGTGACCCAAACCGATAGCTATTCGTAGAGCTAGAACGTTTTAAGGAAATCCCACAGCTCAAAGGTCAGAGCTGCCTCCCCGTTGCTCTTATCCGGCGCCTGTGTGGAGGCCTTTTCCCAAAAGGAAACGGGGCGGCTGGTGATTAATCCTCCAAACCTACCGAAACCTATCTCACCCTGGAAAATGCGCGGAGGCAGGATCTGACAGCAGCGTGAAGCATCCCCTCGGCGGTGCTCCCCAGCCCTGCAGGGTGAGCGCGAGCTCCCCGGAGCTTCCTGGCTGCGCTCCCAGGCCCGGTGACTGGTTTGGGCTCCGGGCAAAGCCTCTTATCTGCCTCGCTTTGTCGGCCTGTGAAATGGGCATGAGGCATGCTTCGGGCACGCCGTTTGGTTTCGGCACCGCCGCGTTTTGCAAGCTTGACGTGAACCCGGCGTGGCGTTGAGGGCCGGCTCGTAGTTTCCCCTAAAAACGCACCCTGAGAGAGCCCCCACTCCCTCCCCAGTTTGTAACGCCGCCGCTCCGTGACAAACAGGAACCTGCCACCAGCCTGGGCTGTTTATGCTGAAAATAAAGGGCAGCACGGCCGCTCACCCGGATTTCCTCCCCAGACCTTCCAACTCCGGCTCAGGCAGCGGCGTGCGCGCGAGCCCAGCCCGTACCCGGAGCCCCATCCAGCAGCCTCACCACGACGGGTGGCTGCGACAGAAAGGTGACGGAGATGCAGATTTCCATTTTTTAATTAAATTTATTACGCGTGCACGCGATCTCGCAGCCCAACGCTCGCACCGGCCCCTCCCGCAGCATCCCCCCCGGGGACGCTGCTGCGTCCCCGGGGGGGATGCTGCGAGAGGGGCCGGTGCGGAGGATGCTGCGAGAGGGGCTGGTGCTAAGGATGCTCCGGCGGCCACCTGCAGGGCCTGACGGCCCCCCCCCGCCTCCTCCAGCTCCGCGGCCGCGCCTCCGAAAGCCGCGGCCCCACCTCGGGGCGGAGCAGCAGCAGCAGCAGCCGCCGCCGGAGGAGCCGGAGCCGGGGCGCTGGGAGCTCGGCGGCCGGGCCCCGCTGCGCATCGGGTGAGTGGCGGGGCAGCCGGCACGGAGAGGGGACGTCTTGGGAGGCGGGGGGGCTCCGGGGTGATGACCCCTTTTAGGGGCGCGACAGCCCCCGCAGAGCTCGTCGGCCGGCGAGGGTGGGTTTGGGAGAGGGGAGGGCCGGGGGGGTGTCCCCCCCCCCCCCCCCACCGCCTCCCCTCCGCCGGGGTCTTGGTCGCCTCTCCCGGGTGGCCGCAATCACGGAGTTTCGGTAACTCCAGCCCTGTGCAATCCTAGACAGGGCTGGTGAGAGCCGCTTAAATAATGCAGCCCGCTGCCCGCCCCCGGTGGCTCAAGGCACCCGGGTAATCCCACAATAAATTTGTCCGACCTTACCTCGGACGCAGCTAGCGCTGAGGACGGGATTAGGTCCTCAGGGCAGTTTGCTCCCCTAGCCAAAGGCTGGGTTTGGTGTTTGAGGACACCCTTGGGCCGTGGGTCATCGCCCAGAGCCCAAGGAGCCGAAGGGGGGAATCTTCCCTCGCTTCACCGAGGGGTTTTGCTGGTTGCCTTTAGAAATCCTCTCCCCTTTGACATAACCACGCTGTGGAAGAGATGTACCTGAGGCAGCATAAACGTGAGCGGCCGTAATTCCTGCAGTGGCACCGGGATTGCAGCTGGTCTGCGTGTGAGGCGGCGAAGGTCCCGCCTGGGGAGCGGCTCCTCCAGACGCCGGCAGCAGGGCTGAGCGCAGCCCAAACTCCGCAGCGCCGGGGTCGCGGCGTTGGGGATGCTCTCGGTTGGCTCTGCTGGCAAGAAAACAAGTTCTTGCTCCTAACCCCGCTTAGTTATCGTGGGAAGGTCCCTCCTGCGCTGTGCTACCTCTGCTTGAGGAGGGTGTCTCAAGCTACAGGGGAGGAGAAGAGAAGGTGGCTTCTCGTCCTCGTGGAGGAAAGCACGAGGTTCGCAAACCTGGAAGTCGATGATCTCGGTTTGAGCCCTCCGTGCTCCTGGAGAGCTCGGGGAGCCTGGGGAGGAGCGGCCCGGGGGCTGCCCTAGCGCTCACCTTGACCCCGGCTGCCTCGGTAGCAGCTGGCCGCTGCCGCCGGGCGCCCTGCTCCTGACGGAGAGGGGCCCGGTGCCCGTCGGGCAGAAAGCAGGACGGGCTTTCCAGTCTGGAGCCAAACCAAAACTGGAGGGGTTGTGTTGTTCTGGTGAAAGACACGCTAAATCCTGACTAGGAAGAGCACCTTTTCATTTATGCTTTCCTGGCTTCATCTCCGTGCTAAGGGTTTGCTCAAAAACTCCGCGTGATTCTGAAAACACTCTTCTTACATTAGAAAATACTCTCATTACATTATTTTTATGGGTTTTGCTTCATGTTGTGAGATCTCTTGTGAGGATAAAAAGCTTATTTTCCTTCTAGCAGGAAGACACATATGAGGGTTTCATAACAAAAATAAGCTTTAAAGTGTTGAACTTCTGATGTCTGTGCTGGGTGTGATGAAACACTGAGATACAACTTTTTCTTTTTTGCGTGTTTGGGCTGCCCATTTCAGACAATGTCTTGTTGTTGAGTCCTTCAGTGCTGGAAAAATGACCCTGTGTGAGTGTGCTGGTACCAATTGTACCGGCTCCTTGGTGCTTCTGCATCGCTTCTGCAGCCACTTTGTTAGGACCTCATTTTCCCTTGGTTTAATAATTTATAAAATGCCTGTTGCCTCTAGGCACATTTCATCCAGTAAGAAGAAAAACATCAACCAATGTTTGCTGGAATAATGGTTACAGAGTCTGAGGCTGACAAATAATGAAGCCTTTGTGGGTGAGGGGATGTCTCATTTTTGTCTTATGTAAATTAGTGAAAAAGCAGGGTTTGTGCTAAAAAGTCTTCAGGAGACGTTATTCCTTTCTTATTTCCATCCTTAAAAATGTCTCCTGCTCTCTGGAGATGAAGGAGGGTTTAACTGTGACCTTCCTTAACCTGATTTTGGGTGTGATTCTCTCTTTTTTTTTGCTTTTACCTGCGTCTGCCTCGAGCTTGGCAGCCCTCTGGTATTTAATGGTTGTGAATTACGATAGGAAATTCAGGTCCTTCATCTTCACAGGATTAACTTCTGTGGCTTGAAAGAGGTCGGTCTCTTTCTGGGCAATAAGTGGCCCTCTCAAAGCAGCAGGCCAAATCCTCGGCCAGATCCTCCTGAACCTCTGTCATTAGCTGCACTTTGAGTCACTCGTTTTGCTGGAGGGGGAAGATTGGCCGCAGTTGTGCTCGTCTCGTTCGAAGCTGCTAAATGGTGGCTCAGTGACCCGAATGGGCAAATTGCATCACCAGCTAACTGGCCGAAAAAGATCTTGCCTGATATCAAACAAACCTGCCGCTGCTGTTCTTCGTTCTGAAGCCCTCTCCTGCTCCAGGTGATCCCTCTGGGTTCTGATGCTTGCGGGTTTTTGTTGGGGCGCTGGAAGAGGGAGATGACAAACTCTTCCCGTAGCCGTACCTGTGAGGGGTCCACTCCACCTTCAGGAGGTTTTGCAGGTGTCGTCCCTTAAAAAAGCATCAAAATCGTAATGTTCCAGCTTGCCTTCCCCTGCTTCCCCTCCTCTTCCTCCTCAGAAGGTGGCACCGCTCACGGGGACGTGGTGTCCCCAGGAGGGGGACTCGGCTCTGCACCGAGCTTGGCAGAGCTGAATTTTGGAAGGAGGCGAGAGCACAATAGCGGGGCCCCCCTCTTCACCTCGCCGTCCCTGCTTTGGCAAAGCCCTTACCAGGAGCGACGTGCCTCTGCCCCCAGCCCTGCTGGCACGCGTGGGGCAGCGGCACGGCCTCGTGCTGGGGACGTGGCTCAGGATCAGCCCGCACACAGCGCGTTTCCTCCTGTGCTGCCTGGCCGGGTCCGGGGGACGGTGCGCTCCGCTGGCGCTAACGATCAGCCCGACCTCGCGTCTTGTTTGCTCATTGAAAATAGTTCAGGGCTGGCTTCCTCTCTGCTGGGAGGCTGTAATTGCAGGCTGCTGGCGGGTGCAGAAGCATCCAGGCACCGCGCGTTCGGCCACGTTACCTAAAGAGCTGCAGGAGCGAGCCGGGATGTGTGAAAGGGGTCAGCTGCTCACTTTTTGCAAGGCTCTGAGTTGAGTTACACCACCTCCGAGGACGGCCTTGCCAGCTGGCTCATCCTTCAGGGATGTTTAAAGAGGCTTATCGCAATCTTACTAGAAATCTGTTGTCTTCTGTTAATCTGCTCGTCTCTCCTCAGCTCCTCTCCACGTGCTCCCTCGCACATTCATCCCGACAGCGCCGTGCTGCCGGCGCTGCTGCCCATCGGCACTGCCTGTGCCGCTCGCCCAAGTGCTCCTGCTTTGGGCATGTTCCTTTGCAGCCTGTCGCTTTTTGCTCCCCGACATGTTTTTCTTTCTCTATATATTTATATTTCTATATTTCTAGTAATAATAAATTATTTTTAAGGTGATGCTGGTGCTTTGCTGGCTGGGGTGGAGGTGAGCAGCCCAGAGCCTGCTGCTGTGCCGGGTCCTGCTGGGCTGCTCGGTGTGAGCCTGAACTCGGCGTCACCTCCGTGCAGGGGCAAGTACAGCTTCCAGAGTAACGCGTTTCTTCTAATGGACCTTCTCCTTCCAGGCCTCACAGAAGCGTGTAAATACTGTGGTTAACAGAGCTCTGTCCACACCTAGAAAAAAACAAATAGCTTTAGGAACACTAAGCCTCGATAGCGGTATGAAGCAAACAAATGGTGTATCATTTGGTGTGGATTAGGTGAGCTGCAGGGTTTCCAGCTCTAGAGGCCCGGGTAGGAAATGACAAAGCCTTTGACAAAGGTGGCTTGGCCATCCCTGCTTTCAGACGCTGCTCCCGAGTCCTGATGCGGGTATTGCCGCTGCCGGGAGCTAGGAGCGGTGTATCTGCCTTCCCTCTGCTCTTCCTCCAGCATAACACACTGTTTGCTCTCCTGGAATATTGCTAGCTGGCAGGGAAAGAGATATAACTTTTTTTTCCAGAACAGTCAGCTGATTTAATCCCATGGGAAGTGGTTGGAAAGCAGGAGGCAGGTGGGTGGGCATTCCTGCTTCATGGCTTTCCGTAATTCCAGGAGGAGAAGGATAAAGCACGAAGTGCGGTTGTTGGGTACTCTTTTCTGTTTGCATTTGAAAGAGCTTGATAGGCTGTGATTAATGAGGCTAAATAGAACTTCGATAAATGGTAAACTCAAATGAACATTAAACACAAACGGCTGTGTAAGGCAGCTTTTGCTTGCGCGCCCAGCACGGATTGTAGGCTCATGGTAGCGCTGCCCGGCTCGCATTTGGCAGAGCACGTTGTGCCGGCCGTTCCCCTGTTGTACAAAGAGGGAGGAGAAGGGAACGCGTGTCCGTGTAGGGTGGCTGCTGGGCAGCCGCTCCCGGCCAGGTGGGCTCTGTGCAGACCCTCCTGCAGGCAGCTCGTTCCTCCCCGGCCTGGGTTAATACAACACTGCCAAACTGGGACCGTCGGAGCTGCGTCCCGGAGCCCCACCTGTCCCCATATCCAGGCTCTAATTAAGGATGCTCTAAAAGCGGCAGGCCAGCTATGATGGCCTTGCGGATCAGAACCATTGGCCTAATCTATTTTTAAAGTGAATTAAACTAGAAAAAGGTACTGTCACTCTAGAGTAAGAAGCCACCTGGGGAGTTAACCCAGAATAGTTGCTCTGCTTTGAATTCGCACCCTATCTCGTTTCAGAATAATGTTTCTTTCCACATATGCAAGCTCTGTAAGCACAGAATACAGGAGATGACTTAAACAAGTTCACCCAACAGAGCTAGGAAAAAAAATATTCTTTTTCCCGAGGTCTTCTCTGCATTGCCTCCTGGCGATCCGCACATGCTCCTTAACGTAGACATCCTTTGCCATAATGAATCTGCCCTCTTTCTTGCTCTGCCCCTGCAGAGATCTGCACTCCCTCTCCAGCCCCATGCTGTGGTTTGTTTTAACATCCGGAGTGCCAGCTCCCCGTAGCAACCTCTCCTCTCCTCCCCTGTCGTCTGTCCGGCCTTTGTGCTGCTCGCACGCAGGAACGAGCATCTCGAGCGCTCCTCTCCGCAGGGAGGTGGCACAAAGACCTCGTGCCGGGCTGGACGGGACCTTATTCCCTTTAACCCCGGAGGCGATTTGAGTCCCAGGTAAGACACAGCATCAGGTGCCCGGATCCCAGCCGGGGCTGATCACCTGAGCCGCGTTCAGGTGCCGGCCGTAAATAATTTGCGCTGCCGGAGCGACTCGCTGCTCTGCCCTGTGCTCGTCTTGCGGGGATATTTGCATGATGTTTTGAGTTGCGCTGAGACACTCTGCTGTTACGCTGCTCCTTCGGATTTGTCAAGCTCAAGTTAAATGTATATAATTTTAACATCTCATGATTCTTTGGGGGCTGACTCATGTTTTTTTGGCCTGAATGAATCATAGCTCTTGAACTCCATTGCTAAATTCATTATGCAACAATTACAGGGTTGGAAATGCCACCCTAAGTGCACACAAACAAGCTGGCAGCAATTTTCCCCTCCTTTTCTCTCACCCCGTGTTGCCAAGAGACCTCCCCTGTGAGTTTGCTCGTTAGCTCTTGCCTCCGCGCTGCAGGTGAGGGGCTGCTCAGCACCCCGCGCCGTGGGGCTTTGCCCTCGAGCCGGAGGGGGCAGGAGCTGCAGGTCCAGCATTTTTAGGAAGGATGAGAGGGGGCAGCTAGGAGGGAGGGCTGGAGATGCACAGTCTCACTTACCTGTGCCAGCTGCCTTGATTTTGTCCCAGCTGCCACGTGTGACACCGTGGTACAGTGATGGCACCTCTAATGGTCTGTACGGGAAAACCCCGAGGACGAGGCATTGCAGCAGCTCCATGCAGCAGCGCTGGATGCTGGCAGCATTGCACAGCCGTGAGCTCTGCGGAGCTGCTTGCTAAGCAGCTCAGAGGTCAAATACCCATCAGAGGAGAAAGACCAAGGATGATGTGAGGCCTGTGCTGGCTGTGAAGTGTCTAGTGAGATCCACCAACATGTTCTGCTGCCTGGCGCTAAGCTGAGGTTTAGGTATTTGTGTAGGGCTTGGCTTTTTATTACCGAGGTCCTGAGCAAGCAGCATTCAGCTGGTGTGTGAAGGTAAGAGGGGCTTTGTCCTGGGTGGGCCGTGCTTGCTGACCTGTTTGACCCGCCAAAGCAACGGGAGGGAGCCATGCTTTAGATGTGGCAGTGGGACACAGAAGGACCATCTCCACCACCTGCGGGGTTGGATTTCTGGCTTTAAGATGTCCCTGTACCTGAATACGACTTTCACGACCAGAACAAACAATTTTCTGCCATCCAGCTAGAACCGCTTCTCAAAGCAGTGTCAGCTGAGGCAGGTAGAGAATGGCGAGCTGGGTACCTGTGCCTGGAAAACTCCAGAAAGTCTCCCTTGAGAGCAGCCGTTCTTCCCGGCTGAGGTCTGGCCCTTAAATCTTAGTATTTCGGGGAAGTCTTTCTCCCCTGGGCAAGTCTGTGTGTCTGCAAATCCAGGCATAGCTGCACCCCCAGGCAGCAGAGAAGAAGGATGGCCAAGCCTTGTGCTCGTGGGTAGAAGAGGAGAGGGACCTGTGGCCGGGGAGCCCTGGTGCTCGTAGTTGCAGAAGTGGCAGAAGCAAAGTAACTGCTGGGGAGGAGAGAGGTACCTGCAGTTCTGACACTGTGTTGGTAACCAAGTCCGTGTGAAATGTCCTAAGTCATGTTTGCAACGTAATAAATGGTAAAGGTTTGAAACTGAATGTAAGAGCAACTGCGTGGTCAGAGCAGCAAGTCAGGCCACCATGCCACCTCTGACTGTGGCCAAGTGTAGAGGCAGAAAACATGAAAAGTAGGGCATGGATGGTGACGTACGGGTTGATAGCTGCGCCTAAAAATAAGGTACTTTAGAAACACAAAATCTGCCTCGCAAGCAAGGCAGTGGCAAGCTGCTCCGAGTGTTTGATTTGAGACTGAAGCTGGTGATGTTAGCGCCGCAGAAGGCTGTGTGTTTGTTTAAATCTGACGGTTTGCATCTAAGATAAGACAAGCTGCTCTCGAGCTGTGCTTGGGCCGAGGTGGAGGTGAGAGGCAGTGGTGGGGCTGTTGGTGGGGATGCTTTTCCTGCGCCAAGCCCAGCTGGCAGCAAACGGCATCCCGTGCAGGGCTTCTGCTGGCCTGCTCTTGAAATGTTAGGGGGCAGCTTTCTGGGAAACGCACTTCAAGTACTCCTGTGGGATTCAGGAGAAACAAATCTTGATGATTGCCCTGCAGTAGCAATGTCTGGTGGTGCTGGGCCTTGCTGCTGCTGTGAATGGGCTGATAGTGATACCCCAGAGCAACTGCTTTATGCTGCAGGGAAGCCTGACCCTCTGCAGCCTCATGCCCCCTTCTTGCTTGCTTGTGGCTGACCTCAGCCTGGGGGAGAGGGGTGGATTTTTTGGTGTGGAGGAGCAGCGTGTGCGTGGCTTAGCAGCAGAATTAATAAGGCACTGTGGAGTTCACCAGGGCATAAAGGCAGTGCCTCGGACAGAAGTCCAGATGTCTGAGCTGTATGGAGCAAAATTTCATGCGCTGTAGCGTGGATAAATTGTTTTCCCCAAGGTCTCACCTCTTTCCTCTCCTGCGGGGCCTGCGGGCTCCCTGCGGGTGGGCAAATCCCTCTGGACAGACGTGCGGGCTCCCCAACAGACGGGAGATGTGCGGGCGCCTTTGAGTGTTACTTGGTTAAGATCTCTCGAGGATCATCGGAATGCTTATAGACGAGCTCAGTAGTGTCTGCAGGCATTAGGGGTGAAGGCATTTGGTTAGCAATAATTAAATACAACTGCTATTTAAAAGGAATGAATCAGATGATGGGGAAGAGCATCCTCTCGTACATCTCCCACAAAAATCAATATCCCTTCTGCCAGGTGTGCAGCAGACGCTTTCAGATCCTGTCAGTCACATCCACCCCGACCCGACCGCAGAGGCAGCTGAAAGCACGGCACCATCCCGACGGCAGAGCTGCTTCCCGGGCTCTCAAGCCCTCTTCTCCCACCACGTGCCATTGTCACTGCCCAGGAGATATCAGGGCCACGGCCGGGGCCAGGTGCCTGCTGCTGACGGGCTCCACGGTGTTTGCTCTGCGGCCTCGTGGTCTGGGGACCTCTCCTACCTTCTGCTTGGGCTGGTTCCTGCTGGGACCGCTCGGTGCTGAGGGCTGGGTGGCCAGCTCGGCCGCAGCGGTGGGCTCTCGGCGTTGGTGTCGGTGTGGCCAGCTCCACAGCAGACGTGCAGGGAGAAGTTTTCTCTTGCTGAAACGTCCCAGGGCTGGCACGGCCACAGGTACCGTGGGGTTGCAGATGGAAAATCCATTCCCTTATCGAGCTCGCTGCTGTGCCAGAGCAGGGCTGTTCCCCGTGTTTTTTCCATGTGCCACAATGCGTGCGGGTGGCTTTACACAATGAAAGGACTTCGGTCAAAAAGCGGTGTGCAGGCAAACAGGGCTTCAGCTGGTATCGTACGGGAAGGGTGTGGGCTTTGCAGTGGTGTTTTTGAGGTTCTGTTGGAAATCAGCTATTTTTCCCCCTATCTCTT
The DNA here is from genome assembly GCF_964211835.1 of Anser anser. Lineage (NCBI taxonomy): Eukaryota > Metazoa > Chordata > Aves > Anseriformes > Anatidae > Anser > Anser anser. The sequence continues at coordinate 13,120,083 of NC_139737.1, forward strand.
ACTTTAAAGCCTGTTTTGCGGGCATTTGTTGTTGTTTTTCACATTCAGAATCTCCAAGCGTGTAGTTTAAAACGTCAGGAAGGGGGATGCAGGTCTGAAAGGTCGTGTACATTTGCCTGTTGCAGGTCTGATAAAAAATGGAAGCTTTACCCCCAAAAACAAATGAAAGGAGGTAATCTCACTGTCACAGTCGGGTCGGGCTGCTTTCCCTGCAGGTGTCTGCGTTGCAACCTGCACTCACACATAACTTGCTGTGGAAAAATAAATGGAGAGCCGAATCGGAGACTTATGCCCTCAATTAATTTTTGTTCCACATAATCGGCGCTGCTGCATGCTTTTCCTTCACTATTTAGCCGCTTGGCTCAGAGGATGGGCCTGCTCCCGTGCGAGGGAAGCTGGGATTCGGTTCATGTTTGCACAGAAATCCTGCTCTGATCTTCCTTTCTTTGCCTAAGGGCAGGGATCCTGCTGCTCCTCTGATGCTGGAGATAAATTTTGTTAGCAGATACTCTTCTTTGGGAGAGCAAAGGGGAGAGGGGAGTGGTGTGTAATGAACTCTTGAAGGAATAAAATTTCCTTGTCTTCGAGCATTGTCTTCTCTGGAGTCGTACAGTGCTGCCCTTGAGGCGGCGCCTGCGCTGCCTCGGGGACAGGCAGTGGGGGCACAGTGGGGACTCTGCTCCCTGTTTAGAGCGTACAGCCCTAATTGAAGAAAAAAGAGGAACTGGTGCAGTTGGTGTGCGGTCTCGGCAGATCTGTGGGCTGTTGAACAGTTTTCTCTATTGCACAAGACTCGTTTGATGTGCAGTTTGAAACTGAGCCCCAAACTTAGTTATAATTTGGACTTGATTCAAAACCGTAATTCGATTTTTTTTCCAAGTTCAAGCTGATTGAAATGTCCCTCTCCCTTCTCCAGACTGGAAGCTGATGACCAAGAGCCCAGGTTGACCTGGAAGCAAAAGGCAAAATGGCAGTTTCGTACCTGGAAAGCCGAAGGGGGCTGCTTAATGCAGCAGGGCAGCAGCCTCGAGAGCGCTGCGGTGACCAGAGGCGGGAGCTCTGTACAGCAGATGTTCTTCTCTAGCTTGAGGTTTTATAAAATGCCCCGAAGTCCTGCTGCCTTGCGACAGGAGTCGGGTTCAAAGAGTGGCTTTGCCCAAGAACCACTCGGAGGGACCCAAGTGTTGTGCGGTAAAACTGCCGGTGTTCGACAGGAGCTGGCCTGGCTCTGGTGCTCGAGTGGACTTGCATCCCGCTTCCTACCTGCATCCTAAAGCGAAGCTGGTGGTGAAGGCTGGAGCTGAAGGTGCAGCTCTCCCCTTGTTTGCAGGAGTTAAAGGGCAGCGTGCACGCGCCTGGGGACCACCGCTGGATTTGTTTTGCTTGTCACGGAGGAGCAGTGTGGTTCCAAACGCGCTCGTGTGGGGGAGGACTGCTTGGCACGGGAGGGCTTTTTTTTAAAGGAAGCAAGGAAAGTAAGCCCATGTTGAAATATTGCTGGGAAAAAGAATGTATATTGTGCTGTGTTGGGTGTTTACAGGAAATATACAGTGAAAATACTGAGGGGCTTTCCTCAGACAAGTGCCAATATTGTTAAGAGCGGAACAGTTGGGAGGAGAAAAGAATGAGGCACTTACATTTTTCTACTACCAGCATCAGCTCCAAGGAATTCTTTGGACTTGCTGTTTCACTTTTTTCCTTTTCCTTCTTACTCGTATTTCATTCCCACTGCTAGGAAAGAGCTCACTGAAGAGGGAGAGATTATCTGAAACCAGAGCTAACGCAGCCGAAGCAAAATGTTTTCAATTCTTTGGGGAAGAACCTAGCTTTAAATTTCAAGCTTTCCGTCAAGTGAGGAATACAACTTACACCGATGCACCTTCCCCACCAAATTTACCTTTACCAGCGATGGAGCTTCCTTTGTGGCAGCCAGGTAAAGCGGTATCTTCGCTTTAAGAAGGTAATTGGGGCACAGATTAAGTTACTTACTTTGCATACAAGAAACCTGTGGGAAAGCCAAGAATCTCTCCCCAAACTCCCAGTTTCTGATGAGATCTCTCACCCAGAAGACTTCTGTACCCTCTCTTCCCCACCAGCACGCCACGGCAGTCTGTAGGAGTTGTGTTCCCCGAGGGGTCTTGGCTGAAATCTTTTAATTTTTTATTTCACGTAACATTCCTTGCCACTTTGACCTTCTTTCCTTTCGCTCAGTCGTGCTGCACGTGTGCTGCTCGAAATGCTGTAGAAGCTGAGCGAGGGAAGGAGCTGTTTGCTTCTGAGATACCAGCGAACTTGAGTCACGTGGCAGTGACTTTCCGAATTTTCACTCCCCTGTGTGGTTAACCTGCGGGTGCTGTGGGGCTTGCAGCAGGGTGCAGGAAGAATTGCATGGTGCCTGCAAGAATAATTTGCAACCAGAAGCCACGGTCAGAGCTGTCAGTGTGGCACTGAGGGACGAGCAGAGTTTCACCGATACCTTGTGCAGCGCAGAGCCAGAAATAATAGTCCCGAGGGGGCTCTCGCAGCGAGCTTGCAGCCCGCAGCCAGGCAGGTGACCTTGTTCTGCTTCCCCCTGCCTGTCTGTGCAGGCTCCTGACCCCCGCAGAAGGGTTTGCTGCTTTTTATCTTGAAAGCACTGGCTCAGGTGTGCGTTAATGGGTTGTTTGACGCGCTGCCTTGGGCTGCACTCGCGGTCTGTGCGTTAGCAGCTGCAGGTTTCTGCCTTCAGCTCTGCTGCCGGCCGTGCCGTCCTGGAGGAGGTGGCAGCTGGTGGCACCCTCGTCGCCTGGAGGTCCAGCTGAAGGTGAGGGTGCAACCTGCCTGCCACAGTGTGGGACTGGGGAGATACACATTTCGGTTTCAAGTAGGAGGGAAACACTTCAGGAGGCTGGGAAACGCTGCATTGCGGCCTTTCACCACGGGCATTCTGGCATCCTCCTCCCCTGGGGTTTATAGGAAACGTGACTTTCCTGTGGCACTGTGGGGGGAAATTGGTGTTTCGGGGCTGGGATTCCTTGGAGGGGCAGGCACGTCTCTGTGCAAGCTCTGGGTGATTTGAACTTCCCTTCCCAGTTGCCTCTGTGGCCTCTGGTGCCTGGTGCTCTGTCCTTTTGCATTTGGCAGGCCCAGCAGCTGAGTCCTCTGCTCCAGGTGTGTGAGGTTGTGGAGGTTTGGGCATTTGGGCAGTAATGCTTGGCAGTGTCCTTGCTAGCAATGCTCTGATGAAACATTTGCCCAAAAGGCAAGAGGCGAGAGACACAGTGATCTAATAGTGAAAGAAACACGGTTCCAGGCTCTGGTTATTGTAACACGACCCTCTTGTCTTCATGCATCCTGTGCTAATTTAAAAAACAAACAAGAGCTTTTTATCCAGAGGCAGTTCGCCGCTCCTGTCCTTAAGCCAGGAGAGGGGTTTGCTTTCTCGTCTTCCTGAAGATCTGGAAGTGGATCTTCTTCCTGAAGATCCCAGCAGTGACACCAGTTAGAAAATGACTTGGAGCCTGTTGTGCATGAGGGGGACGCTGCTGCCGTCCTTGGCGCATGGCGTTGGGCGAACAGCAACCTCCAACTCGCCAAACCCGGGCTGCGGGGAGGGACTGGACCTCAGCTCTTCATGTCTGGATGGCCCCACGCAAGCACATCTGCTTTCCCTGCTCCTTGGGCAGCCCCCGCCTGCCTCCTCCCTTGTTTTTCCCCGGGGACAGTTGAGCTCCCGTGCCTGCCTTTTCCTGCCCATCCCGCAGCCTGTCACCTCCCGCTCTTGGTGGCTTTCTGGCATCTCTCTGGCCGTCTCCTCACCGTGTTGCTGTGCTGCCAGGGAGCTCGTCCCCGTGTTGGGGAGAAAACGATGAAGAGCTGCTTTCTCCAGACCTCGGGGAGACAGATCCTTGCTGGTCACCCAGGCCGTGGTGCGGGTGTGTCTTGTATCGAGGAGCGGTGACAGTGCTGAGGGTACTGCTTGAAAAAGGAGCCTGTGAATTCGTCAGTGGTGCTCGTTGCTGGAGGATGTGTTCAGAAGGACTGCAACAGGCTGGTCATCCAGAATAGCACAGATGAGCCTGGGTCCTGCTGGGGAGGAGCAGGGGAAAGTTTGGAAACTCCTCACCTTGCCATGGTGCAGGAGTCGATGCTAAGGAAATAAATAAATTGGGCAGCCGCCTCTGCTGCAGGCTGCTTATGTGCTCAGATCCCTGCTATAGGCTTTTGTGCTTGGTTTCCAATTCCAGCTGAGAGAAGATTAACGTGAGGTGGGGAGGAGAGGGCTATTTCTGTCGCTTTTCATGCCACTGGCTTGACTTCATGCTGCAAACTCAGACACTTCATCCAGTCAGCTGGGCCCAGTCCTGCAGGTGTCTTCCCACAAACAATCCAGGGAACAGAAATGATCTCCTTCACTTCAGCAGAGTCTGCTCACGTACGCAGGCCTTGAATTTTACTTTTGCTTGAAAGGTGCGCAACTTAAAGGAATTATTTGTTTGCCAAACTATTTTGTTTCAGTGCGTTCCATTCAGTGATTGCTCTGCCAGAGTTTGTGTGTGTTTATCTTTTTTTTAAGTGGAATAAAAATTAAATCGCTTAATGATACTTAAGCAAATGACTCTTGCAAGTGTGTGTGCTCTGCTTTGGTGTCATGCTGTGCTTTAAGTAGCTCCTTGAGGAGATGTGGTGGAGGATTTGCAGGTCTTAGCTCTGACGGGGAGAGCAGAGTGCTCTCTGGCATCACCCAGCAGCATCGCTGGTTGAACGGATCCAGCTCCATTCTCAGCGACGCTGTGGCAAAGTGTCTGTAAGCTGAGTGCTTGGCAGGAAGGACTGGGGGGCAGCCCTGGGTGCTTTCTGGAACAGGAAAACAGATGCACTCGGTGTTTTCCTCTACTAACCACTAAATCTGATGTGGAAAAAGTGTGTGTACAGGAGATGAAGGCCCCCGCCAGTCCATGCACTGCAGCAGCTTGTTGCAGCCAGGGATTCACTAAATGCACAGAATCAGGGTCTCTGGGAATGCAAGTGAGCAACCAATGCCCAGAAAGAGTCCTTTTGAACTTAGCGAGACATATCTTGTGTTGAGGTGAGGCAAAGTATGTAGGAAACACAAAGTTTCTTAAAGGTTGTGTTTGCCAACGCTTGCACGCCCTTTGCAGGGCCTGCTCTCTGGCACTGTTGGAGCGGGTCCTTCCCCGCTGAAAGCCACGAGCACAACACAACAGCGAGCGCCTCGCCTCCCTCCTGGCCCCGACACAGCAGCGCTCGCTGTCCCTGCGTCTCACAGGATGTGCTCGGCTCCGTGGCTTGGATCTGCTGAGCTCATGGAAACCGAGTGCAAAGGACGGTGCTTTTTTTTCATTTCTTTAAATAAAACAGAAACCAAAATGCGATGCCTTGCAAACCACAGACACCCACACAGCCAGCTCCTGTGTCACTTTGCAGATAAACAAACGCTTGGGCCTGTACCTCTGCTGTAATGACACCGGCTGGTTTGTGTGACCAGAAGGCAACATGCCATCTTTTGGTACAGAGGAAACCAGGCTGTTGGAAAACAGGTGGCTGGAGAGATGGAGCTGAAGTCTTCGTGAGGCTTTTGGGATCTGTGGAGAGTGCTAGGGGACTTGTGCCTGAGCAGCTGACCTGTATCCCCTTCAAGAAGTCCTCTCCAGGGGACCTCTCTGCTCCTTTAGAGGTTCATTGGGTGGTTTGGGGACAGGCTGGTTTTGGTGCTAGGGCAGCTTGATCCTCACGGGAGCAGCAGATGTCTCCTGGTGTTCGTGCATCCCTCGTTGCCGTTTCATTTCTTCCCCTCTGTAGGCAGCTCACCTCTCCCCGTTTCTGCTGTTGTGAGAGCAGGAAAGCCAGGAGAGCTGTGTGCGTGCAGGGGAGCTGGAACACGGGGGAGCAGAGCAAGCCGCGCTTCTCCTCGCCTCGTGTCCTTCCAAGGTGCCGTCCGCGAGGAAAGCTTCCAGCTCTCTGGGGTAAACAGAGAAGCACTGAAATACTTTACGTGCTTTCCAAAACCTGCAGAATTCGGCCATCATTCCTACTTCAGGTGTATTTTGGGAAATATTTGTTCATCTTTCAGCAAACAATGGTGGAAGCGGGGTGGGAAAGGCGCCGGGTGGGAGTGCCGGCGCGGTATGCTGAGAGGCATTTCCTGCCCTTATCTCCGCCACTCGAGGTATTGTCAGCGGGCTTCAGATCTGCAGCCTGTGTTACTGCAGCGGAGATCGCCAGAAAAGATACCTGCGCAGGAACGCCTGCGCGGGGCAGGAGCCATGGGAGGTGGGGAAGAGCTTCCCAGCAAAATGCCTGTGCTTGGGAAAGGCGTTGGTCCCAAAACAAAACCATCTGGGGAAGAGGTCTGCCTTGGTGCCAACCCTGCAGAGCTGCTGGTGGAGGTCAGCTTGAGCAAGTACTTGAATTTCTTGGTAGCGTCTTTCTTAGGAAAAAGTTTGCAAGGATTTGGGTTTGTACCTATGTGGAACTGAAATATTTAATTATTACTGAATATGAACTGAAATATTACTGAAAATGAATATTACTGAATATGAACAGAATATTTAATGACTATTCTCATTATTATTTGTAATTTATTTACTTATACAATCTTTACTTTTGCGATCTTGAGTTCTCATGGGACTGAAACATTTTTTTTGTGTTCAGATCTATTCTGAAACTCTCAAAATAAGGTTTGCAGGTGCTACTGAAGCTGCCCTTGGCCTCTGCTGGCCCTTTACTGCCCAGGACCTGCCTGTGTACTCTGGCTGAGTTTGTTTGTTTTCAGTTTTCAAACCAATTATCTCGCAGAGGAAAAGACATGCCTTGCTGTCAGTCTGCCGAGGTATTTATAGGTGAGGTCAAACCCTGGTGGCAGGTCTGTGGCAATGTTTGAAAGGAGTGGATGTCTCTGCCTTGTGCAACTTGTTGGGACGCTGCGGGCGTGCAGCTTGGACATCTCCCAGCAGCTCCGATATTGTATGTGGTTATTTGCAGCTTACCCTGATTTGGCACGCTAGCCTTGCCATTCGATGTGCGACACGTGAGTCTATTTGGAACGGATTTGCTCAGTTTGCTTGCGGCACTGACTTTATTTCATGTGCGTCTTTCCCTGTTGGGCGGCTCCTTAAATCTGGGGCGCGTTTCCTTCTGCCGGTGGTGGGGTGGCTGCCCGTGGGCCTCCCAGCTGACCGCTCTGCGGGTGCTGCTGCGAGAGGCTGGCTGGTGTTGTGGTTGCGCCACGAGTCCAGCTCTGATTTAACTGTGCTTCTTGCTCTGAGCATAGAGCCTGTACAGCAGAACCAGAATGGCCTACTGCGTGCTGAAGAGAATATCTGGGGAAAAGTGAAATGAACACAAAACACCGTGTTTTTAAGTGGCTGAGGTGGTTGAAGTGTTGGTAATGCCTCTCTGGGAGACATCTGACCCATCTGCCCTCAGCTAGGAGTGGAGTAAGAAGGGGTGATGGATAAAGAAGTGGAGCACAGGTGATGCTTGTGGACGGTAGAAACCTGCCTGAGGATGTGTCTTGGTATCTCTCTCACGGGTTGTCTGAGAAATGACGTTTGTGAAAGACTAAGTAAGATCTTTGTTAGCTAACTTAGGCTTTTTTCTGCTGATAAAAGAAGGCTACCTTGAACTGTAGACATGAAGGAATTGCTTGCTGAAACTGCTACCTAGTCAAGAGGGTTTTGCTTGGGTGTTTGAAGTGGGTGAGAGGTGGAATCACAAAGGCCAGTGAGAAGAGCCAAGCAATTAAAATGCAATAAAAAGAGCCTTCTTTTGAGATGGTAGGTGTTGCCTGCTGAGTTTTCCAGTGGGCTGGTCTTAATCATTTGTCTACGTGGATGTGACTTGATCCCTCACACTTTCCTTCTCTTTTCAGGCTTCCACCACATTCCTACCACACTCTGCGATGGGCCCTTCCCAGCTCAGCCCCAAGATGCTGGTATAGCACGAGGCCACCGTGATCTTGAGGACCTGTGGAAGGACATCATTTCCAGCTGGGACGTCCTTCACCTCCTCTTTCCTGGCAGAGGCGATGGATGCCCACGTGGACCTCCTGACAGAGCTGCAGCTGCTGGACAAGGTGCCCACGCTGGAGAGGCTGCGGGCAGCCCAGAAGCGGAGGGCTCAGCAGCTGAAGAAGTGGGCGCAGTATGAGAAGGAGATGCAGCACAAGAAGCGGAAGCATGAAAAGAAGAGAAATGCTGTTAACCAGAAGAAAGTATCTTTTGAAGCCAGTGTTGCTCTGCTGGAGGCCTCTCTGAGGAATGACTTGGAGGAAGGTAGGATACTTGTATCTGGCAATTTATTTTTTTGGATACCTGTGAGGTCCATGTAGCTCCTCGGTGTGCAGAGGCATCCGCATTGACATCCACGGACAAGACTACCCTTGGCATGGTGTTGATCTCTAGAGTGTTGCCATTTCTGGCATAGCTGCAGGGTTGGGTTGCTGAAAGCACGGTGAGACACCATCGTTACCTAGAATGACACCAGGAGTGGGTGCACAAATGACAGGATGGGGCAGGAGTTAAGACCAAGATTTGGGAAAAGGAAGACAGCTTTCATCTCTTCCCTTTTCACACTTCCCATTTACAGAAGGTGAGAAACACTCCTTCGCCTTTTGGGTGTGCCTATTTTAGAGGTTTTTTAGAAGTCCGCCACAGGGATTTACATGTCAGTGTAAATCTTTTCAGCTTTTCTGCTCGGGGGATGGATTGAGAGCTACATGGATGTATGAATTTTCCCCATTTAGAATACTGAAATTCATTTCTGTGCTTAATGCTTCCCATAGAAGTGAAAACTCCAAATTGTTCAGAAATCAGTTTAATTGCTCCATTTCTAAGTGGGTCAAAAGGCTTTGCTTTTGTTTAAAATGAAGGGGAAAACGCCTAAAAGTCAATCCAAATTAGCCTTAGTAATGCAATGGGAAAAACCTGTAAGCTCTGGGAAGCCAGGGCTCTGGCAGTGGTTTGGAAATGGGACAGCTGAGCTGAGCTCTGGTGCTTCCAGCAACACTGCTGCTGGGTCTGAGGGCTCCTCAGCCCTGTTGAAGGGACAACGAAAGAGGCCTCTGTTACTCTGCCAAATGAGAGAATTGGGGCTTTGTTCCTACAGTGGCCACTGCAATTCTCCTGTGACTTCTATAAATGAAATACAGAACCTTTCTCTTCCAACACAGTAACATTTTTAAAGCGAAATCCTCTCTGGGAAGAGAGCTTGGGTCACCTGTTTTCCCAGTCCTGCCACTACAAGCAGTGGGCAAGCACCTGGTTTTCCATTTCTGAAGATACCTTTAAGAGGCAGAAATCTGTCTGCCTCACCTCTCCCCCCATCTTTGCCTCATTTCCTACCAACCCAGTCACTGTGTACCACTGCTCATAAAGTCTAAGTCAAGATAGGGGGCTCAACCCTACTAGGAAATAAGGACAAATGCTCCCCAGAGATGTAAAAAACATTTCTCTGAGGAGACCTGGAGCAGTCTTTGGGGTTGCGGCTCTGCCAGGTAGTGAAATTGGTGTGATCTTCATCACCCATTGGTGTTGCAGAGACAAAGGAAGATGCCTAGGAAACCTGACCAGTTGGGTTGCGTCTCTGCTAGTGAATGTTGCTCTGGTTTCCAGCATCTTCTGCAAGAAGCAGTGTATGTGGGTAGAAAGCAAGAACCTTGTCTTGTAAGGAACCTCCGAGAGTTATGTTCCTGTTTCTGAGAAGGCCTTTCATGCACCACTACTTGCCCTCACATCTCACCAGTGCACGTTTCATACTGTTTGGAAATGGAGGGATTTGGTGGTGGACTGCATTTCCGCCCAGGTGGTTACAAGCATTTCCAAGTCCTGCTTTGTGTCTGTGTCTGTGTGTTCATTTGTTACCTCTCCATGGGAGAGCAGACCTGTGATAATGAGTAGCAACCTGCAGGCTTTTCTTTCTTTCTTCCTTGCTTTAAAGGTTTAACAACTGCTTCCAGCTCTCTGCTCCACTGAGCCTGTGTTTCTCACTCTGAGCAGTTCTGGTCTTCTAGGAAAGCCCCATCAACAAAGCCAACTAGAGCCGTGCTGTGAAATTATATCTGCTAGCATCACCTGAGGTGACAGATATATGACATTTATCACCCATGCCTGTACAGACAGACACTTGGCAGCATGTGGTATGGTTTTGAGCACAGCTGCAGGTGCTCACAGTGCTGGGGTGGGCAGTGAGCACCTCATCGTCCCCCTCTTCATGCAGCGGTGGTGCCTCTGCTCAGCGCTGGGGCTCTCATCATGTTGGCCTCTTTCCCTTGGTGAGCCCAGGTCGCGACTGCAGGCCTTAACCATGGGTGTTTCCCCTACGTAGCTGGGTTTCTCAGATGCCTCAAGTTTCTTAAACCTGATGGCTTTGGTGGTCAATTAAGTCCTAAAAATAGCCTGTGGGCGGGGTCTGTCCTTTTGTGCTGTGGCACCAGTATAAAGGGAAGGAGAGGATGGCATCGATCCCAGTTGCCAAACTGGGAAAATTCCTTATCAAGAGCCCTAGGCCAAAGTGAGTGAATTCATGGCCTTTTGAAGGTCCCAGGGGATGATTTCAGCATATGAATCATCTTTTGTTTCCATGTGGGAAGTGAAGGGGGAGGAGAAATATACATTATTAAAAAGTTGAGAAGTTTCTGTGAGGAAAGTTAGAGCTGGGGGTGCCGTTAGCACTCATCATCTCTGAACTACCTCTGAGCGGGCGTGCAATTTCCATCCTTTATTAGTTTTCTCTATTTTGTTTTTAACATTCTCACTCCTGAGGTGGAAGAAGGGATGACAGTAGGTGCCATGCAATGAAATTAGGGATGAGCGGAGGTGAAGAGCAAGTTACCTTTCTCTCTGGAAGGTGTGTTGTGCTGTGGCGTGGCCTCCTGATGGAGGTGGGCCAAGTCCCGAGAGATGGCAGCAGCAGGGCAGGAACCTGACCCTGCCCTTCAGAGCTCTGTGTCCCCCGGGGCCTGGCCGTGCTGACTGCGTCTGCTGCTTCCTGCGTCTCACACGGGTGTGATTGAAATAGCAGCACTTGTTTTGCTCAAAAAACAACCTTTTGCTTTCAAAATCCCGTGTCAGCCTGGAAGGTGTTTGCTTGGAGGGTGGAGACGCTGAGAGCAGCTCAGGCGTGAGGAGAGGTGACAGCGGAGCTGCCTGGCCCTGCTGCCACGTGCGCAGCCCAGGGCCCGAGCTGGTGGCACTGGGGACGTGGTGTGATCATGTGGGGGGATTTTTGGAGAAAGAGTTATTTGTGTGGAGCCTTGTAGGTCTGTGTGGGACACGGCTTGTAGCCCCATGACAGGCAATACGATGGGTTCACGTCGTCCCTGCTCCTTTCAGCCAAAGGCCAAGCCCCACAGCTTCCTGTCTTGGGATGGCGAGGCAGTGAAATGGGGCTGAAGGAGATGGCTCTGATGGGGCATGTGGGCAGGAGCTGCGTGCATCTCCTGCAACGGATCTGTCAAAACGTCCCCGGTTTAGCAAACAAGCTGCTGCGAAATGCTCGCTGAGATCTCTGCTGACAGAACCAGGCCTGGGCCAGCCGCCCCCCACGGCTGCAGAGTGCTGGCTGGGACCTGCGGTTTGAAGCTGAAGTACCTACAGACAGCTCCGAGGGGACAATGGGGGGCTCCCAGGTGCCAGATAGGACCCACTCCATCCTCCCCCGTGGAGGAGCTGGGAAGGCCACGCTCTGGGGGAGCATCATGCCCAATAGTTACTGTAAAAGAAAATATACTGAAGCCCCAAGCCCAGCTCTAGGCACAACCTGAGCTGGCTGCAGGACGATGCTGTAGATGGGTTGGATGGGTGGGGGAGTCACTGGGAGATCTGGAAAGGAGATCTGTCCGTTGTGTCTGCTGGACCAGGGGATGCAGTTACAGGGGACGAGAGGAGGAAAAACAGAATGGCAGCTCTGTGCTTGTCGTGAAGTGCATCTGCTGTGGGATAGGAGACGGATGGGCACTGGGGTAAAGCTAGGAGGGAGGACCCCGGGCTAGCTGTGTTATAGTGGTGTTGTATTTAACCTCTGTTCTAACAGTTATGAAGGAGATTTGCTTTATAATGCAAAAAACTGTATAGCTACTGTACTAATTTCCAGGAAATTACAAGGGCTGCCGAAGGCTGCGAGGTGGCGGACGGATGCTGTTGGCAGGAGGCTGGTCCCAGGGTGGTGTCTGCTGTCGGGCTGTCGAGTCTGGGGCTTTCTGCATCACTGAGCTGCCGTAAGAGCAGTTCTGGGGAGCTGGGAGAGAGGCTGGCATCCGTAAATGGAAAAAAAAAAGAGCTCCCAGTGGCCACCTGCAAGGACACATGGCATTTTCTGCCTGGAAGTGCCTTTGCGTGCCTGGCTAAGTTGCAGTGGGAGCTTCTATCCCAATAACAGAGGCTGGAGGGTTCACCTTAGCTATGGGGCGAGCTGTGCTCCTTTCAGGAAACCATGGGAGAAATAAAGCCCCTGAAGGACTGACTCACCTTCCCGCAGTGCTGAAAGTGCCCTGGTTTCTCCTGCTCCATCCCTGCGGGTTCCCGTCCCCATGGGCGCAGCTCCAGCAGCATCACTGCATGCGGCGAAGTCCTTCAGCCCCCACCTCCTGTGAGCAAAACTTTGTCAGGGCCAGAGAGTTCCTTAAAACTGTTTCTGGAGGAATTCAAACATGCAAAAAGGATCCTAATGGTTGGTGTGCCAAAAGGGGAATGAAAACTCAGCGTAGGACCTGGCATCCAGCAGGCTTGATCCTGTGAGCAGTTTGGGGTTTGCTGGGCCCTTGCCCCCACCCCACCACCTTGCACACTCTGTATGGGGTAGTACAGAGCGAGCTGAGGTGTCCTTTCATCTCCTTGAGATTTCCACCACAAGAGTGTAAATATTGCACAGCTTATTCATACAAGCACATCCCCCAAGTTTCCCTTCCTAATGACCCTTAAATCCTAAATGCTTGGTAATACGGAGGGTGAGGGTGACAAGCCCTTGTGTGCGAGAAGCACAGCCCTCCCCGGGCAGCTCCTTTCCGCTTTTTGGAATAAAACCAACCTTGTCATTTGCAAAGGCACTTTAAAGAGAGGCCCTAATTAGTGTCTATAAATTGCTTTCGTTAACCTTTCCTAGCTGATGTGATCTGTTCCCTTGTTACTAAAAACCTTTTATGAGGTGCCTTAATTTTCCACCCACATTATTAGTCTCCTGAAGCTTTTTACATAGAGTTCCTGTGTCCAAGTCTATGAGCAAGTGCATTTATCTGTTTCAGAAGATTTTTCTCCTGGGTTTTGTGCCCATTGAAGGGCTCTGAAAGAAAGTGTCTTTTATTGCCAGCAGTCTGAGTGTATACCTGTGCTTTTGGGGAATGACTCGAGTCAGAAGCGAAGAGTTTCTGCTCAATAACAAAAGCATTTCTCGAGTTTTTAAACTCCGTTGGTGTGGAAATGAAACCCCTTCTCTTCAAGAAGCTACGTGTGGGAGCTCTTGGCAGTGACGGATTTTGTTAATTTTGTTAATGGCAGTTGGTATGTCTTCCAAAAGCAGATTCACGCACTTGGCCAGATTTAACTTGGCTTTTTTCACACAATCTGAACCTGATGCCAAGGCGGGGTAGCTCGCATATGACAGCTAACGAGATGTCATCTGGGAGCACAGGCAATATTGAATATGCAACTTTCTCTGTTGTCATAACAAGTAAATTTTTTTTCCCCCTGACTTGCTGGAGTTTCAGTGAAGTGGGAACATTATTTCCATAAGAGCTTGAAATGCATACTTTCCTTTTTGGAAATTACTGCTGAAAGTCCATCTCAGATTTACCTCCCCGGATTTGAGTCAACTGAAACGTTTTTGTTTCAAACTCTTTTTCAGCAAGTTTTAAGATGTGACCAGAAAACGCATGTTGTTTATTTTTTTTAAATATCAAAATGAAATATTCCCTTAACAACTTTTTTTTTTTTTTTTAATGTTGCACAAGCCGTTGTGGAAAAGCATTGGTTTCAGTGGGTTGAGCCTCTTCATGATGGTTGTTTTGTGGAAGAGCCGGGGTGCCTGCTCGCTGGGCGCTGGCTGCTGGGTGTGCTGAGCATCGCTGTGTGCCGTTTCAAGGTGTGAGTTGAGAAGTGGGATTTTCCCATGTGTATACACCAGAAACTCTGCGTCTGTGGAGTCTCTCAATTCCTAGTAAGGCTCGTAACACTGCACCCAGCGAGCAAGTGCTTTTCCTGGCTAAAACACAAACTGCAAATGCACACTGTAATAACACATCCTGACTGTCCTTGCTAAGACACAGAAATACAGGGATCCTGGATGGGATTTTTTTTAACTGAAATTAAACCTCCAAATGTTTGGATGCTCGTCTGCCCACCCACACCTCTCTGGGCACATCTTCCCATTTGTGCTGTATTTCAGCAGTGCAAGCTGTCAGCTCATGCCATGGAAATGGGTTGGTTTCATGTTGTTTCAGTTTCTGGCTTTTATGTGTGCCAGTTTCTACCATTTCTCATGCTACTGAAAGTATTTTTTTGTGCATCTTGTAATAATCTTAGCAAATAAGCACTGCATGTTGGGTTCAAACTGCTTGTCCCTCTAGGAAGGTGGTTCTGTTTGGATTCAAGATGTTTTAAATTAATGAGGGATTGGTCAATGGCTGTTGCTGCTCCCAGATTTTGTTTCTTACTAAAAGAGACTTAAATCACCTTAATTTGCTTCTAAAATTTGCCTACAATATATTGTGGAAGTGAAAGTCAGGAACCATCTGCTCGGCTGCATTAAAAAACCTGAGCTGTCTGCACATCGTTCTCTTTTTTTCAGAAAAGCACGCTAAAAAGTTGAGTTTCCTGGCAGTGAATGGCTCCTATCTGCCATTGCTGTGTATCAGGGACGCTGTGCAGACGAGGATGCATGGGCTACGCGTTTAAATCCGGCACAGCATATTTGTGCTGTTGATGGTCTCCACGCACCTGTAAGAAGGGAGTGTTCAGAGGGAGATCGAGGCAGTGGGCAGCAGAGGCCGAAGCTCTTGGCGCGGTGCAGCAGGTAGGATACGTCAGGTCACCATCTGCTCTCCAACCCTGCCCAGCCAAATCACAGCGGGGGGGCTCGGGCGCTGTGGCTGCCTCTGCTGGGAGCCTCGGGGCTTCTGTCAGCCAAAGGCGGGTTGCTGCTGGTGCTGCGATTCAGCCGGCTGCTCGGGAGTGCTCGTGCGTACAGCAAAGCGCTAAATGTCTCGCGTTGAACCTCTCCGTTCCCCGTCCTGGCTGCTCTGCCCCGATGACGTTGGGGCAGCCTTGAGTGGCTGCTTTTTCTTGTTCTTGTTATCTATGGGCTGCCAAATGTCAAAGTCAGAACTTCCAAATCTCAGCCCAATAACATTTGCCGATCTATTGCTGGCATTTCGAGCCAGTAGCTTCCCAGCTTGTTTGTCCTTGTGGCTTCCCCAGGGGGAATCGCTGCCTGCTGTCCGGATGAGGGGGACCAAGGCACAGAAGGGAAGCGATGGGGCCGATACGGGTTGGGCCAAGCAGCTCGCCTGGCCGCCTGCTCGGTGGGATAAGGCTGGAGGGCTGATGCTGCAGCTCCTCGCTCCGAGGGGCTGTGACACGGGGTTTCTTGCACTCGCTGTGCTTCTTGCCTGCCTGGCTGCCCTCCAGGTGTGTGCTGTTTCCTACGCTCAGATAACTGCGTGTTTTGTCCCACTCCAATAATGAGCAACAGGAGCGTGAATAACAGCTCAGTCAGGGACCCCGGGTATTTTCTGCGTAACAAGCAGCAGCAACCCGGAGCGAAATATCGGCTCTCTGCCCCCGCTGGCTGTGACCTCCCCACTGCAGCGCGGTGCTGTGATAGCTAATCCAGTTCTGCCAGAGGTACGGAAGGTGTCAGCCTGGTCGCTCTTAAGCACTCGCTGTTACCTGGCATTTTGCAGCATCATTGTGTTTACACATAGGTTTTGTTTGTATATGTACTTTAAAAAAAAAAAAAAAAAGGCACGGTTCCACAGCCAACTCTTTGTAAATGAATAGTGGTGGAGAAATGAATATTTCTGGAGGTGAAGCCCTCTTGCAGGACCAAGTCGTACAGTTCTGATTTACCCTCATGTACCTGAGGAAGCAGTGTTTGGGTGTCATGCCTGCGCAGGAGGAACTTGGCTGCAAGCTGTGGCAGTGCATGGCTGCAGGCTCTGCTTTTTGCCCCCTCTCCTGGCCAAGGAGAACTTTAAAGGTGGATTAAATCTATTTTTTCCAGATTTAAATTCCTTCCTTGCTGGATTGAGGCCAGCCCTGCTCAGCTGGTGTAGGTTTCTTCCTCCTAGAATCATGGAAAATAGAGGTTGAGCAGGCCCTGGGAGGTCATGTAATCCACCTCTTGCCCCAAGGCAGGATCAACTGTATCTAAAATGCTTGCTAATGAGGCTGGAGTTAGGTATCTTAGTGTATTTATAGGCATCTCCACAACACGAGAGCACACATTACCTGTGCAAACAGTCCAGCTTCTCCTTCAGTTCTGTGCATTCTTCCCACTTGCTTATATTTATCCTATTTATCCTCTTTTTTTTTCTTTTTTTTGCTTTGCATCCCATCCTTATGCTTCTTGACTGAGTTTTCCTACTTCCATGAAGAATGCTCTAATTCTTTCTCTAACAGCAGTTGCTATGGCAGCTGGTTCAGGCAGTGCCTTATAACCTAGTGCAGAGCTGCTTTTACATACACATTCACTGCTTGGTTTTTCCTCTGGAGCCTGGCCAGATCTTCGGGAAACCTTATCATCTGCAGCAAATGTCTTAACAAAAGAAAAAAAAAAAATCATATTCTGGCACCGCCATTAAAAATGTCCTAAGCCTTGCCTACTCTCTAAGCCGTCACCCGGAGGATGCTAAATAGGACAGGAAGCACACTGTTTAATTCTGTCTGCTGATGCCTTTGTAATCAAGAGTTGAGATGCAATCAAGCACCCTGCACTCCTTTTAATTCGGGGAACAAGAGCCCATGTGCAGCTCCTAGCAAGCAGATGCAGTTTCCACTGAGGTCCCTGCAATTTGCAACTGCTTATTGCTGAACGTGGCCTCTGCATTCCCTAGATAGCATGAAGCAGACTGGCTGTAAACGTTATTCGTGTAGGAAAGCGCCTTAAGTTGCTCTGTTGTTTCTCATGCTCAATGTGCATTTTGTAACAGTTTGCAGCATCCGTCGGTTTGGCCGAGGGTTTCGAGCTCCATCGTGGTTCCCTTTTTCCTGGTCGGCTGCCCTGCTCCGCCTGGCCCTGCCTTGCAGGTGGCTCAGAGGGGTGGTCCCTGCCTTGAGCACCAGGCTCTTAATTGCTACGGGGAACTTCCAAAAGCCTCATTTCAATGTGTGTGCCTTCGCCTGGGCTGACAAGAGAGATCTTATTAGTAAACTGTGCTCACACGCAGTCTTCATTGGCTTCTCCAGCCCTCTTTTAACCTGGCTGGCAGCTGATGCTTCGCGCGGCGGAGAAGCGCTGTCTGCATGCAGCTTGCGTCTTGTCCTGGTTGCGTTACGCCCACATCTGTCTGGAAGCCTCCATGTCTTGAGTGGGTGGGGGGGACTCTGGCACCTTCAAAGTATTTCCACGTTGGTCCGGTTCAGAACAGCAAAGGTTGGAGGTCGAGTGCTGATAGCTGCCCGGTGCCGGCTGAAACGATAACGCTCGAGCACAGAGTGAGGCAGAATGGCTTGGTGTATTCAAGCAAAGTCCTTCACATTTTCCACTCTGAAAGATCCTCTCTGTCAAAAATGTCAGTTTCAATAAAAGCAACATTTGACCAAGACAATACTTCTGAATGAAAACACGAGGCCCTTGCAGAGGGATACAGCAGCCTTCCTGTGCCGAGGTGTCCCCGCTGCAGGACGCCTACCCTCTGCCCCTGCCTTGGGGTGAGGAAGTCCCCTGGCAGTGCCTACCAGCCCTCGGCCTCTGGAGGGGGGAAGGAGCGATGCCCCTGCAGCAGAAGACAGCCATTTCGCTCGTGTCAAGGACGTGGAGAGGAGAGCACTTGTTGCGTCTGTCTGCCAGGGTTAGGTTTGTGTCCCCTGTACTGCCCACGGAGACAAAAGAGGTCTGAACTGGAGGGCTGTGCTCAAGCCCCAGGAATGTCTGTCAGCCCTGCAGGGACCAGCTCCTGGCTGAGAAGCGACACGCGGGGCTCCCACAGACCCCGAGTTTCAACCTACTTAGCTCAGACTCTTTCTATGACTTTCGAACTTTTCCGACCTGGTTTATTTTTCCATTTTGGATTCTGTTGGTTCGTCTTTAATTAGCAAACTGTTAGGCCACAGCAGGGCTCCACAGGCACTAAATGGGACTCTGCTTTTAATTCCAGCTCTGGTTTGGTAGCCCGAAATAGCAGCCTTTAGGAAGGGCCAAGCTCCCCCGAAGGAGGACAGTCCCCGTGGACCTGCACAGGGACATTCTCCTGGCTGTCAGGCTGTTGAGCACAGGGTTTTCTTTCTTCCTAACAGTGATGCTGTCAAAACAATGATGTTCGCCCTGGATGAGATACGAGGCTCCAGCACAGGCTGTAAGCAGTCAACTTCCAACCTGCTTCTTGGTGCGGTGCCGAAATGGCAGCGTGTCTGGGCTGGTAGGTGACAGCAGGTCATGGAGAGGTGCTCACAGTCCACCGTGCTCTTGTTAGAAAGGCCGGTGGCGTTAAAACTTCCTGTTAAAAGGCAACCCAAAGGGATTCCCTGTGTGCTTTCGTAGTAAATTTATTCTTCAATAACTTAAACCACGCGGTTGTGAAACAGCCATGAACACGCTGTCACTCTGCCCCCTGGCCCAAATTATTCTGATCTGTGACAATTTTCCATCACTCCTCAGAGCAAGGAGAGCTGTCGCTTGAGGACCGGTCAGCGCCGAAGCTGTACCACGGGTTCAAAATTTGGGTCGTGGTCGCACTGTCAGTGCTCTAACATTTCCCGTGCACTTCGTAATGGTAACATTTGTGGTGTCAGTCTATCCAGTTATCCTAAGGGGAACAAGAGCAGGGAATATTTCTCGTTTCACTTGCATTCAAAGGCTTGCCTGCCAGCTGAAGGGCAGTGCTTGCTGACTAATGCACTCCTGCGAGGTGGGCCTGGCGGCTCGGACTGCAGCTGGAGGTGAAGGGAGCTGTGCCCCCAGCAGTGCAGCGGTGACGAGGCAGGGGTCTGGCCATCTGGCTTTGCGTGAGCCTTCTGTTATTCTCTTCATCCTGAAAGCCTCCAGAAGCACATTGCTCCTTGAGCCTTTCTGGACCGAGCTCTGGTAGGAGCACATTCAGCTACCATTAGCTGTGGGCTTCTTGTGCACCCTGGAGCATTTTGGCCCGGGTCTTGTGAAGATACTGGGATATTTTAAGTTCCACTGAAGTCCATTTGTTTTGGTCACCTCATGCCTTTGTTCTGCTTAAGAACACAGAGTCTGTCTGCTGAATATTCAGCTCCCTTCTGGAGGATGGCGTGCAGAGCCCCAGCTCAGGCATTCCTGTCCTGGGGCATTAAAACACACCCATGTGGCGTTTTGGGGATTGCCCCGATCAGCCCCAGGAGCTCCCAGCAGCAGTGGAAATGCCTTCTCTCCTTGCTGCAGGGAGGAGCATTTCCCCAGGAACAGGAAAAACGCAGGGGATGTCGCCAGCTGCCCGCTGAGCTGCTGACATTGACTTCAGACTCGGCTTTGCAATGTCACGGCGGCAGCGCCACGGTCGCCAGCAGCCTCGGCTCCCTGTGCCCGCTGGAAGGAGCTGCCCCCTGCAGCATCGTGCCTGGGGGCCCTGAGATGCTGGAGCTTTGGTGCTTCAAATCCCCGTGGGCTGACCCTGGGGATAAGGACACCAGCAGCGCTGTTGCTGTGTAATTGGGAGATGAAAGTAACGGCTAGTTGTCACCCCCAGACCGTGCTTGGACTGGGCCGCAAGAGACAGTCCTGCCCCAAAGGGGGGCTGTGTGGGCCAGAGATCTCCCACAGGTTAGCACGTGTGTTCGTAGCATTAAACAACAAAACCCAAAAGGGGCCCGATCACATGCCGGGCTTTTTTTGTCCTAGTACCTAACAATGTCCAACCCACTGCCGCTCCCTGAGGGTGCTGGGTGGTGTCTGCCTCAAGCACAAACAGGGACCTTTGGTGAGGCTCCTGCTGAGCCCTGGCTACATTTCTTATCTCTTGCTAAAATTTGAGGAGCCTTGTCCGGGCTGGGCACTGGCCCTTTTGTCCTGGTCGGTCCCTGTGTTTCTGTCGGGAAGCCCATGGATTCTGCCGCTCCGCTGGCAGCCTGCAGCCTGGCAGATGAGTGCGGAAGGGGGGAGCCCCCCAGGGAGGTGGCCTGGAGCTGGAGAACCCCAAGTGCCTCCTGGGGTGTGCATCTGCCTGCTCCCGACGCTATGGGAGCATTTCTGCACAGCCGCGACTCGTCTCAGCGTTACAGCTCCGAGGGCTGGCAAAGGCAAGCGGGGTGATGCTCTGGGGGTAGGTGGGGGGAAGGCCAGAGGTCTCCTGGACGGAATGAGAAGCCTTGGATGAAAGTCTCATTTACCAGGGATCTTATGGGGAAGAAGCTGGTGGAGGCATCGCAGGAGGAGAGTGGGGAAGCTGGAGCAGTGCTGGGGTGAGTGTAGGTGGCATGGAGCAGCAGGAGGAGCGTGGGCAGGGCACCCACCACGGCTGGTGGTCCTGCAGAGACATTTGGGGTGCAGCCTGCCCCAGCTCCAGGACAGTCTCCTGGAGGAACAGAAGTCTCCTGAGATTTGGCATGATTTTCAGCATGCAGGGAGCAAGAAAGAGAATATCTACTTGTTCTTGTGCATCCCCTGGCACGGGCACAGCTCCAGAAAGCAGTAGGATGGGCAGGAGCACGCGGGACGCTGCCAGAGCAGCATCCTCTGAGAGCGCTGTCTGACCGGCCCTGGGGCAGGAGTCATTAACCCGGGTTTTGGGGAGAGCAGGGTCTGCTCAGCCTGCGTGCCTCCCACAGTGGAGATGCCTTCATTAGCCAGCCCCGCTTTAGTGAGCAGCCCCGTAGCTGTGCTGTGAGCGGGAGCGTTAATGCCTGACCAGTGGGGCAGGAGCCCAGACACCCAGCAAGTCACCGAGTGGTCCCATTTAATCAAAATTAGCCCCTTGTAAGCGGTGTTAGTGGCCCTGGATAAGAGTGAGCTCACCTCGGGGTGCGAGGGTTTCCGCTGGGAGCTGGGAGCCCCATCGGGCTTCTTCCAGGGACAGACACGGTGCCCCCGCGTGTGCATCGTGTCCCTGCAAGATGCAGCACCGCGAGCATCCCGGGCTGAGCACCAGGGCAATGCTGACGTGCCCTGGCCTAGCCCGAACGTGGCTTTCCTGGGAGTGGGATGCCAGCACCTGAACCACCTCCTGCCCGCACAGCCGTGCCCGCTGCCTGGGACGGGCCGAGCCCAGCAGCACGGCTTCGACCCGCCGGCGAGCAGGACAGACTGCCCAGCAAAGGCAGGGGGACACTGCCAGCCGGCAGCGAGCATCGCTTACTCTCATTAATTTTTTTTTCAGGCTTTTTTTTATGGCCTATTTCATTTGGATTGGGGAAGTAAGCTACGGGGAAGGAAGCTGCCCTTATTTCAAAGAGTCTACCCCTAGCCTGTAAATCTGGGCCAGATCCGCTGGTACATGCTGGCTGCTTTGTCCGACCATAATAATAACCATAAATGTCACTTTATAGCTGATCTGCTTTGCCAGATGGATCTGGACCGGCCTCCCTCTCCTTCCTAATCAGGTTAGTTTTCCTTTGATCTGCCCCTGTTAGGAGAAACCCAAACTGATGCAGCTTTATTCCCATCCATTTTCCATTCAGCCGATGGCTCTTTACACGAGGCCACCTCAGCTCTGCCTGAATTACGGCTGAGTTGTCTCACCTGTAGCAGGCGTATCACTTTGTAAATCTTAGCTAATATTCACTGGGATTTTTATTTTTCCAGAAGTTTTGTTTCATTTTCAGACAGATTAGTTTTAAGTTGGCAAATGCACTAGCTTTAAGCAGAGGACATTTGCTGCTAGCTGTCAAAAGGAAAGCACTAAATCGCTAATTATTGATCGTTGCTTTATTGGGCCTCGACTGCACTGATTTGCCGTGCAAAGCATCGCTTCCTCATACTCCGACTACCTTCAGGAAAGCTGATCTCTGTAAGTCCTGCCCCCTCGATGACGGTGACTTACGTTTGGAGGAAAAAACTAGCTCAGGATAAAAACCTGCGACAGCCCCACATTTAAATCGCCTGCTTTTAGGAGCACACAAATATGACCTGTGCTGGTGTGCCTGTTTTTGGGAGGACAAAAACGTGCTGGTGTGCTGTAAAGTCCTCGCACAACGCGCGTTCCTCGCCCATATTTACATATTCCCCGCACAGTTTACTTCTGCACGTAAATCCTGCCCGCACCCGTGATGTGCTGTGTTTTCCCAGACGCAGCAGGGCGTAGTGAACGCCGTGGTTTGTTTGTTTGCTTTGCACGGGCCTGGTTTTGAGAACAAGCCTCGAGTTACTGTGAGACAAGATAAGAGCGGTTCGGGGAAGTGGAGATGTTCCTGTCTCGCTGCGGGGCTCAGCTGCCGAACTGCGCTTCCCGTGACTCAGAGCGGCAGCGGGGCACCGGCTTCCTGTGAAATCACTCGCTTTTAGAAAAGTTGCTGCTACGTTTGTTAAGTAAATCAGGTTTTTAATGAGTTATCCTCCAGCGCAGTCACGTGTGATGTCTAAAATACATCTCACTGTGCTCCTGTCGTCTCTAGCACCAACGTGGACGTCTTCCAGCGAGGCTTGCGTAGCTGTTCCCTGCCTCCCGCTTTCATTTTTCTCATGTGATAAGCAAGGGGGGTCAGCAGTTATCAAACTCTTTTTGTCGTGCAGGGGTCAGCTGGGGGGGGAGATGCATCGCCCTGCGTGGGAGCAGTGCTGGGGGCTGCCCTCCCTTGGAGCTGGTGTGGTCAGGGGAGGTGCTTCGGCAGCAAACTTCTCATTTCCAGCGAGAATATTGGAAAGGATGTGGTGAGGCAGCAGAGGCACCATAGGAAGGGATTGTTAGCCAAGGAATCGGGGAATATCTTTCAAATTCAGTCCAGTCTCTGAAGAAACTCCTCGATTTAAGTACCACTGGGTGAAAGGGGGATGGATCGGGTGGTTGCAAAGCATCCACCATCTGCTGGCAGTATAAGGACCTGTTTACAGCGTAAGGACCTCTTTAAGGTGGCTTCAGTGCTCCCCGGTGTGCTGGAAGAGGCAGTGCTGGAGTCTGCTTTTCCTCCTTGTGTCCTTTAACCAGAAGCAGGCGGTGGTGGGAGGAGATGATGGCCAGCACAAGGCGCCCTGTCCCCTGCTAACAGGTTGCACAAATTTCGCTCACGCAGCCGGGCCCATTTTTGCTGGCAATCCCCTGCTCCACAGGTTTCCATGCAGGAGAGGTGATGTTCCCGGGGGGCTCGGAGCCACGTGGGGGTCACAGCTGAAATCGCTGGCAGCAGCCGGGGCCGGAGAGGTGTGCGGGGTCAGCTCCAGCTGCTCTCTTTTCAAGGGGGAATAGATGGAATTTGGTTCGAGGTTTGTAGATCAGGTTTCCATTACGCAACTGTGCTGCTTTCAGCTGCTCGCGTGACATGCAGGCCTTGCTGGAGGCTCCTGGTCTGGCTGGCTGCTTTCCCTGGGAATAACGCCTTGGGAGGAGACGTACAGAGAGAAACGGGTCTTATGCTGCAGCACTGGCTGGGCTGGGAGCGGGGGCTTGGAATGGGGTTTGCTTCGGTCTTTGCAAACTGTGGGAAGCATCTCAGAAGCATTTGTCACAAGCAGCTGCTTGGAAACTTCTTTATTTATTATTTTAAAGACTGTTTTTGCCAGGCAAAGGTAGGACCAAAGGCGGTTGAGGGAGGGGTTTCGCGATTGACCTGGCGATGAGGGTCAGGCCTCCCGCATCGCCCGAGGCAGGTACGTGCGCTCTGGGTCTCGAGTCCCACCGGGCGGCTGGGTGGCTGCACGTGCTGGGAGGACAGCACTGCCGGCGGGAGGAAGGCTGGAGCCCTGCTGAGTGTCAGGGGGGCGAGGGCTCACCCCTCCCGGGCCGCTTTGCAAGGGGTAAAATGGCCCGTGGTGTCCCCAGCAACCCGTGCCCCTTGAGTGCCGTCCTCAGGATGCTCAGACCGTGGTCTTCTGCCAAAGGTGCTCAGTTACGCTCCGTGCTGGAGGTACTAAAAGCCAAATAAAATTCAGTAGCAGGAAAAGGCAGGGAGGGGTGCTGGACAGGACTGCAACCCCTCCCAGCACAGCGTGCGAGCCCCCAGCACTGGCATCCTCCCCCGCAGCTGCTTGTCAGCGCTGTCAGCAGAGCGGGGTAGGCAGCCACTTTAGGCATCACTAATTGCTTTAATGAACTTACGAAGGTGGGTTTAGCTACTAAAGCATTCTGTCATTACTGTACATTTTTAAGTCAAAATATGAGATTGTGGGATTGGTGGGGGATGATGCAAAGCTTGAGCCTGTCTTTCCTTCTCTTTTGATTTTGAGATTTTTTTATATTATTTTTTAGGGAGTCACCCGTTCTTTCCTCAGTGGCGGTGCAGAACCAGCCATGGCAGGCAGCGCGGCAGGGGAGCACGGGAAGCTCTCGTCTCTCCCCTCTTTGCTGGTACCCGGGTGTAAGGGCCGCAGGCAGCACCGGGCGACCTGCCGTTCAGGTGCAGAAGATGGATGTCACCTTTCCTGTACTGTGACGGCTGAGAGACACCCAGCTGTGGCCCATGGTGGCAGGGTTCCTGTAGTGTTAAATACGTAATGAAAAACTCCCTGACATGGGGAATCTGATGGGGAAGGAACTCTTTGATAAGCAAACAGGACGGAATAAAATGGTTCGTTAAAAAAGCTGGGCTTAATACGCAAGTTAGCGGAGTTCTTCCACCACCGTGGAGAGGAAAATGGTCCTGCCACTGCTAATGGTGTAACCTAATGGGAGATTTTAATGACTTAATTATTTTGAAAATTGTTCTTCTTGGGAAATGCAATATACTTTGGCAAACTGAAGCTTTTCTCCACTGTTGCAGAAAGGCAAATGATAATTCCTCCGAGCTCACTCTTTGCTGAAGAGGGAGTGGGAGGCATCTGACTCGCAGAGCTAATGCCAAGTTGGACAATATATTTCATCCTGGGTAGGGAGACCTCTCAAAGGGATGAAGGGAGGGAAGCAGGACGCATCGTGCTCTCCCTGCTCCCTGCTGTTACGTGCAGTTCCTTGCTCCCAGCATCGAGGAGTTATGTCCTCGGTGTTCAGTGACACTGCTCTGATAAACAGGGTGCTTTAAGCCTAGGTTAATCACCTGTCTAAGGACTGTAGGAATTATGTTTACTTATTTATTTATTATTTGGTTGTTTAAACTATTACTTTTGTCAGTAAGCTCATGAGGTGAAAAACAAAGTAAAAAACCCAGCAAAACCGCTGTGTGTGCTGGGACTGATGCACTCCCCTCAGCAGCTGGGAGAAATGTGCTGCCCTGAGTCTGAGCCGCGAGTGACCTGGTGTGAAGCACCAAGCCAAAGCAAGCCGTGGAGGAGAATTTCAGCTGTCTCCTTTCTACTTTATGTTAAATATTCACTAGAGAGCCCAGAGAACCCTAGACTGACCCTAAAGCCTGTTAGAGCTCTCCTGTAACTGTTGAGAGCCCCGGTCTGAGCTGTGCCCGTACACTTGGGCCCCAGACTTCCCTTCCCAAGAGGGAGCATCCTCGCTCCTCTGCCACAAGGTGCACAACGTCCCTGCAGCCCGTGAAGGGGAGCTGGCTCGCTCTCTTCTCCCAGCTCTGCTCTGAATGCTTTCGCTGAATTCAGCGCATATTCTGCAGGTGAAAGCCTTCAGTCGACTGAGGTGGCTTTTGGAAGCGAAGGAGCTGCTCGCTGAAAAGGGAAGCGCTCCCGGCCCCACGCGCAGCGTCCGTCGTTGCTGCATCAGAGTGCAGGAAGCTCAGCAGAGGAGCGCTGGCACCAAAAGCCGCCTCACCGTGTGCTTGTGCGGGGCTGGGGCCGTGCTGTGGGACGGTGCAGCAGGGGTGGGCGAAGGCAGCCAGTTGGGCTATTTTTTTTCCCCCCTGAAATAGTTCAAATGACACGTCAAGCTCTGAGGCTGCTTCCTCGTGGGCTCTCCTCCTGCCTGTAATGTGTCGTCCGGGCTGGGAACGCTCAGCTTCTACCGGGTGCCTTTGTGGGGAGCAGAAATCCTGTAAAACTTGGGACAGGAGGAGAGAGTCTCAGGTCTGTGCGATGGGGCGGGTAGCACAAATATTGAAACAAGTTACTCTGGATGCAGAGCACTTTCCTGTCACTTAGGGACCACTTAGAGTCACTTGTTTTGACCTAACCTAAAGGTCTTTTGTCTTTGTGCAGTCTCTGAGGAGTCGTGGTAGGGGATTTCAGAGCTTCTGCCATGAAATTAGGCAATGAAGTGTTTGTCATATTCTTTGTAATGGGTCCTTTTTTATTTTCTTTAACTTGGATGCTTGAGATAATGGGGCTTAAAGGTGGATTTGTGGGAGTAGCAACCTGAAGCAAGTTTATGCTGTGGTCTTTACCGAGCAGAGCATCCTCAGTGGGATCAGGTTCAGCTCCTCGAGGCAAAAAAGCAATTTCCACGCAGCACTCTATGCCTTCGTTGACGTTCCCCATCTCCGACTGCTCTGCCAACGGTTTGTTGGTTGCCAAATGCTGCGAGAGAAGTCCCCGGGGCTCTCACCCCCCGGCTGCTTTTTCCCCAGCCTCCAGCAGCGGCGTGTTGGTGTTGCAGGCAATCAGTTTGTGATGGGTTTGGTCGTGTTGAAACCAAACCTGCGGATACTTCCTGGAAACACCTTTGCTTGGTACGCAATGGTCCGAAGACCTCCCGTGCCTCCAGGCCGGGTCCCTTCGAGGGGCGGTTTGCTGCTGGCTCTGTGACTTTGTGCAGTTGCTTGGTGGCCGTGGCAGCTGCCTGTGCTGGCGTCAGGCTGCCGCAGGCACCGCGAGCGGCAGCTGCACGGGGCTGATGCTCGAGCCGGGGCAATCCTGGAGATCGGAGGTGTTTGGCCTGGAGAGCAAATGAAACGTTCTTTTTTCTTGATACCAAAAAAAAGGTTCTCGACTGTGCGCTTTGTCTTGGTGTGATAGGCAGCCAAATGTGGACTGGAAACCTGCAAACTTCTCAGGCTTGTGAGAGGGGAGACTCAAAAAGAATACCGTAAAAAAGAAGCTGTGCCGGCTAGCTTGCTGGTGAAGGTCAGGGACGTTTGTAAAAGGTAGGCTTGGTGACCAGACGTGCTTCACTCTCCGTCTCGGCCATGGCAGTGTTCCTGACTCGGGACGAAGTGCAGCGTGCTGACCTGGTGTCCCTGCTCTGTGCCGTGTCCCTGTGCTCCTTTCCTGGCCTGGCTCCCCAGCGCAGCGTACAGACAGACAGACAGACAGACAGCCCCGTGTCTGCTCCACGTGGGGACCTTCCCGAGGGGGCACCAGGCAGAGCTGCTGCCGCTGAGCAACGGCTTCAGGTTTTCTTTTTAAAATACCCATACACATAATTACCCAATTCTGTCTAAAATAAGGTTCACCTTGCCATATGGGAGCTGTTAGCGTTAAGAATTCAGCTCCTTCGCTCAGCTCCTCTGGGCTGACCAGCGGAGAGGAGAGGAGAGGAGAGGAGAGGAGAGGAGAGGAGAGGAGAGGAAATATTCTCCGGTGCGCGGAGCTGGGACTCCCGGCACCGTCACAGCCGTGCCGGGGACCGTCGCTGTGACCTTGGTGAAGAAACCCGAGCCTCCAGAGCCTTTGGTCTAACTCAGGCTGAGATGTCACATCTGTGAAATGAGGCGAATGCCGGTTGTAAAATCCCGGGAGAGAGTCTGGAGCTGCTTTGCTAACGGCAGCAGGGCTTTCAGAGATCTCTGCCTGAAAGGCTGTGCTGAAATTCAAATCTCTGCATCGCTTAAAACTTGCTGCCGAATAACTGCCGGCTGCTAAGGCAGGAGGGCTGCGGGGGATCAGCCGGTGTTTCCCTGGTAAAGTGCAGGGTGCTGCTAAACTTGTGTGAAAGTCTTATTTCTGTAGCGTTTGCTTTTTAAAAGGAAACCACAATCTTTTTTTATTTAAAAACAAAAAAAGAAAAAAGAGGCGTGGGGGGGGACTTTCTCCTTAATAGACATTTCCCTTCCGGCACCGCATAGCAATGCAGAGTTTCCAGTAAGAAGCCGTGCTGTCGAGCAGGGGGTGATGATTTAGCAGATTATGCTTTAACTCCTGCTGTGCCCCCAGGGTCTCCCGTGCGGGGCAGTGGTGTGTGGCAGGCCGGGGCTGGGGGACCTGGGGGCTGCCACCGGCTCCTGCTGGTGCCGTTTCACACCAGGAGGGGTTTTGTAGGGCTCTGTCACAGAGCGTGTCGTGGCACACCGTGCTCCTGCCTTGAGCGAGTGTTTAGGCAGGTAGGAGCCTGCTTCACGAGTGCAGCGATCAGACCTCAGTACGAGATTTGGTCTTTCGTCTCTTGAAGATCTTCGTCCCATATGTACTCATCCTGTACTAAATGGAGACAAATTCACACGAAGAAAAAAACCTCAGCGTGCTGATCAAGGTCACAGGGGGTGCCGCAGAGGGTGGAGAAGGTACCGAAAAATCCAAAGCAGCAGGAGCTTCTCCAAGGAGAGCAGCAAGGTCGGAGCTGCCCGTCAGAGCCGGGGCTCTCCCAGCTGGAGAGGGGCTGGGGAGCAGGAGCTGGGGAGCCGGGAGCCCGGGCTGCAGCCCGCAGGCTCTTCCTGCAGGGAATCGTTTGGTGTTAACGCAGGGCAGCTTGAAAAGCAAATAGACATTTGCCCACCCCTCTAGCAAAACCTCTTTTCCGTTACTCTAAATAGAAAGTTTCCTGTTTTATAATTGAGACTCTTAAAAGCCTTCGTGGTGTTCAGGTCAACGTACAGCTGCTGAGCTGAGCCCATAAATGCCTGAAATACGAGCTGGGGCAGAGGCTGTTGACTCTGGAACCTAATAACACTTTAAAATGGCAATATGAACTATTTCCTGCTATACGGAGCGTATTAGAGTATCCTGTTGCAAATACTGGCAGGCTGGCTCTGTGTGGAGCGATTCTGCTCCCCAGGCACCGCTCCCCCGTTACGTGACTGCGTTAGGGTAACGGGGGAAGCTCTCCATGTACTCGGGTAGCTGGAGAAATTTACCTCCTGACACCACTGCTCCCTTTTATTACAGCTTAAGAAGTGTTTAGATTTCTATTAAAGCCAATTAATTTTTTTTCCCTGCCTTTTCTTTCTGGTGCTCTGAAAGGTTTATTCTCTCATAGGCTTAGGACAGACTTCACAGACGGTGACTGCTGCAGCTGCATGTGTCAGTAGGTAGGTTTTGGTCCTGCAGATCAAAAGTAGTCTTTGAACAGGTATTTAAGTGGGATCTTCTGTGCTACTCGGATAAAAGGCTTTGATGTTGCGTTGTCTGAATGGATTTGAAGGTGTTCTCATGACTTCCAGGAAGAAATTTTTGTGGGAAGAAAGCTGGAAGAGGCCAGAGCAGTAGGGGAAGAGGAGGTCCTGGTCAGCATTTATTGATCCTGGAGGTGCCCTTCGTCTGACTCTGCCTGAGACACCAAGGCAGCGAGGTGTGCTGCTTACCTGCTTGCACGCACCAGACCCCGCGTGTCAGGAGCCGGCTCAGGGGATGGGGGGTGCAGGTTCCTAACGAGCTGCTCTAGAGGACGTGGCTGTCCTCCAGCCCTCGCTTTCTGTTGGACCTCCCTGCTGAGGCTGCTACCTCGCGTGGCTCTGAAGACAGCGGGCAAGTCCCTCTGCACATTGTGCAGGGACTTCTGCCCAGCACCACGGCACCCCAAAAGCTGGCATTGCTCCGCTCATGGCTACAGCTTCTGAGTCACCCCGGGGACCTTGGCCCTGCTCTCCTTGATCCACAGCTCCGTAAATCTGACATAAATATTTTTTTGGCCCTCTTCAAATAGGCGCAATTCACAAATACCTGCTCCAAAATGCCTCTTAAAGAGAGAAGAGTCTCTTTGGCAGCCCAGGTGTCACTGTCACAATGATATTGGGGAATCTGCCTCCCTGGCTCCCTGCCCACAGCAATCCTGCTGAAGGCAGCTGAGCCCGCAGGTTACATAAAACACTCATCCCTTCAAGCCCATCGTCTGTTTAAAGACCATACCAAAATGATTTATTTATTCTTCCAATAGCAGATGAGGAATAGGAAACTGAAAAAACATTCTCTGACTTCAGCTTTCTTTTATGTATTTAGTATCTCCTGAGTGGACCAATTTCACTGTTAGCCTGAGCAGGAGGAGAGGGTGAGGGTGCCTTTTAACATGACGCTGCATCCTTAGGAGGGCTTGTCAGATGGCAGCTTCCTATAATTTTTATTTTGTCTATTGAAACGAATTTGGCTTTGTTTCTACCATGTCCTTTGAGCATTGCTGGTTGCAGATGGGCAGCTTGCACAGTGTTACTTGTCAGAATAATCCCAGGTGGATGGCAGCCGTAAAAGAAAGACGCTTTGGCATCACTAGCACTAAGTGGATTATATATGAACCTAGACACAGAACATGGGAAACGTGGGATGCGGCAGGGCTCGGGCACCTGGCTGTGCCCACTGACCAAAGTGCATTTTCTCTGTAGGCAGGAGTCACCAGGCAGTGTTACGGCTGGCTCTGCGGGTGGCCGAGGGTGCGCTGCGATGGGCGAGAAGTGTCACAGTTAGAAACAGGTTTTCCTTGCGAGCACCTGGGCTGAGTACAATGGCATGAAATGTTCCCTGCCCTTGTGGACGTGGCACAAAGCAGATGGGACTCTGCTGGCCTCTTTCCAAACCTCCCAGATTGTGTGGGTATGTTGGGAGGAACGTGTGTGCCCAGCCATGAACTAGGTGGGAGGCGTCTTCACAGGCTTTGATCCTGCCTGAGAAAGCTCAGCCATCAGTCACGATGGGATGTCTCGCTTGCTAGCTCAGCAGGCAAAACGGGCCATATTTATTTTTAGGCGTGCTAAATGTTTGAAGCTGAGCGTGGTTTTTATTTTCCGTGGCTTATTTTGTCTTTCAGGAAGCTCCAGGGAGCTGCAGAGTTTGTCAATGGGCCAGGGTGGGCTATCAGTGGCACGGTGCACGAGCAGCGGACAGGGCTGAGTACGTTCCTCCTGGGGTTGCTCAGGGTTTAGTTGTGCTCTTAAATATGAATATCACGGCATGCTGCGTTAGGAAGCTAAATGGGTTGCTGGCAAAGCACTCATAGTTTCAAAGCCGTTTTTCTGGCAAAGTTTCTCCTATGTGATAAATACCCCTGCAAAACCGTAGCAGGAAAAGCCCATCATGAAGTAGCTGAGCCCGTCCAGAGCGCCGTGCCCGGCCGGGGGTCAGGCTATTGAGACCTTTGCTGGCACATGTGTTGGTGCAGGCACCACCCGTACATCACTGCGAGTGATGCTGGAAGAGTTTCCTCTGCCAAACTGGGGTTTTGCTTAAAGCTGTGTTTGGGTGGAAGTGACTTCTACTGGTGCGCAAACATGTGCATCTTAACCCAAGTGAAACTTGTGTGAAATCGTGTATAAATGTCGGAGAATCCTTCCACTGCCTTAGAAACCTCACTGCCAGAGCAGCTTTTAAGTGTCCTTTAGGAGAGGAGAACCAGACAGTGAAATAGAAGAGTTTGAACATCACTTTCAAAAAGAAGTCACTGAGTGCAAAGGTTGTACAAAAACCTGGACTTGTAAAAACTCAGTGTGCGTGTGTGTGTAAGCTCAGAGCACTCAGGGAAGCCTGCTTGCCACTCTGGACAATTTGCCACTGTATATTTTTGGGAGCTGCTATCAGGAAGGTGTTTTTGGGACCTCCTATCAGAAAAGTGTTTTGTTTGTTTGTTTTCTTGTTTATTTTTCTTCCCAGTATCAGTTGGCTTTGTCTTTGATGAATTAGTAATACTTGAGGTATGCAGAAGCCAGGTATAGATGGGAGCGTAATATTATCCAGAATTTTATGGTGTAGCTTATTGACTTTGGGGGAACTGCTCTGACAAAGGCATTTTTCTCCACAGAAAAGTCTCCATCTGGTTTAGGAACCTTTCTGGAACATTTGTTTCTTGTATAACCTCTGTGGGAAGTAACATGAATGTAAAATGATAGCGCTGTCCTGTCTCTTCAGGTGAGAGAGCTGATTACCCCACGTTGAATTTTCCTTAGGGCCTCTGCAGTGGCTTCTTTGTCTTCCCCCTGATTTATAGGTTTGGGGGAGAAGAAGTGAGGTGGGAGGCGCGGGAGCTGCTGGAAGGGGGTTTGTGGTGTGCGGGGAGGAGGATCTGCTTGGGGCTGCCCCAGGACCTGAGATGGATGGTGACTTAAAACCTACTGGTTTGGGGATGTATTTTCACAGCTTTTGTGAGAGCATTTTCCATTTAACTCAGCACAGATGTGAATGATAAAATATAAATCGAAGATTAATGTACACCATCTTGGCGTGTGAAAGGTTCAATTATAGGCAGAGCATGCAGAATAATGGAAAATACGTTTGAGTGATTGTTCAGTTAATATCATTTGCAATGAATTATTCACAACAATTTGTTCACCCCCACTCTTATTGTAATAATTTTAATTCCTTCATTTGCTCAGCGTTTGAAACTGCTTCCCACAACTTGTAATGAAGTATATCCACGCATCCAGCCCCTTCTCTCCACCTCCCCCCGCCTACACGCCACGAAGGACAGATTTTAAAGAGCTCAGCATTTTAGGCACTGAGCTCTCTTTAAGAAGTTAATCATAAGTGTGAGAGTGGAGTTAATCAGAAGTGTTGAAGTGGAGGCTGCTGCCTGCTGATTGCTCAGATGTGACCCATAAAAGCCCATTTTGCAGGCCGCAGTGACCTCAACCCTTTAAGCTGGCAGCGATTTGGCTGCTAACCACTGAAGCCCTTCCTGCTGCGCTGGCTGAGCCGCGGCGTTCAGCAGCGTCCATGCGAGTGGTGTGCTGAGGCTTTCACCAGCAGAAGGCGATCAGCTGCTGCTGGGTGATCGCTCTGCATCCCTGGAGCGTATCCTTCCTGCCTGGATGGCCTCACTGGTGCTGGGCTGCGGGAGGAGGAAGAGTTGAGCTTCACAGCCAGGCATGTGGCACCGGCAGCCTCGAAGAGAAGCCCTTTGCTCGCTCAGGTCCCTGCCTCTTGCGCTGTGCTACAAACAACGGAGGGGATCGGGTGCAGCGCTGGAACTGGTGGGTTGTCTTCCAGCACTGCAAAGCATCACAGCTGTGCTCCCCTTTCTTCAGGCACTGGAAAACCCGCAAATGCACACGGCTCCTACAGCCGGGTCTGTTCTTACCGGTCACACGGGAGGGAAGTTTTTAAGCCAGGTCGCCGTAGGGTGGTTGGCAGGGGGACGAAGATGTCCGTGTCCTCCCTCTGTGTCCCTCTGCAGCCTGTCTGGAGCACGGGCAGTGGGCGAGCACTCAGTGCGACGTCCCTCTGGCTTTGGAGGAAGGAGCCAGGACTCGCTGCTGCCCAGCTTTGTGCTCCCACTGCTGCGCCTCTTGATGCTAACTTTACTTTAGGGCGAGTTGGCAAGGAATCTGGCCTCTCATCCAAGCAGTGTCCTCATGAAATCATTGGCACCCCATCCATAACTAGCTTTAATACCTTTTGGGGCTTTTTTTGGTGTCTCGTGGCCATCGGTCTCTGGTGTGTTGGGATGTAGAGGGAAATGTTTTGCAGGCAGTGGTGAGCAGGTCCCGAGGGCAGGTGGGAGCCATGGTGTACAGCCAAGACGAGGGCTGCTGCAGGGGTCAGTGGAGAATTCAAAGCTGCTTTAGGGTAAGACAAATCCTTGTCTGATTCTTAACCCTTTAAGGACTCTCACTAGCTCTGTCAAGCCGTGACCACAAAGCCTTCAGCACAAAACCCCAAACACCATAACGAGCTGGGATTTATGCTTTTGCATCTTCCCCATGGAGAGACAGCACTCGCAAGGTCGATCCGCCAGCATCTACTTGTCCAAATCTCCATAATCAGGCGAAACGTGATTATGGGGCTGCTTGTCATTAGGACACAATGGCTCTTAAATGGCCCGGATTGAATTAAAGCCTTAATGGCAGAGCATCCAAAGTAAATAACAGGCGACCAGATCTGCTGGGGGTGACGTGCCTATCGGTCAGCCCCGATGAGAGCAGAGCTCAGGCCGGGCAGCAGCAGCCGGAGGAGCGCAGCCATTGGGGTGGGTGTGCTGCCTGGAGGAGCTCAGCGCCTTGGCTGCTGGCACGCACGCGAGTGCCGGGGGAGCCGGGGGCTTCCTGCGCTGGCCTCCGAGCTGGAAAAAAAATGGCACGCTTTGGACTCGCCGCGGTGAGGGGGTTTTGCCGCGGTGTGGGGCGAGTTTTGTTCTTCGCTGTCTTTCCCTTTTTTGTACCGGTTTTACCCAGCAGGTGTCAATGCATTCAGGTTGTTTCCAGATAAGGGAAATGCCAGCGTTTGGTGAAACGATGCCGTGATGGGAAGTGCCTTACTCCACTTCTGTCTGCGTTTGCCTCCCTTTTTGCCGACATCAGGCCGGTGGTGTCCAAACAAAATCCCACTTTGCTTCCAAGTTGACTTTCTTGCAAGTGTGCTTTCCACCTCTCTTGAACAAAGCTTCATAAATCAACATCAGTGTGCTCCTGGACATGTTTTCCAGCGAGAAAGTCCCCCAGGTCCCACGCTGGCTGCCAGGAGCTGCTCTGCTCCCAGTTTCCCCCGGCTGTACTGGGAGGGAGCTCCTTCTGCCCGCAGTGGGCATCGGCACCTGCGGGTGCTTTGGGAGTGGCCGGCCCTGCAGTCGTTCCTGATTGCCAGCTCTGATGTTTATTGCCCGTTTAGCTTCGTTACTGCTCCTTATTTTGCAGCTCTGGTTTCGCTCAGTGGTTGTATCCTTGCCAACAAATCAGGTGGGGCTGGAATATGTCGCTGCGCTGGCCCCAAGGAAATGACTGTGAAGCTCTGGCTTATGCCTGTGCTGGCAGTGACAGCTGAGGTGGGAAAAGCATTAGGTAGGAAAACATCTGGAGAAAAAGCAGGGAATGAGAAAGCAAGCACCAGAAGACAGGTATGGATCACCAAGACCTGTCAATGAATTTGATTTCATTGGATTGCAAGTTCCTGCTATTGCTATTCGATTGCTTCCTCTGCCAGCCTTATCGCTATTACCCCACGGAAGAGCTGCACCCCAGAGCAAACTTCATCTTTTGCCTGGAGGCTAATGGCTTTTCATGTGTTCCCCAAATTTGCATTTTAATGGAATAAAACTTATCCTTTCCCCCCAAAGCAGCAATTTAAAAGTTAAGCCTCTGGAAAGCTTTCCTCAAATATCCACCCATTCATGTGAAGTGTCCAAAGCAACCCTGGTGTATTTTAGATGTGCCATGAGTGACTGGGCTTCCTGTACCACACCGGTAACTTCTCGAGGCAGGACCTCATCTTCCCGCGGTGCGATCTCTCCTGCGGCCGTAGCTCAGGACCTAAAAGTCACCGATCGCCTCGGAGCTCTCCTGGGCTGCAGCGTGCAGAGGTCGCTCTCGGCTGTCACTAAGCAAAAGAAGAAAACGTAAATTGCTCCAGCACTGCCCTGTGGAAATGATGGCTGTCATAAAGCCTCCTTTGAAAGGAGGCAGGGGGGAAAACTGTGTGCTGCTGCTCCCTGCTGGATACAGCCAGCAGGGCTGCTCCGCTGACACCGCTGCCTGGGGCTTGTGCACAGGAGGTGCCAGCTCTGACCGTCCTCTCCTCTCTTCCTCCCTTGCAGTGTGCTACTTGCTGAAGAGCAACATCAGCCCCGACCTGTGCAATGAAGACGGACTAACCGCACTGCATCAGGTGAGGCACAACAGGCAGAACGCTCCCTGTTTCATCTCCTCGCTCAGTGAAAACAGGGAAGCTTTGCCACATTGTGCTGGGGAGCGAGCCGAGATAAAACCCGTCTCGTGCTGTACACAAGGCTTTGTTCCGTGCTGGTAAGGGCTCAGGAATTGGGGCTGGGTTTCAGGCACGAACACCGACATTGCTCACACTCTATAATCTTTATGGGGCTGGGCGGTAAACTCTTAAAGCAGGTTAACTCACACTGAGAGACTATGGCAACCTTACAAGGTTTGGAAGAGGCTTAGATAAATGATGCCCAAGGTGTTTGAAGAGCTCTCTGTAGGCTGTGTGACCTCATGGTCAGCGCGAGGGGCAGCAGCAGATCTGCAGGAAAACACAGGGCTGCTGTCCTGGGGTGCCAGCCTGCGTCCTTCCTCAGAGCCTCCATGCTGCCAGGGTTTTTTGTTCTTCCCACGGCCCCGTCCCCACCCCACCTCGTGAGCCCAGATGCTCAGTGCCAAAGCCTCAGGACTGTCCCCGTGGCAGTCCCATGGGGCTCCCCGTGCCTGGCAGCCAGCGCCTCCGCCAAAAACAACAGCGTAGTTGTGGAGTTTGCTCCGAGGGTGGAATGGGGACACGCGGCTTTCTCTCCATTTGTCCCCGCTGTAAATGCTCCCATTGACTTGGCATTTTGGATTCCTCTGCAAGTCGCTTTCTGTCTTCAAAGCCGGGTGGATGCTTGCTTGAAAAGGCAAAGCGGCTCCTAGAAGAGCAAAAGCTCCTGCCACCTCCTCTCCAAAGCGATGCTGTTCTGCACACAGAGAAACGCAGGCAGCTGGTGCTGCTGGCAGCCTCTTTGCTTCCACCACCAGCTGCTGGAGCTGTGAAAGGCTTTGCCAACTAAAGGATCAGTTTTTGTAAAGGTGCATTTGGGGGCTGAGGTGGAATCTTTGACTTCACGAGAATTAATTGTATCCCTGAACAGAGAGAAGCTGCCAAATGAGCACAAATGCCCATTAGCAGTGGCTTCCAGTGAAGGATGCAGCTTTTGCTTCTGGGATAACTTGGCTATCTGACAGGCATGATTTTAGCCTCACTTCCACATATAAATAGTAAACAGAAATAGGAATGCACAAAGGGTCCTTGTCACTCGGCTGCCGAGATGCTTGCTGTGGGTGTGCTTCGGCCCCTGTACAAGCC
Source organism: Anser anser (assembly GCF_964211835.1). Classification (NCBI taxonomy): domain Eukaryota; kingdom Metazoa; phylum Chordata; class Aves; order Anseriformes; family Anatidae; genus Anser; species Anser anser. The sequence goes on from NC_139737.1 coordinate 13,157,094, forward strand.
TGCAGTGCAGCGCTGGGCCACGAGGCTCCAGCGTGGGCAGACCACAAAGGGGCTTTCTGCACAAGGACCGATCTTATTTTAGTGTCCCATACACATGTTCATATCAAGAAGTGAGCACGAGGTGGGTCAAAGAGCAAATCCCACCTTCCCCAAAGGAAGCAGTCGAGGCCCTTCTTGGTGTGAGTGCATGGGGGATGCCGATTTTTCCAGGAAACGAAAGATGCCCCATGAAGCACTTCATATTGTTGGGAATCCAGCTTGCATCTCTTCAGATAACTATGGTAGGTAGCGTGAGCTGCTTAGAAGTTTTTTATTCATCGCATGCCAGCGCGTGGGATTTTCCCTAAGAAAAGGGAATGTCAGCTTGTCAGCTCCTCCCTCGGTATGCAGCTATGCTGGTTACCTTGAATTTCTGCTCTGTTTGCTCTTGAATATGGAAGACCCAGTGAAGCAGCAGCTGTGTGCGTATTTGCTGATGTTCCCCTCCTGCTTCTGCCCCAAACCAGAAGGCCCTGCAGAACACTAGTGACCTTCAGTCCACCATGCGGGTGTTCTGCATGGTGCCTTTCTGGCCTGGTTGTGTTGAACTTGGTGTTTTACGCTGTTGGAGAGGCTTGCTGCCAAATACCGCAGCATAAAGTAGGTCCCCGTGTCCAGGTACCGTGGTACAACTGAGCAGGTGTGAGCCCTCACCTTCCCAAAGTAAAAAGCAAACCGAAACAATCTGTCTACATCTCTTCCTCACCAGTGCTGCATAGACAACTATGAAGAGATAGTCAAGCTTCTCCTCAACCACGGGGCCAACGTCAACGCCAAGGACAACGAGCTGTGGACTCCCTTGCACGCAGCAGCTACGTGTGGTCATATCAACCTGGTGAAGATCCTCATCCAGCAGTAGGTGGCTTGTTGTGTCTGCCCCTTTCTGCAAGTCTGATTTAACCCGCAGCTTCTGCGGGTGGGAACTGGGACTGCTTGGCACCTCTCGGTGGTGGTTACTGCCTGCTCTCAGGCTGTTCGTGGGACTACTTCCTACGTGGGGGAAGAGGAGGTGGAGGAGGAAGAGCAGAAAGGTTGAGGAGATGCAATAAAAACCCAGGTGGCCCGACTCAGTTTCAGGAAGCCGCTCAGGACTGGGCCGAAATTTGCCCATTTTGCCTTGTGTCCTGGTGTGTACATGCCTGTGTTTGTGCTCGTTGAACTGTGCTTGCTGGATGGGTAGAAATAGGAGCAGCCAGCACGACCTACTCTCAGGCTTTTAAACACAACTTCAGGTCTTCCAGCCACAGTCAGAGAGACACCAATGCAGGAGGACAGCAGGTTCATATGGCTTGAATACTTGGGTGAACTTTTTGACCTGCCTTACTGGCTCTTAATTAGTGACCAGATAGCTGCTCACAATGCGTTTGTTCCCCAGCGGTGTGACACAGGGCGCTCGCCCTGGACCTTCCCCTTGCCTTTTCAAGGGCCACAAAGCTCGTGTCTTCCCTGGGCCCGCTGGCAAGGAGGAAGAGGAAAGATGCATTTTGAGCCGTACCATGTGCAGCTTTTAATGAGCACCTGCTGGAGCAGACAGTCCTGACTGCACATGGAGGCCTCTCCTCCATTTGCCAGGGTGACGGTGGAGAGGGCAAAATGTGTTTTGGGGTTTTACCGTGCTGCTTTGTACAGCAGAGCCTGTGACCTCTCCCTGAGGGCCTCTTCTCCCTGCAGTGCTGCCATCTGGGACACTAGCATGGAACTTTTTGCCCTTCTTTCTTGACTTAAAATGAAGGAAGTGAGGCAGAGGGTGCAGGCATGGTGTCATGATCCCATGCTCGGAAAGAGTCTTCCACTGGACTTTTGAGGAAGGGGTGATTTGTTTGCTATGATGAAAGTCGTCCTTTGGAGCAGGTCTCACATACCAAATGGCTGGTTAAACACTGCCATGGGAGGCAGTGGTACTGGTGGTGGCACCTGGAGCCCTGGGAGACCATCAGAGGTGGCAGCCCACAAGAGATGTTCAGTTCCTTGCTTTTTTATTTGCTGATTAAACTAACACTGGAACATTGCAAGTGTGAATTTCAATGCAGTTTGCTCTGCTCGGGCAGAGAGAGGGGAAAAAAAAGTAAAGGAACAGGAATGTAAATGCAAGTGGATGTTGTCTGCCATCTTGCCGAGGTAGAGCAGAGGTCAGCTGAGGACTACTTAACAGCTAGCTAAAATGGCAAAGCTCAGAAGGTGCTGGAGATTCTTTTACCGTGTGAGAATATGAGGTTAGTGAACAATATAACTGGCTATTTGCCTTCCAAATAGTACCTCCTGGAGGTGATACAGAGGCTTAGAGAAGTGCTTTTGGAAAATCAGATGGAAAAATTCACCAGTTGCCAAAAATTTTATTGTTACTATTTTATTTTTTATTTTTGCCAGTGTGCCCTTTGTTAGGTGGAAGGCTCCCTCCACCATTCACCCTGTATCTTCCACAACTTCTCCGGTCCTTGTGAACTTTTTGTTCAAGGGCTGCCACCTGCCCAGATAACAAGCACCTGGTAGTTGCTTGGCACTGATATCCAGAAATTCAGCAAATAAATCACTTCTATCACTGAGAAGCTGCTGGTCTGTCCAGTGCCAGGACGAGTGCTAGGACCAGGAGAGGACAGGAACAGCTCAGTGGCTTGTGTCCCCCCACAGCCCACGAAGGAGGTGCTGCCTTTCATCCACTTTTGGAACTTGTCTTCCCCACTCATAGCTCCATGGCTTTGTTTTAAATCTATATTGTCTAACAAATCTTGGTGACATTTGGGCAACCATGAAACCCCAGCTGCTTTTTGCCAAACGTTTATCCCGGTGTTTGGCACTGTCTGCTCTAGGATATTACGGGAATCCTTTCTCGTGTGACACCTTTTTCCCCTTGCAGTGGAGCAGACTTGCTGGCAGTAAACGCGGATGGCAACATGCCGTATGACCTCTGTGAAGACGAGCCAACCCTGGATGTCATCGAGACTTGCATGGCCTATCAGGGTAAGGAGACTGAGAACATGTAGAATTCAAAAGGGGGCCAATGTAGTACTTAAAATGACCTTCTCAGCTCTTGATTTCCCTCTTGAGAGAAGCGGAGAGCTTCTGCCTGGCATAATGTTTTGGAACTGTCTAGTTTCTCTGATTCCTAATTTATGGTGAAGTCCCCTCAGCCTCTGGAAAGAATGTGAGGCCAAATCAACAAGGAATCATGAGTATAATTGTACTCAACCAGTGGAGAAAAAGATCCTTTCCAACTCTTCAATTGGAATTTTAACAGGAATTACACAGGAAAAAATCAATGAGATGCGGGCTGCCCCGGAGCAGGTCATGATCTGTGACATTCATGACATACTTGCGACTGGACAAGACCTGAACAGGACTGATGCCCAGGGTGCTACGCTGGTGAGTGAAACTGCCACGGCTTCGCTTCTGCCTTCCTTTAGCCTGTGGGTTACGAAACCTGCCCTGTGGCAGGAGGTTATACAAAATCAACACCTACAAGGAGGGAGGAAGCTGTCTGGATCTTTTCCTCTGTTTTAGTATCGTCACGTAGGAACGGGCTCTGTCCGTGAGTACAGCTGACGTAACTTAGTGCCTAACCCTGAGCTTTCTGAAGCAAATCCCTCGTTGCTGTGACCTCCGCCACTTGTCCCACGGGTCGGGTCCTGCAGTAAGGCTGCTGAGCCCCCGTGTCCCATCTGACAGTGGTTGGTACCAGCAGTTTCCACAGAAAGGTTCAAAATATCCTGCGATGAGGATATAAATTTATACATATAATACTTGTTAAATGGCTTATATATTAAAAAAATGAAGCAGGTGTATTGGCTTCCCTTTCTGTATCACCCCCACCTTGCTTGTAGAGGCTCTAGCTGTGAAACTACCTTCCAGTCCTGGAAAACTGTTAACTGTTTTAACAACTCTCAGCATCAGATTCAAGCTTGCATTTGCTTGTCGGACTGCTTCTGAGCATTAACTGATTCCTTGTTAAATCATACGACCTCTAGAGGAAATGACCCCGTGCCATAAAATTTATGTAGAAATTAATTGAACTGCCAGAAAGCATCAGAATTTATTTCCAGATGAGGTTTTAACTTCATGGGGTAGAATCCATGCGGAAAATTTTGAAAAGACGCTTTTGTGCTCCTCTTTAGCACAGCTGAAGTAGAATGAGCTCTGAATGAAGTTCATACCTTCAGAATGGCGTACAGGTCAATGGCGTGCTCAGAGAGGCAGCAGCAGACAGCAATTATGAAAATCCTCAGACACATGAGGGGTCATGGTGGAGTACAGGAGACTATTATTCATGTCTCCAAAGTGATGGGTGTAGTTGGAGGCCAGTATCTGAAAAATCAGATTTCTTTAACTAGAAGTCGCCATGGATTTAAATGTTTCTGATTTTCAAATGGTGAAAGCAATCATAGAATGAGTGGAAGTGCACTTGCACAAAGGGAGTCCTGACTAAAGCATGCTCAACATTTCATCAAAAAATCACATCCACAGAACTTAGTGGGGAAGAGGAGATGTTTTCTGGCGTGAGGGATGTAGAGTTCACATTAGATGTTCTCCCTGGCAGGCTGGCACTTCAATGGTGCTGTTTGCTTGCTGATTGGGGAGCACTTAGGAGCCCTGATTTAAAACTTGAAAACATTACTTTTTAAGCCATATATGTAAGAGATCTTAAGCACTGTTGAGCACTTTCCTCTCCCAGCAGAATTACATGCAGGTGATGCTGAGTGTCAGTAACAGGACCAACCTGCTTTTGACCTGATGGAAATGCATCTGCCAAATGCCCAACGTGCCACCTGTCTGAATCTAGAGTCAGACATCATCCAGGAAATTTCACTGAAGCTCAGTGTAAAAAAATGTTTATGGTCCTTGCAGGTGGTTCATGCTCTGTTCCTTGTCTCCTAGTTGCATATAGCCGCAGCCAATGGGTACCTGCATGCAGCTGAAGTCCTTCTTGACCAGGGGGCAAGCCTGGATGTTAAGGACTGGGACGGCTGGGAACCTCTTCATGCGGCGGCCTTCTGGGGACAGGTAAGGATTTTGTTGCAAAACTCGTGTACGAGGGTGACATTTCTTTCTGCCTGTACAAACAAGCAGTCCGTACTAGGGCTGGACTTGCTGGATGGTGTCAGATGAGATCCACAGGGCTCCAAAAAGAAGCTCTTGCTGAGAAAGCTCAGTAAGAGTATGTCTGTGCAGTTGAATGGTGGGAGCTATACTTAACATCACACATGTACCAGAAAGATGTGAGGCAAGTTGAGCATGCATCCTATTGCTTCTTGTCATCTTCCAACTTTTCAGTTTGAGGTGGAAAACGATTTCCTAAAATACCTCTGTTAACTGGGTTTTCTTTCTGTTTCTTTAGATGCAGATGGCTGAGTTGCTTGTGTCCCATGGGGCTAGCTTGAGTGCCAGGACATCTTTGGATGAGATGCCAATAGGTGGGTTTACTAATCTTAAATAACGAGATCAAAGTCATTAAGAAAATCCTTTAGAAGCTTTTGCCTCTAAGCCTGCTGGAGTCCTCAGATGGTGTTTTCAGAAGTGTTAACACTTCATTTTTCAGGTGTCTAGAATCAAAGTTATAAGGACTTTAACAGGGATTGAAGTTTTAAAGAGCCGACTTTGTTACTCCTGAAAATGCTTCTTCCTGCTCATAAAAAGAAGGGAGAATGAATTTCTTGAGCACCAAGGTTTTGTCTTGTCTGTCCACACTCATGTCATCCCTCTATTCCTGTGCTTTGGAGTCTCCCTGCTCTTGCATTATGGTCTTAGACCTGGCTTACCCCACAGCAGCGGGGTTTGGTGTACCACTTCTAAAGCGGAGTGCAGCCCTAAAACCTGTGTGTCTCTAGTTCTGCCTTGGTGCAATGAAGTGCTGTAACCTATCAGGGTTGGAGAGGGAAGAGAAAACACACAAGTCCTGGAACAGATTGGAAGTAAAAATGCCAGTGTTAGCATCTGACCATGTCTATTATTATCTTGTGCCACATTTTCTTTTGGCAAAAGGTTTTCTGAGCATTAAGGCTTTGGCATTAAGGTTTTCTTAATTGCAAAATCTGCGCATCCTCATTTTTTTCCAGGACTTTTTACAAGGATGGAAGTTCTCATCTTCTACCCTGACCTGCTCTGCCTTTGTCTGGTCTTAAGTTCTGGAGACTTAAGTAAAAATGCTATAACCAGGGGAGGTGCAGTCTGGTAATTAGGGAAATTTCTTTTCCTCACACCTTGAAGTGTTGAGACACTGGTCAATATATCTTTCACCCTGTCACAGGTAAAGGCAAAGCATACTGCTAGAGATGGGACAAAACCTAGCTGAACAGCTGGATCATCGCAAAGCTGAGCCACTGTCACAGTGAGCAGCTCTTGTTTTCTGATCCCACTTAGGTGTCCAAACCACTGTGCCTCCTGCAGTTTGTTTGGAGATAAATGTGTCTAAGCATATTTTGCTTAAATTTCCTTTCTCCTCCTGGCGTTTTGAGTTGTATGTACTAGGAAGACACAGGTAGTACCACGCTGCGAATGGTACCATGTGTGAATGGTCTGACTAACGGCCTGGTTTATGTGCCCCATAGATCTCTGTGAAGAAGAGGAATTCAAAGTCTTACTTCTGGAGCTGAAACACAAGCATGACGTGATCATGAAGTCGCAGATGAGGCACAAATCCTCCCTGAGCCGAAGGACCTCCAGCACCGGCAGCCGGGGGTGAGTGCCTTGTTCCCCGCAGGTCACCCGGCGCCTTTGCTTGGCCACCCAGGTGTGACCACCGAGCACCCCGCGGTCAGCGCGCAGAGAACGAGCCCGTCTGTCCTTTTGGAGCACACTCTGAAAGGCAGAAACTGGCTGTCAGTGGAAGGCAGAGCTCCTCTGGCGAGGGATTCTTTAGAGCTGCCCTGAACAGAGCCAGGTGGTGAGGATTTACCCTGCTGGACTGTTGGTAGCTGGGACTGAGAATCAGCGCTTCAGATGGATTAACTTGAGCTTCTTGACAGCTTTAATGAGGAAGGTGGAGGGGAAGGGGAATGAAGAGCAATAAATTCTCATGGCCAAGATACTGTGTTCAGACACTTTGCAAATGCCTTTATAAGACCTTTGCTAGACATCAAAGCAGTCCTGCAGACCACAGAACTCCCTTATCTCACCGGCCCTTTCCCTCTGTATTTACTCCCCTGGCAGAGTAGATCCATGAGGTGAGCTGTGTGAGATCTAACCCACATTTGCAGTACTACTTTAAAACTCCTTAAAATTCCTCCCACCTTTAATATCCACACTAGTGCCTTTGTCTGCTTTGCGTGGGTGCCAGGAAACTAAATTCACGTTACATTCCAGTGGGAGATGCCTTGAAGCACGAGGAGAAGGTGAGAGGAGTTAGAGGGTAAGATGTTCCATATCCTGCTCACAGCTTTGATGCTCTTTCCCTGTGTCCCACAGGAAGGTGGTGAGGAGGGCCAGCCTGTCGGACCGCACAAACCTTTACAGGAAAGAGTGCGAGAAAGAGGCCATCGTCTGGCAGCAGCTGGGGGCTGCAGAAGAAGGAAGGAATTCGGGTCTCATTGGAGAAATGGGGGAGACTCGGTCTGACCAGGAGAATACAGACCCCGTAAGGAATCTCAGTTGTTTTAAAGAGTTTCAGAGGAGGGTGGGTAGTGCAGGCTCAATAGCAGTGGGTGCCCTGGGGTGGGATGTGGCTGAAAAATTTGTAATCATTTATTATTTATTTATGATTTATTATCCATCAGATTTAAGCAAAAGACCAAATTCTCATTTAGTATAAACAGGAATATCTCACTACAGTGGAAAGGCTGTTTGGGATTTACAGCTGCTTAAATAGGTTTGAGATATGACCCTAGTGAACCAGAGTGTTCAGAAAAAATAGCAGTTAGTTATGACACATGCATTTCTCTGTAGAGCTAACAAACAGGTAGTCACAAAGGAATTTCTATATTGCTTTGCAGTTACTTGTTTTTAATTGAGTAATTGTCATGTTCTATTAACATGCATATCACTCAATCTATATATTTTTTTTTCTGAGTCCTTCTGTGCTAAAATTTCTGTGTTCCTGGCTGGGAGCAGCCCCTGGTTGGGACTCACAGCATTATAGGGTCCTGTTGGTGGGTGAATTTGATGTTTTTGCTGCAGTACCTCCGGCTGAAAGGCTGAGTGTGAGCTGACTTAGGAAGTTGTCACTGGGATGAACTGTACGTGGAGAACGGGGGAAGATGCTCTTCTTTAATGTCTTCTTGTTACAGAATTCAGTGCTGGAGAACTCTGCCCTCCTTCCAGAGTTAGCAAACAAGAGCACCCAGTGTGACTCCGAGATCCCCCTCCAGAACGGACTCATGGCATCGGCCAGCACGTACCAGTACACCTTCTCCAACGGGGACATCTGGAGCATGCACGCTGACCCCGACGGCAGCCCAGGCCACGTGCTGCCCTACGGCAACCCCGGGCTCCCCGACACGCAGCAGTTCTGGGGCGCCTACAAGGAGCACAGCCACCAGACGCTCTCAGAACTGAAGCGGCAGCGGGCTGCGGCCAAGCTCCTCAACCACCCCTTCCTCAGCACCCACTTCGGCAGCGGCATGGGAGGAGTTGCCGAAAACGGGGGCGAGGCCAAGTCGCACCTAATCGGATCCAGGACTTCTCCCTACAGCTCCAATGGGACCTCGGTGTATTACACGGTGTCCAGTGGTGAGCCACCCCTCTTGAAATTCAAAGCTCCCATGGAGGAAATGGAAGAGAAGGTGCATGGGTGCTGCAGAATTTCCTAGTCTTACCTGCTACTTGCCCCAGAGGAAACGAGAAGTGGGTGGGCTGGTTGGATCTATCACTGTGGCCAGGTTGTTGGCGTTCCACGGGGAGGATCTGGTTACGGACATCCTGACTGTGTCGGCCTCGTTCATCTTGAATTGTACTTTACCCTGCCAATTACTTCCATTGAAGTTGAATGAGTAATGCAGGTGGAGCAAGGCTCTCAGGAGAGGAAGGGATATGCATCGGTAGGATGTAAAAGGGGATGCCCACGTCTTTCCCCCTGGGGAAGAAAGTATGAGCTGCTTCCCCATCCTTGAGGAGTCATGGGATGGCTTGGAAAGAAGAAATGATAGGAATTAAAATATATTTGCATCTGAGCCTCTTGCTGCAAGCCACCACGCTTCTGGAGGGTGACAGTTCAGACCTGAATTTTCTCTCCTGGGTGATGCACATATCCTGGAGGGGTGGTCAGCCTCAACACAAGGTTTGCACGAGTGGACAGAGCTGTTTTCCCTGCAGCTGGATCCTGCATCTACAGGGGCTGAGCAACAAGCAAGTGTGGATGCTGCGCCTGCTTTAGGAAGTTTGCAAGGTGTTGTCTCCTTGCAGTGCCAGCTCACCATCAGAAACTGTGCGCTGGCTGGGTCCTGCTCTGCTCATGTGAACTCGTCATGCAGACTGCCATCAGGTTTTAAGCAGAACTCTGCCTGGAACAGGCTTCACTCGACAGGCTTTAAAACCGGTGTTGCAATAAGGGGCCTTGGCAATAGAATTTTACTGCAATAAAATACTGACAAAGGTCTATATTGGGATAAGTAATTTAAAACACTTATTTGTACTATTTAGACTTTAATTTGTTTAAAACTGAAAAGACTTCTGCTGATCTCACTTTCTTATTGATTCTGTTTACTCTGTATGCTCAACACAGATACTTGGGGCGGTGTGCTTTGTGTTCGGATTTTTCTGGGTTTCCAGAACCACAGGGCTTGGGAGGGGAGAGGAGGAAAGGCTTGCCTGCACTAACCTAGAAAGGTGTGAAAATGTTTCTAACCTCCCTAGATGTTACGACACTTAGGTTAACCATGAAGTCTTTGGCTGATGAATAACTGTTAAGTCATTGCTTTGGTAGTTGAACACTGCAGCAGGACAGGAGACTTTTTGGCTTTTTCCTGCTCCCGTGATGAAATCATCACCATCAGTAGCTGTCAGAATGGGGCTTAACTGCCTCTGTGTGCAAGGGCACCCAGCACCATGCTGTACTCAGCAAAGCCTCTCTGCTGTAGAGAGGTTGGTGCACCAACACCACTGCTTTGATGTAGTTCATGTAGCTCTGACGTACCTGAGAAACTCCTGCATGGTATAACAGGGGGGTTTGGCACTGGTGTTTCAGCAAGTCACGTTTTTTGTGTACCTGGGTGAGGTTGAAAGGAAAGTGCCCCATGGGAGCCAGCTCCGAGGAACTGGCTACAGCTGAGCTAACAAGTTGCATCTGCAGAAATAACTGTAAATGTTCAAACCTTTTTCTGCACAGGGGCTATCCCACAGGTAACTATCTCTATGAATATGTCATCTTGGGCAGCTGAAATCCCAGACTGCAAACACACGCCTGCTTGGGGCTCTGTAAGCCATCGGTGGATTAAATCACGCTGGCAGCAGTGTAATTGTGCTTCAGCTGAGCAACAGAAAATGCAGCTTCCACCCGTCACCCTTTTAGCTGGCAGCTGTTAGACATCAGTATTGCACTTCACTCGTACGCTTCCCCTCTGGGAATCCCCGCAGCCTTGCCTTTTTCTAGGCCATAAAAAGTTGGCTGAGGCTGCCAGCGAGCATAAGCCGCTACCCTCTGTTCGCCAGCAGCCAGAAGCATCCTTCACTCTCCACGTGCAGCGTTTTGGGCAGCTCCACGAAGGGAGGGAAGGCTCTCTCCTTTGCTCCCAGCGCAGCCGTGGCAGTGTGCCCTGAGGTCTGGCCTCTCGCTGGGGCTGGCTGTGTAATGTCACAGGGCCACGGGCCTGTTCAGGAACGAATTGGGAAATGGTAGCAGTCAGTCTGCTTATTTATTTATTTATTTTGCAGCCTCCCTCCAGTTAAGGGGTTTCTGCGTTTGTTCTGAAACAGAGAAGTTGGGCTTTTTCTGACACAGAGCCAGTAGCTTGTGCTGCCCTGTTTGTGGCTAATGTGCCGACTTCAGCTCTCCCTCCGTTCCTGGAATGCATAGTATAAATATAAGACTAGAAAATACTTCTTGTGCTTAACCTTAAGGGAAATTAAAAGACTATCCAGTAGAAAGAAGATGATTTAGTAACTGGACAGACTTTACAGCATCTCTGTGTAGTTAACAGGGGATCTTCTGCTTACCTAGAGAAAATTTATCTGGGATAAAACCAAGCGTAGCCTGGGTGTTACTGAGTGGGGGAAGATGATTCCAGATGCCCCTGCTCTCCCATGGTGCTGGGATTGCCTCCTCACATCCAAACCCCCGAGCATTCTGGACTCAGTATAGCAAATGTTGGTGCTGTTACCCACTAGGTAGTAAGTGGTGCAAGATTTGGCCCTGCTGATGCCTTCCCTCCCAGAGGTAGGTGGAGTGGGGCCATTTTCCTTCCCAGAGCAATTTTGTGCTATCGAGTGTACTGAATGCTACGTAGCTCCACGCACATGAAAAGGAGGCAGCTGGATGCAATGGTGTTAAGTAGTTAGAGGCTTGCTCTCACTGGGAGCTACTGATACAGCAAAGCTGTAGGACGCCAGTCCACATTAGACAAATAGCGTTGAGTTCATTGGTACCTCACTTTGGTTATGTGTGAAGCCCCAGAAATTCATTATTCTAGCTGTGATTTGAGCAAAACAACAATTGATTTACTATCAGGAGAAAAAGGCTACAGGTTCTAGATTATAAAGCATCCATTAATTGGACTTTGCATTGTAATTGTAAATTGGCCATAATACAGCTCTTCTGGTGTTAGCACTAACATGTCCTCTGAAGGCAAGTGCTGTCTGATCAAATGTAATCATTTCTCATTCAGAGGAGAGAATCGGTAATTGATAAATATCCCAGGATTTATGTCACAGCCAAGCCAAGTATTTATCTTCCATTCCACAGAATGCATCAGAGTGGGACTTGGGAAGACAGCTGAAGAGTGACCTAAAATGGATTCATGCTTTTGTATTGGTGACATTTCAGATGTAACAGTCACTGCCCACGGGGCACTGGCAAATAAGCTCAGGGAAGGAGCTGATAATTTATGCTGCCTGAAGAGCTGTTGGTTGGAGGTCTGGGATGAGCGGTTCAGTACAGCGGGTATTCAGCCTGCTTCTAAAGTGCTGTAGAGACAAACAGGCTTTGGGGGGAGCAATGAAAACGTAGATGTTCTTGTACATGCATTGTAGGAGCCTACCTCTAGGAACAGGGCTTTTCATTGTAAAATTTAGCAATGTTACAATAATAGTGCTCTCAATTATCTGTGCATTTTAATAAGACCATCCCAGTGGAAAGCTCTCGAGTACATAGCAGAAGGCACCTTGGCTAATTCACTGGATCTTCATTTTGCTAAAAAGCTGTAGAAACTGTGAATCGTATTGTGACTGGCGTATCAGGCACTTGGCTTATTAGAGGAAGACTTGGGGGTTTTACACTGTACTCAGTGACTCTAGGTTCTATAAAGCTCTACGTACAGACTGAAGGTCAGATCAGAGTCCCACTTCCATCGGCTGTAAGCCGAAGGTTGTAGTTGGTGCAGGCTACACAAAGATCTGAGAACACGGGTGTGCTGACAGGCCTGCTGTAGGCAAAGCTGCACATGGGAGTAACTTTTCTGCTTGCAAAATCTTCCAAAGTGCTAGTCATAGTGTTTATAGCAAACTAACTAGTTATTGAGAGCAGCTTTACTTCCCATGTTGAAAGACTTTATTTAGATGCAAAAAAAAGTGTCTCAAAATAGCGTATCTGCTTTACTGAACTCCACCAGGAAAGTCCCAGCAATGAAATATTAGTTAAGGGCTTCAGTACCATTGCTGGGATCTGTTTGGCTTCAGACCCAGGTCTGTATTTCATGTACCCAGTGATGCGATTTTATCTCAGTTAGCCTCACTTCTGTGGTGCTCCAGAATCTTAAAACCCTCCTGGTTTTGGTAAGAACTGACTCCTGCTGATGCGATTCTGCACCACATTGTAGGCATGGTCGGGGAATGACATGGTTGAGGAATTCCTGGTAGGGGAGGAGAAGAGCATGGCAGAGCAATAGCAATAACGAATCAGTCCGATATGCAGTGGAGGCAGTGAGTTCTCTAGTACACTGAGCGAGTCTTATTTCATGGGGTTGCAGGTGAAAGCACTTATAATCTCCCAATGGCATAAACTCTGTTCGGTGTCCTTTTGCTTTAATCTTGGGCTTCTGTTAACTTTAATCATCTATGCTGAAACAAAATTGGCAATACCATGAAATAGGAATATCTTAACAGAGAAAGCAAGAGAACTGGTCTGTAGTGAGCCACAGATTTACTGTTGTGTACCTGCTGGAAGGTGTCCTCCCTATGTCTGGATATTTCTGTGCCTTATCACACTTGCTAAAATTAATTTGGTTTCTGGTCTCTGGAACATTTGCAGTGACTATGCTGTGCCGTTCTTTATTGCAAGAGGAAAGCAGTTCAGAGCATGTAGGATTCTGCAATTTTCATTCTTTCATTTCTCTCATGATCACCATTTCTAAACACAGAGAATGGAAACGATCAGGATCTTCATTCTAATTTAACAAATCTTGTTGACCTACTCAGTTACAGCAGTTCTCCACAGACAGAGTCCAGAAGATACTTTGAGTAGCAAGGTCTAGCCTCTTACCATAGAACAGAGTTAATATTTGGAATTTAGTTTTGTTTTGTCTGTGGCTGTACAACAGAATTTGTTGTTCCTGGTTGTTCTTCAGCTTTATTCTGCTGTTTTGATGTTGGCCATGCTGGTAATGGACTTGTCAGTGGCCCCGCATGATTCGAGTACCACTGGGTTCTTCAGGCAACATCTGCCATGGCAAAAATAGGGCCCGGAATATTTTGCTGTATTTCAGCTGCGGAAGCTGTGGTAGAGGAGACAGTGCTCAAGAGACCTGTTCCAAATCTACACCAATACAATTGTCTCCACCTGACCGGGACATACGGGTTTTCAAATGGTGCAAATGCAGCCTTAGCATTGCCACCTCGGCACGTTCAGCCTGTGGATTGCGGTGTTGGCGTCCCGAGGGGGGACGAGGGAACTACGGCAGCGTTGGCAGCCCTTGTACAGCTCGGTGCGACTGCTGCATGTACAGGATGTAACACACGATGGCAAGCCTTCTGCAATAATTCGTAATTCCATCGATCAGTAGTAAATGATGTACAAATAAAACCTGATGAAATGTATTTTATGTGAAAAAAATAATGTAAGAACTGTATATTGTATTAGCAGCTTTGTGTATAAAATGGCATTTTGGCAATCAGAGTCTAATATATTTAAAACTTTTTTTTAAAAAAAGGATATTTGATATTGTATGGAACTGACTTTATTGCTACTGTAAGTATGAAAAGGTGGTTTCTTAACATGTTGAAGCAATGCATAAAATCATAAATTGTATGTAAAACCCATGCCAAAAGGGTTTGTCTGACAGTATTAGTACCTGACTTGTGTCTTTAATAGAGATTGAATTTTTTAATTTAAAAATTATATTAAATTTCTTTTAATAATACAGAAAAGCCCGCGGGTTTTTATTTATTTGGTTTACAGTCTGGGACTCCCCCTGAGCGACTCCGCCGCTCCTGTGGCTGTTAGTGCCAGGAGGAGCGTAGGGGAGTAAATCCGGGCAGGGGTAGGTGCGACTCGTAACTTGTTCCTTTCTTTATGGGGCCGGGGAGGAAGGCCGAAACCGCGGCTGTCCTTGCTGGAGGCCGGGTGTCTGACAGGGGCTTTGCGGGCCGGGCCCTCCTCGGGCCCTCGCCCTCCTGGCCCGGCCCGCGTGAGGGGAGCGGGGCCGCCCCCGCCCGGCCCTGAGGGGAGCGCGAGGCCGAGGGGTGCGGGCCCTGCGCCCGGCGCCGCTTCCCCTCACGGGCCGGGCCCGGCCTCCAGGCGGGGCCGTGCCGAGCCGCGCCGGGTCCCGCAGCCAACGGGAGGCAGAGGCGGAGCGCGGCTGCCCCAGTGGCGGCGGCGGCGCGGCGCTGTTTGGATTCAAAGCCGCTATAAAGGCAGGGCCGGCGGGCCGGGGCGGCAGCGAGCCGCGCCATGGCCAACCTGTCGCAGTGCCTGGAGGAGGGCGCCGGGCGCTGGCCGCCGCGCCCGGCCGGGCCGGAGCCGGGGCTGTACAGCGAGGCGCAGCGGCTGGCGCTGGAGGAGCTGGTGGCGGGCGGCCCCGAGGCGCTGCGGGCCTTCCTGCGGCGGGAGCAGCTGCCGCCCTTCCTGTCGGAGCCCGAGGTGCAGGCCATCGCGCGGGGCGCCGTGCCGCCCGCCGCGGCCGAGGAGGAGCCGCCGTCGCTCGGCGCCTCGCCGGCCGCCTCCTCGCTCACCTACTTCCCCGAGCGCTCGGACGTGGAGCCGCCGGCGCTGGAGCTGGGCTGGCCGGGCTTCGCCGGCGGCGCCTTCCGCGGGCTGACGCGGGTGGAGGCGCACTTCCAGCCGGGCTGCGGGGAGAGCGGCTGCGGCTGCAAGGAGGCGGTGCGGCGGCAGATCCGCTCCGCGCGGCAGGTGGGTGCTGCCGGCCCCGTGCCTCGGGTCCCGGCTTGCCTTTCGTCACCCAGCTTCGCCACCTCGCAAGCCGGAGTTGCTTGCCAAAGCCTCCCGCTGTCTCACAAAGGCTTGTCTGTGTTGTATCCTTCCTTATCCAGGGAACGTTATCCGCAGAGGTAGCGCTGTGACTGTAACTCCTTTCTTTGCTTCTCTTTTTCTCGTTGACTGACCCAAAGTTTTGTGCGGAGCTGCTCTTAGCAGGGCTCCCGTTTCACAGGAGCGGGTGGTTTTGATCTGAGGCAGGGCATGGCCTAAAAGAGCCGTGCTGAGGAGTAACTTGTAACTGTTCTCTGTAACTCACAGCGCTAATTGAGTTTGTAACCTCTAACTGCAGTCCCAGGAGGGAGCCACCTTCCCCACTAGCAGCCTTTCGATTGGCTTGGCCAAAATTTAAAAGTACAGCTTCCTCTCCAGGTGAAGCAATCCCTGGCTCTGGGTGAGGTGCTCCCACGGGGCGCACCCAGAATTAGCGACGGAGCCGGGTCCCTGCCTGCCCAAGAGCAGAAGCCTGGGGCGTGCACGAGGATGACACGAGCATGGGCTGCTTGCCAGAAGCAGTCACACACGAAGATCTGTTGGCAAAGGTCCTGTATCAGGTAGCTGTGAGCGGTCTGGTGGTTCAAGCAAACCCCATGAAAACAGCTGTTTTTTTCCAAAAAGCTGTTCTTGTTTTTCATGTTCTTGCCTGTAGCATCTGGCCAAAACGTCTTCCCTCGCGTGGAGCCAACAGGCGCCGAGCTGTTCTGGTCACTGCAGCATACGTGCCTGGCCTGGGAGGCAGCTTCCTGGGTGTGGGACAGGGAGAATTTTGACCCTTGTCACTTGAACTACTGTGAGCAGCTGTGCGATCACAGCTGAGCTCTCAGGGTTAATGTGAGGAACAGGAAAGCTGCAGACGCTGTACAGTTCCTTCTCAGCTTGCTAAGATACAGTTGGCTTGAGAGACTAATTTGGGCACTGTTGCTGTCTTGCCTCTGCTATCCTGAATGGCCCAGCATAGAGAAAAGTGTGTTCCCTACCTCCTATACACATAACTGTACTCTTGCTCACTTTGAGTACAACTTTATTTCTTTTTCAATTTCTAATACTGGGATTAGATCTAAAATGCTCTTCTAATTGAGTAGTCATTTGAAGGCAGCAGTGTTCCAAAGGGTATACTGTGAATTGTGTACCTCTTGTTCTGTGTTTTCAGGGGTTAACTTCTCACTCACCTGGTCTCGTCCAGAGTATCTTAATTTTCTCTCTCTTATTTTGGCACTTAATGTAGTGATACGGTGGAGGAGACCAGAGGAGTTATGTAAGAAGCACAGGTGTAAACTAACTTTATGTAGAAATACCACCACGTCTGTGTTTTTTATAACTAAGAAATCATCTGTTTAGAGCCGATCGCCTGAGGAGCAGGGCACAGGTGTGAATGCGAAGCTCAGTCTGTTCTTGTGGGAAATGTTTCCTCTGAGCATAGGCGATGCCACACACAGCAGCTGCGTTGCGTGCATGTGTGCCTTGGGCATGTGGCAGTAGGGCGCACACACCGCTATCTGATACAGGCAGGCACTGCAGCACTTGTGCAACTGGTGTCCTTGATGCTGATCTAGTGGAACAATAAGGGAAGTAAGTCGTGAAGCCAAATCCTTTGTGTCTGCACCCACGCAGCTGCATGATCCCAGTTTTGAGGGGCTGGGATTCTAGCGCAGAAATGGCACACAGCGTTGTTCTGAACGGGGAGGCTGTCTGCAAATGTAAGACTGTTTTATCTTTGGCCCACTGGAAGGGAATCTTCCTCTTAGGACTTGCCTGCTGTAAAGAAGTGTTACTACAAGTCTGCATCTGCTCCTGAGCAGCTGGATGGTTTTCCTGTGTGGGTTTTGGATGGACACTCAGAATATGCCATTTCCAGACTCTTATGGGACGTATTCAGTTTATTATGTTGCTACAGAACTAGTTTGTCATGGTAATTCACGTAGGGATGCATGGCCTGAAGAGAAAGCAGTGAGTGTCTGAGATGTTTAGCTGTGACACCGAGAGAGGCTGTTTGAGCTAATTCTCCTGGGGGAAGCAGCTGTCTATAGCGGCTTTGCCACAGAAGAGAGTCTTGAGAATGCTTTGCAGGAGGCACAAGTCGGTACGGTTTAGTGTAAAAACTCCCTCTTTCTTACTCTATAAGAACTGCTCTTTGGATATGGCAGTTCCTCATTCAGCATAATCCCTGCAGCACAGGATGCTACTGACACATCGGGAAGCACAGGAGTGGGGATGGCTTGTAGGGGTTGCTGACTCTGCCGTGTCAGCTTCCTGGGTTTTAGAAAAGTCTGCTTACGGGAGATGAGGTAGGAAAGCAGGTTGTGCACAAACACTGCAGCAGATGCTGGAAAGATCTCTTCAGTCTTATGCTTTGCACGCCAGGACACGATGAATTTACAGAAACATTGGGAGAACATAGAAATTGTTTAACACTTGCCAAGGCCAAAGCAGCAGGGCAAAGAAATATGTATTTGGCCTTGACGGTACAGCAGGAGAAAACGGATGGGGGAGGCAATGATCTTGCCTTGTGCAAGGTAAAGCTCTTAAACAAGTGTTGCCACTTCTTTTTACAGGTAATTGCCATTGTGATGGATTCCTTCACAGATACTGATATTTTCAGTGACCTTCAGGATGCCTACAACAACCGGAAGGTCCCTGTCTATATCCTCCTTGACCAGGGCTTTCTACCCTACTTCTTGGAAATGTGCAAGAATTTAGGAGTCTGTCCTGAGCAGGAAAGTGTAAGTACTAAACATGGTGGAGGGGAGGTGGTTTGTTTTTTACTTCTTGTGTTACTGCTTATGGTTTCGGACATCAAAGACACCCTTCTGTAAATCATCAGACTTCCCTGAGAGACTAAAGCATCCTGTCAGTTTGGTAACTGAAATAAAAGGGTGGTGATGTCTTGTTTTGGTTTTGAAATGTTTCTCAGCTCCTGAAGATTAAGGCCCAATACTGGCTAGTATCATAGAATCATGAGGGTTGGAAAAGACCTCCAAGATCACCTGGTCCAACCATCACCCCACTACCAGTATCAGCCACTAAACAGTGTCCCTAAATTGCTCACACACTCAACTGAAAACCACACAGAAAAGGCACTTTTACTTCTACCCTATGCTACCAGTATGTAGGAGCTACAGCCACGCTGTGCAGCTCCCCAGTGTGCTGGATGGAGTGTCCTGACAAAGTGGCTACCTTCAAGCACTTAATTTTGCAAGATCTAAGTAGCTTTATTCTCTTTAACCCAAGAATGGGTTCCTTGGGCTTGTTAAGAAAAGTGACTCTAAGGAAAACAAACACAGGAAGCTCAAGGGTGGCATGGCTTTGGGAACATCTCTTTAATTCAGGGTTTGGATGGTGTGACCCAGGTGGCTTCCTCAATTCCTCTGAATGTAAGCTGACGTGACTGCGTTATGTCCTGGCTAGGACAGGCTTATGCTGACCCAAGTGCGAGCTTCTCTGTATGGGGAGGCACTCCTAGCTTTGTGGTCAGTAATTAGCTGGAACTGGCAGTTCTCTCCAGGCCGAGTCTCCAGCCTCTCCTAAACTAACAGAAATTTAGCACTAAGACTCACTTGCCAAATAATGTAAGGAAGTTCACTTCATTCCAATCTTCCATAATGTGTCTAGTTGTTTTTATGCAGAATTACTGATCAAAACTTTAATTGAAATCTGACGTTACTTTTTCCCTTCTCTCCTGAAACAGTTGATGAGAGTTCGAACTCTCACTGGGAACACATACTACACGAGGTCAGGCGCCAAAATCGTTGGGAAAGTCCATGAGAAGTTCATGTTAATCGATGGCATTAGAGTGACAACAGGCTCCTACAGGCAAGTGTTGGGGTCTGTTAGTGCCTGGTGATGCTGTGCAAAGGGGGAGGTTCCGCAGGAAGGGTGTATTAACTTTGCTGTTTGCTTGGTACTGGTAAATGTGAAGTGGGCTCTCTGACTCTTAAGTGGAACTAACCCAAAACTGGAAACGCAGTAGGAAAACTGCCTTGGTTTACACAGCTAGGAAGGGACATGGCCATGGCTATGTAGAGGTTTTCCTGAAGGAGAGAGTGAACACTCACTCAATCAAGTTGGTATCTCCCTTATGCACAACAGTCCTAAGCGGAGTCTTGTCTTGTTATATGTACGTGTTGAAGTGAGCTGAAATTTAACTGTGAATCTTGGTTTGTTTCCAATAGTTTCACATGGACCGATGGGAAGCTGAACAGCTGTAACTTGCTGCTGTTGTCAGGTCAAGTGGTTGAACAGTTTGACCTCCAGTTCAGAATTCTTTATGCCCAGTCAAACCCTATCAGCCCTAAGCGTCTGTCGAGCTCCAGGAACAGTGGAATATTTGATCATCTGGTGAGCAGAATAGAGTCCTCTAAAGAATACTCTGTAAAAAGCAATTTGAGAGCAGAATTTGCCAGGATGTCTAGTACTCCCAAAAAAGTGTTAAAAGGACTAGATCTGGCTGAAGATACTCCTGGAGGCAAACCTTGTAACCTGGGACATTCTTTCATCAGTGAAGTGGAGTGGTTCAGTGATCAGGAGGCCACAGCGGAGCGAAAGAACGCATCAACTCAAACTGGCTGGTGGGAAGAGAAGCCCGTAGTGACTGCGTGTAATGCTGTCACGCAGACCAACGTTTTAACAGATGAAATTGGCACCCAAACTTCTGTTGATGCTAGAATGACAGGGACTCAGACTTCAGTTTTGCTGAAGACTGCAGTGACACAGACAAAGGAAGAAGAGCATGCAGAAACACCCCTGCTTTACAGAAGGGCATCAAAAGAAGAATCCTTTCCACCTGGAAAGTCTGTATCAAATTGTAGCCTGCGATCTCTGTCTTCATCGTCCTCCCAGTGCTCTCTTACAAGCTCTACCAGCTCCCTCTCTTCTATTCGTTCCATTGAATACTCCAGCAGCCACAGGGCAGAGTATTTCCAGAAACTGCATAAGGAGAGGCAATTCCACTACTCCACCATCAGGTCGAAGTTCAGCCACATGGTGGATATCCTATCCCGAAGGAGACGTGTGCCTGAAAACTACATGAACCACTACACTGGAAGATGCGACCTAAATCAGAGGCGAGACATCAGTGCCAGCCTGCGCAGCCTCCGAGACGTTTCACTCTTTTCTCTGAATAAATGACTGCTGTACTGAATGCAGAGCACAAAAGTTTGGGTTTCAAAATGCACTTATCTGCTGATTCTTCTAATTCCTTCCGGTACTTGCACACATACCAACAAGAGTAAATCCCTTTCCAGCACTTTGTTTTATACTATGCGATTTAAGTAATAAAAACCAGGTTTTTGTTTATACCATAACCAGTTACATGTTTCCCTTATATGCATTAGTGGTAAAGGTTTATTGTACTTCTGTATACTTGACTTAGAAAGCATTAATATGTTTACTCTTCAGGATTGCTAATTCTTTGGCTTTAAGTTATCTAAACTTGGAAAAATCTGAGTCTGACTGACCTTGCTCAGACTGACTTTATCAATATATACTTCTTTCCCCTTTCTAATATTGGGACTTTTACTTAGCATGAGGGGAAAAAATTAATCATAAAGCTATTTTTTCTGACTTCACAGATAAAAATATTGCCCTTCCATTAAAGTTGTGAAGGGTCTATTGGAACAGTTGCAGGTTTTTATGTTCAACTGTATCCTCTTTCCCTTGCTTAAGCATTCTGAAAGGGTAGTGAGTAGGTAGTACTGAGCTAACCAGCTCTTCAGTTTGATCACCTAATGTCTGTGTGTGTCTCTCTCTCTATATATAATATACATACATACACATCTGTATATATGTGCACATGCTCAGAGGAGCATCTTTTAAAAATCAAGGAAGTAGCAACCTAGTGCTCCAAGATAGCCATACCTGTTTTAGGGGAACTTGTCCTCATTTAACTAGTTTTTAGTTTTGAATACTAGAAGCACTTAGATTGGATCTGTTTCAATATTAATGTAAATGTAGTGCTGAAGTGTTTGGGGGTGCAAATCGTGCTTGTGAGCAGGAGGTGAGGTAATAGTTGGAGCTCAGTGTCTCATAGCAGCATTCCTGTTGTGCACCCCTTTCGGCACAACTTCAGAAGACGCCTTTTGTTCAATGTCTCTCCCAGAATTGAGACTAAGTCATATTTTGGCTTGGTCTAGGAGGTTTCTGAACCATTTAGGGGAGATTCAGGTTAGAAATTAGGAGACATTTCTTCTCAGAAGTTTTCTCATAAAAAGTGGTCAGGCATTGGAATGGGTTGCTCAGGGAACGGGTGGTGTCACTGTCCCTAGGGGTGTTCAAGGAAAGGTTGGACATGGTGCTTAGGGACATGGTTTAGTGGGTGACATTGGTAGTAGGGTGATGGTTGGACCAGATAATCTTGGAGGGTTTTTACAGCCTTACTGATTCTATGATCTTGCTTCTGTTGAGAGACCTGTAAATGGCATCTTTGGAGTCAACCTAGTGGTGAGACAATCACTGAGGACACACAACAAAGCCCCTGCTCAAACACTACAAAAACATTAGATTGTTTGTTTTTATTCTTTTACAAGTAATTTTTTAAGAGTTTTTATGTTAAACTGTGCTTTCTGAAGTATTCTGTGTTTCCTGCTCTGTATTTTATCCACTAATAGGTTCTTCAAAGAAAGTTAAGTGCCTTTCTAGCTTTTGAAAATGCTCTGCTTTCAACACTAAATGGATCTTGGGTTAAGTCACTTTGCAGACACTACATGGACATTTGTTAGTATTACTGTGCATGTGTCTATGCTTGATGGATCACTTTTTTGAGCAGCATGTGGATTTTCTGAGTTCTCTCTGAAATCTGACCTGTGATATTATTCTTTAGACCTGTTTGCCAATATTTTAGTGACCAACCAGACTCGGAATTCTTCAGAGTCAAATCAGAGTCTGCGTGAGGTATTTCCTTCTTATTTATGGGCATGCCTGTCCAGTAGGTGGCACATTTCAGCTGTTATTTATTTTCACAAGGAGCAATGAATAGGAATGAGCCAAAACTCAGCAGAGCTGTAACCGAAGCGTAGACAGCAGCACTTTATTCTACTGACTAGAATTTCTATCTTTGAGGTCTGTATTGATGAAGAGGCTCGGCTACTTTTATAGGTTGGAGGTTAAAGCAGCTGCTTCTTTCCTAAAGCTGTAAGGCAGATGCACGGAGAGGTGCAGGCAAGGTAAAAGCTGACTGCACCTGCTTAAACAGGTGAGGCGCACAGCTCCTAGAGCTGGAACAGAGATGAAAGGGGGTTGCAAAGAGGGAGCCCAAATACACCTTCAAGGCCAATGTCACAGTTGTATTCTTAAAAGCCTCGTTGTTCAGCAATGCTTGAATGTATCCAAAATCCACCTGAAAACCGTGTTTGTTCTCTGTACTTCTCAGCTTGGTGTGCTGTACGGTTGTTTTGGAGCTCTCCCAGGAACAATACCTTTTTTTACAAATAAACTCACTTTGCCACGGGGGTTCTCACCGGATCCCTTCCGAGTTTTGTCTTCTGTTTACCTATCCCTCTGCATCCCGGTGACCGACGCCCTGCCCGCTTGGCTGCTGCGGAATGAAGGAAAAGGCTGAACGCGGCCGCCTGCCCGGGAGGACCGTTTGCCCTCTCTAACCTCACAGAGCACCTTCTGGTGGGGAGCCGGAGCTCAGCCCGAGGGCCGCGCTGCTCCCCCTTCCCCAGGACGCTCTGAGGGGGGCTGCCGGCCCCGCCGCCGCCATTTCGCGGCGCCCCCTGCCCTCAGCGCGGGGCCGGGCCCGGGGCAGCGCCGGCGGCTGCTCCCCGCCCCGGGGCGGGCCGGGCGTGAGGCGGGGAAGGGCCGCGGGGCAGCGGGGCCGCTATAAAGGCAGGGCCGGGGCGGCAGCGAGCCGCGCCATGGCCAACCTGTCGCAGTGCCTGGAGGAGGGCGCCGGGCGCTGGCCGCCGCGCCCGGCCGGGCCGGAGCCGGGGCTGTACAGCGAGGCGCAGCGGCTGGCGCTGGAGGAGCTGGTGGCGGGCGGCCCCGAGGCGCTGCGGGCCTTCCTGCGGCGGGAGCAGCTGCCGCCCTTCCTGTCGGAGCCCGAGGTGCAGGCCATCGCGCGGGGCGCCGTGCCGCCCGCCGCGGCCGAGGAGGAGCCGCCGTCGCTCGGCGCCTCGCCGGCCGCCTCCTCGCTCACCTACTTCCCCGAGCGCTCGGACGTGGAGCCGCCGGCGCTGGAGCTGGGCTGGCCGGGCTTCGCCGGCGGCGCCTTCCGCGGGCTGACGCGGGTGGAGGCGCACTTCCAGCCGGGCTGCGGGGAGAGCGGCTGCGGCTGCAAGGAGGCGGTGCGGCGGCAGATCCGCTCCGCGCGGCAGGTGGGTGCGCGGGGCACCGCGGAGGCCCCCCCACGCTGCCTCGCTAGGAGAAAAAGCACGATAAATCGCCCCGTCAGGGGGTGCCCCGAAGGCACGCACGCCCGAGCTCCGGCACTCAGGCGGTGGGAGGGCAGCGGGCACCGGGGCGAGCTGTGAGGGAGGTGTGAGGAGCGCGGGCAGGGCGCCGGGGCTTTGCTCGGCGTGTCACGGGAATCTGAACCGTAAGCTGCAGGGGAAGCTCAGATCTATCTTAAAAAGGTGCAATGAGCAGCCACGGTTGGTCGCAGGTGAGTTTTTTTTTTTTACCTATTTGGCTTCCTATTTGAAAAGTTTGAAAGATTTCGACCCATTTATGTTTTGGAAATAAGCTCATCTTTTAAAAATTTTTAGAGTGTTTTTAACAACAAGGGGACTGTCCTCAGGAGAAGACCTCTTGTCTAGGAATCAGAGACCAAATTTGTCTTACCCAGACCCCTGTTTTGGCATCTGGGAGGATTAAGAAAATCCCGAAGCAGCACGTTTATTTTCCGCTGGTCTGATTGGTGTGAGGTCTTCTCACCCCTAGACAGCCCCCGGCGAGCTCAGTGCTCCTGTCACACCAAGCAGGGTGTGTAGCTGGAGGAGTGGTGTAGCTGAAGAAGACCGACAGCAAAATGTCTTTCTTTTTTGGACTTTTTTTATATGAGCTCGCTTGCTTTTTGGAGAGGTGTCAGTCTCCTGGATGCCTTGAGGTGTCTTGCGGACCACTCCAGAGGTCGGGGAAAAGGCAGAAACACTCAGATTTGTGTAATTGTATCTTGAAGGTGAAGTTACAGAGTAAAAAAGGGGAAGGCTTTAGTACAACTATAATGAAAAGCCACAAGCAGTGCGTTACTGAACAGGTGCAGGAGCTCTCATTGTTGGCAATTAGTGATGAACTCCAATTTTTTTAAATAGGTAAGGGGTGTTTCTCCACAACAGGCTTTCAGGCTAGTTTGTGTGTACCAAATGAACCAAACCAATACAGATCCCGGCAAAAAAAGCTTCAAAGTCCACTACTGAAATCACAGTTCTAATTACTGTAAAAAAGGAAATTTTACAATGGGTTAATAAAAATCCTAACTGATATTATCTGTTATAAGTGAGTCAAGCAATGCCAAAACTGGGGCAAATAACAATGGGTTCCATCCTTGAGTTCAGTATATAATGTTTTCTTAGCTATACAGAGGCATGAATAAGTGATTGTAGTGAAGTATGTTGTATCTCCTGTACCTCGGTGTACTGTAGTCTATAATCATCTTTACCAAAATACCCTCCTCATCACATAACTTTATTCTAGTCAGTTATTTCTTCCTTTTTCTGCTATTTCTTATATGTCTCCTAAATGTTTCAGCAGTTCTGTGAACAACAGAAGAATGCATTGTACTGTAGAAGACTACCAGGTTGCATAACCACCAAGGAGAAGAAAATAGGGGGGAAAATATTTAAATTCAAAGGCAAATTCCTCACACGCCATCTCTCTTGGAATGCTGTGGAAACAGCCTAATGATTTCTTCTGAAACTTGTTGCAGATGATTGCCTTGGTTATGGATTCCTTCACAGATACCGATATTTTCAGAGACCTCTTGGAAGCTTGTAGCCAGCGGCAAGTTAAAGCATACATCCTTCTAGATCAGTCTTCATTTTCCCACTTTCTGAAAATGTGCAGAGATCTGGGAGTTGATCTTGAACAGGAAAAGGTACGCCTTGTAATGTCTCCAGGGATAGAGAGTTGGTCCTATAATAACTGTAGTCTTTGAGCTGTTAGAAGAAATTCTTTCACCTGCTGACATAACTTAAAATGGGGTTTATGTAGCTCTAGCCCTTTCTTGTAAGATTTAACCATGCTTGCATAAGAAGGTAGTTAATATAAAAGCTGAAATCTTTACAAGAGGCTGTCACAGTTGCTCTCTGAGTACAAATATTAGTGGAGTATTCAAGAAAACGAAGGAGGAATGTCTGATTTCTAAAAGGATGACTGGAGTTGCTCAGGCTTCCTGAGCTTTCAAAGGCTGATGGAGGGAGGTTCTCAAGAAGACGTGGAGTTCAGGTCCCTCTGATATTAGGCAATGTTTTTTACAATCACATTATGCACAACCAGTGTATGGGGTTGTCCCTTAGCGTGTTTTCTCTTTGCCTGCTAAAACACCACAAAATTGTTTCTGGGGGGTGAAACCTGCACTGCTGCACAGCAACCTTTGTAGTTTGTCGGTGACCACTCCTTTAAATGCAATCATTTAACTTTGAAATTCATGTAATCTTTTCATATCTTTCTTTTTAACAGTCGATGAGAATTCGAAATATCACTGGGAACACATACTACACAAGGTCAGGTGCTAAAATTGTTGGAAAAGTCCGTGAAAAGTTCATGTTAATCGATGGCATTAGAGTGACAACAGGCTCCTACAGGCAAGTGGCAATTTCATTTTTTTTTTTTAACTTCAGTTTTCTTTAAAAGGACAAGAATAGTTACATTTCAAAACTGCTTTCCTTATTAACAGGTGGCTTGTAATATTTAGCCTTAGAACAAGGCACACTGTTAAGAGAATTTTCAGTTAATACTTTGATCTTTAATATAATTTTGAATTAACTTGAAATTTTCTCATTCTTCTTTTGCTAGTTTTACATGGACAGACGGGAAGCTGAACAGCAGTAACATTTTGATCCTGTCAGGCCCTGCAGTTGCACACTTTGACCAGGAGTTTCGGATTCTTTATGCACGGTCAAAGCCTGTCAACCTCAAAGAGTTTTCCAGCAGCAAGAAGAGTAAGGTGTTGGATCAGCTGGTCAGGATAACAGTGGCTTCCAGAGACTTAACCAGGGAAAACTTCCTGAGAATGGAGTTTTTGTATCTTAGAGCATTTGTAGGAAATCTAAAAAGGAAGCGAAACTGGCTGTATGCCTCAAGGGAGGCAGTCTATGTGTCAAATAATGCAATGCATGCTTCTCCGCCACTGACTAAGAGGAATGGCTCTCAAGTTATGAGACCGCACTGGATCGTAGAGAGATGAATTGCAAGTTCACTCACAGCGAGACGCAGAACCTCGAAACCATGGCCCGTGGTCCGTGTCTTACATGACATACTGTGTTACAGCATGTGTGTGCGAGCAGCTGGGAAGCCAACCTCAAACTGAGAGTAAGGGACACTGGAGTCGTGGTTTCAGTTGAACACTTCTATAACGCTGAGCAGCAGATACTGTTATGGTATTGTCTTAGGCTGAGAAGTGCTTTAATACCAAAGACAACAAAATTCCTAGCGCCTGGAAAGCCATTAATGACTTGTAGTGTTCTGTCAGTTTTTCATTTTTCAACCTGTTCTTGAATGGTTTAAGCTAATGGGTTAGCAATGTCTTGGCTCAGTGGCTCAAACTTTTATTTTCTATACCCAGATACCTTAAATATGTATATATTGCTTAAAGGGCTTCTCAAGATGAGTATCAGGACTGCTGTACATTTCTGAAATCACTCTAAGCTTGGTCTTGTGTTCCACAAACTGTTTCATGACAGAACTGAAGTAGCCATAATCTAGAAACTAGATAATTACCAGTCCTAGTTCTCAAATGTTACGTCTTCTTTACTTGAAGCTGTGCAGCTGGCAGAACAAGTTAATACATCAGGCCATCATGGTTTTCTTATGACTGAATTTCAAATTACCTTTTCTTTTTGGTAATAAGAATACTTGTTGACCATTACAAAAAATGTATTTTAAATGCCTGCAATCAAGGTAATGTTACTGAGAACCTACTAATATTTGTAGCAAAGCCAAATAATACATTTTTTTGGCATTATGTACCTATTGCTGCTGCTACTGCTGCCTGCTCTTACGGGGGAAAAGCTGATTAGATCTGAAATCTGGGAAGATGCTGCTACTTCTAAAAAGCCTTACTTCCACTTGACAGGTAATAATGTGGAAGTCAGAAGCATTTAATTTTAAAGTTTCATGCCAGCTCAATTTTTTAAAAATCCATTGCTTTCTGCAGAAGAAAAATAAATGAATAAAGCACCCTCCCAAACTGTTGTACTTAGATGCACTGACGTTCCACCAGCCTTCCCGTGCAGAAACTCCTGGTAACCCAACCATGGTAGCCATGTCTCAAGATGTTCTTGGGGCTCTGCTGCTGCAGAAATCTTGGGTGTATTCTTGCCTAAGTGGATTCTTGTGGATTCTGGGCCTCAAAGGGGAATCTATAACCTTAGCTAGGGAATGTTGTATGGGTCTATGCTAAATGCCAGTAGGACAATATTAAATTGAACATGCGAGTGTACAGAAATGGTCTTTACTGACAATGCAATAACGTACTGATTAGGATACAACTACTGTGTGTCCTTCTATGCTTACAAACACGGAAATGTAATAGTTCTGACTCCTAATTTGTAAATGTTCAATAGTTTATAGATTAATAGTCTTAAATTTTATCCTGATGTAAAAAAAGTTTTAAATATATATTTTTATTCTTAACTATATTTTCCGTAAAGGCAAAATGATAATTTTGTACTCTATGCAAAATGTTGTTTGTGCAGTATTACTTTCACAGCGATGATTGTCTGTATATCTGTTTTCTCAAATACAACTTTTTAACTTTGTTGTTCATCTCATTATTTTAATAGGGCACTATTTCCACAAAGTAGGGCTTTTTTCTCAGCAGTTGTTAATATATTGATGGTACAAACTTCTGTGGTAACAATTGTGTTTACTTTTGATAGTGTTCTTTTTTTTTTTTCATCTGACAATTCCACTGAAATAAGTAGCTAGAATTTTAAGAATGTCTTTTAATTATAACTGAATGATGGTTTTATCAGGGGCTTATCCAGAGACATAGCAGGAGTTACTGGGGAAGTACAGTGTTACAAAGTGCACTCTGCTTTTGTCACTGCAGTTGCACTGCTTGTGTGTTATTTATGGAGAATGATTAGGAATATAAAATGTGGTTAATTTTTTCCTTAAGTGTGAATTTTTGACAGCATTACTTATTGGAAACTTACTTTTTTTTTTTAAACTCCCTCTTATACTTAAATAATTCAAACTCTAGATTAAATTTGATTCAGTAATAATTCTAATTGGTTGTAATAACTCTGGCTGTAACTGTTCCTGTAATTGCTTTCAGTCCCTCAGTTGCCTGGCGTGAAGTGCAACGCCTCACGTTCGCAGTGAGGTGGCATCATTCGTGGCGGGGAGGGAAGCAATTATCTGTAGTTAATTAACGACAGCAGGACGCTTTGGAGGCTGAGATCCTTCAGCCTGTTAATTGCCGGGCTCTGCCCGATGTTACCGCGGGGGAGCAGCCGCGGCCCCGAGGCCCGCCCCGCGCTCGGCGCCTCCCCGCTCGGGCGGCGGGGCCGTGGCAATGGGCGGCGCGTCCCCGCCCCTCGCTGCCGCGTGGCCTCTCGCCTCAAGATGGCGGCGCCCGTGGGGCCCGTGAAGTTCTGGAAGCCGGGTGAGGGCGGCGGGGCCTGGGCTGGGGGCGCTCCTCGGCCTCCTCTGCTCCCTGTGGCTACCTCTAGCCGCTGAGGGCTCCGTGCCCTCGGCCCGGAGGGAATTCTGGGCCCTGCGGGTCTGGGCTGGGTGGAAGGGGCGCTGGGGGAGCCGGGCCGTCCTGCGGCACCTCTCGGGGCGCTCCGTGGGCTGCCCGGCACCACACAGGCGGGGGCGGGCTGATGCGGCTCTGCGAGGGGCCGCAGAGGTGATGTGGGGCCGGTGCAGGGGGTGGCAGGGACAGCCTGGAGAAGGGGAGGCTCGGGGTGTGTCTCTGTGCACAAACGCCGGCTGCGGGGAGCAGGGAATGCTGGAGCAGGCACTTGGTGGTGGTGCCCAGTGACAGGGCAAGAGGCTTCTGAGCTTCTTAACTTCCCCAGGTGCACTGGGGCGTGGATAGCTATCAGAGGCATTGCTAACGGCTCTTCAGATTGGGTCAATAGGCTATGAATCTTGCTGGGCAGCTTTGAGAAGGGACTAACTGTTTTTAAACAGTGAGAGAAGCCCAAGCAAACACATCCTACAAAACAGGAGAAGCCTTCTCTTTGCTTTCAGACATTCCCAGTTGAACATGTAGCCAGAGATGGTACGTTCCTTTACCAAGATGAGGTTTAGTTTCAGGTTTGCTTAAGTAATTCAGTGGTTTTGGTTGTCAGCAGTTATATGTTAATTTGAAGCAGAAGTAAATCAAATTTCAATTACTAAGGTAGATACAGAGCTGAAGTGAGTGGCGTACCTCATAAGCTGACAAGGCTGAATGCTTATGCAGTTCATGTTAGTCAAGAGAAGTTCTGTTAAATGGCTGGCTGGCTTAAAGTCGCGAGTATACTCCTGAGATGGCTGTTGAATCTCCATCTGAGCTATTGCACAGAAGAAGAAAGGTCCCAAGACCTTGCTGTATACTTTTCCTGTGTGTTTTTTTTCCCCCGTTTATCTTCATTTAAAGATTCATATACGTATTCGAGAAAGATATTTCATTTGAAAGAACTTTTGCTTGTTTTATTGAATGCTTTTGATTATTTTCTTAGAAAAGTTGGTCTTTTGATGCATGCTGCTATCCATGATTCTCCTTTGTAAGGAACGTACTGATTTTGGCAGTACTGTGATGCAGCTGACAGAAGCGTGTTCTTCCTGTTAAAATTATGTCATTTAGGTACAGAAGGTCCTGGTGTCAGTGTTTCAGAGGAGAGGCAGAGTCCTGCTGAGAGCAGTGGTGTAACTATCATCTACAATCCTTATGCTTCCCTTTCTATTGAACAACAAAGACAAAAGCTGCCTGTTTTTAAGGTACAGAAGTTCTTTTTGGAATACTAAATCTGTTGTGTGGTGCCTGGCTTTTATGTTTTTGTTTTGAGAAAGCAGCATAGAAACATTTTACAGCATACAGCAGTAGTTGCATTTCCTTTATGCAGGATATTTCCTGCAAAAGTTTATTACCTTAATGCAAATCTACAGGCTTTGTAGATTTAAGTTGCTATATGTTGTACGTATAATGCTTGTAAATTTCAAAGTATGATTTAACTTTTGACAGTAAGTACTTTGTAAAATGAATTTACTGTGTCGTTATATAACTACTGTAATGTTAATTTATTATTTTTGTACAAATCTGTTTTTGAGATTAAAATGTCATCTTTCAGCTAAGAAATCACATACTTTATCTAGTGGAGAACTATCAAACTCTGGTGATTGTTGGGGAAACAGGATGTGGGAAATCAACGCAAATTCCACAAGTAAGTGTGCATTCAGCTTGGTAAAATCAAATGTTCCCTCAGGGAATTTTACATGAAATGTTAAAAGAGCATCCCTGAACTGCACTGTAGGAGTGGGAATTTACCAGTGCTTTTCTGTGTGTGTGAACAAAAGGAGAGAAAAATAAAGCTTAATTTTGCATAGCAGGAGCTGATATATCTGTAATACAAAGCCTTCTTTCGCTACACTGAAGGACCACACGCAACAAGATTATGCTGGTACAAATAGTAGTTACTGTGCTATATGTAGTAGGTGTCCTTATTCTGTCAGACTTAAGTTTAAAATGTTGTAGAGAATATGTTTTTGAGTAGGAAAAAAGGTGCAGGTTTCTAATGAGCTTTGCTCTTGGAGATTTTTCAAGTATATATTTCTGTATTTTCTTAAAACTTTCTCTGTTGTGACAGGAATGAAGGAAGTCCAAGAATATGCAGAAGTTAGTTCTTGGGTTATGATGAATGTCATCTGTTCCAGTGTGAGCACTGGTCTTGTGCTGCTTAGTTTTGTTTTCCTCAAAGAGGTTATAAAATAAAGAGAAAAGAAAAAAAAATCAGATTAATACTTGAGACCCAAAGAACTGCTTTAAGAATGCTTTCTGGAAGCTAATGTGCTTAGGAAGTAATATGGTAATATGTTGTTTTTAATGGTGTGATTAATAATGCACAAAATCTACAAGTGACTGATTTCCTAGGGTCATACATCATTTTGTGTCAGAACTAGGAAGAAATGTAGAGTGTGGAGAACCAACACCTTGCTGTAATCACAACCCAGGTGACTCATTTCTTGTCCTTCTTATTGGTTTGCAGTACCTAGCAGAAGCTGGCTGGACAGCTGAAGGAAGAGTTGTTGGGGTGACACAGCCTCGTCGAGTTGCTGCTGTTTCAGTGAGTTTCTCCCCAGTTTTTTCACTTTATTGTCATTATAACCTCCGATTTCTTAGCAGTTTTGCTGAAAGGCAGGAATGACAACTCTGTGAGCTCCTGAGTGAATAGACTTTTCTGCTCATCTTCCTTCCAGAATTGCTGGTGCTATATGCTGAATTCAACCAGATTAGTAGGTCTTGCCAAAATTCCAATCCCAGAATTGCAGAGGTAAAAGCTTAGAAATAAAATTGAGTTGCATCAGCAGAACTGTACAGGGAGTTAGGACTGTGCAAGGTTGAGCTGTGTTTGACTCTCAACTAGAATAACGCTTGCATAACCCCTAACTGCTCTCTGAAAGTAAAGTAGCGATGCAAATCTGTGTGCAGTAACATCGCCAGTAGAAGAAATGGGAGGTGGTGTACCTCTTTTTAGCAGTTCATACCTGATTTTTTTCTCTTTCTATAGAAAACTGAGGTGCCTTTTTGTAATCCCCATTTTGCCTTTTTTTTTTTTAATTAACGGCATGAAACTGTAACTGCAGTACATCAGCATATGTCTCTTGTAAAAATGTAGAAGATTGAGCAGTTGTCTACCCGGCTGTATCATCTCATCCAGCGGTCTTTGGCTAGATCCACTGCGGTTAAGGAAACAGTCCCTAGCAGTGAGCTGCGTCTTGGGCTTTGGGCAGTCTGCCTGCAGTGTCCTTCCTTTTCCCCTTCATAGGACATTCATCTGACATTGGATGGTTCTACACAAGATGTTGCATATACTGCAATGACTTCTCCGGGCAAACTTATTTCTCTTTTCCCTTTTCTCTCTTAGCATGTTATTTTTAAGGCTAAAATAGGATTACTCAAGTAGCGCTTAGTATATAGTCACAGTAGGATTTTTCTTTAAGAATGTTGCAAACTGCCTGTGCTATATGGCAGTTGCAGGGAGATGAGAGACACTGATGGTGATTTATTACTTGAATTTAAACTGTTTTTTTTTTTTTTAATTTTAACCAGTTTGCTTACCCGCTTTCTCAGCTAGGCTATGGAGGCTGTCAGAAGTGAAGAGCAGTAGTTGCACAGACATAAAGTGTAGTTTAGAAATTCCTGAAGTTCTGCTTGCATAACTCAGGCTGACAGTTATCCTGAAGGCTTGCCTGAAAGTGAAGGAGTGTTAAGATTCCAAGTGAAAATGAATTTGTTGCCTACCAGTATGGTTTAGAATGTCATTCGAATGACTGAAGATAGCTTGCTGTTGGAATTTAAACAGAACTAATGTTTGTGTTCTGGATTTTTGTGTTTTTTGCTTTTAAATGTCTTCTGCAATTTGCTGAAATCATAATCTGATAATACATAATATTCAGTAGGATAAGTCTAAGTGATTCAAGATTTAGCTAAATGAGCTCTTGGCTTAAAACTGGCCCAGAGCTCTACTGTTCCAAAAATTGTTGTTGCTTTTAATTATTCTGCCATTTTTCTGTCTGAATTCTGCATTATGAAATGGAGAGTAGCATCTTCATGTAAAAGAAAAAAAAAGTCTGAATAAGTTCAGGGACAGATTAGCTTAACTGATGACTTTTTTCTCTGCATGCTATGTGCCTGTCCTCTTTGCATGCTGTGTTCTTAAACTGCATTCCCACAATTGCAGGTATGGAGTCCTTCCCCAGCTTTGTGACTGATTGAGGGCCGCTTTTGTAGGTCTCTCAGAGTCCTTATCACAAAAAAGTACTTCTGTAGCTTTTCTAAGTGGAAGCAGTGTGAAACAGATTTAAGTTGTTCTGAAACATCTTAAAAGTATTTACCAGGTCTATATTAGGCATGCACTGTGGTGTGAAACAGAATTCTGTATTTCATTAAGAACAAGTAGTTCTTTAGAAGCAGTAGCTCTATTCCTGTTTTAATGCCAATTCCCTATGGACAAAACGATGACAGAGTGAAGTTTGCTGTGAGCTGTCTCTTGTTTATGCAGATCTCTTTTCTCAGGTCGCAGGCCGAGTTGCTGATGAAAGGGGTGCAGTGTTGGGTCATGAAGTTGGATATTGTATTCGCTTTGATGACTGCACGGATCCCCAGGCTACAAGAATTAAGGTGAAACAGTATGTGGTTCCTCTGGAAAGGTTAGCTGAAACTCTTAAAGTACTTTTGCAAAATTAATGAGAACCTTGTAATGCCCAGTAAAGAGAACAGGTAGCGTTCCTGGTTTCCGGGTGGGTACCCCAAGAGTGTGCTTAAATGGTTGTGGCACTCCAGACCTTACTAGAACGTGCTGTATTCTGCTGGTCTGGCAGCCGCCTTTTTAAAAGTAAAGATTTTCAAGCTAGTTGCTAGCTATTGATACGGTGCTAGTGTGACCTGATACACCACTCAAAGTCATAGTGAAAGGCTGCAGTGAATCAAAGCTCAACTATTCTCACCACCCTAAAAATAGATTTTGATTAAAAGTGCAAATAAAAGGGAAGATGAGCAGGCTAACTGAGAGTAATTTAATATGGATTAAATAGCGAGCTTTGCAGCTGTTCCTTAGCCCTCTGAGCAATATTTTGCTTCTGTAGTGTACAGACGAGAGTTTGCTTTAGTTACGTTGGAAGAGGAATGAGGGTGAATGAGAATTTAGTCTTTTAATTTTTATTTTTCTGAGACTAATAGCAGTTTGAAAGAGATAAAGATGTTTATTCATTTTTGATGATGATGATTCACCATTTGGGGTTGGAAATCTGGAGATTTTTACCTTGACAACAAGCTTTTGCCCAATTCAAAGTCAAAGTTGGAGTCCTCAGTCAAACTCTGCTTGATGGCTATGTGAAGCTGGTTTGTTTCCACTGGCTAGTTAAGAAGAAATTACTAAATTAACATGTTGTATTTTGTTGGAATGTTAAGGCTTGTGTTCTGGTCAGATGCCCAATTGCCGTTAAGTAGTTTACTTTGAGAGAGTCAAAACTGGACTGACATGGAGAATGTTATCTGTAGAGGAGATTGTCATGTTACAGACGAGTGTGAAGAAACTTCTGTTGCAGCGTTCCATTGCTTCCAGTCCATTATATTTTCATTGTGAAAACAACTCACTTTCAACAGTTCAATACTGATTCAATACCAATCTCTCTGCTTATCTCCAGGCTAATACTCAGAAATAGATTTGGCTTCTGTAGCTGGAAGTAATTCAGCTTAATAGATCATTAGAAAATGAAAGACAAGTAAAACTTCAGGCAAAAAAACATTCATATTAAAAAATCACATGGGTAATTAGGACTATCTGTTAGGGTGTGTGTTGTTCATTTGTTTGTTTTTTAACATTTTTCTTTGCATTCACTTTTAGTTCCTAACTGATGGTATGCTGGTGAGGGAGATGATGGCTGATCCTCTATTAACAAGATACAGGTAAAGAAACATGGAATGATGCTTGCTGAAGTGTGACTTGTTAGACAGTGTGTTTTTTTTTTCTAGGCTGAGGTATGATAAGTTAAATAAAAAGATGTGAAAATTATTCAGGAGATTGAATTCTTTATGTTGTAAAGACTGTTAGAAAATCAACTGATCATCGCAATGCCAAACCCAGCAGGATTTGGTGCTGCAATTTTTGGAGCAAAACATAAATGTACCTTGTGGAGTCTGAACTGATTCATACACTAGTTTTAAACTCTTTTTCTTTCTTACGCTAATAATAAATAATAAAAAAAAAAAAACACAGGCTTATTCTAAAAAAACCTATGCAGTATAGTGAAGATAAACCTTGCTTCTTGCACCCCTTTCTGGAAAAAACAGCCTGAATAAAGAACATTGTGTATGTACCACATGCATTAGCTACTTTTCCCCTCCCATTTTGCTTCTGTTCTCTTTTTTTAATCTCCTCAGTTTTCTAGGAGGCTGTAAACACTAATAAGCCAGAAACAAATTTCAAACAATGGTATTTCATAGAACACAGGAAGATAGAGATTCTAGTGTTAATCTAACCATTTCTAAAATCTTATCTTTCTGCTTTATTCACAGCGTTCTCATGCTGGATGAAGCCCATGAAAGGACTCTCTATACAGATATTGCCATTGGCCTACTAAAAAAGGTTATTTTTTTTTAGTGTCCTCTAACCTTTTTCATTGCAATTGCTTTTGCTAGACCTCTGGTCTTGATGGCTGATTAGAGGACCCATTTGAGAGAGGGAGATTTCTAGTTCCTCATTTATCTTACAGCCTGTTGTACATGATACATCTGACACTCGGGTTGCTCTGTTTCCTCCCTGTAAGGCTGGCTTTTCTCTTTATGTGGTAATAGCAAAAAGACAATCTTGGTTCTGCTGATGATGATCGTGTGAAGTAATCTCACGGGGAGCTGGTGACTTTCAATCTACTAAGGATCTGACTACCACCAGAAATTAAGAGTAAACTGTGATTACAGACTGAATACCCCCAGTTGTTTTTTACTCTTAATTATATAAAGCTCCACACGCAGTTCTCTTGTTGATGCTCTAAAACTTGCTTCTAGCCTTATACCTCAGAAAATAATTTTTACTCTGGATGTTTTTGCTCTCTTTGATACTAGATTCAAAAGAAGCGTGGGGATCTTCGACTGATTGTGGCTTCAGCCACCTTGGATGCAGAGGTATCTCTCTCAAATTTCGTTTGTAATGAAGTGACCTGAAGTGGCAGCTCCACCTCTGTTTATATACAGCTGATCTTCTGTGCTGCTTTCTTCTTGTGAAGTATTGCTTCTGTTTGAGTGGTGAAGGGGGGAAGGAATGCAGGAAAAAAAATCTGCTACAGTTAGGTTGCTGTATTTGCTTTACGTATTACATTACCAAATTTCTTTGGAAGTAAGTTTAAATATGAATATGTTTTTCGTATATTCATGGCTTTTTTCATCTTAGTGGCATTGTTGTGTAAAAAGATGTTTTTTTGGCTTAATCTAATCTAGTAAGAGACATTGGTTTAGTTCTGTTTTACTGATAGCAATAATTTGATACAACCATAGACCATTAAAAGTAAGTGACAGACAAGGAGGTTTTATTTCAGTGAGAAATAAACTCTGTGATTGACTTGCAGCCTCTGGGAATTTATCTAACTTACTAAAAATGTTATAGTTTAACGTTGAGTAAGAACAGAAAATTTCTCCTAGATCAGAGCAGCAGTTTATCCAGCACAGTGATCTGTCTGGTGCAGCAGCTGCAGCACTGAGAAATGCTATTTAGGGAGATCCCGTCCGTTTGCTGTGGGTCCGTTTTTTTTGAGCTGCCTCAACATCCACAATGGTTGTAATAGGGTTTTTAGACAGTACATTCCTGCTGTTTCCTTCTAGCATTTGTTTGTGGACCTGCCATTTGTTAATTTGTCTTTGAATCTGCTTGTTGAATCTGTAAGTCTCCGTGACCTCATGTGAGAGCAATTTCCAGAAGTTTGCCGCCTACTATTTAATGAGATGCTCTTTTAAATATGCTAGGTCGATCAAGTGCCTCCTAGTTCAAGTAGTATGGGATTTTTCAAACAAAAAGAAGTTTCCTCTCACCTTTGATTTTGTAAACCTCAGCTGTGTGCTTTCTGTTCCCCAGGCAGAGTCCCAGCCTTTTCAGCCTCTCCTCGTAAGACAGCTACTCTGTCTCCTTTATCGTGTTCATTGCTTTTCTCTGTACTTCTCTGAACTCCACTATATCTTTCATGAGCTGTGGTGGTGAGAGCTGCATCTAGCACTGATGTAGGTGTACTGAGACTTCCTTTAGTGACAAATACCATATGCAATAAACAGCGATAATATGCTGTGCTTTGGTAGTACTTACAATACTGTGTATTCTATACGTTACATTAGAGAACATGACAATAGTCTGCCTTTGCAGTGAATGTAAAGTACTAGTAATTTAACTCATACTAACTAGTGACTGTATATACATTTGTTTAAATACAGAGTTTGTGGTATCTCTTTGATTTGAGATGGATTATTTGTGTTCTTGCTGTTCACTCGTTACTTATTTAAATATTACATGGTGATAAACTTAAAATTTATGGAAGTGTCTCACAACACAAGTCCCAAACTTACATAAATCAGCTTAACTCTGCTTTTACAAAGTGAGATGTTGGTTTTCAGTGGAAACGGTAAAATTTACTTATCCAAAAATATAGGCGAGAATGTGCAAGCCTCACTCAAACTTGTAAGAACAATAATTTCTATGTTTTACTTAGCTTCGGTAGATCCAGAAAAAAGATTATACATCTACTTTTTCCAGTGCCTGAATCCCAACCAGAATATAAGGCAACAAAATCATTTTTTTTTATTTAGTACTTTATTAAAAGACTGTCGAATTTGTGAAGAATGTATTCAAGTAATAGTATTTTGACTTCTTATTGTCTTTAGGTTTTTCCCTCACTTCTTTGAATTTATCAAACTGAAAGCGTTTGTCTTTATTTTAATGTAGAAATTCAGGGATTTCTTTAATCAAAATGACACCGGTGACCCCAGCAAAGATACCAGTGTGATCCTTACTGTGGAGGGGAGGACGTTTCCAGTGGACATCTTTTACTTACAGAGGTGTGTTTCTCTTTGATCTTCTCAGTGATGATTAGGAGAGTGTCTGACCGTGGTGTCATTTTGCTTAAGTTAAAAGTCAGAAACACAAACCAGCAGTAAGGAGGTGTAACATTTGATTTGGCAAACAGAGCTGTTCTTTCAAAATATTTTCATAGCCTTCATACCAAGAAATTAAGGATATAAGTGTAGTGTTGTTTTCAGATTGAATGAATCTTCTGGTTTTGTGAAGAGCAGGAACATAAGTACAAAAGTGATGAAACAGTGAAAGCTGTGGACAAATTGAAGGGTCTTTTCTTCATCCATCAGTTTCATTTTGCAATAAATGCATATAGCCTCTCAAAAGCCCCCGAAGTGGAAATCGTTAAAACAGAATTCTCAAAAGAACTTTCTAACTTGCGTACATGAATTCACATTTGTACAACCAGCTCTGGTCATGTCAGTTCGCTCTGGGGAGATGCCACAGTTCTCGGATGTGTTTGGGAACATGTCTAATAAATGGTAAATTGATCATATGAAAAATATGGTAATAGCATGTGTAAATCCTTATGGTTATATTTCTTTTCTTAGAGCAGGCCCGTGGTCGTAGCTGAGTTATACATTTGAAGTAAACACTTGCATATTTGCTTGGAAAAACAGCATTAAAAAAAGCCCTTGAAATGGTGGGATGTTGCTTACAGCAGCAGAACACATGTAGAAAGACTTTTTTTTTTTTTAAACTCACATTGGTGTCAAGGAAACAAATGAATTGTCAAAGGCTGATTCCAAAGAACACATCCTGAATTAAATGTTGTGCATGTGATGTGCAGTGTCCAAAAGCTAGCTTTTTATTCTACTCTTACATAAGTGAGGCATCTGTATTTACTTTTCTACTAACATCTCTGCTATTTTTTCTCCCCACAGTCCTGTTCCAGACTACGTAAAATCAACTGTGGAAACTGCAATGAAAATTCACCAGATGGAGAATGATGGTGATATACTGGCATTTTTAACTGGCCAGGTATAGACAAAAGCAATTTTTTTTGCTTTACAGTGCTGTATTATTGGGTTTGCAAAGTCTCTCCATCTTTCCCTAGCTGTGCTTACTTTACAGTTGTTAAGGATGATGAACCTTTCTGGGTCAATGGGAGCAGAATTAGGCCAGTCCCAAGGACTTTCAGAAAATGTAATTAGGTCTGAATTTATCAGAGCTAGTAATGGATAATGTTTTCCCTTGTTTAATGCTGTATGGTTATGGCCTTGTTGATATGCGGAACAGCTTGTTTCTTGGTGCTAGTCACACCTACAAAGTTGTTAAAATTGACAGTGAATGATCATTAATAGGGCAAATGGAATTTTCATTTTTTAGGCTTGAAATCTGAAGTCTATGACAGAAAAACAAATTGCTATGAGGTCTGCTAGTCTCTTTTGCTCTGTTTGTGCCCGTCAGCTCACTTTGCAGCCCAGAAGAGTGAATGGGAGGTGGCTTATCATTCTTCCAGTACAGAGCAAGCTACCTTGAATAGCTTCACTAGCATCTTGCATGTTTCTACAAGAAAGTTTTCATCCCCGTTATTGATTCAACTTTGAAAAAGTGAATTTAATATATGATAAGGCAAAGTCTAAACATTTTGTTGTCTGTATTTTTTGAGTGAGATGCCACAGCTGATCTCTGAATGTAATCTCTGAGAACATGTGAGGATAGGTGTTAATGCTGGTACTGTGTCATACCTCATCAAGATCCACAGCACAGTCAAAATATGGCTTCTCATTTTGCTCTCTCACGCGTTGAGATGCACAGAAAAACAGGCCTACTTCCTCCTTATTGAGCTTTGTTCAGTCCTTCCTTTGCGATTTTTCTCATGTATTTGTGAAGGAACACTGTTTCGAATAAATGGATATAAATATTTTATATAAATATATATTTCATATAAATGGCAATTAATATGAGAATATTTAAAAATTGAGGGAGCTATTCATGTGGTCCTGGATTTTGAACAACTAAAACTATATTAGGATTATTTTTGTGGTTTTTTTTGTACAGGTGATAGCTGTATGATACTGAAGTGAAAATTCCCACATGCCCTTTTTTGTCTTGCTGTGGTTCTAGGAGGAAGTGGAGACTGTTGTTTCAATGCTTATAGAACAGGCTCGGGCCCTTTCTCGTACTGGAATGAAAAGACACCTCCGTGTTCTCCCCATGTATGCTGGGCTGCCTTATCCGGAGCAAATGAAGGTGTTTGAGAGAGTTTCTCGCAATGTCAGGAAGGTACGGTTGTAATTTATGTCTTCATTTCTACCACCCAGAAGGGTGTCTGTGTTTCACAGGTACCATATATAACGTTCACATCACAAGACTATTGTGAACTTCTATGGATGAAGATTTTTTGCATCTCCTGATAGTGCCTGTCATTTTCACAATGCGAACCGTAATCATGTTCTCTGGCTTCCCTTTTCATCTTCCATTGTTCCTAGATAAGTTAGCTCTAGCTCTCCTGTCTACTTCAAATCCTGAATTTTTAAGAGCTGTTTTACATGCCGTGTGTGTCTGTATCCACTTGCAGCTTTTGCTTATATCCAGTTGCAGCTTCTTACACCCTGAAGTCTTCTGCTTTCACCTGTTTTCTTTCCTTTCTGTGGACTGTCTATGTCTATTTTCTATTAGTAAAGGAAAAACTAATGACAGTGGGTAAATGCTCTATTTTCACTTAAGAAACAAGTTAAGACTTGCTTGGCTTACATAGAAAATGCTTTGTGTTGACTTCTGAAAGTCTTGTTTGGATGTTTAAACATCACAGAACTGTCATCCAATTGGTCGCAATTATTAGTGCTTAGGCAGAGCCTGTGTTGGGGCTGAGATAAGCTGACAATTACACAGGGATGAGTTGTTATACTTCTTGTGCCTTCTGGAGTCTAATGAGTAAAACTGTTCATCTGATGTTGGAAAACATTGAGAGATAAATACTTATTTTGTCTTCAGGATATGTCAATTAATTGCCAAGACTTACTTTTTTTTTATTTTCAGGTGAAATAAGGATTAAAATTCCCCGTCAGCAGGGAGCAATTATTTTTTAATATTTTAGGACATCTCTGCAGGAATACTGAACGTGGAACAATGAATCAACTCTGCCCCCCTCTTATCTCCTGCCCTGCATGAGTGTTACAAGTAACAGCTCACTATAACTGAGAAGCAGAGAGAAGATATTCTAGTTCACTACATAATAACATTCAATTTACAGTCAGATAATGGTTTTCTTTGTAAACGCAGCCAAGTTCTACTGCTTTTATGAAGGGAGAATAAATCTGACTAAGAAATTAATTGTGGAACTGTAAAACACTGGACTTACTTCAAGTTGACAGCTATTTCTGCTGCGTCTGCTGTATCTTTTTTAACTGCAGTGTGTGTTGATTGAAACTGTTGTATTTGAGATCTTTCAATCTCAAATGGAGGCTTGTATTTCAGTCCTGGTGCACTGATGGTAGCTTGACAGTGTAATGGAAATTGGGGCATTTCACGGTATCCTCCTTGTGTTCATATCTGCAGGTGATAGTAGCCACCAACGTTGCTGAGACTTCTATCACAATTCATGGAATTACATTTGTAATTGATTGTGGTTTTGTGAAGCTTCGGGCTTATAATCCAAAAACAGCCATTGAATGCCTCGTGGTGGTACCAGTGTCCAAAGCGTCAGCTAATCAGAGAGCAGGGCGTGCCGGCCGGAACCGCTCTGGAAAATGTTACAGACTTTATACAGGTCAGTAATTTGTGTAGGGAAGATGAGTCTGCTGGTATGACTTGCATTTTGTTTTAGCATTAGCTAAAGGGGAACAAAACTGCATTTTCTTCTTTCAGCAAGAGATAGAAATTTCCCTTGATTATTCCTTTGGCATATTTAAAAGCGCATTGTTTGTACGTGCTAAGCATTGGAAACTGAATCGTTTTTATGAAACAGAAATACAAACTGATCAGGGAAAGTGCAGGGAGGTTGTATCAGTATTTCAGGCTTGCAATTGCTGACAGCTTTCAGAGTGACAAGTTTACTCATTTACCTTTCTTGGTTAAAAAAGAAAAAAAACTTCTGTTTTGGTTTCTGAGGATTTGCTTCGCATATGACACTCTCCACTGTGACTAAAGTCCCCTTTAGACTGTGTGTCTAATAAAGGATTCATCAGATGGTTGAGGAAAACTTCCTTATGCGGTCTCTTTTTCAGAGCAATAGGTGCTAACCCCAAATGCCGTCCTGAATTATTTAGGCTGGCACTGTAGAAAAATAAGTATTACAAATGAATCTGTCAGCCACCTGGCAGTGTTCAGAAAGCTGCAATCCAACTGTCTCTATTCTCAGCTGTTTAATGAGAAAAGGCTTTACAGTTGAGCACAGTAGTAGCTTATGTGCCTGATGTTCTCTCTAGTTCTACTGCAGCTTTGAGGCTTATATCTTTTTGCAACATACATGTGCTTTCCAGCACTTGCCACATCAAACAAAGACGTGACTTATTCCCTAAATTTGTGTGTCCAGTGAAGAACCGAGAGTTAATGTAATTGCTTTTGCTTTAAATTTAGCAGACATTTTAATGGACGAGAGCCTGCAGACTAAAGCAAATGCTTAGTAAATTGTTGAGATTAATAATTTGTCATTAGGTCTGGGTGATACTGTTAAAATACATCTGTGTGAGATCTGCTTGCATTTCACGAGGTAGGTGTTTGGATGTACTACAGAGCATTTTTCTTGCTGATACATCTTATTAAAAAAAAAAAAGTTATTTCATAGTTGTCTCTCGCATGTGTGGTCCTTGCATCTTTGAAACAGAGCACCTTTTCCCATATTGGTTTGCAGTATTTTTCCATGTGGAACTGTAGAGCATTGTTTAAGAATTCAGGTGATACCACCGTGATCTCTTACGACATTTGTAGTGGCACTGAGCACTTTTACTCTGTAGGTGGCCATGATGATACTGCGTCTCAGGATTAGTCAGCCTGTGTGGTTTTAGTGCTCCTGTCAACATAATCTCTTACATGACTATACTTAAGTTATTTTTGTGTGCCCCAGAGATGGCCTAATGATGAGTGTTTTAAGAAACATTAAAGAAAAAAATAATAAATAAAAGGTGCACTGACTGGACCAAAGTACAGAAAAGGTAAGCTACCTTTGTCTTAGTAAAGGTATGAGAGAGACCAGAGATAGAGGAAGTTTCTGTCGGGACATGAAAAATAAGTGAGGTATTTCTTGTCTTGATTTGGGGTGAGTTTAGCATAGAAATGTGTCTCTGCTGCCTTCTGTAATGCAGAAGAGATGGATAGAGAGGTTATGGGGGTTTTGACCTTACATGAAGTATTTCTCCAGGCTTAGAATTTATAGTAAGTATGCCTTTAAAAAAAAAAAAAAAGGCATTGCTGAATAAATTGTTTTTCAATCCTTAGT
Organism: Anser anser; assembly: GCF_964211835.1. NCBI lineage: Eukaryota > Metazoa > Chordata > Aves > Anseriformes > Anatidae > Anser > Anser anser. The sequence goes on from NC_139737.1 coordinate 13,200,943, forward strand.
CATTATTTTCAATACACTTTTTAAAACCTCATTGACTTGAATAGTTACTAAAAATAGTATTTTTATATTGAGAACGTTTGTTTTGAACTTTTCCTTGTCCCTTTTTCAAAATCAAAGCTTTTTTTATAGTATTATATCAAACTATTGGAAGAAAAATAAAGTATTTCCAGATTTTTATGAAGAATTTACATTTCCAATTGAAACGTGGGTCAAGTACAGAATCACCAGTGTAGATAAAACAGAATTTTCACATTAAAGTAATTTTAAATACAGTAATTAGAGAAACATCATCTTTGAGTTAGTTGTTTTAACACCTGTTTGGTCTTTCAAATTCAATTTTAACTTGAAATGGCTGCTTGAAATGCTGTCATGTTGGCTTGCCCAAGGTAAGAGTTGAATCCCAAATGGCTTTGTTTTCTCCTGCAACAGAGGAAGACTTTGAGAAGTTGCCAAAGTCCACCATTCCTGAGATGCAGCGCAGTAACCTTGCACCCGTCATCTTGCAGCTGAAGGCTTTGGGAATTGACAACGTGCTCAGGTTCCCCTTTCTTTCAGTGAGTCCTGGACAATGGAGCCTGTCATCTTTCTTTAGTGAGAACAGATATTGTGAGATGACTTGCTGGTAACCCATAGAACCATTAACCAGTAATTATTGCCCTGTTAATTTGGAAAGCATGCCTCATTGCCTACTATCAGGCAGTAAAATAGCTTTGTGGAAATCAGCTAGTACAAGTAATGTGTGTGGCAACTTAGAAATAACGACTGTTTGTATTCTGGAGTTTGCTGTTAGAAGTGCTGAGAACAGCTTGGGAAGAAAAACACATTAAGGTTCTGCAAAACTAACTAGTTGTTCTACACTAAATTTGTAGGGGGAAGAGAAATATCTACAGAATTAAATCTGTCTCATTAAAAAGAGCAGTACCAATTCTTATATTTCTGTGAAGTTTCTAGCTACTCTTATATTGGTAACTAAATCTGATATGATAGCATTAAAAGAGAAAGTTAAGAAACAATTGTTAAGGCAGTCGCTTTTGGATAAAGAAAGTTTGCCTTTTCTAGCTTGGCCTAATTCTGTATGCTGATAGGATCTTGAGAGTGTCATAGTAATTATGATGAGCCTGTTGAGATGGATTTGGCTTGCAGCACTGGTGGTTAATGGAAAGCTGACAGGAAGAGTCTGAGAACTCTTTTCATTTTGCTTAAGAAAGTAGATAATTAGAATGTAATGATTTTGTGGAAGAATTTTTGTGAAAATTCATTTGTTCTGTGATGATAACTTTAAACAATTTGTGTTTTTTCTTCACAGCCACCTCCTGCACAGTCAATGGTACAAGCTTTGGAATTGCTGTATGCTTTAGGAGGTGAGAATATACTTTGCCTTACTTAATTATCTTACAGAAGTTATGAAAAACATTGTTAATTTGGATTTGGTGATTGGATGGATGTTAATTAAGTTTGCTTTTGAGAACAGAGTAAGAGAAATAGCAGATTTGACCAGTGAAAGATTTATTTTTTTTATTTTTAATTTTTTGAAAAGTATTTCAGCTTCCTGAATTTACTTTCTTTTACTGTAAGGTTATTTTACACAGGTAAGCAAGCAAATAGCAGCAGTAACTTTATGGGAACAACTAGAAATCGGTTGAATGGAGTATAAAACTAGAATTTAACCGTCTAAAAGTGTACTTTGTAGCTATCTTCTGCATATTGCCTTGTACTTTCATGAGAAGAATCAACTATTGAGAAGTTGTGGTAGTCTGGGAAAGTTCCCACTGACTGGAAGAGGGGAAACATAACCCCAGTTTTTAAAAAGGGAAGGAAGGAAGACCTGGGGAGCTACAGGCCAGTCAGTCTTACTTCTGTGCCTGACGAGATCATGGGACTGATCCTCCTGGAAACCATGCTAAGGCACATGGAAAACCATGAGAGTATAAGTCAAAGTAATTTTTTATTAGTTACTTAATAGAGTATCTTTTTATAATATTTTCTAAATTACTATTCATAGCATATTCTCAAATTTGGTAGAGGTTAAACGTGTTCGTCTTGGTTTGTATTTGTTACGCTCCTGTTGAACACTGCTAACATTAAAATCACACTCTAGCAATAGTTTTATACACAATTTTCAGTTTTGTTGCGGTTAGCAGAACGTATGTCATCTAATTTTATCAGAACACTTTTCTGACAGCTATTTAATCTTTTTGAGTGCAACCAACTTAAAGCAAAACAAAAATTTGATGCAAGAACAAGTAATCAAAATGAAAGTCTGCTCTACTTCTTAACTACAAATACTAAGTTAACAGTATTTGCTACATAATGTAAACATTAGGAAAAAGGTAGTATAGAAGAGGCTGTAAAGTTTGGAAGCTTCTAGACATTTGGGGCTGTTTTTACGTCACTTACAAATGCCATGTTGTAACTTGTGGCAGTCAGCACAATTCTTATTCTCATGGAACTGTAGCTCTCTTGGCTGTGATTTTGTTCTGTGCTGATTCATTTCCATCTTGTGAAGGAAGGTTTCACTCAAGGCACTTGGCTCTTGGCAGCCATTTCGAGCTTGGAACAAGCGCCTGCACACTGGCTCCAAAGTGTGTTGCAAGGATGAATTTGCAGCCAAAGCCACCTTAGGGAATTGGAGAGGAAAGATCAATAAACTCACTGATTAGCTGTTTGATGTTTTGGCAGAAGTGTTATGCTCATGGTAGGTTCACAGGAAAGTGTAGAGCTGTTACTTTGTTGGCTGTCCAGCTTTTGTAGCAAAGCAGAGAAGCACTGATGTTGGTGTCTGAGATGGAAAGGAATGTATGTGCGTGATATAGATTCACTCTCAAATTTTTGCTGAAGTTTAAGGTTTTCAGTGGCTTACTATAGATTCTTTTTATTTATTTATTTTTTAAGTTGCAGAGGTGAAGCTGCCCAAGAGTTTGCAGGTGCAGTCAGGAATAAAACTCTTACGCAAGTATGAACATGTGTTTCATCATTTGCATTGTAACAGCATGCAAATGTGCAGTTTAGGGTCAGGACCCTATTGTGCCAATGCAGTGCCAACAGAGAAACATGTGCAGAGCAAACGCTGTTAAGGCTGAGATAGTTCTGTTGGATAAACACATCACTGTTCTCAGACCGATTATTTTTACAGTGATGCAAACAGATTACATCAGGAGCAGCTCTTAGCCTTCTTTGATGCCCCTTTGAAGGTCTCAGTTGTCAGCTGGTGTAAGTTTTAAGTATAATTTAGGGGAATACAGATAAGTAGGCAAAAAGTGACTTAATTTTCAGCTTTACTTCAGATCCAGGATTTTGGTGAAGATTTGTGTAAGTTATTGCCTATCAGAAATGACCACTCCAGCTAAGCTTAAAATAACTTTGTCTCCTTCAGCCCATCACGTTACTAGTGATTGTTACTTGAAGCTTAATGACAAGACTCTTGAATACTTTCTGCTGAGCGTGTTCAATAATAATCTTAGCAATATCTTTATCTTTAAGCAGAGCTCTGATTTATTTGGTTTATATTCAGGCGTATTGCTACAAAGGCATCTGTGCACAAGCTGTATATATTCATGCATAATTGCTTTGAGATTTATAGAATTCAACAGAAACCAATGGATTATGGCTTGATGTACCTGTAGAAAGTTAAAAAGATGTTAATTTCTCCTTTTCCATACTTGGGAACTCAGTTAAATATCTCTAAATGAAGGGCTACTTATTCTAAGATATTAAATTGCAGAGAAATCTGGACAGATTGGAGAGCTGGGCGATCACCAACCGCATGAAGTTTAACAAGAGCAAGTGACGGGTTCCGCACTTGGGAAGGGGCAACCCTGGCTATACGTACAGACTGGGCAACGAGGCGCTGGAGAGCAGCCCTGCAGAGAGGGATCTGGGGGTTGTGGTTGACAGCAAGTTGAATATGAGCCAGCAGTGTGCCCTGGCAGCCAGGAGGGCCAACCATATCCTGGGGTACGTCAAGCACGGCCTTGCTAGTCGGTCGAGGGAAGTGATTGTCCCGCTCTACTCTGCGCTGGTGCGGCCTCACCTTGAGTACTGGGTGCAGTTCTGGGCACCAACAGTACAAAAAGGATATTGAACTGTTGGAGAGTGTCCAGAGGAGGGCGACGAAGATAGTGAAGGGCCTAGAGGAGAAAATGTATGAGGAGCGGCTGAGGTCACTTGGCCTGTTCAGCCTGGAGAAGAGGAGGCTGAGGGGAGACCTCATCGCGGTCTACAGCTTCCTCACAAGGGGGAGTGGAGGGGCAGGCGTCGATCTATTCTCTTTAGTGACCAGCGATAGCACCCGTGGGAATGGTGTCAAGCTGAGGCAGGGGAGGTTCAGGCTGGATGTCAGGAAGAGGTTCTTCCCTGAGAGGGTGGTCGCACACTGCAACAAGCTCCCTAGGGATGTAGTCACTGCACCACGCCTGTCGGAGTTTAAGAAGCGTTTGGACTGTGCACTTAGTCACATGGTCTGAATTTTTGTTTTTGGGTAGACCTGTGTGGTGCCGGGAGTTGGACTCAATGATCCTTACGAGTCCCTTCCAGCTCGGGATATTCCATGATTCTATAGTAATGGTGGTAGCACTTAAGCCTCTTCTATTGTGCTGGTCAAATGATAGCTAATCATACCTTAATTTCTGCCATTTCTTTTACTTCGTGTTTAAATACGTTAACTTCATCACTTCACATAAGCTGACTGTTGTACCTGCTTCTGAGGAAAATATTTTGACATGTGAAATGTCTTAAAGTGTTAGTGTAGGGGTGTGGTGAGGGATTTACTATGTTGTCATAAGAAGTTCAGTAAAAGTATATCAAATAATAAAAGAAAGTAAATGTGATAGAGGTAGCTAGGTTTAGAGGCTTTAGGTATGCTGACACAAGTCATCAGAGCTATTGTCCTTTGAAATGATTTGTGGTTTTGGTTTTCTCTGTGAAACACAGCTGAAGTACAACTGTGGTTTCCTTGCCACCAAGCAGTCTGTCAAATAACATGTTTATATAATGCCTGGGTCGCAGTTATGTTTCCTCAGACTACTCTATGGTTATTTATGCAATCTGCGGTGCTCCAAAGTCTTGCTCCTTTGCTCCTGTTAGTCTTCTTGTGGGGCTTCTCTCATGCGCTGAAAATCAAGCTGCCATGCCTCCATCCTGTACCGCTTCAGCTCCAGTAAAAAGGCTACAGTTGGAACGTGGCTGCCAGTTCACTTACTGATGCATGAGGCAGGATAAACTGCAGAGAATCTTCAACAGTTGGGCATCTCTAGTTCAGATTATATTGAATTATTTTTCTCTGTGACCTAAGCAGATATAAGTCACAAAACTGTTTCTATTCCTAGGTATATTTGCTATATTTTTAGCTCTTAATTCTGCTCTTTTGTACACTTTAAATTCCGAAAGAAGTCTTTCTGTGCTACTTTTGCCTGTATCACAGATGCATTTATTAATGTGCTGCAGGTCTGGATATGCACTGCCGTTTAACAGAGCCTCTTGGAATAAGAATAGCAGAGTTTCCTCTGAATCCTATGTTTGCAAAGATGCTTCTGGAATCAGGTAAGAGGAAAAAAGTAAAACCACCTCAGACTTTTCTTCGTGGTCTTGTGTTGAGTAGTGAATACTACCTTTAGTAACTGTAGAGTAGTATTAGACATTTGCTAAACTTGAAATATACAGTGAAATATACATCTACTTGAAATATACATCTTGGCATGGTGTTTAGTAAAAAGAATCGTTAAACTAATGGACCTCTCTGATAGTGTCTAACACATTTAATACATCAATAATTAAGTCTAACATATTTGTCTTGTAATTTTCCATTAAAAACATTCATTGTTATACTTGTGAAGAAAATCCATGAGTTTAGATACTTCATTTTTATATACTTTAAAAATACATCATGCTTCTTTTCCTCTTTATTTTGTACGGTGATAAGTTGACTGATAAAAGATTTCATGTACTGAACTTCTCCACTTACTCCTCAGGAAATTTTGGCTGCTCCCAGGAAATTTTAACAATTGCTGCCATGATGCAGATTCAAAATATTTTTATGATCCCTCCAAATCAAAAATCTCAAGCTGTAAGTTCAACCATGTTGTTTTGTATGTTCCATATGTAAGGTATTATACTGATGCCTGTTGCATACTGCAAGTTTATGAAAAATGAAACAGTTTTAAACTCTACCTATTGGTTATAGGTAAAAGGAGAAACTGAGTAACAGTGGGAGCCTTGGAGTTCCTTGCCAGTGTTAAAAGTCTCCTTCTGAGGATCAGAAATGTGGAGGGTTATAATCCAATATTGACCAGCACGAGGGCTTGTTAAAGGAGGGGATAGAAAGAAACAAATTAAAAAAAATCTCCCCAAGTCTCTTTCCTTTTGAGAGAAACAAAAAAAAAGTATTAGGATGTAGCAAATTCTTCAAAGGTAGCAAGAGCCTAATTTTAATGCATCCTTCTCGTATGCTTTTGGCGTTCCTTCTCAGTTCACTTTTCTAATTTAAGTTTTAGAACACCACCTCAGTGTAGGTGGGCTAGTAGAATATTGATGTTGCCTAGAACTCCTACTCTTTATGGTAAGAATTTTGACAGTCACCAGGCAACATGGAGATGATGGGAACTGAGGGTATTAGACATGATCGTTGCAAAAATCAATCTGCCTGTAAAAATCTATTTCTTCTTCAGGCCAGGCAACACAGGAAGTTTGCTGTGGAAGAAGGTGACCATCTCACTATGCTTAATGTTTATGAAGCCTTTGTGAAAGTAAGTCGATTCAAGTGTATGTGGATTTGCAGAAACGTAAGGAACTCGAATGTCCACCAGTTCTGATTCTGGAAGTTCTGGATATAGCATCCTCAAAGTTGAGGACTTGCCAAATCTATTAAGTGATAGTTCTGCTTTGTTTGTATTTTGCTACAGACCTTGTGTAGTTCCTCTGAATGGGAAATAGAAAGAATTCTGTGGTTTGGGTACAGCACAAAATTCTTGTCTGTAGAGAACTGTTTCCATTGGAATTCTTGAAAAGGTCTAGGAAAAACGGGTGTTCAAATTCTAAGTGAAATTCATGTTACCGTATCTTTCTTATAAACATATCTGAGTTTTACTGGTGATAAACTGCATCAAAGTCTAGCATTTTTTTTAAATAATTACCTCATTGATCAACACATCCTTTTTTTCAGTAACGTTATGTATTTACCCTAAGGTTTAACAGCAATCTTAATACTTTTCTGTAAGCTGAGGTTTTACCTATTAGTTTTGAAGTACTATACCTGCTGGGGAGAAGTATGTTTTGTTGGTATAAAGCACTTCTGTAATGATATATTTGCAACAGTCTTGAGTTGAACCAGTGTAACGGCTCTAGTATTTAAAAAAGTGACTTTCCTCTCTCCAGCTCCAGGTACTAACCAAAGCTCAGGTACTAACTAAAACTTTGCCCTTTAGATTTCGTACCTGCGTAATTCTCTCAGCCAGTTGCAGAGATTCTTGGAGTAAGTGCTGGCTTCTGGAGAAATAATGAAAACATTTGAACTTAATGAAAACAGTAAACAGAAAAGTTCATTTACATTTTCAGATTAAAAACAGACTAATTTATGATATAATGCACTTGTGTGTGAAAATGAAATGATTAATGCTTTTTTCTTTCACTACATGTGAAGAAATGAGGAACAACTATTTGAACATATCCTCACAGTGTTTATTCTGCTGCCATTTAGAAGTTGCTTCAAACATGTTCTGTAATTACTGACGATTACTAACTCATGTTAGTTGCTGTGTAGGCAGATAATTTTCAGGGAAAAGAACAATAAATAGTGTTGTAGGAGACAAAAGAAAACAGAACAAGACTGTGATCCAAGAGAGATTGTTTTTTGTTTTGCTGGAGGTATTTCACTGTAATTTTTTCTTCTCATTCTACAGCACAGCAAGAGCTCTCAGTGGTGTCAGGAACACTTTCTAAACTACAAAGGTCTTGTTAGAGCTTCTGTTGTAAGAGAGCAGCTGAAAAAGCTTCTTGTACGTTTTAAAGTGCCAAAGAAGTCCAGTGAAGGTGAAAGTTTGCTTTTTTTTAAACATGTCCGATACATTTTGAGGATAGTTTCCAAATTGTCAGTCTGCTTCTTGCTTCTCTTGTAACCTTTTTTCTCTATGGCCTAAAAATAACATTAATGAAAACAATATCTTTCCCGTAAAAATGACTGTAAAAGAGCAACTTAGCCCATTTTTACAATTTGAATTTAGTCCAGTCTTCATTAGTTAAGTTTTCCAGCAAGAGATTATGACCATTGATTATATATTTAAAGGACAGATTTTAAAAAATCATAAAAGAAGGAATGGGGTGACCTGTTTGACTTTTCAAAAAATGCATTTTTTCTACGATGTTCAAAATGCATAGACATTGGGATCTGATTTCCAGCTGTGCTGTGAGGATGTGGATGCTATGACTAGTTCCCAAAACTTGTCTCTAACTGCTCTGAAAAATCAGACTTCAATGCTTAGCTGTCACACGAGGTTGCTCTAAGGACTGTGAAACTATCTTCATGGAGACGTCAGTGGCAACTGTTTTTTCACAGTAATTTTGATTTGCTGTGAAACTGAAGTCAGTTGCAGGGTTTGCCTTCAAGCCTTTGCTATCAACGTTTGATGCAGTGTGAAAAGTTGCTTTAGATGATTAAGGGGAATTTAAGGGATTTTTGCCATTACATTGAGGAATTTGACAGAAAAATTTATTTTCTGCAGGTGATCCAGATCCTGTTTTGAGATGCATAGTTTCTGGATTCTTTGCTAATGCAGCTAAATTCCACTCTACCGGTGCTTACAGGTAAATATATGTACTTTCATTACAACTGTTGCTTGGTTTAAAAGCTTTGACTGGATAAATCAACAAATGGGTGCTCTTCTAGGCACTTGTAGTAAGAAACATGTGGCACTTGATTTACTACATATTTGAAGATTTGTATGTTCAAACTGCTTCAATTTTTCTCTCTTCTTTTTGGCAAATATAATTATTGATAGCAGGAAGCTGTTACTAATAGGAATTACTTGTGTTTATACAAGCAAGTACTGCATCTTTGTAGTGCTTCAGAGCACTGAATAAAAGCCTGAAACACTAGTATTTCATTTAATGTAGATAGATTTCTTCTAGATCATTAAATTATCATTTTTTCCTTTTGACAGGATTTAAGCCTGGCTTCAATTGAAAGCCTGTTCATTAAATGTGAATATTTTTAGTTTGCTCCAGTTCTTTCACTGTTGCCATTTGTTAACGGTCTTACTGTGGATGGAAGCAACCAAATGTTAAATAATAAATCTGTGCCTGGTCTGAAATAATATCTTCCTTTCAAGGACTATCCGTGATGACCACGAGCTTCATATCCACCCCACTTCAGTGTTGTATGCGGAGAAACCTCCACGCTGGTAAGTGAAAGCAACTTGCACTTGCTTTGTGATCTTTAGAAGACGTTTTGAGCATCCAGACATTTTCATGAATGACTTTTTGTGGAGAGAGGGATAAATGCAGGTTATGGTTCTCACAGAGATAATTTGGTTGGTGTTTCCTTTGCAACTTTTTGTAGGCAGTATCCAAATAAATCAGGGAAATACAATGATGTTTAACAATCAAAAAGCTTGCAGAGGCTGGAAAGGAGAGGCAAGTGACTCTATTAATAGGCACCACGTCTTGCACTGCAGATTGTTCTCTGAGTGGTCTCTGTACCTAGGTGCGGCTAGAGTTAAGTTGCTTTTATTAAACCTAATAAGTAAATGTCCTGTCAAATGCTGCAGTACTTGCATTTGGATTCCTGGTAGAGGGCTTAGATATAAATTTCATGATCCAAAATCCTTTGAGAGGAGATATGGTTGTCTAAAAGATAGATGACATTAATAGTTTTACTTTCAAAATAGCTGGGATATTACAGTTCTATTTATGCCAAAAATGCTCAGATAACTAGAAATGTGTTCCCAACTGCCACATCAACATGATGAACCTGATGTATTTGGACTCTTGTCCTATAGCTGAGAATTTGAAGGGTAAACTTGGCCTGTGTCATCTGTTATCTTGGAACTGGGCTCCTACGCCTTGTGCGTATGGTTTGCAGAAGCGTAACTGATTGGAAGTTAGCCATCAATTACATTGGCTCACAAAATAGAAACGAGTCCAGCTCTCACTTGGTGTGAACTGGACCGATTCTTCAGGGCTGAGTTGAGCAGAGTGTAGCTAAAGTAAATTTTGCCAATGAAACCAGCCTGCTTCTCTCCCCTTTTTGCCATTTTTTAACCTCCTGTCATTGCTACTAAAAATAAGACACAAGCTGTTTGAAATGATGAAAAGAATGCTTTGCAGATACACTTCTGAAACTTTTTAGCTTGCTGAAGATGACATCCTGAAAGAGGTTCTGTTATGGGAGAGTGACAGACAGTAAGAGGAATAAATTGAGAAGAAAATCATCTGGAAAGAAAATCCAGTGGTAGAAAAATATTGGAAGAATTCCTTGCTCCAGCACACACCTTCTGCAATCTCTTAGCAGAGGGCTCAAGTACTGCAGGGTTGAGTTTTTAAGTGAGGTCAGAGCAGAATCTCCATCCTAGCCTTGGGCACTTCCAGACATAAAGAAATCGGAACTGTAGATAGCTGGAAGCCTTAACTGGTAAAACCTGAAAGCTCTTGTTTGCTTCACTGGCTGTTTGGTGGCAGCAGTAATTTCTTGGAGCTGTCTTCCAAGGCCGCGTGGTATTGTCACTGCCAGCCCCAACACCCTACTCGCTAAGGGCATCTTTTAAGACAGGAGTTTAACTTCCCTGGCAACCCTGCTTTCAGTGCTGTTTCTGCCTCAGAGCACCTCCTGTACTGAGAACTTCAATTCTTGATCTGTTACAGGTGTACATCGTGTGTTCTTGTTTCTCTTCCTTTGATTTCTCTTTAGTTGGATTGTTTAGCATGAGTCTGGCTGCATTTGGCAGAGAAGAGAATTTTGGACTCTTTCCTATTTGCTTTGAGAGCAAAATACCAACTAATGAGAGACCACAAACCTTGCGGCAGCTTTACGTTTATAGAAGGCAGATAACGACTTCTGGTTTTGGTGACTAACTGTTCAGAGCGTCGGTTTGTGCTTCCTTGGTAAAAATGACTTTCCCTGCAGAAGGGTATCTTCAGAAATGGGTTGCCCGTTCTGTTCATGCAGGCAGTAATGAACGAGTCCACGTGACTCTTTGTTTCTAAATTTCCTATCAGGGTGTGAAGCTGATTTCTTTTTCTAATCCTTATCTTGCTTGCAGACACCAGGGGTAGTCATGCAGTATTTGTGCCCAGCTTGTTACAGGCACAGGGTTTTGGTGCCTTTGACAACCTTCCTTCTGATATTACAGAATAACTAATATTCTGTCTTCCAAAAGATTCGCTTTGAGTCTCCTTGGCCCCATTCTTTCTTTTTATACCTTGTAGCAGTCTGTCATGGTAGTATGTGAAATTGTTTTTAATGGTAGTCTAGAAATTGTCTTAATGTAGAGTACTCTAAACAACTGGAAGGCAAGAGGTAAGAGACCATACAACTTACAGATTTTCTTGTTGTGCTGTGAATACTACCTCTGGCAGCTTGCATGTGAAATTATTTAAATATGCTGTTATATACCTGCCTCCCTCATTGCTTTATAGCACATTCTGTTTTCTTTTCTTTCTCCTAGGGTAGTCTACAATGAAGTCATACAGACTGCCAAATACTACATGAGAGATGTGACTGCCATTGAATCAGCATGGCTCTTGGAACTGGCACCTCATTTTTACCAGCAAGGAACGGTACGGAATCGGCATAAAGCCCAAACGGTACCATTGCTGTATTAACTGCTCTTGTATCTGAACTTTTAAGGGCTTTTTTTTTGTCATCCATGTAATGATACAAAAAGTATCCAACCAACAGGCATGATCTTGAAGTTACAAAATAGTATGTTCTTCCAGTAAATGAAACCCTGAACTATTTTACACTTAAATGTAGGTGGTTGGTATTACTTCTGGGAGCAGCACTAGGACTGGCAGAGGTCATGCTTTTCACAATTTTAAGTCTTTGTATGCTTTGCAAATGTTTGAGCAAATCCCAGGCCTTCTACTCATGATTCAGGGCCGCAAAAGTCAGCTCTGGTCTGTTAAAACACGGAATGTCAAAGAATAGCTGCTATTTGTGCAAACCTTTATTTTAAGTTCTCTAATGTGTGATATACATACCTAGAGGAAGAAGAAGAGGAGGAGGCCAGGAGGGGATCTTATAAATCTAATCAATACCTGAAGGGAGGGCATGAGGAAGCCAGAACCAGGCTCTTTTCAGTGATGCCCAGTGCCAGGACAAGAGGCAGTGGGCACAAACTGGAGCACGGGAGGTTCTGTCTAGCCATCAGGAAGTACTTCCTTACTGTGCGGGTAACAGAGCACTAGCAGAAGTTGCCCAAAGAAGTTGTGGAGTCTCCTTCTTGGAGATCTTCAAAAGCTGCTTGGACTGGGCCCTGGGCAATCTGCTGTAGGTGTTGCTGCTTGAGCAGGGGGGGCTGGACCAGATGGACCCCAGAGGTCCCTTCCAACCTCAACAATCCTGTGTGTGGTTCTGTTCTTCACAGGTATCTCTTAACAGTTACCACTTTTTCCTATCATTCTTTAGCTACTCTGTCCTATGCAAATTCATCAATCAAGACTTACTCACTGATAATATTTAATGCCAATCCAGTTTTCACAATTATCTAACTGTTATTTATGCCGAAGCTTCTGATACCACATTACATGTAGATACTGTACAGGCAAGATAGCCAAATTGTTCTTGCATGTGAGTTTCCCATGGGGATTAATATTAATCATATGAATTAGTGAACTATTTCCAAAATGCTGAGTGAAAAAATGCACTTGCGTATCAGACTGATGCAAAACGAGATTTGTTTGTGCGTATGAGCAGCCAGGTTGCAAAAATGGTTGTTTGATTTATACATCTGCTACGCTATTTGACTCTTTTTTTTAGAATCTCAGGCTTGCTTTCTTTTGCTTCTTGGGGTCTTTGGTTTAAAAAAAAAAGAAAAACATTGTGCATTGTGCTACATGGATTGTCTTAGAACATATCTATGTGGTTACAGTGTACAACAGAATTGGTATCTGTCCATATAATTGACTTGAGAGGGTGTTTTTTCTTATTTTTACGAATGCTGAGCTTGAATAATTCATCTCGGTTATCCAGACATTTGCCATCTATAAATACATTTATTAAGTAGCTGAGTATTTTTTGCCTTTTACTCTATAATGCATTTGACAAAGGTAGTAATGACCCTGCAGGGTAGTCCCTTGAGTCTTTAGCTGCTGTTAGATGTATTCTGCAAGCATGGTGTAAAAAGATGAGCCAATATTCTTGTTTTATCTAATCTGCTCCTGGAATAATTCATCCTTTTGAGTCACATATTTACGTGCTGTAACATCCCATATGTAACGCAACATCTCATTAGGATATGACCTCTCCATGGGCTAAAACTCGGTGTGAGGTTTTCCTTTAAATAGGTGGTGTTGGGAAATGTGATTCAGTGACTCATTCAGGCAAAACTTGAATTGCTTTTTGTGAGTGAGTAAGAGTTGTCTTGAACTGTACTACCTACCTGACTGAGAGAACATGTTTTCCAAGGCAGCATTACCACTGTTGCAGATACTCCATAAAATCACCTAACTCTTAGTGTTGCCATCCTTCAGATTTGATAGAGATGATCTCTGTTTGCAGGATGAAGTAAGCACTGCGTTCATCCTAAAGTAAAGGGAAGCTACCAAAGCTATTTTTGTGGTGCTATTTTTGAGGAAAACTTTTTCAAAAACTTTTGCAGTTTGGTCAGCCTCAGTTTGTTTATCCTCATCAGCCAAAAGGCTTGGGTGTATTTATAAAAATGTTTGAAAATCAGATATATCATCTGTTGTGTAAAGCTTTGAATTATAGATGTCAATTTTGTATATGCAAACAATTGCAAGGCACAAAAATTTATGCTGAATTATAGTCATTCGGACTTCTTGTACTGAAGAACATATCTTTCTGCTTAAGTATTTCTGAAATCTGAGGATTTTTATTCCTGTATCATGTTCAAACAAAAAAAAAAAAAACAAATTAGAACTGATTAGATTCTCTGTTAAAAGACTTTATTTTTCTATTTCTATATTTTCTATTTTTCTATATTTCTGATTACAGTTTCAGACAATTGTGTTTCATTCCAACTTTTGCAGTGCTTTTGGAGGATGTTCTTCCATTGCACTTTTTTTGCGTGCCTTTTTCTTTAAGAGCAAATAGGTTCAAAGCTCCAGTGAAAATACAGCTGCAGAGTTAATACATTAGTTAAAATCTTGTACTTCGTGTATGTGTTCCTGCTGTTTGTGCAGATGCATTGTTGGGAGCACATCTATCTCTCTGTGCATTTTCACATGTTGGCAAGTTACTTCAGCTGGGGAATCTTCATATGCTTGCAGTCAATACAGAAGTACTAGAAGATGCTATTTTATGTCAAGCCAAAATACTATTTTGGGATGCATGTGGGTTTCTTTTTATTTAATGGATTTTATGTATTTATTTTAGCTCTATCAATAATAAGCAGGGCTTGGGAAGGGTAATATTTGTATAAGGATTTATTTAATTTATGATTAATAACTGAAAACGTTCTAGTTGAACGTTTTTTCTATTTGTGGTGTATGTGCTAAGAAGTTTTTCTTTTCTTTTTGTAGCATCTTTCCTTGAAAGCAAAAAGAGCTAAAGTGGATGACCACTGATTTGACATGACTTGTGACAGCAGATGCAGAACCTACCAGTGATTTGAAGCTGGCTACAGTCCATTCAGCAGTTAGTTCAGTACCAATTTGATCATACATAAAGTTAAATGTTTAAATGCCTGCCAGGATCTGTAGGGGTTTATGCATGACCAGTACATTGTAAACCTATGTAGAGCTTGCTTTGTGGACGTTTTATTCTTTGCCTAATTGACCACTGTTGTTAATCTAGGCATGTTGCTCCTTTTAATAAATAGGCAAACAACAACAAAAAACAAAAGTAAGAGGACATACAGGACCACAAAAAAAGCCTTCAAGAGGGAAGCTGATTTCCTGGAGTGGTACGGCTGCCTTATGAGAGTGGGGAATAGGGTACCCTGCCTCCTGTTACCTAGAGCACTGTGACTACTACCGGCCAAACTGAGACTGACTCCTGACGGCAGGTAGCTCAGGGCAAGGAAGTCGCCCTTGAAATGCAAGGGACTGCCATGGAAACATTGATTTCATGTCAGACCATCCTGAACTGGTGCAGCTTGTGCTCCCAAGCAGTAAAAGTCTCCTGCCTGAAGCTGAGCTGCCCCTTGCTTCCTTTGCTGTAACAGTCCTATAGAAAGTAGCATAATATTTAAAATGTCTCATTTCCATACTTGAGAATAGCTGTTTGAGGAGGGGGAGGAAGAGAAGCAGCTCAGCCTTTTTAAGAAGGATTTTTTTTTTCCTCAGTCAAGGGACTATACATTTGTTAAGTTATTCAGATTTGCAGATGGAGCTTTACTGTTTTTTTTTGTTCTGTTTTGTTTTTTCTAACAAGAAAAAGCTGTTAGCCTCTTTCGGCTTGGAAATCCCAGAAAATTTCATCAGGGAACACGTTTTCTAATGTCTCATTCAGCAAATAATGAATATGTTCTGTACTTTACTAATAAGGAACACTGTGTGTGTGTATACACACATATATGTGTATGTATATATATACATATAAATAAGAAAAATAATTTGTTCTTTGCCCGGGACTGCATGTGTTACTGCAAGAGAAGGATGCTATGAGCGCTTCCTGCTTTAACCAGAATTCCATGGCTACTTTTCAGTAAAGAACTGTAATTTTTGTGTTTTAATAAGATAGCTTGTATACATGTATTTATTTTTTCCTACTGTATCAATATTTATTTTAGAAAGGCACAACTTACCGTTTTAAAATTTTATTTTTGTAAGGCAATTGATGTGATTAATATTTTGGGCACATTAGCTATGATTTTGTTTTCTTTAAAAAAAAAAAAAGCAACAGTATGTAAATAGGCAGAAATTTCTATGTAGAGTAAATGCCTTCCTCGTAACAGGACTGCCTTGAAAACTCTGAGAGCTTTTTACTTTCTCCTTTGCAAACACCTGCAGAAAGAACGTGTTCTGTCATGTGCGATGTGTTGTCTATGCAGTGTCGTCATACTGGTTGCCAGCACAAAAAGATGTACCAGTCTCAACGTAAGCCACCAGCAGCACGACAAACCATGTCACCTTCTTTGTTGTCTTCCCTGGGATCCTCACCTTTGTATTACTTTCTTAGAACGGAAGCTCTTTGGGGCAGGGTCTGTCTCCCAGCCAGAGCTGAGAGCATTGCTGGCACTTATTAAACATAATCAATTTGCAGGTTTTTTTCTGTTAAAGGATCAGAGAAAGAACTAAATACGAAGACTTGTAAAGTGTCTGTGTCGCTCCGTCCTCTGGAAATATTCTTATGAAAAATAAAACCATTGAATCAAGGAAGCTTGAGAGTGCATTACTTCAGGCTGACTAGAGGGTGGTTTCCCAGCATACTGGGTGGCTGTACTGTGCTGGTCTGGATGGTGCTTGGCGTGCAGAGGGTGGCCACTATAACTTGCTGCTTTCAGAATTTCAGCTGGGTCTGAACTCTCTTCTCCAGGTGTACTTCAGCCTGCCTTTACATCTGCAAAATTTTCTGTTGGAATGATTGTGACTCGTGACTCGTGCCAAGTTCAGAACCCAGGGATGTAAAAGCTTTGTAACATGCTGCAAGCAATTCTACTTTTATAAGAATGAGTGCAATAGGTCTTATAAACAAAAACAGAAATGGAGACTTGTCTTCACAGTGGGTAGGTAGTTTTACAGACTATGGAGGGATTGCCGGAGGTGCACACACAGGTCGAACACGTAGACTTTATACTAGAGATGTAGGCAAGAATAAGTGTTTTTAGTATCCATATTAAGGTATCTTTAGAGAGAGAGCACGGCTTTCATCGGAAACGTGGACCCTTTGAAGGTGCTTGAAGTCAGAGACCCAAAACTTGAAAGGACTGAAAATGTATTTACTTTATAAAATTGTGGCCTGCAGCTCTCTGCTAGCTGTCTGCGTAGCTATATGCTTTAAATAACTTTGATTAAGGAGATGGGCAACTCTGCCTTGTTGTTGGCTCTTTGCTGGATAAACAGTCGGTGTGCTATTGAGGGGGAGGTTGGAGGCATTTGAAGATGAATGCAAAGAAGTTTATGAAACAGTTTAAGATTTAAAGTCTGGCCTTTAGGGAACGATGTTAAAATATCACTCTTGAATTAAAATGCTGTTTGAAATAGAAGTCATGCCACCACTGACAAGGAGATAAATGTTTTTAAAAAGTAAACCTACAATCCATCAATTTCAAATTACTATGGGGGGAAAAAAGCTATACTGAAGTCCATGGGGAAGTGCTGTCAGGGTTCCTGCTCGTGACTTTAGTATTGTCAGTGGTGGAATAAGATGATGCTAAATCAGAATAAAAATTCGGGTAAGACATTGTTAATTGAAATGTATTTCTTATAGACTAAAAATAATTCCGTTAAAGGGGTAGGAAAACAGCCAGAGCTCTGCAAGTTTAATCTGAGGAAAGAGAGCATTTATTGACTAAAATTAAAGGTGTAAATACAGTGCTTAGGGAGATTTATCTGCCATTACTTCTTAGTGCTTTATGATTAAAAAATACTTTTTATGATAAAAAAAATACTCAGTGCATTATTGTAAAGATAATAAAATGAGAATAGAATACATAATTGAGGCATGCACAGAGCAGTGTTCTCTAAACTTCAGGATACGATTTTAAGATGGGTTGATTTTATGTATATGTTACGCTAAGCACTTGGTAGACGGGCATGGGAAAAAAGCGGTAAGTCAAGTTGTGTGCATCTTTAAAGTTGTTTGTTAGAGTCAGATATGTGTGACTCATTCTGGATCCTGTGGTTCAGATCTTTTCTAGCTTGTGGGCAAGTGCAAACAGTGAATAGTTTCCTGTTCCAGCAAATGGAGAAACAGGGCAGCGAAGCTACCACGGGGAGGGTGCATGAGGGAGGACAGGGCTGTAACACGTTAGAATTGATTCAGTAATAGTTTCAGTAATTCCAGACGTGTTCTGGAAAGACATTTCTGACCACAAGGGAGGGCTGGGCCAGCTGTCAGGAACCCCCATTGTAGGGAATAAGGGAGGGAAAAGTGCTGAGAAGCGGAGATATCTGTAGGGAAGGTGCAAATAGGTGCAAAATTTCTTCATCGCTGGTTCACCCAGTGACTCACTGCAGTGCCTTGCCTGTTTACTCCTCTGACTGCTGCTGAACAACTGGTTACTGAGCTGCTGGCTTGCTTGGTGGGAACCTAAACTTCCAGAAGCTGATTAGGAATTAATTAGCTGAGCAGCCTCACTGTGCTTGTCCCCTTTGTGTGATGTCTGTATCTTGTGATAGGATCACTGACCCGCAGTCCTGGAGCTGAGGACTGCGCTGCCTGTTTGCGTCCCGCCGCTGCTGATGCAGGAACACAGAGGTGATAACCCACCTTGCCGTGCTGGGGGTAAAACTAGGCCATACACTGCCTTTGGATTGGAAGGGTGATTCTGTTCTCAAATGTAGTTGTCAAAATCTTTCCTGATGTTCTAACTGCTCTCTTTGCAAAGGAAAACTTGTTGTACCTTTTTTCCACTAACCCTTCAGAACCCACGTGTTTGGGAGCCTGAATGTGCGTCGGTAACTGGTGGCATCCCATCATTCTGGTGAGTGGCCTCTGCTGGACTAGTTCATCACTTTTGAGTAACTCCAGTGAAGGCAGCTTGGAATCACCGTTTCTTAGTGTGGTTCCATAATTTTATAATGCTGTTTATCAAGTGGCAATACTATCAACAACTGGCAAAGAAAGAGTTTGGAGTTAAGTTTCTCCTACAAAACAATTTGGAACAAACTAGATGGAAGATGTACATAAGTGGCATACAGAAAAACTGACTGTATATCCAGTGTCTCATTGGTTCTCAGGCTTGCAGAGCTTTTGTACTCAAGAGCTTGCACATTTTTTTCCTGTCAATAATTTCACCACCTGTAAGATTTCTCGGAGAAATGAGCATTTTTGCCCAAGGCTTGACTGCATTTTGAGAAAAATGCCAGTAGATGGCAGGCGTCAGTTTTGAGTAGTAGTATCTGGGGGAAGAAATAATTGGTCAATTCTTAAAACGTT
Organism: Anser anser; assembly: GCF_964211835.1. NCBI lineage: Eukaryota > Metazoa > Chordata > Aves > Anseriformes > Anatidae > Anser > Anser anser. The sequence goes on from NC_139737.1 coordinate 13,220,153, forward strand.
TTTCTTCTTAAATCAGTTTTGTGATAAATGGGAGCAGGAAGGGGAAAGGGAAAAGCTCTTGTGGATATAGGATAAAGTCAGTATTTCAACTGAAGAGATTAGAGAAAAAGCCCAGTGCTGTGTGCCCCGCTGGTTTAAAAACAACAAAACCCAACAGCCAACCCATAAGTCAATACATTCTATAGCAGTTCTTTCAATTATACTCTTAACCATAAAAATGGCAACTTTTATTGTGGACTATAGCTGGAGGTTTAGAAGAGTGTTCTGGATGGGAGCGTGCTAATAAGTCAAGGAGATTGATGGCGTTTGTCAGTGGCTTTTATACTTAGCTTACCCAAGTGACCAACCACAGCTGAAGTTAAAAGTTTTTCTCACTTTCTTTTTTGGTGGCGACTTCTGGCTTCAGCTCTCAGATTTTAAATAAAGTTAAATTTTGCGATTGCCTTATCTAGTAGAGGTATTTTCATAATAATGAGTGGAAGAGTTACTAGAATCCTTCGAGTTGAAAACAGCTGCCCATAAGCACTTGTGGTGCGACCCTGCGGTTAGCTAAGCACCACACGGCCCTTTGCTCACTTCCCTCTGCCAGTGGAATGAGGGAGAGAATTGGGGGAAAAGGTAAATCTGGTGGGTTGAGATAAAGACAGTTTAATAGGACAGAAAAGGAAGGGGAAAAAAAAGAAATAATGATAAAAGAATGCACAAAACAATTGATGCACAATGCAATTGCTTGCTGACTGATGCTCAGCCAGTCCCCAAGCTGTGTGTCACCAGCTGCCCCACTTCTATTGTTCCCCATGCCATGGGGTGTCCCTTGGGCCATTAGGGCCAGCTGCCCTGGCTGTGTCCCCCCAAACTCTTATGCTCTCCCCTCCCCCCCCCCCCCCCAGACCTGCTCGCTGGCAGGGCAGCACAAGGAGCTGGGAAGCCATGGGCTCTGTGCAAGCACTGCTCTGCAATATTGGTGTGTTCTCAGCATTATTCTCACCCTAAATCCAAAACACAGTACCATATTAGCTACTAGGAAGAAAACTAACTCTGTCCCAGCCAAAACCACAACAGTTCTGTATAGCTGGACAATATTCACTAAAGGTATTTCCTGGTATGTTACTGAAGTCTCAGTGTAAGGCTGCAAATCTGTGTTATTAGACCTTTCTTCTTTTTCCATACTGGTTTTTTTTTCCTTTTTTTTTTTTCCACATATATTATTTTTTGTAACTAATGCATGCTGGAATGTTCTTCTAGTTTTAAATTGTTGAAGCTTTCTTGGTTAAAACTCATCATTAACCTGGTTGATTTTCCTCTGTGAAATATTGGGACACATGTGAAGTCATAAAATATCCTGAGTTGGAAGAAACCCACAAGGATCATCAAGTCCAACTCCTGGCTCCACACAGGACCACACAAAAATCAACCCATACATCTGACAGTGTTGTCCAAATGCTTCCTAAACTCTGATGGGCTCGGTGCTGTGACTACTTCTCTGTGCAGCATGTTCCAGGGGTCTACTATCCTCTCAGTGAAGAACCTTTTCCTAAGATCCAACCTAGATGTGTCTCCTTTTAGCAAAATTTTGTAAACCTGAAAACCCTAAAGAGAGGCTGCCCATGCATCTGGGCTGGTTCTTCCTACAGGAATGCTCCATGGGTTCTGCAGATAGGAACAAGGCTCAGAGCAGCACGAAGAGGCCAAGAAGTCCATGGTATTTTGAAAATACCAGTCTATGTCCAAAATACAGCCAGCTCAGCAAAATGTTTGAAGGTATGCACATATGGGGTAGGGGCACGCCATCTTTTCATTAGTGTCTGCTGCTGGCTACACTCAGGGGCAGGATGAAGTTTTTGAGACGCCCTGCTGTGGCAGGTCTTAGGTAGGTATTTCCATGATGTGAGGCAGATCCAGCATGCCTTCCCACTTGGCTTTTATCTCCTTCCCTTTTTGTCCACGCTTCAGGGCAGCAGCGGTTGTATCTGCTACAAAGAAATTTCCAATCTGAGCTGGATTCCATCCACTACTGCAATAAACAAAATTAACGGTTTAGAGCTACAAATCCAGTTCATTTCATGGCAGCATGGTAGATACAATTTCCCACAAAGGAAGCAAAAGTAACTGCCTGCTCTGTTTCAAAATTGTCTTTCATGGGGCTGAAGTTTTTTGAGTGTGTGAGGTTGCATTTAGCCACGTTGTCGATGATGAGAGATCAAAAATCATCTGAAATCATCAAAAATCCCTGACTGTCCTTTCTAGGATCATCATCATGATGTAAGATTTTTATGTGTGTGTGTGTATATATATATAAAACACACATATGTATGTGTATATATGAAATACGTATGTGTAATATGTATTTCACTTTTGCTTTAATTCTCTTTAGCAGCTCCTGGAGTGTGCAGCAGCACAAGGAGGAGCACAGGAGGAAAACCATGCTTGCTATTGGCAGTGTAAGTGCAGGAGATGCCTTCTGTGGCTGCAGCTGCAGCTCTCACCCTTGCTGCCTCCTAAGCAGTGCTCCCAGTGCCCTCCTGCTCCCCAGCCGAGTGCTGCGGGGGAAAAATGGCTGAGGTGGAAGAGATCCCTTAAACTGTGCATCCTGCGCTACTTGGCTGGGTGAAGTCAAAATTTGCAGAAGGAATAGGACAAAGAAGACAGAATTGCAAAGGCTTCTTGGCTGCCTTCAGGCCAAGAACTAGGTTGTATATTGCAAATACCTGCTGGCAGAAGGATAATCCCATCAGGCAGGGAGTGTTTTGGTGTCAGGAAACGTCCTTCGTGGGCCAGATATTGAGGAACTCCTGTTTTTCTTTGTAGTACCTGATGAGAAACTATGATTTCGAGCCTTGCTGAAGCTGGAGACCAGCAAATGACTTATGTCAGATGTGGTGCCCCATGCTGGGACCTGGAAGAGCTGGGTTAACGTTCAGGTCTGCTCCCAAGAACAGGACCTGTTTGCAAGGTGGAGTTAGGCCTTCCTCCTTCCCCATGTCTGTTAAAGCTTTGGGAGGCCAAGGACTGTTTTTGAGCGTGTGATTATGCACCCGGGTGCTCGGTATCTGGCACGCCAGGGCACAGAACTTCACAGGTGCCTTTGGGCGCTGCAGGAACGGGGACATGTCAGGGCATAGGAGGAGAATGAAGCCTGCCGCTGTGTGGGCATAGGCCGGGCTTGTTTTGTGCATGGTGCCAGTCACAGCAGCTGCTCTGACACAGAAATGTGGGCTGAGGCAGCGTGAGGGCCTGGTGGCCATGGGGAGCAGTGACGCCGGTCAGCACACTGACACACACACAGGCATTTTGTGGCTCCCCGGGGCCGCAGGCAGGGCGGTCAGGGCCAGCAAGGGGAGAGGAGGGCTTCGTCTTGTTCAAAATCACTTTGGTTTCTTGAAAACATCTGCTGATGCTTGTTTAACCCTTTGCACTGCAGGGGGAGACACTGAGGAGAAAGCGCTGCACTTCAGTGGCAAGGGATCGATCGGAGAAACCTTGGAGCCTCTTGCTTTAGACAGAGCAGTGGAAGGCGGCCTGCCGCCGCGTGCCTGGGGCCTGTGGCTGGAGCGCTCCCAGAGGTCGCCTCTCCTGGCCCTGTAACAAAACCTGCTTTTGTAACTGGCTGGTTGACAGGCTGAGCACCTACACAGAGATGGTGCCTGGGCTTGGACGTGCGTTATAGCCAACAGGGCTCACTGCAGGCCATGTAGCGGGAGGCCAGCTGTTAGAGCCTGCATGTGCCCTTCTTGATCGGACAGAGCGTGTCTCTAGCTGCAGGGAGAGCAAGCAGGGTGTCCTTCCTGTCAGCTGAGGGAGCCCGTGTGGTCACAGCAGATCCACGTTCCTCAGCCTTGAGAATGCAGACGAGCTGGAGGAGTTTCCACTCATAATGTGTTCAGGCTCTCATCCTGTAAACAAAACATCTAGGGAAAAGTGACTCCTCAGTCGTCTTTAAATGGCAAATTGTACCACTCAGGCCTCTCGGGAACCCCAAGTTCATCACTGGATCTTTTTGGTGACCAGGGTTTGTGAGCATGTGTGTAGCGTGCACTGTGCAGGTTCCATGTGTGTAGGCACATCGGGCATTCGTGTTGTTCGTCGTTGCGTGTACACCGTTCAATTTAAGTCCTATTTGGAGGCCTCCTGAGGATGTGCTGCACCACAAGGAAGACGTACAAAGATGAGAGAAGAGGTCTGAGTGGCAAATGTTCATCGTTAGCTGAAGACTGAAGAGGGCAGAGAAGGGCTGCAGATACACTGCTGGTAAGAACTTCTGCTCTGACTCTGCCCTATAGCCTCCTGCCCTATAGCCATCTAAAAGCCTTTTCTAGATGCTTCTTAATTTCAGACCATTTGTCACCAAGTCCTTTTATGTCTATTTAAGGGCTCGTACTCCTGTGAGGAGTGGTATGCAGGGGGAAGATGTGTAGCAAGAAGAGATCCAATATAAGTGAACCAGCTGCCCAGCCCTTAGTCATGTGAGTGAAGTTTCCATTAGGGCTGGGAAGCTTTTCAGGAGCCATTGTACCTAAGTAATAATTTCTGGCAAGACAGGTACTTTAGGCTTTACCAGAAATCCTGCATCAGGTGTGGGGAAAAAAGAGTTGAGCTGAGCATTACAGAGCTTTGACCAGGGCAAAGCCACCTTGATGGCGCTTGGGAGCATGTGGAGACGGCCACAGCACAAGCACCTTCTGTGGGTGCAGGTCTTCCCAATGGTTCTCGAGGAAGACAAACCTTTACAGAGGCCAGTGGTCCTGTGAACTGTTTTGGATCGGGATGTTTTGTGAATTTTTACAGAAGTTAGAGGGTAAACACTTTGTATCAGTCTCCTCCCTCCATTTTTTTTTTTTCCTGGAATGAATTTTGAGTTGGAAACAGAACTAGAACATCTGAATTTAGCTCTTGACTTTGTGTCTCACTGGAGAAATCCTCTTGTATTTCATTTTACTGAAGTGTAAATAGGGGTGAAATTTTATTTCACTACGGCAGTACAAGACTGTAATGTCTGTCAGATATACTGACACCCACAAATGTGATGCTTTCTGGAACGCAGAAATGTTTTTGGCAAGTGGGTTTGGGTGTTTTGAGTTTCCTGTCCAAGGCTAGTTGAAACACTTTGAGAGAAAACCCTTCTAAAATAGGAATTAGCAGATTGCTGACATCCAATACTTTTCAGTGCTTCAGTGCTGACTGATCTTTAAACGCTATACTTGATTTGAGTTGCACTTTTTCCCTCACTTCAATTTCTATTTTAGTTTTTTGTGTTTATTTATGTCCCTTGTCACCCTTTAATTCCTCCTTTGTGGGCACTGGAGGAAAAGTAGTAGAGAAAGCAAATCTTCCATCTCTCCCTTTTCCTAATGTAGTTAGGTGGGAGAAAGCATCTTGCTAGGTATCTCTCTTCTGCATGCTTTCTCATGGCAGAAGGACGCAGACTTACAAGTGAGGGTTAATCCTCATCCTTTTCCATTGGGGGGAAAAAAAAAATAGAATTAGGGAGAAAATTCAAAATATGGATAAAGTTCTAGAATCTTCCACAGAAAATAGTCAAAACCTTTTTAAGAAAAGTTTTCTGGAAAGGAAAAAAACAAACAAACAAAAAAAAACATTCACATCTAGTACAGATCTTAGGGCCAGGAGGGTTTCTGTGGAATGTACAGCCAGCTGCGATCCTAGAGCAGTTGTGCCACTGCTAGCAAACAGTCCAAGCAGATACCTGTGTCTGATCCTCTCTGCTGACCAGCTTGTGAGTCAGCGTGGATCATCACGCTGTCAGGAGGCATCCCGGTGGAAGCCAGCGAGTTCCATGACGCAGGTGATCTGTACATCTCTGTGCAAGCAGGCTGGACTCCTTGGAAAATTTGGGGTTATGGCCCCCTCTGCAACCGTGCAGACATTTAGGCTTCCTCTCCCCACGCTGTGCTGTGCATGCTCCAGCCCTCTGGGCCTTTGTAACAAAATGGAAGTGCCATGTGTGAGGCTTCGGGCATTCCTCATTTGCTTCATTGTGCCCCTGTTGTTTTGGCTGAGTGCTGGTGTGATGCAACTGAGGTGAGAAGCGTTGAGAAAGCTCCTGCTATCAGCAGGCTGCTGTTAAAATCTTGGTGCTTGCCGTGCTGAATAGGCAATGTGGGATTCCGAAGTGGGGCAACACAGTGGCACATGCATAATGAAGAACGGCAAATGAATCAAAAACAATGATTATGAGGAGCAGATTTTCTAGGAAGTTTCTTGTCTGAGCAGCAAGTATGATTCTGTGGTTTGAATACTCTTTTTACGTCTTTGAAGATTAAATCCCTCCATCACTGTAGTGTAAACTTGCATTAGTTATTTACAGCTACACGCATGAAAGGGCTCTGGAGGTGAGTCAGGGATCTGTGCGGTCAAAATTCTGGACATCTGGCTCCAGTAGTGGACACCACAGCTTTGTGTAGGTGTGTAATCTTCTGTGCAATGCAAAGGGACTGTTGATACTGAAGGATAATGTTCATGACATTTGGCCTGTTTATTGGGAGCCCACCTACGATAGCCAGGGAAAAGTGAGTTTGTATTGGTAGTCCAGCTGGGAGCTCAGCTCTTTGGGACACTGAAAAATCTCCTGGAAATGAGTTTCTAAAATCCTGCTGGCAAGGTGGTGTAGACGTAGATGAACCAGTTCCAGAACTGGAAAGACAGAACTCAGACAGCAGTGGCCTGCTGATGTCCAGCAGGGATACAGTTGTGCACACGAGTTATGAGGCCCTTCCGAGGGAGATGAACACAGTCACACCTTTCATTGATGTTTGCTAAGGACATGGAAGACTTGTTGGATTTAGCTTTTGGTACCTCAGCACCACACTCTGCTACAAAACTTGTCATGTCCATAGGATTAGATAGACTACCAGTAAATTCCTGCTCTGCGTGATGGCTCTGTGTTTGATGCATTCACTTAGCAGCCTGCAGTAGTGCTTCCAAGTCTCCTTCAGCAGAAGGTGGTAAAACTCACCACCTCCAGGAGGAGTTTTAGGATGAAAAGGGGGGCCTCCTAGTATAGGTCAGACTCTTTTATAGATGGTAACCAACGTTTTATCAGCTTAGGGGAAGGAGTGTGAATGCAGCTCTTCAAGCAGAAGCCATGGAGCAGAGAGACCCCAGCCCATGCACGAGTACTGCTTGTGTATTTGGTGTAAGGGAGGGTGGACAGAAGAACACTTGGCAGGGGCCTTGGGGCACGGCAGTGGCTTGGGGCTGTGTGGTTACTGCAGCCAGAGAGCCCATCACCATATGCCGGGCACAGCGGGCAGTGTGCCCATGCTTGCCCCACCATGGGCCAGGGGACTCCGGCATGGGCACTCAGCTTGGTGGCGAAGGCTGGGCAGCCTGTGACACTGGCAGCAGGGACTGCCGGGTTTGGGGGCACTCAAGTAACAAATTGAATGGTGAATATCTTAAGATGACTCTGGTTTATTGTCCAGATCAGGTCAGCGGAAAAAATATTGGGAGACTGAACAAAGAGACAGGCTGCTTTAGCAGATAAATGGACTGATCATTTCGTATTGAGGAACAATCTCTAAAACATAGTTTACTGCGCAGCTGAGGGCTGAAGCATTTGCTGATGCCAAGAGCTACTTCTTTGACCCTAGGCACGCGTGGAATTAAATGGCGCGGTGTTTTTTGATGGTTAAACTCCCCGAAGAAGACACTCCATTTGTTACCGGGGCTCTGATGAAGTAAAGTGTGGTTTATATGTACAAGGCCGGCCTTCAACTCATCTCAGAATGAATGGAGAGGTAAAATTGAATTTTACACTCCTGCTGCTATGATTAATGTGCAGGCTCTGGGATCCAGCGGCTGGCCGCAGGAGGGCAATGCAGGCTCGCGCTGCAGCTGCTGCGTGGGAGCTCGCTGCCCCTGCTGTTTATGCACAGGGATGCCAAACAGAGGGAAGTCTGCATAAATGAATAGATGCTGTAAGAATAAGCCTGTTATAGCAATAAATTCCCTGTGTATCCATCTCGGCACAGCCCTCTGATATGAGGCTGCACCTGACAAAGGAATAAACTTGTTAGATGAATAAAAGAGCACATATATATTAAATCCCAGAGTTTAACGCCAGGAGACAGAGAGGGGATGGGTAAAGCTGCTGGAGGGAAATGCTGAGCATTGGGAAGGGCTGTGCCATGTTGCTGCAGCCTCTAGGGTGGTTTGGAGGGAGGCACAGTAAGACCTGGAGGTTTTCAAAGTTTCTCACAGGCGGGAGAGGAACAAGCCACCCAGCAGCCCTAGAAATGTGTAGAATCTGCTTCAGGAGCAAAGAAGTGGGAGAGACCAGTTCATAACTCCATTTGGGACTGAGTGGCGTCAGCAGAGGCAAGTTGCGAGGCCAGGATCTGTGAAGCATCCTTGTGTAGAGGAGAGGAGAGGTGCCCTCTCAGCACTACTTGCCATTTCTCTCTTCTTCCACCCCCTGGAACTCTGGCTTTCCTGCTGGGCAGAGGGCTTTTTGCCTCTGATTCCTTTCTCACTTGTCCCAGTGGGAAACTGAAGCTTCTGTGAAACCCTTCAATGGTGAAAATTGTTCCCTGGCCCTCCTGCTTGACGCCCTGGGGGTAGTCTTGCTGCTTCATCTGCAGAGCAGTGGTCACCTCTTTCATCATGACCTCCAGCCTCCTCTGTGAGAGTTCACCTGGATGTCTAATAGCGCATCCTCCCTTCTGGCTTCTCCCTGGCGGGGGATGATCTGGCCTCAGTCACTGCCCAGTGCAGCATCTTCCTTTTGCACCATTTGGACTAGGTTTAGTTCCCTTTGTTCTGCACAGCAGTACAGTACAGCAGCATTTGCTGCTCTTATTAACATAGTGGTTTTCCCCAGATTCACCATACTATTTGCCTAAAAATAGGGAAATTCAAGCCAGTGACCTACAGTAAAAGTACAACAAGGTAAGCCATCACTTTTCACCATCTCTGCATCCACAAGCTCAGGACGTCTAATGGCTAAAAGTCATGGTCTACAACAGAGTCACAGGAAAACACTAGGGAAACCTGTTAGATCTGGTCCAGTGAAATCAAAAGACTCCCCCCACTGATACATCTCTAACGGGACTGGAAAAAGCTGTGTAAATCATTGACTTGGGGGAGGGAGAGAGGATTATTGTTTTGTTTTGTTTCTTGATAAGCTGAAAATTTAAAAGTTAACTATCAGGTGAAAACTTTTTGCTTTGCATTTTTCTGTTGGAATGCAAAATCAGAAATACTGTTTTGGATGGTATGGATATTTTTATTATTCCAGGTGATTTTTTTTTTTTTTGCTCTGCTCTTAGTTCATTTTAAATTTAGATACATTTGTAAGTGAAAGTGTGTAAAACTTGTTTCTGACCAGAAAATACTTCGCTAAAGACGTGAGCAGTACTCTGCCCTTACTAGCTGCTGGGGGAAGCACGTGTGGGGTGAACCCCAAAGCTCTGGAAATGAGGCTGGCTGGAGGAGTATCACTGTACCTGGGGTATTTCCCAGATCTTGAGCGTGGAGTGAGCTGATTCTTCTTGGGCAGCACCTTGTTAGTTTTATAACCACCTATCTACTGCCAGTGACGTGGCTGGAAAGGCTTTTTCACATTCTAGCTGTTTTAGGGCAATGTGTGTGTGGTGTGATTAAATACCCTGTGTGTGCAGGGTTCCCCAAAATCCTCACTGGACTTGGCTTAAGTCTACTTCAGTTTAGGGAGAGACATTTGGAAACCATTGGCAGGGCTGCTCCGTTTTCCATACCACGTGAAATGCATTTTGTTTTGCTTTCTGTGCTACTGAGATAGGAGGAAAGGTTTCACTTTTGGTGAGGAAGGTAAACTTTCTGGTTATGATCCTTTTTGCCCAACTAAGGGAAGGTGTGCAACTCCAGGGGACAGAATATGTAAGGTTATCATAGAAATCTTTTTAAATGGTTTCAGTTGCAGGAAAAAAACATGCAAAGAACCAGAGCTTACTAGTGTAAACCTGCAGCACCCAGCTCTCTGCTCTGCCATGCAGCTCAGTGCAAGCCTAGGGATGAGATGACACCTCGATTTGTGGTCCTTTCCGCTAGCAAAGCAGTCTGTATCAGGTATGACAGAGTTACAACGGCGTTAAAACCCTCACTCCGTTACAAATGGAGCTTTTGGTAGCCGTCAGTCCCTTCCCCTGCATCGGGAGGCACAGCGCATGACAAGCTGCTTGCCGGGGCTCACAGCGGGCGGCTGTCACTTGCTTCAGACCCAGGCTGGGCTGAAGCACCCGACAGCGGTGGGGGCTGAGGGTTCCTGTCACCAGGCCACATCGTTCCCAACCCCACACGACTCTGAGCACGTGCATCCTGCTTAATGCGTTACGGCCGAGCCTGAGCACGTACCCACCGCAGCCCTGGTGCAGGAGGAGGCTGTCTGTAGGACCAGGGGTAGGTTTGGATGGGGCTGCAGGTGGCTTTTGGACATCTGCTTTGGCTTAGCCCCTCTCCTCATCCCATCCCAGCGCGGAGCTGTGGGCGCCCGGCTGACAAACAACAAACGGCTGAAGGATAACAATGAGTCAGGTGGAAAAAGGAAATTGTTTTTTTGACAATCTGCTAGTGTGGAGGGGGGGGAGGGGGAAAGCCTCTGTAAGAATGAGGAGCCAGGAGAAAGGGGGATAAGTTAACGTTAAATGGGCATGTGGTGACAGGGGGGGAAATGGTGGGACATCTGGAAATGCAGCAGGAGCCTGGAGAAAATCGATATGAGATAAGCGTTCCAGGGGTAGTGCTGTTCATCAGGTGACAAAGTTAAAGGCAGCGAGCCACTAAAAGTGAGAAAATATCACTGACCCCCTGCAGTATTGATCAAACAGCTGAGACACTCAAGGCCAAAGGCACTAATAAAGTGAGACGTATCAGCAAGAAGCCCATGAGAGCAGATGAGTTGGCTTGCGAAGGTCTTAAAAATAAAAATAAAATGTATCTGCAAAAGTTCTTGTTAACCATCTTCTTTGTCTTGTTAAGTGCAAAGGGGACAAAGGAGCTTTACGGAGAGGCACAGCCAGGGAACTGGAATGCACAAAGGTTTGTTGTGGTATTAAGAGGGGTTTTGCAAATCAAATGGTTTATTTTCTGGAGGGAAGCAAGGAGCTAGTGATGCTGGGGAGGGCCAGCAGTTCTGCAGGCTGCTCCTGAAAGTGCTGCCAGGACACCACAAGAGTTGACCCAGCTCTGCTCAGAAATCTGCAGTCATGCCCCAAAATTCAGCTGCGAAACTAAAAGAGCATTCTTGTGGTGCTCCCTCTCCCTGACTGTAGCAGTGGTACCATTGCTCACCTTAGGCTAGTGATGTCCCACAAAGCTGGAGCCTTAACCTGCTCTTGAATCAGTTTACATATGGAAGATAGGGCTGTTTGTATTGCTGAGTTTCCTCTAATCACATGTGGCTGAGGGATGCAGGTAATGACAGGTCTATCACAGGGCACAGGCATTTAAACGGGGACCAATAATTCAATGAGCAGATGTGCAGAAACTGCTGTCAAGAGGTGCCAGTGCTAAGTGAAAACAGAAAAGCCTAAACACGACCTAGTCTGTGTTCTGCAATCAACCCAATTGTTTTAGAACAACGTACTCCACAATTATTTTGTCCTAGTATAGGAGAGACTTTTATTTACTATATGTGAGCATGGTTTTTTTTTATTTTTGTTTCTTAGAATTGTGATATTAAGGATGTAATTTGGAACAATTATTTAGGAATTGCACTGCTGGATGATTTTTCCCCTGACAGATTAGACTGAAGTACAGCTTCACCTGAAATCAAACCTCCCTAGTTTAATTTATAGGTTTTTCTAGAGCAAGTTTTTTAGTCAAATTGCTGGTACAAAATCTAGCAGGAAACTTGAACTCTGATATTCCAGGCCTTTGGCTGCTGGAAAGCACTGTGCATTCCCTGCACAGCTGAAGGGTGTTTAAATGTTCAGACTCACGGTGGCTGTCTAGATTCTCCAGAGACTTTCCCTGCACCCTAGAGTCAAGCTGTCTTGCACCTTAGCAGACAGAAGGCTTTGCATTTGTTACCCCCCATCTGTGTACATATTACCACAGTCACAGACTCACAGGATGACTGAGGCTGGAAGGTACCGTTGGAGATCATCTCTGTGCCCAGCAGGGTAAAGTAGATCACTAAGTTCGTTCACTGCTTGTGTTCCGGTAATATTTGCATTCTGGTAATATCTGAAGTGAGCTGGGAACCAAACGACTCCCAGAAACAGAGGAAAGGAGAAACAGATAGAGGAGAAATCTTTTGCTTCAACTTGCAATAGCAACGGTGTGGGGAAAAATGCAGTGAAGCGACTGAAATGAGGTTGGACACCAGTCTGACTAGTTACAGGTATGTGGATTTTAAATGAATAATTCATGGAAGGTTCATCTGGGCTGTGAAGAAGTAGCAAATTAGAGTAAGTCCTTCTGTTTAACATTTGTATACTCTAGTAAAGTCGTCTTTGTTTCACATACTTTAGAAGGTATAGTGCGAGTCAGGAATTAAATGATCTGCTTGACCTTTTCATCGATAAAATGCCCTTTTATTCCAGTTTTCAATGTGTCTAGGAACAGGAGGTTCCCAGAACTAGACAGAAATAGCAGAGAACGGTTCGTTTCAGCTATTTTGAGCTATTGTAAAATTATCCTAGCATTTGCATCATTATCTGTTCACACAAACAGTTGCCTTCATACACTTTATTTTACCTGCCTTTACTCTGGTTGTTAAGGTTGTGAATACTGGGAAAGCAGAGTTGCATGGGACTTGCTGTCCTTTTGGCTCAGGAAGAAAAGTGAAAAAACACCCTTCTTGTTGGCTTTTGTGATAGATAGCTTCCGCTGGCTCTGTCAGCCTGTCTTTCCTCTGGCTTTTGTCCACCTCCGTTGCAGACTAAGGAAAGGAAGGTGAAGCAAATGCTAACTTGCTCACTTACGGTATGCATGGGGTCCCTGTTGTAATGATGATGTACTGTCTTAAAAGCATGTGTACCATGAATAATTTTAGCACAGGAACTGCCAGGTCCTCCTGAGGAGGTTTTGTGGGGGGAAGAGAAGGGACCGCAAAGGAAGCTGACAGAGAAGGGAATTTATATAGCTTAGCTATAGGGAAGAGAGGTTAAAGTAATTACTGTCTTCATGAGGTTGCTGTGTGATAGTAGAAACAGCTGCACCTTAAATTCATATTTGAAGGCCCTAAAACAAGAAGATAGTGTTTGTTGTGATGGATAGGGTTACCACTGGAAATATATTGCGAATTTCAGCTGGGACACGGACTATTTTATATGCAGCAAGGATAGATCAGCAAGCAAAAGGAGATTAATTTAATTAAATCAATATGCGATCTCTAAGCCTCATCGTAAAATCTTAAATAAAAACTTTGGGAGAAAAAATCGATTACCTTTGCAGAGTGTGAGTTGGAACAACTGTTAGTTCAAGAAATGATGTTTCAATAATTTAACAAAATGTTTGACTTCTTCCTCTCTCCATTTGACCATCTTTTTGCATGATAGAAAAACTGGCAACCAGAATTTCAGAGGTTTTTCTTTTGCTGTTAGTTGTCCAGGTTTGAAGGTTTGGACAGGTAGTGGCACATGGAGGAGTCGTCCCCCCCCCCCCCCCCCAATCTCTTGCACCTCTGGCCCTTCAGAAAGGGACTATTGTGCCTTTTTGATGGTGTTTCCAGACCTTTTGTTTTGACCAGATTTCATCACCTGAACTAGGAGCAATTATCAAGATTTTTAAAAGATCAGTGGTCTTGAGTGTGCAGCTACTGACTGCACAAGTACTTCTTGCAGAAACTGTTGGGTTTTATAATTTGTTGGACCTGTTGGGTTTGGTACTTTTACTTCTTAGGAAATCATCAGCCAAGACACTTGGTTAGACAGGAAAAATTGTGAAGGAGCTGGAACACCTGCCAGGACCGCCCTGCAGCAACACACCTACAGGGAAGTGCGTGCTGCTGACCTTCAAAGAGCATCACTCCCCTGCAGGAGGCTTCTTCCAAAAATGTCTGAACGTGATTTGTTGTTAACTGTGTTAGCAAGATTGCAGACAGAGCTTGTTGTGTCTACTCTTAAAACAAAGAGGCTTTCCCTCCTTCAGAGCACCCACCTCTTCATGCAGCTGGGTTGGTGTTATAAATACTGTTACGTCAGACAACTGTGTTTATTGATAAGGGCACAGAGCTCCACCAGGAATCTGTAGTTGATCTCCCTTATGTGTCTGTGACATAGTGAAGTATTTTAGGTTTTCAGCCAAAATCACCCTTGTGGACCTACCACTGGCAGTGTGAGTAATCCAGCAGGTTTCCTGCTGTCACAAGGATCAAAGTCATCGATCCCTCCCCATCTTTCTCCATACTGGTTCGTCAGTGGTCTTACAACTTCTGGCTTTTTGTATGACAGACCCCAGTTAGCCAGGTTGTATATGGCTGTTAAGAAGTGCAGGTGAGAGTTCAGCTGTTACTTGCCCTTCTGGACCTGAAGTCCATCTCTTCCTTAACTGGAGGGGGTGGATTTTACAGCCCAGCCCAGCCCAGCTCTCTAAGGGCCTTGCTCCTACTGAGGATTCTGGTTTGTCTGTCCCTATCAGACTGTGCTCCAGACAAGCCCAGGTTTATCCCAGCAAAGCAAACTCAAGCCTTGGAGAAGTAGCAATACGTGCTCTGGCCAAGCAGGCTGATGCCATGCCTATGCCCTGGCCAGCTCTCTCCACATTGGCCTCCCAGTTTACCAAAGTTTAGAAGTTTTTTGGCATTAACATCCCAGAAAGAGCTCAGCCTGCTTATTCCATCCCTGTCCTCCTTCCAGAAGCAAAGCTGCGCTGCTGCTTAATTTCCTGCAGACATGGAGGCTTTCGGCACAGTCCCTCGGAAGAGGCAGCAGAGCCTCCTGACTTAAACGGATGGGGCGCGAGGCCTGGGCAGCGCCACGGGCCTCGGAGAGGCCGGAGCCAGGAGCGGGATAACAGATGAGGTGCCACCGCCGGAGCGCCCGCGAGCGCCGTCAGGCCTGCTCTCGGCCCACCCGTTGGTATGGTAACGGCCCGTTATTTAGTGGAACGAGCCATCCGCAAGGCTGTCCGGCTATTTGTACTTGTCTAATTATTATTACTCTTTGCATTTTCGTCCAGGGGATGAGTAATGGAAGCGGGTTAGAGGGAAGGGAAGGTGCAGGGGGAAGAGAGCGGTGATTTGTGGGATAGGTATCTCATCTCACAGAGGAGGACATTTATCTTGTTGAGCCTCCGCAAGCAGCCCGGGTTGTCAGCCCACGGTGCCCAGGCGCATGAGTGTCACCCACCCTTCTCCTGGTGTCACCCACCCTTCTCCTGGATGGGCCAGACAGCACCTGGGTGAGCACCGAGGCCATGCCTGGCTTTGTTCTGGTCATAGAGTGCCACTGGGATCCGTGTTTGGATTTCTAAAGACTTGCCATGAGCCACTTGTTTGGAAAGCAAGCCGTTTCCAGGAGGCCCAAGGAGCCATAAACGCTGGAGTCTTCTCAGATCTTGATTCAAGCTGTTGTGCTCATCCTTGACAACTAAAATATCCCACTTAGCATAATAGTTCAGTGAATCAAACCAGATTAAACAGTCAATTTTACTTCCTAGAGCCAAAGGTAATTTGAGATTATTCACCCAAAGGTAATTTGAGATTTTTCAGGGCAGAAAGTTTTGCCTGAAGTAAGGCGTAGCTTTATGACAAGCCTTCCTTTGGTCAAGCATGGTGGTGACTGCATCAAAGCACAGTTGCCCCAGTAGTTCGGGCAGGACATTTTATGGCTCTTGTCTAGGCCAGCTATAATGGTGGGTAGAAAATAGACCCATGATGATTTTTTTTTGAATGTATTTACCTGCTTTCTGATAGTTTTACTTCCTTTTTTTTTTTTTTTCTCTTGGTTAAAATGTTCCTGCAACAGTGTTGTCGACCTCCCAGAGGGATCATTTTTGTGGTTTTCTATGGTCTAATTTGGAGCCAGTTATCCTGTTTTGGTGGAGTGCAAAGTGTGGCCTCTTGGAGGTCTGCAGAGGTGGGGAAAGAAATGAAAATTTTGTGAGGGTGGAGAGAGGGTCATTAATTCCTACTTTGTGGAGAGGTGCATAAATGAGAAATACGAATATGTCAAAAGAGCGGTTATATCTGTTCAGATACGCTTTTGTCAAGTGAGCATTTTTATTCATGTTTTACAAAAAACATCTGTGATTTCTTTAAACACTGCACACTTGCAACGAGTAGTCTAAATGTCTGTATTGACAAGCCCATTGGATTTCCTTCACCACAACCGTGTAGCAAAGAGCAGCCTGTACCTGCTCTAGCAGATCTTGTATTTGATGCAAGAAATCCTGCCCGCCTCATTTTGAGCTATACCTAAGCATCTAGAACCAAAAAAGTTCAACTACGTACTATCTGACTCTTGTTATTTCATGGGTGTGAGTTAAATATGGAGTATTTACAGATGCAATGATGGAATTTTATGGATGCAATGAAGGATTTTTATCAGGGGTCACTTTTATTCCATGGAGCATATAGTTTTATGCAGCTATGCAGAAAACTGGATGCTGCTTATTTGTTTTATTTTTATTTTTCTTTATTATTATTTTTTGGCACCTGATTCCCAAGTGGAGGTCTCTTGAATTCTGAACAAGCTCATATCATGCCCTAACCTGTGATTATAGAGAATTTCATGCTTAAATTGCTCTTTGTGGCTGTGGGGGGCTGTTGTAATAGCAGAGGCTTCCACTGCTGGTGCAGAGCCAAGCTCAGCAAGCCAAGGCCCTTGCATCGCCATCAAACACTTCTTACTGTGTTCCACAGAGGGCAGCGGATGAAAACCGCAGCTGATGTGCTACTATGCAGCATGCTCTCAGGTTCTGTTAAAAAGCGGTAAGTATCTCCTTTTTGCAGATACTCACTTGTATGAGAAGGAAGATGCTGAGCCCAGACCAAAAATAGAGGGGCCGCTACTCAGAGTACTGGTGGTATCTCATGTAGGCACTCCGGAGGGTGTTTGTAAACCAGTGCAGCCAAAACCCAACATGAAGCTTGTGCTTTGACAGTCAAATACAGTTTTTCCACAGTAACAACAAAGCCCATCAAAGACCTTTTCCTGCTTTCCCATCTTCTGGATTTGTACATTATGTTCCCCATAACACCCTCATCTCTCAGGGCCATAAATGCATCACAGGGAAGGCCACCGAGGCACCATGCTGGGACCTAAACTGGGATTTGCTGGGATGGGGATGGGAAACAGTTTTAGTTTTTGCCCTTTGACAGAATCGCCCAAAATTATTGAAATTCAACCTACATAGGCACCTAATCAGGATTTCTTTCCCTTGCACTGCCTGTTCTGTCAGCTGCTAAAGGTCTTATAAACCAAAGCTATCCTTGCTTTTGGTGCTGGGAAGAATTTTGAAGCTCCAGAGCAGAAAAGATATATTGTCTCTAGCAATCAAAAATCAATGTGTTTGACCATAAGATCTGCTTGTGCTTGAATGTTGCTTGGTAGATGAATTAGAAGGTGCTTGTTGGCTGAATTACTCAGCAGCATCAGCTGATGGCTGAGCATCTCTTTTCTTCCCTTGCCGTGGTGCACAAGGATGGTCTAATCTGGGGAGTGCTGGGGCCACATTCAACCTGCCCACCAGTTGTGTGCCCTGGAAGGGGAGAAACAAAAGACCTCAGCTCTAAAAGGCCCCAGCACAAGCCAATCCGAGGGCAAGCTGTGGTAACGGCCAATTATGATGGTATTATAAAAGATGGCATTACAGCACTGAAAGTATTGATTGAACCTTTAGCCATTGCAGGCATTGAAAGAGAGAAAAAGAATGAGTGTGAGATCAATATATGCATCTTTAGACCTATTTATCTCTGGGTGATTTTTCCATTCCCCTTCCTGTTCGATATGGCATAATTTACCTTCATAAAGTGTTCAGCGTCAGGGGTCCATTATCAGAGTAATCAGTTTTGATTAGTAGAGAAAGGGTACAAAATTGTTTAGCCTCTAGATAGAACTGTGAAAAGTGAGTAAACTATGCTTGACAGCACCTAATGCAGTTAGAATGTAGACTTAATTTGATTCCAATTCTTTATGGCTTTCTGTGATTTCAAGCATCTATTGGTTTGTTAGAAAAATATAATAGGAAATGGGCCATGGCAGGTGGGAGGGGAGAGGGAGGAGAGAGATAATTTAAGTTTGCAGGATGCAATTTTCCTCAATATAAACATTCTAATGCAATTTGATGCCCATTGTGTTTTGGTGCGCCAGGCGGGAGCTTTTATTTTGCAGATTTATTTTTAGCACTCTGAGTTTATACAGGGGTAACCCAAGCCAATGGTTGGTTGCTTATTCCCAGTGCCACGAGCCAAGCTTTAGAAGTTCTGACATGCAATATGGACATGGGAGCTGAGGCTCTTTCACTCATACAATCCTCCAGTGCTAGCATCTCCTTAGCTTGATTTTGCTCTTTTTAAAACCGAGTGGAGAAATCATGTAAAATCCATTAATGGTGGCAGGGCTTTACGAGATCCTCTAGTGAAGTATGCATGCTGCTTTGAAGTCAGTCATTAATCAGGATGTGATTAATGCTACTGAGTGTGCCATCTGTGTGAAAGGAAAGGCAGTTAGGATTTCACTAGGCAATGACTTCACCCTGCTCCAGTTCTCAGCACACGTAGCAGAACAGCAGTACGGCACGCTGGAAGTGTCGCCTGATTTCCCAAACTTCTGTAATTAGATGGTTTGAGTTCAAGTATTCAAGAAATTAGGTGAAAGATTTCTGTCTATCAGGTGAGGAAGGGACCTCTGTACAGCACTGTTGATTTGGGACTACAGAGAGGGGAGGTTTGTACTCGAGAGGCCAAGGATGAAACCTTCTGGACGCGTCTTTGAAATACTGAGATAAGAGGACTTCACTCTGCATTTACCTGCGATAAGAGAACTTCCTACAGGACCTATCTCCGTGTTTCATTGCTCGTCTTGTTGCTCTGTCTTTACGGGATAAATTTAAGCAGCATACTGTTTAAATGCAGAAAGCAGTGAGAAGAAAGGCCTCTGCACTTGTGCAACGTGTTTCTTGATCTACCTCATCGTAAAGACTGCAGGGCTCTGGGACAGGACCCTTCTACCTCACACAGCCCATGGTGCCCCTGCGTGCCTCCAGCTCTGTCCTCCTTCATCTTGCCCCGGACCCTTCAGTCTTCTGAAGTATTTTTCCTCAAAGTACACCAGAGCTGCAAGAAGAGCTCTCTCCTCCTCTGCTGAGTGCATGAGGTGTCAGAGTCAGGGTGAAGGCTGGGTGAGGAGCTGCAAATTAACTGTAAAGCTTCCTGTGACACTACAGGGTGTTAAAGAATTTTGGATTGGTCATAAATCAACAATCTTGGCAAACAGGGCAGAAGAACCATTTATTCTTGACCATTTTAGACCCAAACCATTTAAAGTCAACTTCAAAATGTTTTCTCATTTCACGTGAAAATATGGTAAAATTCTGCAACTGTCAAGATGAAACTTCCCTACTTTTTCCCCCATGAATTTATTGGTAGGATTTTTGAAACACTTATCTTTACAATTCAACAATTTGAAACAATTATCCATTCACAAAGTACTTTGGTTGACCTGAATCTGTGTTTATCTGAGTGGGGCTGGCCTTGGCACATCCCTGACGGGGATAACACATCGGGGCTGTTATCCATCATTCCAGGGCTCAGCAATTAGCCCTATAGCCTGTACCAAAAGGGGCAATCAGCACTTGATGAGATGTGTCCCAATCCCCACCACCTCTTTCTCTCCATTTGCAGGAAGCTGTTGTGAAGATTTAGTTTGTTTCGCATTAGGTAAATAATCAGTTGCAGTGGGAGGCATGGGCAGCTGGCCGGTCGCCCAAAGGTGCCTGCAGCAGGAGAGGCACATGGGGCTGCCTGCTGCTGTAACATCTTATGGGAATGTACAGTTGGCACTAAAACCTGAGTGTGCCAGCTCCCAGCTGAAGCCCTTACACCCTGCTCAGATACCCATGTTGTCCTAAATCCCCCCACTTTTACTTTTCCCTCTTCACCTTCCCCTTTCCTCTCCACCTTCCCCTTTTATTTATTTATTTATTTCTTCCTACAGAATCACAGAATCGTTCAGGTCGGAAAAGACCGCTATTGGAGCACGTAGAGGAAAACCTGGCAGATTTCTTGAATTTGGCCACTGAAGTCAAACACGGGACCTGCCTGGATCTCACAGCCACAACGCCCAGCCCGAGCTCACGCTGAGCTGGCACGCTGCTCGTGCACCGCCTACGCCTGTGCCCAGCCATGCAAGGATTACTTGCCCTAGGTGAGCTGATCAATAACCTTTTACATGGCATATTTATTTTTTGAGCTTTATCTATAAAATTAGAGCCGAGCAAATCAATTTGTGTAATAAGATCTCTAGTCACAGATCCTTTAGTATTTGGTTTATATCCTCTAGTGACCAGGGCTTTTAATACCTTTTAATGCTTTGGGATGGTGGCAACATTGCCTGCTTTTGTGCTTTTTCTGAGTCCTGAGATATTTGGGCTTGTGTTTATAGTCCCAGCTCCTGGAAGCAAAAGGCTGCAGGAGAATCTTGGCTTTTGTTTTAAAGCATTTCTAGTAATTGTGGTTTGAGAGAATAGCTTTAAAACGTGACCTGGCTTCACAGTAAAGACTCAGGAACTAGAAGGCAAATAAAAACTTCAGTTAGCTAAAAAATACTGTATTTTTTTTACTTGTGTGCTTTTTTTTTTTCAGGGGGTGTTGTACTTATGATACATATCTAGGCATCTGTCAGCTATTTATCCTGAGATGTTCACTTGTATTTTTATTATTCTGAAAGTCACATTTAAGTAAGGCATTGGCAAACAGCTGCCATCAGCTGCAATAGAAATATCTGAAGCTCTACTCTCCTTCTCTAGCGTTGCTTCACTTGCTGCAAACCCAATGCAAGCCAAAGCAACAGAAAGAACCCTGGGCTGTGGAAATGGCTTTTCATGGTGAATTTATTTCCACTTTGAAAAGCTGGCAGTAGCTGTAGGAACTTCTGCAGCTGGAACCAAGGAAATGCACTTCAGGTGCTAAAGGGATGGACAGGAGGTGATGTGACACTGGGAGGTTTGGATGGTGGTGGGTATTTATCAGGTCAAAAAAAAGGGAAAGATGTCTATCATTATCTGGAAAGTCCTGACTAGCTCTGTGGTTGTAAAAAATGATAAAAAATGCCATATATATGTATACGCATTTGGCCAAGCCAAAGCTGTTGTCCTCTTGGTGAGCAAGCTGCAGTGTTCTGTGAGCATCAGGGCTGTTGTCAGACCACATCAGGACTCTGAGCTGCCTGTGCATGTCCGCTCTTCAAAACAGCATGTTGAAACCAGATTTTGGCTTTTATGATTTCTGAAGAGAAACAGGCCGAATCTGAAAATGTGTTGTTCAAATGGGACACCATACCACCTTGTTGATATCTGATAGCAGCTGGCCTTGTCTGACCACGTAAATGAAACATGAGAGTTTTGCAATGGTTGTTAGTTTTGATGTTTCAGATCTCTGTCAGAATACTCAATCTGTGTGTGTATGGAACAAAAGTGCTAAAACAAAAATTCAGAGTGAATAACAAGGATTTCTGGGACTTTTGTTTTGGTCTGTAGCCTAGCAGAACTCTCAAACACATGCAGTTTTAAGGAAGTGTGTAACATCTTAAGTGAATTTGTTTCAGCTGTGTTCACGCCTTTTTGTCAAGTACTCCCCATGAAAATTTTGGACTATAAAATCCTGATGGTATGAAAGCTTTTTTTTTCTATAAAGTTTAAAATTGTGTGCAGCAATACTCCATATCCCAAACTAATAGTTTACATGTGTGAATCAAAGTATTAAGTTCACAGATTTTGACCCAAACCAATATTTATTATGTGATACAACCAATATGCTACTACTTACCTGTTTATTCACAAAATTGCATCATATGTCATAGATTTACAATCTGTACAGTAGCATGCATTAAATTAAGTAATTTGTGTAAATGATTAGCTAATCAAAAGATATAGTTCCTTCTTTTTTCTTTTTTGAGCAAAATTAGGCAGGTGCAACAGCTTGCTTAACTTGATATCCACATGCATATATTCCTGGAATTTTAGGAAATTCATCTTCACAGATTTCATTTTCTTAGACTGGGATAACTCAAGTTTTTGGACATTAAAGCAATTTCAGACAAAGCCTGAGAAAATGGATCCTGTTTTCAGAGGTCATCAGCTATGATGGGGAAGGTCACCAAATCTTTTGTCAGCAGAGTTACCAGATTGTAAGCAGATACATATATCTGGGGCTACATGATTGAAAGAGGTAACATTTTTCAGTAGTTAAAAGACGTCAGCTGAGTAAATAAACCTAGGCTATCATGTATGAGTTCTCCTGCTTCCCAAAGTTCATTTGTGATAACAAGACTCTTGGCATTTGGATAATAAATCGCGATCTAAGGGCTATTGTAAGCAGGTTGAGGAACTTGGATGGTGACATTAATGATGCAAATAATACAATAACGTTTGAGAATAAACTTCCTGGGGGGAAGACGGGTAGAAGAAAGGGCAGCCGAGTGCGAGAGAACAGGGACAACTTCATCATCGCGGCCCTTCATGCAGAGAGGGCACCCACCATCTATTCACCACACACAGCTTGTATTTTTGTGTCAGTTCTGTGAAATAGAACTGTGAGGAGTGTGTTTGAGATAGCAGGACACAAGCAATGGTTACTATGCCTTTCTGAATCAGTTTGTCTGCTCACATCAGTTAAAGCGACCAAGTAACCTGGGCTTAGTGGGTCACTCGTGTTGGATGCGCTGCAGTAACTGCGTGGATGCGTGCTCAGTTATTCCACTGCCATGGGTCTCACCGGATGATTGACTTTGCAGGGAGCTACCTGCAGGCATGTTTGGATTGTGTGAACTCATCCCAAATCCCATTTCAGTGGAAAAATATTTCTTGCAAATCTGTGCAGGGAAATGCTAGAGCTCCCAGAAACCCAGTTGTAGACCTGTGGGATCCTGGACCTCTTCGTGTTCATGAGCCTCTGACACCCCCTGCTTTTCCACTCTCCTCCTGAACCTTTATGCCCTTAAGGAAAGCTTCAGCTGCATGAGTGTTTCCACAGTTTTGTTTTTTTCCTTTGTGCACACTCCTTGCATGCTGCTGCTGCTGTTGTTTCTGTTATTGCGTGTTATTGTGCATTGCCTGCCTGTGTGGATGGACCTAGCAAAGCAGAACAGGATGAGTTTAAATCCTTCATCCATCATCTTCTCTTGGAGGAAGCTGGGCTCTGGAAGGCTGAGGAATATCAAGACATAAACCATCTCTCACCCTAGTCCTAATCCCAATCCTAATCTCAGCCTTGCCCTAGATACCAGCCACAGTGGAGGAGGTGGCTGCGGTATCGAGGGTGACTAGATCTCTCTGCCAAAACCGAACTTCCTGTACGTGCGTGTGCTGTCCCCAGGCTGTGACTGGTCCTTGTGCTGCTTTATCTTTGCCAGGGGCTGCCTGACATTTTTGGCACTGCACCCCGTGCTTGGTACTGATCTGATTATACCTGACTCTCTCATCTTGTCCAGCATAGAAAAAGAATGCAGTTTTGAAGTAGCCCTGTTTTAAGTTGGCTTTATTTTTATATTTTTAATTTTTTTTCCCCCCTAAAAATTGTTGCAAGTCCTGTAAATGAGCTTGGAACTGCAGGAGAATGGCGAGAGTTGCAGGGAGCTGAGCGATCTGGGGCTCGCAGGGTGAGGTGAGCAGCACTGCTGCCCCTGCCAGAGCTCCTCTCCAGCTTCCAGCATTAACTGGAGGTTTAAAGCCAGCTCTCTTGATTTTGCTGAGAATCATGAAAATGACTTCAGGCTTCAACACTGATTGCTCTGGAGAGCAAGTTATATGCACTGGTAGTACAGGCCAACTTGTTTTTAGTGATGGGAAATAGTGAATTTACCTCTAAAATGCTCTGGATTTAACACATTTGTCTCAGGAAAATGTTTTTTACTTGAATACTTGATCTGCTTGAGGGGCTTGACCAGGATGCAGCTATCATTTAGCACTTGTTAAAAAATAAGATAAAATAAAAATGCTGAAGCCTAAATCAAATCAAATAATGATATACATGGGAAAGAGCAAAACAGTGTTTGCCTAAATCTTTCCTTTGCTTGGAGACAGTCACAGAACAGTTCCTGTAATTCTGCCAGGTGGATAAGGAGATTGCCTCAGTAGTATTGAAAACTTAAAGTGCTAGAAACAGGGTTTATTGAAGACAGAGTAGATGGTCTTAGTAATTGCCATGTAGTGTTTGCAGAATACATGCGAGGACAGCAGCTTCACCGGTGCATGTTTTCTGAGGGTAATATTCAAAATCTTGACTCTTTTCTTCTGTGTATTGTAGCCAAATTCATTAATTTTAAAAACTGGGTCCTTTCCTCCACAGATTTTAGACCAAGCGTCAATTAGCAATGTGGGTGGCAGATAATACACAAACTCTGCATAGTTCCAGTAATACTGTTGGCCTTTCCCCTACAGTTTATAAGTCAATTTTGGCAACAGCAACCTATGTCAAATGTGAGCTGCTCTCTGATCAGGTTACAGCCTATGCAGCAACACGAATTAAGTTTTTCTCTCGGAGGACTATGGGTGGAAAATATAATCAAAATTAGCAGATAAATGAATAAAATCTCAAGGACAATGACTGAATAAACATGTCTGCTAAGCAATTTTCTAACAGGAAAATCTGGCATCTCTCACGTGAGGAGAAATACAGGGGAGGAAAGGAGCACTTAGCTGCTGAGCCTGAACAAGCACAGAAGCAGAGACTCGTGAGCGATGTCAAACACCAGGTTGTTGGGGTAAGTACTTTAAAACTGCCCACCAGGCTGGTGTACAGGGCCTCTTCTGAATGTTGTAGGACAGTTATCATATTTCCTTAGCTTATGGTCATGCATTTAGAGCTATCCTCAGAACATCAGCCTGCAAGTCAGCCCACACAGAGCTGGTCCAGTGCCTCGTGTTATGCAGCAGCTCTTAGCAAGCTTTGGGGGGGCCCAGGAGGACTTACAGTATTATGGGCCAGGACCTAATGGCAGGATGTGCCCTATATTTGGGGGACTGAAGAGAGTAAGGGGACTCATAAAAATAAATATATTTAAGAGCATGGAATGAAACAACAAATTGAAATTGTGCTGAAATCCAATTCTGGGGTTTTATAATCTACAGGAACTTATTAACTTCAGAGACCTGGGCAAGTTGGGAAAAAAAAAAAAAAAGCTTTTCATTCCATCTCCAAAACACAGAGAATTTAGAGCATTTTTATAGTACATTTTAGGACAAGGACTTGGGCAATGTGTTTATCCACTTCACTTACCTCATAAAACCCAGTTTATATAGTCCTGGAATCAATCCTGTTCTGTTCTGGGGTTTTCCAGAGCAGGGTCTGCCAGTGGAAGCACTTTATGATATGGGACTAATGCGTCAAAGGTACATAGACCAGAGCTATTGCGTTCACCTCTGTTTGATAGGAAGCAGATACTTAGATAACTAATACTTGTTGCAGGCCAAGGAGAACCTTTCAGTGCAGCCCAAGGTATGAAGGTACTTATCTGTTCTCCAGGACCTGATCTTCTGAATTCATTCGCACTTGATAGGACAACTAGAGCAAGAGTGGCACCTAAAAATACCCCCAAAGAAAGAATTTGAAGTTGGAGTTTCCTGTACAGTTGACTTGATCATGCAAGGGTGGCCATTCTCCAGTCTTGAGTTTTCATTGGTGTTTGAATTTTATTGTGTATCTATTAAAAAAAAATAATCCAAAATGCTTCATTGGAAAATATCAAAATGCATCTTTATAGCTGCAATATTTTGAGTAACATAACTTCATTTTTCAGTGAATAAAACAACCTGTTTCTAGATTTCATTCTAAATTTGAGTTTTAACTGGTTTTCAGCTCACCGTGCCCAGCTCCCAGCCAATTAGTAGGCAAAAGTTTGCAGGCTGAGGGGTGGGAAGAGCCGAGTATTGCATGCTTCAAGGTGAAAGAAAGCACGTCTCCTCCAGAGAGATCCTGTGCTTGCTGCTTGAGTCCTTTCTCTGGATATTTGGTTTTTCTGAAGGCTGTTCTGTTTCCCCATGAGCTTCTGGAGAAGCCTGAGAAGGAAAACATCTGGGCCATGGAAGAGCTGGGTTAGACTTGAAAAGGAAAAGAAAAATGGGTTGAAGAGAGTAAACTGAACTCTTTTTATCTCACCCTAATAGGATGATTTGAGTTCTGGATTAATATTTGAATGCCTACATATTTTAGCCAAAGTTATTTGTTTATAGTTAGTATTCTGCAGCTTTTGCAAGTCTCTAGCTCTGCAGAGTGTCAGCTATTACTGCTATTTCTTCTTGCAGCAAGGCAGAGGTTTGCAGTGCAGCTGCCGCTGCCCCTCCAGCCAAGTGGTTGTAGTGTGCACATCGCTACCCGGCCGCCGTGGAGACAGAGGAGAAAAATAGGAATTCAAGCCCTGTCTGAAAAGTAAAAGGGACAAATTAGTTTCTTGTCACTGCGCTGCAATAAATACATTGTCATTTTTATACCCCAGTGAATCATATTCTCCATTTCCCCCGTAACTATTATACAGTCTGCTGGCAGTACATCATTTTTTGGTAATTTTATTTTCACCAATTGTTTTATGAAATTTTTGAGTTTTATGGACACTAAAACAAATCTAGCCTGCAAGTATTATAGCCCTTTAAATCACCGGCAGGAAATCTCAAGGTTCCTCCAGACTGTGAGAGAAGGAAGCTTTAGGAAAGAAAGATTGCTCCTAGCTTATAAACTGAGCAAAAACCCAGAGATAAGTTTGTAAAAGGGGCATACATCATCACTGGCAAAAGCCAGGACGTAAAACAACATCTCTCTGCTCAGCTCCCTTAAAAATAAAAATGGATTTTTATTTAGCAGAAACACTAAAGTAGTTGGGGAAAGGAACACACAAGCTTTTCCATGCTTTCTTAACCATAACAGTCCTTATTTCCTACAGAGCCACTGTGTCAGGCACCACCTTGGCTAAATTGCAGTTAATTGTAGTCCCAAAACCCTGGTTCTAATCTGTGTGCATGTAGCACTTGTCTGAATTTGGTCCTCAAGATGCTGAGGAAGTGTTGGCACTTGGGTATTTTGGAAAGGTCTCGGATATGTTCTTCTCTCTTGCCCGTAAGTTTTGCTAATATTTTTCATCACTAATCCTGCTGTAGATATTTTTGAGAAGTTGCACAAAATTTCAGACAGCAAATAGGAGACCCCTATCTGCAGAGCCACCCTGTTTGCAGTCATCCTGGTGTTGGGCTTTGCTGAGGAGCAAAGGATTATGATTTCCAAAGCTTACATCAAAGATCAGTCATGGTATGATTTATTTTGTTTGTAAGTAACATTTTTGTTCTGGATGGACTGCTTGATGTGCTTTGCTATCTCTGAATATAAAAAAGTAAAAGTAGGTGGGATGGTCTTGCCTAGGTGGAAACATTAAAGAAGAACTTTGTTAACAGTAAACCTGGTGGGTGCAAATGGACGAGCTCCATCCAGTTCTGACATGGTCTTTGCAGTTAGAAATGAGCTACCCTTTTTCACTTTTTCTTTTATAATAGCATCTTAATGTATTTAAGTTTCTCAACAGAGTTAGGTTAAATATTTGTTTTGTGAATTGAATGAAACATTGCTTTTAGAGCAAATTGAATCAATTTTATTTCTAAGCAATTAAAAAAAATAACAAATTAGAAATTTGAAAATAATATAAAAATGGCTACTTTTTCTCAGACCTGTGGTCCACTGTGGCCAGAAGCAGAACAGTATAAGTGCATATGCGTATAATATTTCTTTTGGTATATCCTTCCAGCAATCTATTATGTAGGAACTTATGAGCCAAAGGGAACACATTTGTTAATGGCCCTTGATGGATTTTTCCTCTGTGAATTTATTGAGTTGAACATATGTATGCTCATGACTTCCACAGTATAATGTAGGAATGACTTCCACTGTTTAACATGTTGCGTGATGGAAAAATGTCTCTGTTTTCATACTTTTTGCTTGCTGCTTGTCTGCCTGTTGACCTGATGCCTGACCTGCCCTTGGATGCCCAGGATATGAAAGATTTCTGCCCGAGTCTGCCCTGGTCTCATTTCTTCCAGTCTGAGGTATGCTTCTATTTGTTGGACAGATAACTTCCTGAGGGAATGGAGGTGCTGATCCCAAAGGGGGGCTTGATTTACATGCTGCAGATTTGGGAGGCTGTAACAGCAACCATTGTATGTTGGCTAAAAATCAACCCTGGGCTGATGCATGCTGTCCTCTTAAAAGTCCTAAAGAAATGAAACCAGTAAAGATACTTGCCTGAGTAGATGCTCATGTGATTGCAAAATGAAAATTTCTGAAAAGTACATACAGTCTAAAATCTCTAGGTCTTGATATTCACAGACTACAACCTTCAGCCTATGCGTGCTGAATAAATCAGTAAATAAGCATGGGCTAGTTTTCAAGCTCTGTTTTCATATTACCTGAAAAGAAAGGCCCATGGGTTTGGAAGCAAACTGAGTGTGGATGCCTGCCTGATGGCTGGTGTTTGCAGTCCTGGATTCAGGAACCTCTGTGCATTTTGTCTGTTTGGAGCAGGGCAGCAGTGCTGCCTTCCCTCTGACCTGCCACTGATGTTTGGGTGCTTCAGGAAAAGGTCTTTAATGACCTGAGGATCTGGCTGTAATATTCTGGTTCCTGTATGGTGATTTTTCTCCTGCCTCCATCCTGAGAGCGTCTTCCATCTTGAAGCCTTATAAATGGTTTCTAGTCCAGTAGTGGTCAAATGGGTAATAGAGGTGAAACACTGCTTAATTTAAATGGCTAGGCAGAAAAGCAGAGAAGAGCACGAGGTGCAGTGAGTCGATGTGTTCAGTATGTCTGTCCCCTTCACGAAGGCTTGTTTAAAAACAGGACATGGATGTGTGATAGTTGTGAAATTTGGGATGTAGCTGTAGTGGGCCAAAAGGTGGAAATGGAGTTAACCTGAGCTGTTCAAAGCAACTTCATGTCACTGAGGCTGTAGCCACGTTGGTGGTATCAAATTCTACGCTTAGAAAATACTTTTTGGGGTTTGGCTTGCAGTCGTGCTGCTGTCTGGCTCTCAGGTCTTTGGAGGAGGAACGTGCATTGTTTGGGCTGGCTGCAAGGAAGAGTTTTGCAGGATGTGAAAGATGGGGTGTACGGCTCTATTGACAGGGCAGTGGAGAGAAAAGGGGGCAGCAGGAAAAATAATCCACAAAGGCGTTGTTGTAGCTGGTGCAGCCAGAGGCACCGCGACCCAGCCGAGCTGCCAGGGCAGGTGCTGGCACTGCTGCCAGACGCCACCGGCATCTGGGGGAGGTGACACGGGGTCGAGCTCCGTGGTGCTCTGTTTGCTTCAGCAGCGGCCAGCTGAGCCAGACAACAAATTCACATCACAGTTGCTCTCTGTTTTATCAGCTCTCTGCCACATCCTCTTTCAAAATAAAACCCATTGCACCACCCCTCAGCTCACTCCTTGCTGCTCTCTGTTTTCTCCCTTCTTCTCTTTGCATAAAGTGCAATTCTTTTGTTTTTATTTTTACTGTCTATAGCTAAATCTACTTCTTTTTTCCCCCTTTTCTTTTCTTTTTCTTTTTTTTTTTCTTCCATGCTGTTTAATCTCAACTCAGAGCCCCAGAGCTGGTGCAGTGTTACAACAGTTTTGTCATGTTGGCTGTCACGGCGCTGACAGCCCCATGACAGCTGGCAGATGTACAGATGATGGATGTTTTCTCCCTTGTGCAAGGACGATGGGATAAAAGTGCAAACAAACCGGGTAATAGATGGGAAAAGCAGAGCAATGTTGATAAGGCCTGGTCCTCACCCTGTGATGTATGGGAAAGCAAGCTGTGGGCAATTTGTTTCAGAGAAATGAGGGGTTCTTTGTAGAGAGGGGCACAAGGAGAAGAAGGAAAAAAGGAGCAAAAATAAAGAAATAATAATGGGGGGGAGTGGAGGGGGGAACTTCCCAAAGCTTGTCTTTATTGTGGCAACACTTGCCTGTTGTTATGGCAATAAGCAAATCTCATTTCAAGGACGGACTTGGGGGTCCTTGGCTCACGTCTGTGCCTTGCATCCAGAGAGGGCCCCCAGGAGGAGGTGTCTGGGGCTGGGAACACTGCGTTTCTGTTTGCTCCTTTCTGCTGCTCCGCTCGGCTCTGCGCTGTCTCGCCCCTAGCACCTCCTATTATTCATGGTGTCTAGGTGTCTTCTGAAAGAGCTAACAAATGACCGCACTGGGTACAGGCAGCAGATAAACTTTTCAAGCTGCTCACTTAAGCTGGGTAGTGGAGAAGTTCATAGGCACGTCTGGATCCACGCGACAGGGCTGCTCGTCTCTAAAAGCTGGCGGTACCACGCTCTGGACCAGCACAGGGAGCTCCAGCTGCAGCCTGAGCTTCTCTGCTCCAGCTCCCCGCTCCTGCCCCCCCCATTATTATTTCTTTATTTCTGCTCCAGCAGTCAGTAGGAGGATGCTGCACTGGTGCAAGTGACCTGGGGCAGAGGGTAACATTCACCTTGTCCCTGAAGGCAGTGAGCTCCCAGGTGTGGTCCTGCAGCTGAAGGAGGTGGCAGGATGCGGGCATGAGGTGCAGGTCAGCATACTGCAGCTGGCGTGCAGTGCAGGGAGGAGGATGCTCACATTATGGCCCCTCTTTATAAGAGACTTAACCCTGGCATGCCCTTTAAAATTCAGGGAATATCTTCCAGGGCTCCCGTATGGATCCTGAATATTAATCCCTCGGTGCGGTTATTGCTCCACGTGCCCTCGCACACCCACTTACCAGCATGTAAATTTTCAGGATGCCATCGTCTCCCTCACTTCCCTTCCGCCTTTGGTTCTGTCACTGTCAGGGACTTATTTAGGCCTGTAATAGTGATAATTTATTACAGCACACTTCCTACTGTGAGTAAATAAGTCTGTCTCCCTTAAATTCCCTGGGCAATTAGAAGAATGAAAGACTGTGCCACGTATTAGCATTTATTTTCTCCCAGCATTTATACAAGGCCATTTTCTTGCTGACAAATTGAGGGGCAAATTGTTCTCGAGAAAGTCTGTCAGATGGAAAGGTGTTATGATTAAACTGTTGGAGTAAATTTGGGTGACAATAAATCCTTTTATTGCATTAACTGGATTTATTTGCTTGCAACTGCCGTTAAGGATTTGAAGAAATAATAATAAACAGGTTGATTTTGCACCTGCTTAAGAGTAATTAAAATGCACTCTAAAAATAGAGAGTCTGCTTATAAAAAATCCATTCAGTGATCTAGGGGCTGCTGATCAGGAAGTGGATGTAGAATTAGCTGTATGTGGATATTAGCATTGCATTAACAAAAATCCTAAAACGCAGTGATGCTGCAGTGAATCCAGAGAGGGCTGCATTCAGACACCGACTGGAAGGGCTCGGAGCTGCTCTGCTGCTGCTGTGCTACTGTTGCGAGCCCTCCTGTGCTTGGAGCTGGGTGGGTGGAAAGCTGGCTGGTTTTATGGTCATTTTACATCCATCGCTGCTTTTGTCACAGCCCTGTATCTGTTCCCCCCTGGACGGGGTTTACGGAGAAGCTTTTACTGCTAGCGTGCTGCTTGTGGGAAGTTTTTATGAAGCCTGGGTGACTGAGCAGGAAAAAAAGGCTTTTTGCTTCATAAGGAGTCTAGCCCCAGTTATCCCTATTGTCAGCTTGGATAAAGAGAAATGGAAATATTTGTTTACCTGTGTTAAAAAAAAAAAAAATTCAAATATATGGAAAACCACCTGGAAGGTGAGAAGAATAAAGTCCCATATGTCAAAAGATATATTGGTAAATCTTGTGTAAGTGACAGTTGCAGAACAAAAGTTGTTTGTTGGTGGCCCTTTATTTGTTCCCCTTGAGGAAGGAAAAGCCATGCGTATCATGAATGGGTAAGGATCTTCTTAAAGCCAAAATAAAAACAATCAGGATCAAAAATATACAGCTTGATCATAAATTTTGGTGGGAAGTTATGTAAAGGTAAAACTTTGGGATGCCTTTTAAGAAAGGGCTTTGAGATAGAGGGCCTTTATATTAATGCTAAGAGGGCCCTCGATATCTTATGACAGGAACTGGAGGACTGGACAAGTGGCGTGAACTTCTGGGTATCCACGTTGTTACCATCACTGCGGGGGCTGTGTGAAGAACCACTGGATGGAGAGGTGTCTTCTGCTGTGCTGGGTTATCCCCTCACTTTGATCTCCCACTGGTCATTTTTAGTGTTGGGTGAGACT
This sequence comes from Anser anser, assembly GCF_964211835.1. Lineage (NCBI taxonomy): Eukaryota > Metazoa > Chordata > Aves > Anseriformes > Anatidae > Anser > Anser anser. The sequence goes on from NC_139737.1 coordinate 13,252,481, forward strand.
TCTTCCCTGCCCTCAGCCTCCTCCGCAGACAGATGTAGAAAATTGGTCATGGCTAGTTGAAATAGCTGGTGGAAATCTAGCTCTCGGTATTTGGATAGTGATAGCTAATAGAACTGGGAGCCTGGCGGCATATTCTGGTGCTTCAGCTGGCATCAAAACTGAGATGCTTGCTTGATCTTGCTTCCTCCTCCAAGTTAAGCTGGGGAGGAAGCACAGCACAGGGCGCTCAGCAGCAGTGGCGGGTTCTTAGTGCCATTTACATGGGCTTGGCTTTGTGTGGGAGCTCATTAGGCTTATTAGGAGGTGTGGGCGATTGTTTGTGGCCTGCAGAGAGGGAGCAGCTGCTCTGCGGACCATCTCAACAGGGCCTGGCCTGGGCAGCTGCATGGCTTCGCAGTGTGGCCAAATTCAGTGCCACCCCTTTGTTTTTTTTTTCCTTTTGTTTTCCAGCTGTTGTGGTTCTGAGGAAAAAGAGAAAACATTCCTCAGCTGAAGAGAAAATTCAGCACATGCCTCTGCGATTGCACCCCAGTGTCCCCATTTCTCTCCCGGTTATTCAGCCTGAACGTGCAGGCAGCCTGCCTCGGCCGGTGCTTGTACTGCCCGCGCCCATCCTGCTGGTCCTGGTTTGCTGGCTGTAAGCTGTTAAAACGATGTAAATAATCATGTGTATTAGACTGGCCCTGTTGGAGGAGTTGTGGGTGTTTTTATCATCGCAGTAGAATTATTTCTAGGAGGACAGGGGGGTGTCAGTGAGTTCCAGATGCCACGGCTTGCCAGTGGGTCACGGTGCTGCAGCCGCCCACGTCTAGCTGCTACGGGGCTTTTCCTGCTCGTAGGGCGCCTTACAAGTGGAATTGGTTTTCTTTACTTTAAAAAACTATTTTTCCACGTTTTTAATATTCTTCCACACTTGCTAAATTGGAGGGGTAGAACATATGCTGCCATGCTAATGACTAATGAATATGTGCCGTTGATTTTAAATTACACATTTTGGGGAGTGATTTGCTGGAGCAGCTTGTACACACAGAAGGGTTGAGATGGTTTCGCAGCCACTTTCCAAAGCAGAGAAGCTGCTTTTCATCTGCATTTGGCTTAGATGTAGTGTTTAAGGTGCCTCTCTACAGTGAGCTGAGGAACTGGGTTTGCTCTAGCACTGGAGCAGCTCAGCCCAGCCTCACTGCTGTGACATGCAGTAGAAAGAGAAGGCCTCGGCCACCAATTTCCAGGTTGCCTACAGATCTCTTTGCTATATTTGCCCCAGCTGGTAATGCTGCTTGACCACCCACTGCCACCTTTGGCATCCCATCGGCCTCCCTCACATCTAGTGCTAGTCAGAAAGATTTTAGTCTGAACTGTTCTGGGGAAAAACACTGGTAATTTGTAACAGGGATTTCTCCCTGTCCGAGTGATACCTTTGCATGGAAGGTTTTAGTTAAATGTTTTATTACATTAGATTTCTTCTTTCTTTCTTTTCAAAGATCTCCCACCTAGATGCTGAACAGATTTTCTTCTTGTAACCTTGAACCCTTCCACAAGGTAAGCGTACCCATTTCCACACCATTCTCCCCGTCTTATTGGCTTGTGTCAAATTGTTGCATGATAATTTATTTGGCACAAAAGTTTTCAAATCGGGATGTGTGGAGCGAAGCGGCTCCTGTCGCAGTTTGACAAGGTTATTGGAGGGTAATGTGGTAAATATTTTTCATCCATTAGCGGATTATAAAAGCGGTGCATCACACTACTGCTTGGCATGGGGGGGGGGTGGGGGGTGGAGGGCAGGAGCACAGTCGTTAACTTAAGAGGTAAGAAGCCATCAGTCATCTGATGGATCCAGGAGGCAGGGCGTGCAGGAACATCTCACGTGTGCGTGAATGCGTGTTTGTGTTAAAATAACTATCCTGATCAAAAAAACCAGCAGATTTCTTTTTTTTCTTTTTTTTCCTATCTGCTTCCATATTTAGCCCTTTTCTTTTTTCTTTCCTGGTTTTGTTTCTGATTTCCATTCTCTCTTCATGAGGTTTTTCCTTAAATTTTTTCTTTTCATGCCCATAAAACCAGCACAAGGTGTTAGCTGTGTCTTGGTCTGCACCAGCATGTGGTCCGTGCGCTCCCTGCCCTCCTCACAAGTGCTCTGACCTGGCTGCTGAGAGTGGAAAGGATTTTTCTTTGCATGGGACTTCATTCTGCACTGACCCCTCATCATTACTGTAATAAAAAAAAAATTAATAATATAAATCGTAAACCATTTACTGTAGTGATAAATACAGTGATATATTTCTGTGCAGTTTTTCTGTGCTTTTCCTATAAAAAGCAGGACTCAATCTCTTTATGTGTAAAATGATACTGAACTATAACTACCTTATAATGTTGCGACGTTATTCTGTAGTTATAGTCCTAAACACCACAGCTTTTGTCAATTTTACTAGGTAGGTTTCATTCTTACCATAAAAAAAAAAAGGAATTTTTAATGGGGGTAGGTGGCAGCAGGAAAAAATGACTCATAAAGCACTTCTGATAGACTTGGCTTTCTAAGCCTGGGGCCTGAGTCTTCCCTGTTTGTCCCCTGCAGGATGCTAAGTTGTCATCCCTCAGGACTCTCAGTGATTTCTCCTTTGTGTTTAGGAACTCAGGGATGCTGGCAGTCTGGGGCTTTCCAAGTGCACCTCTAGCTGGGGTACAATTTGGATCAGGAAGGCACTTGTGAAACGCACCTCTTGGTTGTCTTCACTTACTGGAGGCTTTCTCATCTCAAGGTGCTTGACTGAAGTTCCTTTAAAAACAGCTGAAATGGGAAATGCTCTTCAAGAACATGGCTGATGACTGCAGCCACCAAGGGGCATTTAGTCTGGAACCAAGCTGGGACTAGTCTGGAGCAAAAACCCCTCTGAACTGTGGCTAGTGTCGATGTGAGTCCTCAGGATTTTGCCTCTGCAGCTCCTCTTCTCTTGGTCTGCCTTCCCTGGCTGTACAGACGTGTCCCTGTGGGATGAGGGACATTGCCTGCTGAGTTGGACCCAGCTGGGGGGTGTGATGGGGCCAGCCAGGCCCTGCTTGGTGCGGTTCAAACTCACCCATGGGGACCACCAGCCTCAGAGGTAATGTGCAGCAAAGCACGGACTTATCCCTGCTGCTGGGCCGTGGATCAGAGCCTGTCCCAGCAGGAGAGCCACTGCTGTAAGGCCATGGTGCTGTGAGGGGCTGCAGGGCACCAGCGGTGGGACCGGTGGGGTACAGGGGGGTGTTGGGAAGGCAGCTGCAGGGAGGTAAAGGCAGTGGAAGCAAGGCAATGGGATGGTGACAAGACAAGGAGGCAGAGAAAACACTGCAGTTTGGCTTGCCCTATTTTTTTTTAAAGGGGGAAGAAAAAAAGAATGCCCTCAGTTATACAAGCAGTTCCAAGCCTTGACTTTGGGAGTTGCTTATGCCCTGACTTGGTGCATTTTAAGGCACAAGCCTCCATTTGGAAGGATGGTTTTAACCAGAGGACTTTTATAGCTTTCTGCTGTGGGCTGGGTTGGAAAGCAGAAGCAGTATTTGGCAAGCAGTGTCTCAGCAAACAGCCACATGCACGGCATTACAGCAGAATACAGCAACTGAACGCGTCGGCAAGTCCTTGGCCTTTGTCAGGCTTTTGAGACTTTTTGCAAGGCTTGGCTTACCTGTTTGTTGGCACATCTAAAAGTTTTGAGACTGTTGTTTCTCTTCTGCTTCTGTCCCCTTGCTCGGCTGCTGGCAGGCGGGCGGGCGGAGGCACTGCCTCTAATTCTCACTTTCCCTTCCAAACGAGAGTGATCTATGGATGCTCAGAGCCCGAGCCACATTAGCGGGGAAGACCCTGCAGCAATGAGGCTCGAGCTCAGTGCAACTTCTGTCCATTTAATTAAGAAATGCTACTCAAACAGAACTGAATACACGAACCTAATTTACTGGCATGTCTGTCTGTCTCTCTGTCTAGCCTTTTGTCTCTCCCTGCATCCTATACAATGCCGTTGTATCTTATTACCCGAGCTAGGTAGATTCTTGCTTGGCTGAGCCGAGATCAAAAAGTAATTTTTCTTTTTGCAACAGCCGATTAGAAATTCATTTATTTTCACATTAGACGTTTGGCCAATACCTCCCTCCCCCAACAAACAGATCCCCCCCAACTTCGTCAATTTAGCTCCATTTGTATAGTCTGCATAATGGAAGACAGTGAGCCTGTTAGAAAAATGTGGCCCAGGGCAAAAATTAAATGCAGAATCATGTATCAGAAATGAGATGTATTTACTATTGTTTTTGAAAATTAATGGTGCATTTTTAGTTTTTATAATGTAATTTAATGATGCAATTCATCTAATAAAAAAACACATTTTAACTCAGTCACATAGACCTACTGGGGCAGGACAAAATGTACCTTTCAGATGTAAGATTTTTTAAAAATGCTTCGGGCTCTTTCTTGAATGCAAAAAAGAGAAACTCTTTGCGTGCATTGGCTAACAGCTGGGATATCAGCAGGAGTCCAATAAAAAGGACATTTTTCTTTTTAAATATTGGTGTTTGTGCAGCATACAATAATATTATAAATGCAGCAGTGGGTTTGAAGTACAATGCTGCAGCTGATTATAGGATGCCATATGGTGCTGGCATGTTAAACCGATACAGGCTGAACATGGGCTGTAGCTTTAAATGCTGTGGTCCAGCAATTGTGCTAAACTAGAATAAATACACTATACAGTGTCAATATATGGAGCGATCGTGTTCAGCAGCAAAAAGAAACTGTGTCAAAATAGTACAAATTGATTGGAGAAAACCCACAAAAGTCAGCGTGGAGCAGATGCTCCTTCCTAGGCGCCGATTCTGCTCCAGCTTTCGTAGAGAAATGCCCATGCCTCGGTTTTCTTGTTTAAGGCATTAAACGTTCTTTGTCCATTTTGCATCATCATTTTCACCTGCTTTGCAATTTGCCACGGACTTTAAAACCTCCAAAAAATGCAGTTCCACAACAGGGTGCAGACACAGGCTAAGGGGTGCTACCTGCTGGCTGCAGCCTCCCACCAGCGCGAGCAGCTGCACCGGGACTTGGGCGATGCTGGAAAGAGACCCGACGAAGTTAGAAACAAACAAACAAACAACGAAAGCCGCTTGAGGCTTTGCCGCCAGCACTGAGCTGCTGGGGCTCACTGCCACGCCACTACTGGAGGTGAGCGATGCGCAGGGCCAGGAGCATGGGGCTGCCTTGTTCAGCTGGTTCACTTCAGCTGATCGCGGTAAGTCCCAGGGTTTTGAAGGTGCTTCTACAAAATACATTCAGGTTTGATTTCCAGCTTTAAAATAAGCTTCCATCTGCTTTTGTAAAGCTTTACTTTTATGGACAGAACTTGAAGTTGCAGCTGAGTGCATTGTATCTGATACCGTTTTAAGAAAACTCCTTTCTTACCATTATTAAAAATGTACCTTTAACAGGAATGGCTGAGATTAACTACATGAAAACTCTACCAGTTTGGCACTGAAGTAGATTTTGGTACAAAGCTGTGGAAGGAGAGGTTTTCATTTGTGGATGAACTAAACGTTTGTTTTAATTTGTGTCCTGACCCTGGCTGCATGATTTCCCAGTGGGCCCGAGGAGATGGCTCCTGTGACAAGTAAATGGGGAGGGCTCCTGTGAGCTCTGGCAAGGCACTCTTTGAGGGAAGCTCTTTGCTGTTCCATGAGGTTCGTTAAAGGGAAATGTCAGCTGGTTTGGGTCTAACAGGGGCCCTGCTGTTCAAGTTCCCAGTCAGTTTGTAGGCACAAAGAGGAAATAGAAAAGCTGGGTCACTATTTGAGCAGGTTTTTCTGAATCCCAGGATTAACCTTCTTTTCTCTTCCCCTTACAGCCCATCTCCATACCCACATTTAGTAAGCCTGAGCTTCTGGCCCAATGGACGGATTTTGAACCATCCCCAACACGTCCTCACTCCTGCTCTTCCCAGCAAGCCCCGAGTGCATGGTCTCTGTGTTGTCCCTTCCAGTTTACAGACCTAAGGAACAGCCTTGGAGAGGGGAGCCCAGCAGGAGCAGAGCAGCAAGCCAAAGGCTAAATCATTCCCAAGGTTTCTGGTGGCTTACTGCATGCAGAAACCCAACACACAGGACAGGTAAGTTAGCAAAGCACAAGCATCACAGTGCCTCTTTCGTACTGCTCTGCGTATGAGCAGTGGCAGAGGCAAAATATGTGACCCTGTGCTTTGTTTTCCTGTGCCACAGAATTTAAGCAACATAGAGAAATGTGCCTGTGGTACGAACGTAAGCTTTTTGTTTGTTTGTTTTGTTTTGTTTTTTAATGGAGTGACTTCAATAACTTCATAACCATCATGTTTATAGTTTGATGCACTGGAGTAGGATTGATCCCAGCACTAGATTTCCTGCTGGACAAGGAGGGCCCTCGTTCCTGGCTTTCTGTACTGTCTGGTGGCTTTATAGCACCTGGGCTTCACTCTGCCTCCTTGACGGAAGGTGCCAGCTGCAGCTGGGATTAATGCAGCCTTGGCTAGCTGCTGGCAGAGCCTATGAATCCTCCTTGAAGGTCTCATATTGTGGAATTTTTTTGTCTGCAACATCATATCACCTGTATAGGACTTAAAACCAAATGACACAAAAGTCTGATTTGATGTGGCAAATCCCGTATGGGGCTTGATATTGAGAAATTAGCGGTGCTTAGGATCTTAGGTCAGGAATAAAGGCTGCGTTTTACAATTGAATGGTCCCTGACTCAAAGAGACTGTAGATTAGATGTAAAGAATATCTCAGGTTTATCTGTTAAGTAAAGAGGTGAATCTCTGCTAGGCTCTGACCTGTAGATGCATTTTTCATTGTGAAAGAAACGAAAAAGAGTTTGTTGGGAGTTAGAATCTGTCTTTGCTATGGCTCAGGGCGGTGTTTAGCAAAGAAAAATGTTCAGGGCAGTAATCAGAATTTGAGCAAGCGGGGGTCATGGGATTGTTACAGAGAGAGAGTTACTCACATGGGTAGATAGAGGCAAATATTGAAATAAACACATTTCTTATAGCTGAAGAGTTAACTGACATTTAACACGGTGACTGAAGGAGTTGAGACAGACTTTTTTTTTTTTAAAATTTAAGCTAATTTGTTGGAGGCCTCATTAGTTGGTGCAGCCTCTGTATCAATAAACTGGCACTGGATTTGCAGAAATGCATCACATAATTTTTCAATGAAAAATCCAAGAGCCTGGGAGATGATGTTATGGTGTGAATTACATCGCAGAGCGGTTGTCAGCTGTCCCTGTCAGCACTTTTTCAGATGCCATAATGCGCAGTAAATGCTGTGGCTGCAGCTATTTAGGATTACTGTGGTGGTGGTTTTAGGGGAAGCACCACAAATTAACAGCTAAAGAAACATGTCCCTTTTTCTTGAATTGCCTGATCCTTAAACAACACTTCACTGGCTGCAAGTTATCACCACTGTATCTGTGCCTATTTCTTCTCACCTTTTGAAATGAAGCATGTGTCCTTTCCCACTTTTGCAGATTTACCAGGAAGAGGATCAGTGTTTGCTCTGACTTTCCCATTAGCATGCTAATACTTTCTAGCACAAAGGACAGTGAAAATACACCCATTCTTGAGGTTAGGATCACAGGCTCTGGTTGCTCTTAAACTGCACCCAGCCTGGACCGCAGACCCCACGTGAGGTCAGGACGCAGGGTTATCCAGCACAGCAAGAGAGCATGTCCCAGCTCGGCAAACTGCATGGTTTAAATCAGCAGGACAACCCAAAACGTGTTTATTTTGTTTTTCAGATCAGGGACTGAGATGCACAAAGACTACAGGACTTGGCATATGGAGCCGTTGCAGGGCTGTTTCCCCATCACTCTTGGAGATGTTTCTTAGTGTGCCAGACACCACTGTACCCCAAGTAGGATTCAGGATAAACAACCTGGGCTCCCTGGATGCCTGTCAGTTCAGTAAATGTCCCCGCTATTCAAATATTAATTAAAGATGGTCTGTTTTGCTAAAATATCAAAATGCTGATGAAGCACAGCTTTCCTTCTCCTGGAATTAACTTTTCCAGCTCACCTGTATGTGTCGCATGGAGCAAAGTGGCTGTGGGCTTACAAAGGCTGTCACCCTGCCTGTGCTGCTGGTCCCTGGCTGTGTACACCCCATCAGTGGGGCTTCAGAGCTGGGTCTCCGGAGGTTACCAACAGCTGTGGGTGGGTCTCATCCTGTCCCGTTAGGACTCCTGGTGAGCTGACCTGGCTGACAACAGGTCTGGCTGTGCTCACTTTCTGCTACTTCATGGGAGAAAATAAATCAGATGAGCAAGTGATTCATCTTCTGGGGGACCTGCGAGCACCCTGCTGCACACCAGGTTGATGATAGAGTGATGTCTTAAGGTGTGCAGTTTACAGATATCTTACATTCAGGGTTTTGAAAGTGTTTAATTAATGGAATAAGTCTCGTACTTTGCAATGGACTAGTTGGCTATGCCTGTTTCCATATTACAGAGAGATTCTGTAAATCCAGGAGATTTACTAAGAAGCATGTGAATGTAAACACGTCTAGGAGTCCTTTGCCACCAGTTGCAGCCCAGGTGAACGGGTTACAGCAGACGTCTGAGTGCTTCTGAAAACTTCCTTTTCTGGCAGTCAGCTGGGGAAGCAGACACTTGATCCTGTGCTCACGGTCAGTCCTTCTGGCTCTGAGCTTCCTTTGCTAAGAGCCTGCACAGCTTTGCTCTCACCCGTGCGAAACCTCGTCTCCCACGAGGGTGCTGGGTCCTCTGCGTGAGCTGGGAGAGGCTTGCAGCACTTCTTGCCCATGCGCACCTGCATTTCCTATACTCAGGATGCGTTTGCACGTTTTAAAGTTTGTTTTGCCATTTGTATTAAGAAGAAGAACAAAAGCCTTTCTCATTAACGTGTTGTCAAGCCAGCTGGTGATTCGGCTGCGGGAGCTGAAGCCCACCGGAGCTCACTGCGGCTGGTCACAGCTCCCCCGGCCACCAGGCACGCAGTGCAGCTCTCCCTCTGCCCTGCAGGTGGTACTGTTCGACCGCTTTGCAGCCCTCTAAGGCAAGGAGCTGCAGCTTTTCGGGTGAGCTTTACCAGCGCACCTGGGCGCAGCTGCAGGCACGGAGCTGGGCTCTATCCGCTGCTCCCCAGGGGTGCAAGGACCAAAGGCGTGCCCTGTCCCTGGGACACCCGGTGCACCCATGTGGGTCACCCACAGCTCTCCTGAGACAGTGCCAGCCTGCGGGGCAGGAGGGGTTTGTGCGTGTATCAGAGCAGCAGCTTTAATCCGTAATGTAGGCAGCTTGGAGCAACGGGCAATAACTTTTCCCCTTGGGAATTCGACATCTTTTCAAGGGCGGATTGCCAGAGTTTGTGTGATTTAATCAGCTCCTTCTGGGCTGCTGAGCTGGAGAAGAGCAGGGTAGGGCTCTGGGGACTCTGGCTGTTGACTGATTTCTTCTGGGGAGCTGGTGCACAGAGCAGGAGGCTGAGAGAGGGCGACGGGCACCTTGTATACACACATTGCATGCTTCTGGTTAGGTTTGTGTGATAGGTAACGTGGTGTTTTGCTTGTCCACCAGCAAGCTTTATAGGTACTGTGCTAGCCCAGGAGTTGCTCCTGACTTGCAAAGGGATGGGAAGAACCTTTCATCTTTCCTGACCTTAAATACTTGTATATCCGTGCCAGTGGTTCTGCTCCACCCTTTGCAGTTTTCCTCTACTTTGGGAATGATGCTCTGCAGTTACAGGTGCTCAGCCCCTTGCAGGAGGATGCTCGGTTGTGTCCTCCCTTTCCTCTGCATGCACCTGCACTTCAGTCCTGAAGACCCAGTGTCCCCTTAAAGCCTACAAAGTGGGAAATCAGCTCCCCTCCACCTTTTCTGTTTGGACCTGCCCATGGTGTTACTCCAGCCCCCACGGAGAGGGCAGCTCCCTAAGGCTGGGTTCAGCTGCAGTGTAGACAAGAAGGGGTTTGTCTTTTCTGGTCCTGCTGTGCAGCTGATCCCTGCAGTGCTGGAGAGCCCCCACCTCCATTTGCTGCTGCGGGCGAAACGAAACCAGATGCAAACAGCAGTGCGGCACCAAGTACAGCTGTTTTGCCCTGTGTTCAAGCCCTGCTGCAGCAAGTGTTGGCAGCATGATGTGTGAGACACGTGTCCTGCATGTGCACGTTTGTGCTGAGATGTCTGTGTAAAAAGCACCAGAAGTAGGCGCCCCTGTATCTGGCTGAAACTCATTTGGCTTTTGATTCTCTTACAGGCTTGCCATGTGGATGAGGTGTCAGTAGCTTTGAACTCCTCGTCATGAGGCTCGGGCCCCTGTTTGCAGCTCAGCACTGTGCCACATCTCCTTTGGCTGGGGCTCATTTGCGGTGCTGTCAGAGCACCAACAGGTCCCATACGACAGCGCACAGAGTCAAGGCGTTCTCCTGGTGTATCCATCACTATCTCCGTCTCATTGCCAAGCACTTCAAGCTTTCATCAGATCAATTTTCTCCCTTTGAAAGAAAAGAGTCTTGTTAACTTGTGTGTGGGGCAGTGGAAAGCGCTTACCTGCCTCTCCCCATGGTGCTGTGCAGGCGTGGAGGGGCTTGGGGAGCATGGTGAAAGCAGCTCAGGGGTCCGGCTGTGCTCACTGTAAGCCTTTGAAATATTGAGAATGGCTCAGTGGCTGGATGGAGGCTTGCAAGAGATAGACAGATGACCAAATGTCCGTAATAGGTGGATTTTATGGGCTTTTGCTGTTTTCTGGAGGCTTGCCTTCTGCATGGGCTTCTCATCCCCAGACTCATCGCTTTGAGAAGGTGAAGGCAGGGAAGCAGGACTGAGGAAACACAGGCTGGATTTTGCTCAGGTCTCATTGGAGAGGGAAGTAGTGGGGGGAATCAGCAAGGTGCTCTGTGTCCCTCAGGTCTGTGTGGGGCCAGTTCCGAGTGTGGGTTTTGTTGGTCCTGCCCTCAGCTCCGGGTCGTCGTCCCAAAGCCCTCACTGCCAGGCCGCCTGTTCTCCCCGCTGACCGCCCACTGCTCTGAAATCACTCCCCATGGAGTCGAGCGGTTCAAAGACAACAGAGGCACGAGATTAATCATTCCTCCCCTGCTTCTCCCCCCAGCCCAAATGGCTGAAGTGTCTTTATTATTAAAAAACAAAATAAAACACGAAACAACACACACAAGAGAAGCCCTAGCGAGGCAGACAGACACAAAGCAAAGGAAAAGGAAAGGGTTAGGCTGCAAGCCGCAAATAAGCACCATCAATCATAGTGCAGTCAAAAAATGTACATGTGTTGGTACCTGCGCGTTATTGGCAGGACTCAAGAAGCCTCCTGAGTACAATCTTCAGGGCTCCTTAGATAAATAAATAAATAAAAAAATTCCATGTCCCTCTGAAAAACTGCTTGTCAGCACCGGAATGGCAGGTGCATTAACTCCCTAAGAACCAGATTATGCCCTGCACGGCAAAAAAATGCAAACACAGAGAAATAAGATGTCAGTCAACTCCTGTATCCTCCTGGTGTTTTTGTTGTTGTTTATTTGTTTGTTTTGATGGAAAGTATTTTGAAATATAAATGCAGTCCTTTGTACAAATGGATCCAGGAAAGAGAGAGATACAAATGCATTCATGGTCCAGCTATCCTGCTTGCATATTTACCCTAAATTTGCATCTGCCCAGCATATGATTTTTTATTTTCGTTTAGTACTCCACAACAATAGCTGAAAAGTTAAGATTTGGTTAGGAAATAGCCTCTACTGCTGCTCTGATCTCGAGTCCCTTGGTGGGCTTCCCGTCCCCCCCTGTAACCCTGCCAGACCCTGCCAGACCTTGACACATCATCCCAGTGCCACCTGGCTGCCTGCCTGCCCCTTGCCTCGGCTCCTCTTCTTAGCTCTGAAATGTTTCCTCTAAACACCCACCTCTTTGAGAGCTACTGTCTTTTTCCCTTAGACCTATACTGCACTCTCCCTTTCCTTGTCTGTTCTTTTATCCTCCTCAGCTGAGGACTTCAAGTTGCTGGCAATATGGCCTGGGCTATTCTGCAGATGTCCTCTACATCTCTGGAGCTGCTCCCATGCTTCTGCTCCTCCCTGCTCCTTTTCATATATATATATATCTATAATACATATATTATAGATATATATTCACATATATATATAATATTCACATATATATACAACGCATATATATTATGTGTATATCTATAACATGTATATATTTTTTTTCCAGTGGAAGCCGTGAAGAAGCAAGTTCCTCTCCCAGGATGAGTAAAGTTTGCATGCCCTCGTGCCAGAAGATCAATGTTTTTGGGGAAATGGCCATTAGCCCTTCCGTGAACTTGGCAATGTGTTTCCTAAGATTCTTATCACATGTAGAAAGACGCCAATTACTTCTAGCTGTGGGTGAGCCAGCTGTTCCTGGGACAACCTTCAGCCCTCCCAAGGACAGCGGAGGTGTCTGCCTGTTCCTGCTCGGCCCTCCTCGGGACCAGGGCTGGTGGCTCTCGGGGCCGGGTGATGGTTGGGATGAATGTGATGGAGTTGCACGGGAGGGCTGCATCCTGGAGCCTGACTTAGCCATGCCTGGTAGCCACCGGGCCAAACTCATCACCTGGAGCCCAAAGACACTTTGCTTCATTGCAAATTCATAGATCCATTTGTTTCTCTGTGGGGGGTGTTTTGATAAGATAGGCCTGGTACTACACCTTCGGCTGTGTAATGGAGATGTTTCTGAAAGAATTATGGGGTTTTTTTTGCTCTTGGCTTGATTTTAAATTAATCAGGCTCAAAGATTTATCAGCCTCCAAAAACTGTTTCTTCAGGGGTGCCCCTTGATTGCACTGAAGGCAGAGTGGAGATCTGAATTTTCAGCATGGCTTCCTGTCAGAAACAGATCGATAGCCTCATAAGGAGGATCTTGTTTCGGAGTGGGAAAACAACAATTAAGCTGGCATTTATCTGTTACTGATTCAGGATAACAGAAACAAAAAATCACATTACAGAAGTGTACAGGAGTAGACTTGTCTGCATTACCCATGTTTGGGTGAATTCAAAGCAGGATCTCCAAAGGCAGCAAAACTCTGTCACAATATTGAAACTGTCATAAAATGTGGCTGAAGCTTTTCTCTGTCAGATGGACGAGCTGTGCCTTCTTAATTTTGGGGTTTTCTCTCTCTTCTCCCCATAGCATCTCACTCGAATCCTTGTGCTTCCCGTTGGCGGCAGAGCATGGCCACCCGCGCTGCAGAAATGACAGGTTGGAGGACAAGAGTAGGGCTGGGGCCGTCCCCAGGGCTGCTGTACGTGGCCAGAACATCGGGTTCGGAGACTCTCAGTCAGCGTGCTGCGAAGGTCATAAAATAGCAAGCAGCAGAAGTAATCAGAGCCTGGGGCTGGCCCGGATCGCCCTTTCCTTTCGGAATTAAGGAGGGTGCTTGGTGCTGCTTGCGAAGCAATCACATTGAACAACCCCAAATTGGCTTCCACGGGGAACCGTGGCCTCCTTGCTCTGCGATATGCCCTCCTCCGGTCCAGCAGCTTTCTCTTCCAGACCACAGCTTTATTTAATTTAGGTCCTACCATTGGCAATGGTTTTGCAATGGGCTGTGGGTTAGGAAAAAGTAGAGAATTTTTCCTTAAGCAAAAAGGAGATGACATTGCACAGAAAAAAACAGAGCAAAGAATAGTTTGTTGGCCATTTTCTGCCTTGCTTCTGTGTGTGATGCCAGCAAAAGGATTGCATTTTGGAGTGATTTAATGAAAAAATGACTTTTATTTCTAATTCCTTTGCCTGCTTCAAAGCAGAAGGGCCACACGATGGAGCTCTGGGGCTTCTGTCGGGGCCTGCCGGGATTCACGCGTAAAAAGCTGTTTGGAGACCTTGAAATTACGGTTTTTATTAATTTTTCACTCAGTTTAATTTTTACATTCATTTTAAAATGGTAAATGTTCTAGACATTATAATTGTGAAATGTAATTTGTGGTTGCTAGCTGAAGGTATTTACTTTTGCTTTCTTAAGATTGGAACTTTTATTTTTATTTTTACGACTGTAACGGGGTAACATTTTTCAATCTCCTGAGAGGCTGGCATCCCAGAGACAGCGTTAGACCATATAATTCTTCCAAATGACACCCTGACTATGTTGGGGAAGCTCTCAGGCCTCTATATGCAAATATTAAGCACCGGCCTTGCTGCACGTGTGAGAGAATAAATGATGTTTTGGAGTGCTCCTTGTTCCTGGTTCTCAGTGAACACTCAGCTGGTAAAATTTAAACCAGTGCGGTGCATTTGAAAAAGTGGATTCTTCAATTAGAATAAAAGTATTTAAAATCCCAAATTGTATGTCTATAATGAAACGAGAAATTTAATATTCTGCTGTGGAAAATAAGAGCTTTTCCTCCTTCATTCTGTCCTTCTTTTTCTCTCCGTCCTTCTTTCTATTTCTTTCCCTCTTCAGAGGGGGTGAGCTCTCTCCTGCTACGTGCTGCTTTTCCCCGTGAACTGGTGCTAAGCGTGTCAGAGCTGTTCAGCTCTGACTGCTGTTATAACAGGGCGTGAGTGTTTAATTACGATTGTATCGCATAGATGAGGCGATGCGTCTGACTCGCTGGAGTTCGGTTGTAATAGCTGTGCACACATGTAGCTTCGAGTGACAAGCATTTTTATTTTTATATTTTTTTCCTATTTATACACTCCAGCCTGCACACAGAGAAGACAATGAGATTCTGGTAGCTGATGGTCTCCTGGAATATTACTTGCTAATTACTTAACTAACACAAGCAAACATTTTATAAAAGCTTTAGGAAACACTTCTAGGACAGGGTGTGCAATATCGGTTACCGAAAATGTATGTTCCTCATTTATGGAAGTTAACATTTTTATTAGAAATTTGAACCACTCGACAGAGGCTTCCGGAGAAGTCAGTCCCTGGTCTAACAGCTACGGAGCGCGCTGATGAGTGCTGCAGTAAACCTGCTGCTAAAAATACTATGAACTTTATGGGGAGTTGCATTTGCTCGAGTGGAAGGTGAAATTTAGACCTGTTCCTCTAGTCTAAGCGGGGGAGAGGCCACCCAGTGTTGTTTTCTGTCCCAACTTGGAGTTGTATTGTAAGCTCAGGATTCCCCGAGCTGGGGATTCCTATAAACGTTTGTGCCAGGAGACTCCTATGCTAAAAGTTGTCACAAACAGCAATAGCAAAGAGCAAGAACACTGCTTGTTTCATTTTGGTTTTCTAATTCAAGGAAATATTTGATTTTTTTTTTATTTTTAATGGGCACTTAGTGGTAGGCATTATTTCTCATAACTCCAATAGCTGTCCAAAAGGATTTAGAAACACATATCAGATTCTTTTTTCTTTTTTCTTTCTTTTTCTTTTTCTTTTTCTTTTTCTTTTTCTTTTTCTTTTTCTTTTTCTTTTTCTTTTTCTTTTTCTTTTTCTTTTTCTTTTTCTTTTTCTTTTTCTTTTTCTTTTTCTTTTTCTTTTTCTTTTTCTTTTTCTTTTTCTTTTTCTTTTTCTTTTTCTTTTTCTTTTTCTTTTTCTTTTTCTTTTTCTTTTTCTTTTTCTTTTTCTGTTAAGGAAAAGAACAGTTTCAGGGTCTGACTGCTTGGGGTAGCTAACAGAGATAATCGTCACAAGTGGCCAAAGCTATAGCTTCGTGAGCAGTGACTCAAGAAAAACGAGGTGTCACTTGCTGTAGCCTTTCCAGTTCCTGTATAAAGCACAACTGCTTTTTAAGTAGAAATGAATGGCTCTGACAGCCTCCTCTCTTTCCCCTGGAAGCTATCTATAAAGAGCAGCACTGTGGCCACATGCACCGAGTGCAGCAGGGGCAGTTCAGGAATTATTGCCCAGAGCATCATTGGTGGTACACGAGTTCTTCTCTTAAACAACATCACTTTAGGACCATCCGATTGTCCTCAAAGTAATGATTTACAGGCATCTTTTGCTCGCCTGTTACTGCAAGGAAAGGAGACTTTTGCTCTCTTCTCGGTCCCTGCAGTGCCTCAGGAACCTGTCCCCAGCGCCTTGCTCCCCGGCTGCTGCTGCCAGCGGCGGGCAGCTGCTGCTGGGCGATCTTGTGGTGCTCCTGCAGCTGCTGCTCCTGCTTGTGCACAGCTGCCCCCGCACTCTGCTCCCCCCAAAAAAATAACCCCATGGCCCTCACAAAGCGGCAGAAACCCCGGCACGACTCAGCCCTTAGGATGGTGACAACAGGCTTTTTGTAACTTCTGTTAAAACAAAAAAAAAGAGAGACAGTGGGGACATGAAACTGATGGACATCTTAATATATTTATTTCTGGCGTTTTGATCAAGTGCCATGCTTATGGGAAGGGATATGTTTGCAATTAAAGCCAATGAGTTAACTGTATCATTTTTTCTCTCTTTTAAAAGAAAACATGAGTTTAAAAGGAATCAAAAAAAAAAATCTTTGGAATTTTCAATAGCACTGAATTGCTTTTGGAAGGAAAAAAATTCTGACAAACGGAGAATAGCTATTTTGCAAGTAACTCTAAGAAAATTAAGATATTCCTCCCTCCTTTTCTTCTCATAATCTTCAAACAATTTGATTAAAAAAAAAAAAGTTTAGAATTATTAAAATACAGTAAAAGAAAACCTACTAAATGTAATAATTATAATGTTGAATTTTGTATCTGCTCTTAGGAACATTTATCTCTTCTTTGTACTTAACAATTCAAACTTCTCATTTATGGGGTTTCACAACATAGATTACAATATTTTGACAATTAATTTGTTACTCCTTTTCAAGAATTAAGAGAATTATTAATTATACCCTTATTCAGAAGTCTAACTGAGGCTTTAAGTTAACATTTCCTAATAGGCATTTAATTCTGATTTAATAAGACAATTATTGCATGATAAACAAATATCAATTGATTATTAAACACATTTATTTTGGATTAACAGCAATTCCATAGATATCACAGCCATTAAACATCAGTGAAAAGACTTTCATTAATAAACTGATTTATTTACCGTGGCATAAGTGTCCTGTTCAATCTAAATTAAATATCTATTTGGGATCCTCAGCCTGTAGTGTTACCAAAGGCATCTTCATGTTTGAACGCTGCACAAAAAGCATTTCTAGTTCAGATTCGCAAGATGCAATCTCAAAAATAATCAATCCGTATAAAAAAGACTTTGGTTACTGCTAGATAACTAATTATACAGACACAGCCTTTGTGCATGTCTCTATGAGATATTCTTTGTTATTCTCTTTCTTCAGAACTTTGATGCTGTTTAAAAATAAATTTAATTACCCACTGGTTATTTACACTGCATTTATTTCTTCCATCTAGAATTCTTTTCAAATTTAAAACCTGAAGGTCAATATCATTTTAGAGCAGTTTATTATTCATGGATATTGCAGAATTTCCAGGGAGAAAAATTGCTTTATTTTAAAATTAGAAGGCAAGAAAAGAATTGTAAAATGAACTGCATCAGGCCTGATCCTGCAGCACACTGTGGTAGCTGTTTTACTAAATAAAAGCTGCGGGGTTAGGTCTTAGTATTTTTCCTCATTAACAACAATAATTTCAAATCTACCATTTAAGCTACATGTACGTATGATCCATACATATTTATGAAATAATGACAGGATAGCTATCTTCTTTCTGAGTTTTCCCACAAGACTTTATGGGCCTTATCAGGTAAAGTCACATGAGTAAAAGCCCTCACGGGTACAAGTGGCAGCAGGGATGTGCTTTGTGTCCGTTTTTCTCTGCTTTGCTTTTTTAAAGGCCAAATGTTAGGCGCAGCTGCAGACCTCCTTTACGCAGCAAAATGATTTAGGGTGGCTTATGTTTGCCACATTGATTTTATTTTTTTATTTTTTTAAAAAAGTTATTTTTTAAGGAAGATTTAAAAGCCCTTTATTGCAATAAGCGAGTTAGATGCTTAGATGACCTCAGAAAGAGCAAGCAGGTTTTGTCCCAGTGTTGAGGCCATATGTAGACATAGTGATTCTTATCTTTGGTCTCCTTCCCCTGCACTTGTGAAAAAAACAATCTCAAAAAAAAACCAAACACGGTCAAGGGGTGTTCATGAGGGGATACCCGCAGCCTGCGCTTGGGGTTCAGGGCAGCAGCTGATGGGAGTTGGGCAATTTTTTCTCAGAGAGCTTGTCTAGCATTTGACCAGAATGACTTCCTTGATTCTTCTTTATTGTTAATGAGAAACAAGATTTAACAGTGGCTTATACTTGACTATGGGCGAAGGGATCTTTTTTCACTTAGAGAAGACAGGTTGTGTATGTTTAGAACGAAAGCTGTCGAGAGAGGAATTTGAGTTGTAATGAGTACGTTGGGATGGAGAAAGTTGCTTCTGCCTGTCTGAGGGCACGTCAAAGCCCAGCCTCATCAGTGCAAACATCTGTGGGGGCTCCCTGGAGGGTGGTGGTTGGGGTGGGGATGCTGATGAAGGGAAAGCAGCTCAGTTTGCTCCCAAGCCGTCGGCTGGCCGCCCTAGCCCACCTCCAACCCAGTGCAAACCCTGCCCTTGCTTCCGTGGATAGGATCCGACCTGTTCTCGCCACAGCTGCAGGAGATGTGGAAGTGGGTGTTGGTGAGCACACAGGGGGCTCCTTCTTGCTCCTGCAAAGGACTCAGCAAAGTTGGTGAGACTTTTGCCTAAGGGCAGAAAGTGGAGCAGTGTTCCTGGCTTGGTTATTTCTCCCCTCTTCCCCTGGTTGCTTCTGGTTTTGTGCATCACTTTTTTTTTTTTCTTTTTTTTTTTCTTTTTTTTTTTTTTTCCCCTGCATGCCTTTGGATCAAATCACAATATTTGTACTGGCATTTTGCATGCAGTTTCCTGGGGCTAATGGCTTGCAATCGCAAGAAATGTTTCTGTTATGGCCTCTGTCAGGTGGGAGCAGCCCCAGATTGGGCAGGCGGGCTGCGTGCACCAGGTGAAACATCTCCCCCCAAACTAGCCACTGATGGGTTGCCTCTTCCTGCAGCAGTAAGAGATCCTGTTAAGACCTTCTGCACACTGAAAGAGGGGTGAGAGCTTGAAGTAGGAAGGAGTTAGGTGCAGAGCTCCCCTCTGTTTCCTTCAGCACTTCTGCAGAAGTGCCGTAGGGAGAGCTCCCTGCCCTGTTCACCTCTGGTTTCACTTAAGCCTTAACAAAGTCGAGTGACTGACTTACAAATGAAGAACTGGCCAAAATGCAGTTGAACCTAAACTGGGATGGGAAACAGCTATTTGGAGAACTTGCTATCTGTGATGTAACCTGGTCTGGAGGCAAAGCCAGAGATTTTATCTTGCATGGTGAAGCTGGGATTCGGCGGAGATGCCCGCCTCATTTCCCACCACGGCTGAGCACCGTGCACTGTTACTGACGGGGTCCCGTGCTGATGCCACATCTGACAGCTTGGTTTTTGCAGGGCATCTGAACTTTTTTACCGCATGTTTCCTACATCTTCCCTATTACTGCTTTTAAGCCATTCTTCCTTTAATTGGCTCAGGAGAAAGGACTCATTCCTTTGCCTCTAACTTTTCTTTTTTCCCCATAAAGTATTTAGGGAAAAAAAATTGCCGAGTATGTAAACTAGAGATCATTAGAGGTTGCAGGGTTTTTTGTTGCTGTTTTTATTTTTTTTTAAAGACTAGATTCAGCAAAATGTTTTCTCCCAGGCTCTGGGTCTCTATTTAGGTGATTTTAAGCTCTGTTATTTATTTATATATTTATTCATTAGATGGGCCCACAGTCAAGGAGAAGGGGAACGCGGGGTTATTAATCTTTCCTGTCATCCACTCACAGATGTGAAGTTCACACCACAGCAAATGTGAAGTCAGCAGTACGCAACCACAAGGTGGAAACTTCAAGCAAAACAGGCTGCGAGAAACAGGGGTGGGAGAGGGAGAACAGGAGGGGAAGAGGGGAAAAGGGAAAGGGGGAAGGGAAAAAAAAAAAGGACAAGGGAGTGATGAATGGCGGAAGGGAAATGGAAAGATGGATGGACAAGGGAAATGGAAGGAGAGAAATGAGACGGATGGAAAAGGGTAAAGAGGAACGGCAGATAAGAGAGAAGAAAGTCTGAAGAAAGTGGGAGAGAAATGAGAGATGCCAAGACAGAATATTTAAGATAGGGCGTTAATGGAGCTGGGCCCGTCTGGGTGCTTGGATATCCTGAAGATGTAAGGGGTAATCACTCTCTCAGCATGTATATGCTATTGATATGTTAATATAATTTTCTTTTTCATCTGAAAGCAATGAAGTTTTCAAACTGGCTGATTAACTAGGTCTGGCTGGTCCTGTGTACGTACATGTATTCACAAACACGTCACATATAAATATTTATACTCTATACACAATAGTGTCTGCAGATTCCCATAAAGCAGCAGCCAGCATTAAAAGTCCTATTAGTATTGATGTGACATTGGACAGACATGTTTGTGCTGATATAACCTACTGCAATAGCAATCCCAATACAGCTTTTTGGGAATACCAAATGTAAACAGACATTATTAGAAACAGTGAGGATGTTATATTAAAAACAAGCCTGCTCTGATGCAATAGGAGGGGTTTCAACTTGCATTTGGCTACAGGTCAGTTAATATGCACATTCTTTACTATGACATAGTTTATCTTATGGGGTTTTTAAAAATGATTAATTTCTCTGTTGTCTTACGAGACTTAGCTATTAGAGCTGGTTATTTTTATGTAGTGAAAAGAACAGAGATAAGTTATCTCCTCATACATACATATATATTCACACGTCCTGCAAACTACATGTTAAATCACTGTTTTAGTTAATTTACAAAGATGGCTGTATACAGAAATGACCCATTAAATAAGGCAAATGGTTGGGAGGCTCACACCATCACCCCAGTGAAGCTAGGCTGCTCGTTCCTCCTCTGCCCGTTTCAGCAGCTCTGCAGGTCCGTCCCTGGGCTTAAACCACAAGCTGCGCGTTCAGCCCCAGGGCTCCTGCACCAGCGGTGCCAGAACCTGTGTGGGGTGGGGAGGAGAGGAAGGGGGCAGGCCAAAAAGCCCCAGCTCCCCTGTAACAGGCAGCAATGGTAGCCTGGCTCTTCTGGCCTGTGCTCGTCCCCTTTTAAAATGCTTAAGAGCAATTCCTGCTTGTGGGGGGCCAGACAGCTTGTGTCTGTCTGAGGTCTAAAGCTAAAAATCCAGCACTGAAAATACTTCCAGGGTGTTTACCCCTTGTTTGCGAGGAAGGGAAAAACGTTCAGTATAGTTTACAGAAATCTTACTGTCTGCACCTGGAAACACCTCTGAAAGGGTCACTTTTCTGGAGTTAATGGGCCCCTTCCCACATTCAGATTCTCAAGGAGTAACTTGTATACAAGCCTTGCGTTCTGGTTGGTTTCTTTGATGACCTGCTAGATACACTTATTTACTGGATTTTGGGTGTTCAGAAGATTTCTGCAGGCTTCTGTCAGTTATTCTATATTTGTTGTAGTATTTTTGTATAACACACCTGGGATTGTTAGCTTTAGGACTTAAATATCTTCTTTGTTCTTGTACCAGTCCATAATATTAGCCTGCTTGGATAAATCAAGGAAATGGCTATATTATTTATACCACATGTTATTACTTACTGTACTACTGGATCTGTGCTAGAAGGTGACTGAGTCTTTCTGTGGTTGAGCTTGCAGTGCTGAGCAGCGCAATGCCACCTTACTTTCCTTTGCTCTGTGCATAGTGAGTGAGCATGGTACTGGTTGGACTTGTTTTAATGCTATCAAAAATCACCCATGTAATCTTAACACTGCTTTTTAGGACCCGAGGATATCTTCTCTGTGCTATCAGGATTCTTAAAAATGGGAATTTGTTATTCATATGTCAAGGTGCACGCTCAGAGCAAAGGCAGCAATGCTGGTTGTGAACGGGTCAGCAATAAGCCAGGGGATTTAGGATCAGTGGAATTAATTTGGCTTCAGTTATTTTAGTTTCATTGGCACAAGCTGGGAACTTGGCCCTTTTCACCTGAATACTGGGTTTCAGTGAGTTAATTCGGAAGGCTCTACGGCACAGGACACTTCATCTCCTCCTCTTCCTGGTCAAATTTCCTGATAGATACTGCTTTCATGTGGATTTCTGGCTTTGGTCTCTTGTATGTGTGCATGATGAAAGTAGAGACGAGACAAACAACCCCTCCCTTCTGCAAAGGCTCAAGATAGAAAGGGATGAAAAAAAAAAGGTATAAAAATAGAGCTGTATTTTTTCCCCCTTGGAAGGACCTCCCACTGACTATATCATTATCCGTCTCATGTAGGATATTGGATTCAGGATCTATAGCAGTGAGCTGTGTTAGTATTGAATCTCATTTGATTTAATAAACCTCTCTTCTCCCTTGCCTGCTCAGTCTTCCCAGTCCTTTTCAGGCGGTGGTAGCTCCCCCATAGTGTTGGCCATAGAGGGACACATAATGCACTGCCCTCTTTATAAGGCGATGTGGAGACCTTCATGCTCCACTGGAAATGCAGATTTTTGTTTTGCAAAAATAACCCCTTCTTCTTCCCCTCCCCTTATGCATGTATGTTATATGGCCCATTCTATAGGTATGTTGTTTGCTTGCTGTTATTCTCTACAGTTGGACCTATTTCCAGTGAATTTTGTCATCAAGAAGTATTTTAAGCAGATTTAAGGTCTGGAATTATTTCATTTTTTTATTTTATGAAGTATAGTTTTGGAGATAAGCTGAAAATTTTGAGGGAGGAAAGAGAATGGGGAATAAGATTTAATTTCAAGTGAAAAGGAGCATCACTAATTGTTGTCAATGGACATTTTCAATACATTAGAAAATGGAGGCTATTAGAGAAAAGAATAAAATTTCAAATCCTGCAGAATTAACTACATAGCAAAATCTATGCTTCAGGAAGAAAGAGCTTTTGGAACCTGTCTTTAATTTTCAAATGGGAGTTCTTTTGCTGGATGTGATGAGGCTTGTCATGTCTCTTGGCATGTATATGGATATGCAAGCTTGGTGTCTTTGGGCTCTAATTTCCCTAGAAGAATTTAAATAAACCTTTCTCAAGCCAATCGGAGTTAACTGTATAGTAAGAAACTGTGCTCTATGTCTATATTGAACTTGGAAAAAATGAAATTCTGCTCTCTGCTCTAATGTGTCAGGCAAAGCTGGCTTCAGTGAATGTGCAGAGGCAAGGTTTTGTTTTGAGAACTGGAATATACTGAAGCTTGATTACAGACGGTAGGCAAACTGGCAATCCGTTTTAGCTTGTTTTTAGCATATACTCTGTGTGGGTCGGAAAGATAGTAAGTTTCTACAAGTTTCAATAAAATAGGGTGCCTAGTGATAGAAAAGGTGCCTAGCTGCAGAAAGAAGCTGTATTATAAATGCAACACCTTATTTGACTCCAGAGACTCCATGAGACCAAGCCAATTCCTACCAGAAGCCAATCAGAGACTGTTATAGTGGGGGAGATCCAAAGATGTGAGGTATGGTACTTTGTGGAACAACTTGTTTTGAAGACAGGATGCTGTGGCTATGGGAGTCGGGGTAGCCGAAGTCCTGTCCTCACTGTCAATTTATACCAACAGGGTTTCTAAAATTTACCTGCATCTCTAGTAGGCTACCGACTCAGATTTTGCAGTGGAAAACTGGATCCCGGTGATTTCCAACATATTTTTTTCAGACTGTTGAAATACTAGAAGTGATTCTTGAACAAGAAGACCAAATCCCTTCCCCAAATATAGCAATAGCATTTGGGGTGCCTCGACCAGTCTCTCATTGGTCTCTTTGCCTTCATAAGGGGTGTGTGTTTGGCAATCCTGAAAGATGCAGCATCTCCTAAAGCATAATCCAACGATGCCAGGCAGTGGGAAAGGTGAGAACTGTTGCTTTGAATTGTAAAATCACCATATCCATAATGCATGAAAGGACCTATGCCATAGCACAGGGTTTCAGTCCTCCTGCAGCTCTGGAAAATTGGACAACTTCATAGTCTTTTATGAAAATATAATTTATCTTTGCTGCCTTTTGAGTAGTAAATTATGAATTTGAAAGTGACAAATATTAGCAACCTGCCTTTATTGCTAACAAAACTGGGCAGGAGAGAAAAGGAGTCTGCAGAGCCTTTGACAGAATGTTTAATAACTTTTGTGATTACTGTTTCCCAGAGGTGATGTGTATAATATGTATTTTCCCTCTTTCATTTTATCATAACACTTATGCTGGAGACTATTGTTGTGTCTCTGTATTCCTCAACTTCTTCATCAGTCAAAGGTTAGAGAGATTTGAGCAACCACAGTCAAAGCAAAGCTGTGAAGCCTTCTGCATCCTTTAAAAAATGCACTGCTTTAGCTCGGTCCAACAGTATGAAAATGGGCCATACCCGTATCATAAATAAGCAGTATGGTATTAAAAGTCTGCAGTACTGGGGCAGCTGACAATAAAACTATGACAATCATTTTGTAGACGGATGGAGACTAATTGCAGAACATGCCAAAATAGACTCTATCTCAGGTGTATTCTGCTAGAAGAAAATTAGTTTCCATTTAGGGTCCCTTCCTGTTCAGGAAATGTAAAATTTTGGATGGGTTTGGTACCTTGGCTTTGAAATGTTCACAAGAATTTATAGAAAAATTGATCACTGAATAAGATTTCAAGAGGTAACATTCTTCAATTAAAAATCAGTATTTTCGACTTGGCAGCTAGCATGCGGTTGTGGTTGACGTGAAGGAAGAACGGCGGATCGGGACCAACATGTGTGTCCCTTGGGAGAGGGACTGCCTGGGAGGTGTGCAGTCACGGAGCTTGCCAGGGGTGTAGCTCTCAAATCAGGGGATAACAGGCTGAGGTTACAAGGTATGTTTAGGAAGATTTTATGGGTAATGTGGACCAATTTTCCTTCTGAATGGATGCACCAGAGATGGGGTGAAAGCTGAGTTCCCATTCAGTAAGAAATAGTCCCACAGCTTCTAGACTGGGAGGGAGGATCACATCCATTCCTTTACGTCTGTTTTTGTAAGTGCAGGAAGAACTGTTCGGACTGGTTTAAATTCAAGCAACCAGTGCCGCAGACTGTTATCCATGCTTGGTTGAAAGCTGGTACCAGAAACAGGGCAAGGATGCAGTTCAAACCACCAGGAACCATCTCTCCTGCGAGGCTTAATCCAACTGTAAAAAATAGCCACATTATGGAGAAATGGAGAAGTTCATCCTTTAGCCAACCTATCAGTTATAGAACACGCAGACAATTAAGTCAAGTATTAAGAGAGTGATCCTAGCTTTTTGCATCAGTGAATAGCTCAGCTAAAGCAGCGCACATTTGCTGCTGTTTCCTAGGTTTGTTGCTGGGTGGCTTCCAGACAGACATTGGATCCAAAGCTGAACTCTCCCTCTGAAATCACGGTTGGTTTTTCATAACAGAGCTCAAGCTACAGCCAGACAAGCAGGCTGAAACCTAATATGAGCTTTTGCTGCCTGCAGTTTAGGATGGACTGTCTCTAGTTTCACTTCCCTTCTATTCAACATGCATAGAACTATTAAAACCCTGGGTGTTGCCTTGAGGATCATCTTCAACATCCATAAGGCCATCTCAAGCACGCTGACGTACCTACTCTTCCTGGTCTCCAGCTTGCTTCTCCTAACTCTCATCTTAGTTTCTCTCCAGTCATGGCTTTGTAATGAACTCCATAGTACCTTCAGGTGAGAAAACATTCTAGTTCCCATCACAAACCAGACTTCAGCACCTTATTTCCTAACCTTTTGTACCTTGTCCTTTGATTTTTGGTTTCCTTAAACATTCAGCAAGATGAGGGGTGCGTGGTGTTCGTGCCAATGTTTTCTGTGCTCAGGTGAGTGAGGTGGCAATGTTCTGCCTGTTGGCAACTTTTCTTGTTGGTAATCTCACAGTAATATAATTAGAAAGCAGAGTATTAGCTTCACAGGCTCAAAAATGTGAACAGGTCACTGAGAACAGGAGATAGAAGTCCCTTGAACTGTATTTGTTGCTAGCTGTAGAAAGCCCAGAAGGGTCCAGGTTTGGAGATGCACTAAGTATGGAAAGTAAGACATGATGCTATTTTGATTTGGCTGCTGTCCTGTGGGAGGAACAACCAATGGAATGATGCCTAAAACTCATTTTTTTTTTACTGATGTGCTTACGTCATTAAAAATCACAGAAACCCAGGCTTCTCAGTGCTTAAATCCTTTTGAAAATAGGCCCAGGAACCCCAACCGTGCAGACTTTTTAGAAAAGTTTGTTTTGAGAGAACTTCTTCCTGGGATGTTCTCTCAAGGAGCAGCCCCTAAAATATCTCAGTTAAGGGTGAAGAATCACCAGTCATCACAGAAGTTCGTGGGCAGCACAGTTTGGAGCTAGTTATAAAATATACATAGCTTTTCCACTGTGAAATATTTGGTATTTTAAAAATTAAGACAGTGTTATTTACTTCCCCCACTGCCCCCCCATGGCTGGTGTTGCTTATGTGCTGTTGGCAGATGGGATGTGGATCATTTTAATTAGATTTTATTGGACTGTTATACGGCCCATAATTGTGATCATTACTCATTTTCACTGTGGTTCAGACAGATCCTCTATTTAGACATGATGATATTTTGATGAGACAAGTCCCATGTAACTTGTTATGTTAGGGGCCAGTAGCCAAAGCAGTGGAATTAGGTGTTCTCACAGCATAAAAATTAGAGTAGATTAATAAAGGACGTAATGGTCAATTTGTGTTTCTAATTGTGCCCAGATTGTGGATGCTATGGGCAGAGTGTCTCCTTGGGCTGCTGAGTTCTGCTGAAAGCTGCAGGAAACAAAGAGTTCTTGCAGCAAAAGCCAAGGTAGGGAGATGTGGCACGGAGAGGGGACAAGCCCTGTTTCACCCAAGGGAGAGGGGCAAACCCATTGGTGCTGTCAAACTGACTTTCGCTGAAGCCAGAGATCTTGTGCTCGTATTCACATCAGCTCCACGTCTGGTCCCGTATGCTTTAGGTACACTCTTTCTCTGCTGTGCTTTAGGCATGGCTGTTCTCATGGCAGGTCTGGATCACTGCAAGGAGACTGAGGCTGGAGGCTGAGTCTGAACTGGGAAAGGATCCAAAATCCAAGAGACTTTTGTGGGAGCTGCGCTCTGCTCTCACACAACCATCTTCTCACCTTCACCCCTTATTTCTTGGTGTTCAGTCTTAGCCTTTTTCCCTTGGCTTCTCAGACCCAGAACTGGTATTTGGACATAATACTCCTAGAGTGTGGACCCAGCTCTCCCTTTGTGTCCTGGGGAACATCGGTCATGCAGCACTGCCAGGGATCATGGTTCAAGCAAATTGTCAGAAATATTTAGAAGAAAGATTTAGGGTTTAAGTTTTTACTCCTTATTTGTAAATAAAGTTTCATTTGGCTAATTCCTTAAAACATATATTTCTCTCTTAAAGCCCAACATCTTCTGACCCCCAGCTGCACTGCATTTGCAGATGTCAGTGCTGGAGAACTGAAAATGTTGGGGTTCACTGGCTTTGGGGTACAAATGCTATCAGTTAGTGATGCACAAATATTAACTAAACTGCAAATGTCCCTATCCCAGTAGCAAATCTGTGAATTTAGCTTATTGTAAAAAACATCTGCAGCTAAGGAGATGGGATGCTACAAATAGTCCCAGCCTTTTGTAACCCAGTGGGGGACACTCCAGTGCTATTACCATACCGGTGGGGGACACACAGAGCACACCCCCATCTGCTTCTGTTCTCCTGGACAGGTACCTCTACAAGGATTCTGGTAAGGGTGACTGCTGAAAATTATAATTGCATTTAGTTGTACAAGTCAGATTTTAGCAAGGATCAACTCAGATCGCTTTGTGTATGCAAGTGAGGCCTGTTACCCCTCTGGCTGCCCGGTTTGTGTACATCAGCCATCTTTGGGCGGCCTACAGATCAGCTTGTCCCGTGCAAACCCAAAAGGAGCTGAGCTGCAAAGTAGAAGAGAATATCACCTAACTCTACCCTGTACCTTTTATTGGGCTGAATGCCATTCTCATCCTTTATATATATATATATATAATCCATTTTTTTTTAGCATTTCTATGCAGGGACACAAGCTCTCTCTCTCTCTCTCTCCCTCCCATCCAAACACATCCACTGATCCTCTAGATGCTACTTCTGCTTACAGTTCTTTTAGATTCCTCCTGTGCTACTGCTCTTGCACCCCATGTTAGAAACTGGGGCCTAATTTAGTGCTAGGTAATGCTTACCTTAACTTCTTGCTTCACAGTGTCCTTTTACTCCCTTATATCTGAAAGTCTTGCCTAGATGCAATATACAGTAAGGCCTCACTTCTCACGTCTGCTGAAAAATAAATGTGATAATCTCAACAGAACCGTTCTGTACTTATACCTTATCTGTCTTTTCCTTCTCTTAAATGATGGAGAAAACACAGCAGAATATTACAACAAACGGACAGACATTTAACTTATAATTTACTTCACTAACCATTATGCTTTTGTTATAGTTGATGGTAGACTCGTATATATTTTTCATGTGTGAGACAAAATTAAATGCTCCTTGTAAAGAATCACTTACACACACAGTCTCTTTTTTCCTGCTTAGTCAAAAATATTCTAATTTATTAAAATGCCCTTATTTTTTGTCTTTTTTATTTTTCTGGGAATCGGGCCAGCTCACCTGAGAAAATTATTTTTCTCTTTGGGTTAGTTCCAATAAACTCCAAATCTATGTTGCTCCACAGAATGAGAGAACCTTTCCTAACAAGAGAATAATAATCACCAAATTCTGGTATGAATTTTCACAAAAAGAATGTGTACTAAAATGGATGAAACATCATGCTTCATTTTCTCATGCTGATTTTTCAAGTGAATAATTGCAAGCCATGATTAATGTCACCCCAGAAATCTGGCATGCTTATTTGTGAACATATTAATGAGTCTAGTTTTATTATTATTCAACCAATTCTAATGCCTTGGTATAAGCCTTGTATTTCCCAGCTTCTGTGTCCTTATAGGATTTTTATTTTTATTTTTAATTTTTTCTTGTCATTGGCTTTGCAGTCCAAATTTTAAGGACAGTAGGTTTTGGCTTTTTGAGATTTTAAGAGTGCCCTCTGTGCTGATGGTACGATGGAAATCACAGATACTGCTTTCCTTGTGCCATTTAAACTTGCTAAGTCCCACTCTGATAGATGCTTTGGACATGTGGGATAGGCAAAACTACTATACCAAGAGTATTGGACATCTCTCTTTTATCCGGCTCCTGATTGTGTTTGTGCCTAGATGTTCAGACAAAAACATGACTTATCAAAATGGAAACCACTGGATGGATAATTCATGCAAACTTTCACTGCAGACCAACTCGGAAGCCTTCACGAGTTCCATGTGTTAGGGGGAGAAAAATGCATTGGTTTTGCCTGCTACAAGGTAAGCCATGGCCTAGAATTCAAGTGATTTTAGGTTAAAATTCACACACTATCACACTTCAGTATGCTCTACAGCTTGCTGAGCTTCTCCCACGATGAACTCCAGGCCAATTAAGTTAAAATCGTTAAGAAGTTTTAAGTTAAAGTGTGACCTTCTGTTTTTGACTAGGTGAGGGTTTTGTTTTGTGAAAGCTGTTTTGTCAGCGGTTAGTCCTGCCAGCTCCCAGTGAGAGGACTGAGATGGAAAGAGCTGAGATTAACTATTGCATTACGTTGGACAAAGAATTAGGAAACTTCATGATATTGAGTGGATGATAAAGAGGTGGTTAAAATTTCAAGTTACGAAACGCAAAGGAAAGGAAATGGGGAAAATCAGTCGTAAGTTTGTATGCTCAGTCATGGGCTTTGAACAAGGTATTAGTACTCTGGAAAGAGATCTGGGAGGCATTTCATAGAACTCTCTCCTATCGACTCAATGTAGAAATCTATGGTGTGCCCACAGTTTGAAAAGTCTGTGACATTTTTGTTCTCTTATCTCGAGTGCATAGCGGGAATAGAACAGGCACAGCAAAGGACAAAAAAGGTGATTAAACATATGAAATAATTAGTCACTCTGTATGGAGATGTTAACTTTGGATTCTTCAGCTTGGAAAAGGAATCCCTGCTGTGATAGAGGTGAATAACAGCCTGAGCTACCAGGAGAAAGCATGTAGGGAGCAATTGATCACTGTGTTTCTCACAAGAGAAAATAAAGAATATCATAATCATTTGTCAGGTTGCAGGTTGAATATAAACAAAAAATGATACTTTTTTCATATGACACCTGGGTACACTATGGAGCTGCTTGCTGTGCAACAATGAGATGTGAGAGTTGGATTCAGATACTAGTGATTACATTTTTCCCATGGATTAGGATATTAAATATATTGTTATATATCTTGCACTGCTAAGGCTACTTGACTGTCTCCGAAATTTTGCTTTTCCCAGAATTGCTGCTGTTGGAGGAGGGTTACAGGAGCAGCCAGACTTTTACCTTGCCCTGGTTCTCTCATAAGGCTGTAATGATTTCGGGAGGGGTATAAAAAGGACCCCAAAGGCCTGACATCTCAATGATTTCCCCATCAGGGTACCAAAATGGGGTCAAAGAAGCAGTTAACTTGGAGGCTAACACCTTCAGGCCTGAAGGCTGCCACTTGGATGAATTTGTTTGCAGCAAAGCCCTGCTGAAATCTCTCAGAAATACTTGCATGCAAGATGCTGCAAAATCTGGGTTTGTTTCTGCCTTACCCTGGGCAAGGATGAAATGAGGAGTGTGCCATTAGAATGACAGAAAGGAAGGGAAGGAAGAGGGGAAAATCAGCAAAAAGAGAATTCCTGCTTTACCTGCCGAGAACGAATCTGATAAGGAAATATCCGGCAATGTTCACAATAAGTCAGACATTGTCCCAGACCTTAATTGCTGGCACAGGCAACTGTGGACCTGGTAGGAGGGATGTGGATGGTGTCTGTGCGCTCCATCTGCTGCCTGCAGAGACGGGAACGTTCCAGGCCAGGTGTTGCTGAGCATTGCTCTTGTCTAGCAGCAAGATAAGTTTAATTAAAGGGCTAATTATTCCCACTCTGGAATGGACCTATTTGTTGTACTTGCAACCGCTTTCTAACTCTTTTCCTCTGGTGTTCATGCATTATACATTTATCTTCCATTGTCACACTACTGACTTGTTTTGCTTAAGTGAGGATAAGTCTTTGGTGTGTGTGAAAATTGGAAACAAAGGGAATTGGCTAGTCTTGAATTTAGGTGATACTTCATTGTAATGGCATTTGTCAGCAAAAAAAGGCATTTCATGCTGGTTTTCTAACTTTCTTGTGAAATAGGTATTTTACAGTTGTGGTAACTAAGGGCTCAGATCAGTAGGGAATTGGACCCAGATGTTTCTGTTCTGCTGCAACTGTTAAGAGCATCAGGCAGAACTCTTTCAGTTAAAAAAGGAGTAACCCACTGATTTCCAAAGAGTTGCTGGGTTTACTTTAGCAGACCATAGGATTATATCTGAGTTGAAGTTTTATCCTTTTTTACATTGTTTGAAAGCTGTGGTGTAACCCATGCTTGCTTTCTCTGGCTCTGTGGAGCATGCAGAGCTCTGAATCTTTGTACTAGTAGTGGCAGATAGTTTCCTCTCTCAGAGTGTTAGGGACTTGCTCGTCCAAATGCTGTGGTCTTGTGGGTCACCAGACCAACCTCACTGTTCTTTCGACACTTTGTGACCCTGCTCAAAGACAAAATCTCTAGGTGAAACCGAAGTTTAGAGTCAGGACTTCGTCCTCAAGCTCCTGAATCTTGCTGTCCTTTCATAGACCAAAGGTTGATGTTTTAGTTTTACAGGGTCCATTGAAGGGGTCAACATGGATCGCCCTGTAGTTGGACAATGGAGAGCTATTTGTTGGGAACAAAAGTGCTTCAAGGCACACGTATCTTTAAAAAGAGGCAGCTTAATTCCTTTTTCATTCTTCTGTTTTCTACCATACAGCGAGGACCTTTGGATCTGCATATGTCCTGGTGGACTTGGAAGAGAGAGGGAGTTCTCCCCTGCCTAGTTCTGTGCCTATGAGATCTAAGATTAAACACAAATGACCATTTTTTTTCTGGGCTAGGACTTTTATTTAATGTCTTTTTTAGGTCTCTTGTTGGTTAAAGCTTTGAGTCAGGTCAAATTGATATGCAAGATTCCCCCCTCCATGGGGCCAAACTTCAAAAGACACATTACTCATACCATTTTAGCATTCAAGGCTTGCATTAATTACCCACTAATGGCTTTTTTTTTTTCTATTCTTTCTTTTTTTTTTTTTTTTCCAGGAAGCACTTTATATCTTACTCATGGAGCCAGGAGAACTATCACTAGGATGGATAAGGATATACACATAGCATTTGTAACCTTAATATAATCTCTGAATATTCCATGACTCTGTAATGTCTGTCATGCTGGGCTTGAGCCCTGGTTCTGATGAACTGCCTGGGGCACTGTGTTGCAAATGCATTCTTTCACAGGCTAAAACAAAGCAGAGAAAACCATATAATGAATTCCAGTCATGTAACATTATGGGCTAAGTAGAAGTGCCACTCCTTTACTAGGATAGTTGTAAGAAGACGTTTCTGAAACCACATAGCTTAAGTGATAGCAGCCACCAGCCAAAACCCAAACATGTGTCTGTGTATGAAACAGGCACATGTGGAATGTAAAAGCTGTGGATTGTTTTGTAAACCATATTTGTAGAAAGACCATGAAATGTGAGAGAGCAGTACAAAATACACTGTGAAAATGATTTCATCAAGAAAACCTAGAGAGAGGATTTTGGCTTGAGTGCTGGTCAGAAAGGCCATGGTGTGAGCAGTTCTGCAGAGCAATCTTTTCTCACAATTTATGCCATGGAAGGGAGCAAGGGGCTTTTTACGTCCTTTGTAAACAAACAGGATCTGCTTGTTGACTCCATCTTCAGTTCTTTCCCCTTTATGCTAGAAAAAAACATGCAAGTACCCAAATTTTTGGCTAACTACCGAGGTCAAAAGGGGATAATAATCTACAATCTTTTGAAATCTATGCAAGCTATATAGGATTTATGATGCTGTGATAGGGAATAATTAAGCTATGAGAACTTCTATCAAAGTTTTCGACATAAATATGTCTAACTTGCATCCCATAAGTATGATTGAAGACCAGGGAGGCATAACCCCCCAAAACCCCAATAAAAACTTTTTGTTCCACAGGGAGACCTGAAAATGTAAAACAGTGGCAGTGGGACTCCGGCTTTACAGTGTTTATCTAAGGCGATGTTCATTTGTTTTAATCTAATTTTGAGAATAGATCATTTCAGTGGGAGCATATGTTACAGCAGTGTTGTGAAACCAAGGAAAAGGTACGTGATGTTCTTGTCACAATTGTCACGGGAAGGAAAGGGGCAGCCAGCAGCAGAGGAACAACTATTTAGGGACCTCTCAGAGAAGTTGGATATATTTTAATTTATGGGGTCAAATGGAATTCACCCAAAGGTGCTGAAAATGTCAGCCAATGTGATAGTGAGGCTGCTGTCTATCATTTATGACACATCATTGTGATCTGGGGGAGGTCCCTGATGACTGCAGAAAGGCTGATGGTACTCCAGTCTGGTAGAAAGGCAAGGAGCAGGACCCTAGACAAGCCAGTCAGCCTATGTGCCAAGGAACATATCTTCTTGCAACACTTTTTCCAGTGTGGGTTTGAAAGGAGAAGGTGACAATCAGAAAAATCAGCATGGATTTATGAAGGGCAAATCATGTTTGAGCAGCACGACTGCCTTTGATTAAGAAATAACTGCTTGTATGGGTTGAGCACAGGACGAAGTGGCCCAACATGTCTGTGGAACCAAAGCCATGGCTGACCTGGCCTAGTGCTGGCAATAGCAGGAGGTAGGATCAGAGACCTCCAGAGGGCTCTTCCAACCATCATTTCTATGATTTTGTGGATTGCAGTAAATCATATGCTGGACTGAAGCAAATGAGGAGTAGTGAAAACATTTGTATGGCTTGATTTTTGGGTGGTCCTGTGTGGAACCAGGAGGTGGGCTTGATGATCCTTGTGGGTCCTTTCCAACTCAGGATATTCTATGCTACAGTGCTCAGATGTTCAGTGCCATGAGGAGCTATTAGCTTTTGGGAAAGACCTTGTATATACATTTTTATAAGAACAGAGGTTTTCTCCCAACATTCAGAGGAACAATTAACCTTCTTAACTGAGTGTGGTTAGGGAGTTTATAATCAGGAAAGAAACCTGGCCTATAATGGGTCAGCAATGTCCAAAACATGGGGACCTAAATTATTTATATTACCAATGTCTTAAAATAATTAAAACTTAAGTCAGGTTTCAGAATTTCCAACAGCATTCATCCACAGCAACGTAGATCTCAAAGATCCCTGATTTTAATTTCCCTGGCCTGTGCCGCTTGGGCAGGCTGAGTTCGGAGCCCTCCTTTCTTCAGGCCGGGAGGCTGGGCCTGCTCCGAGCGCGCTGTGTGCGGCCCTGACGTGCGATGTTCCCAGCAAACGGATGAAGCCATACATCACTTCTCCAGTGTAAGGGGTTGATGCTAGGAGGCCCAGGTCCTACACTGAGGATTTCAGGTTTTATTTCAGGAAGCACCGATGTGTGCAGCTGGCTCCAAGTGGACCAATTCTCCAATACGCCTGGACTGCTTTTGTTTTGTTTTAAACTTTTTCAAGAAACTTGTAGAGTAGGAGCAGGTTAAACCAAACTTGTACTATCAAATGATTTGTTCTTCTGTGTTATTCTCAGACTGCATCTACAGGTGGGGCAGCTTTTTTGAGCTGGTAACATGTCCCCACATATGTACTGCCCAGCAAATGCAGCTGGAAAGCCTGTTAAAAGCAGCCCCTGGCACTGAGTAAACACTGCCCTGATCAGTGTGTCAGAACCTGCATGTAGAAATCCTTTGTGTTCATTATTCTTGAATGCAGTATGGCATGAGGATCTGTGATCCTTATGGGCGTTGAATTCTGAGCTCTCCAGGAGAGAGTATTTCCTATAGAAACCTGAGTCCAGGAGCTGAAGATGGGGGAAAAGCACATATGCTTGGGGAAAGCACATATAAAAACAGCCTCTCACTTCTGGCTGCAGCTCATACAGGCAGGTAGCTTGTTTACTTAATCTGAATATTTGACCTTTATACTTTTTGGAAATGGTATTTTTTCCTCTTAATTACGTGGAAGGAACATTTCCTTTCAGTGCTCTGATAGACTTCTCTATAAATAGCTACTCACGTCCCAGAACCTCTTGCTGAAGCCTTCAGCAAAGTCAGCATCCTGAGGACTTTTTAAGCCTGAGATAGGAACCACGTGGAGTTTAATCATTAATCACCAGTCTTTAATTAACAGCTCTGGGCTTTGAAAAAAAAGGTGCTTACTGCAAGGCTGCTGGGGGAACCTGAGCTCTTCAGTGTGCTTCCATTTGAGGGACACGGTAGCCTTCCGAAGGGGGGGCTGGTGGAGCAATCTTCTCCTTGTGGGAAGGGTCATGCTTCCTGGGAAGAGCAGATGTTTGTGGCCTGATCTCCATTTTCACAACTGTCCCATTGGCTGGCTGCAGGTCTGAGCTGGCTCAGTGCAGGGATGCTGCCAGCTCCCCAAGACCTCCTTTGCTCTGGAAAGGGCTCAAGCATCTCCTGAGCCTTGTTGCCTCCATCAGGTGAGGTGGGTTTTAACCAGAGAAAGGAGGAAAGTTGCTCCAGGCTTGGAAAATTTTATTAGGAGAGTGTTCAAAATTGAGCACTCGGGAGAGAAAGAAAACATTGCTATAAAAGTTGACTCGGCCAATATTTTTCTGCATTCCTGCTGCTGTGATTGAAGATATTTGTTTTTAATATAGGTTTCTCCCGTTTGTAGTCTGGTTTTCCCGTAGTAAAAACTAAAGGGCAGATCCTCAGCTGATATAAATTGGCTCCACTGAAGTTAATGGAGCCATGCTGGTTTGTACCAGCTGAGGGATCTGGCTTGTGCTGCAGTGCTCGATACCCCCATTATACTGCCATGATTACGATACTAATTCAGTAAAATGGCTTCACAGTGTAATAAAACCAACCCAGAGCATGGAAGATGAAAGGGCTCCCTCTCCAAGTGACCTGGTATTTTTCATCAGAATGTTTTCCTTTATTTTCTCTTTTGTTAGGAAATGCTCTAAACTAAAATATTTTATTTTTTTTTTTTTAAACAGCAAATGTACCTACTCTGCTAAAACTTTCCCTGGGAAAAGCTTCTCAGCTTCAGCATGAAGGCTGCCCCTGTGTGCAGAAAACAGATACAGCGTGTGCAGTGGTGATGGGTCAGGACATGCCAAGGCTTGTGCAAGAAAATGAATGGGATTTTCAAAGGGCAGGGATGATCTTCTGGAGCAGTTAAAGCCTGAGCTAACCTTGACTCCTGAAAAATAGGAGTTATCATGCTACTGGGTAGGGCATTGATCATTTTACGTATTTTCTGCCTTGTCTAGTTTTTCTTGATCTGTCTGCAGTGGGAGAAGCAGCCCATGGAGCTGTATAAAGCTGTATCCTTCTCCATCCCAGCAGTAAGTGACACGTCAGTGGCTTTCCTCGTTGTCCTCAGTTCTGCAGCAATAGCAGGAGGTGCTGAGCTGAGGAGTGGGGAGCACGATAACCTGTGCTACCTTTTTGCTTGAAGCTGTTGAGCACCAAAGGGAATAAAAAGACACAAAGACCTAAATAAAGGCAGATAGAAGCGTAGCTAGATCCCTAAGATGAAATGTTTTGTTTGCCATAGCACAGCTGAACTGCACACGGGTTTTTCTGTGCCAGAAGGGATTTTTACAGGGACATGGCTAAATGGAGGCAGTAAATTTAACTTTAAAGGACCATGAATTGAAGCTTTTGGCTAAAAGTTGAAGTACTGTTACTCTTTACTGGGCCCTTTTAACTTCACTTGGAACAGGACAGTATATTTTAGCTCGAAGGCCCCTGGAAGTTGAAGGCTCTGCCTGCAGGGCAGGCTCCTGGCAGCTGAGCCCAGTGGAGCAGCAGTCTGTGTCATGGGAGCCAGCCCAGATCTTCTGGGCAAAGGGGAAGCACAAAGAGATCCCACCTGGATCTCCCCCAAGGAGAGTCGTGGGATAAACTGCTGCTGGGAGGGTGCTGTGCCATTGCAGAATTAAACACTGGTACAGTTCTGAGTGCCAGTATAGCTAAAGGGTTGAAAGGCAGAAAAAACAAAGTGCAAAGTCCTGAATTAGCGTGTTTGGTTGAATCCTGCTTCCAGACCTGAGCTGGTGCCCTAGCATCATCATAATAATGCTGATTCGAAGAAGAGTTTTCCTATACTTTGGAACAACCTGAACTATTGGTTTTGATGTTTCCACTAGTAAGATCTAATTTAAATCTGTTTACACCCTCTTTCTTTCAGGGAAAAATGTGTTTTGCACTGAAGTCCCTTCAGAAGAAGCAAAACCTTTCTTGCTTATATCTAGTAGCATCTCACTGTAAACGCTTTAAAAACATGTGCCGTGATTGAACTGTGTCTGAGACTGGGATATTGAGTGGGAGCATGGCAGACTGCAAGTCCCTGTTAAAGGTAGAATTTGGCTGCCTTTAGCATCCACATTCTTCTCCTCCAGGTTTTAAGGAAATATCAGAAAATCTCATATTTGGCACAGGCTGGCAGTGGAAGCTGTCCTGGACCGAGAGGACCATTTCTCAGATCCCATGCGTTGTGTGGTTGAGGTCTGAGAGCCTCAGTAATGGGAGGCTCTGCTCACCCAGAGAAAAGATGGACCCAAGCTGGCCAGCTGAGGGGACAGGAGAGTGCCCGCAGATCTTACTTGTGGGGTAGGTGTGCTCTTTTCTTGCATTAATTACAGAAAAGGATGATTGATCTGGAAACCTCTGCGGAACCCAGGTGTTGCTGCTTCCTTAGCCAAGAGTTCGTGGCCAAGCGATGACTGTGTACAGCTCGGATCCTCTGTGCTCCTGGGCGTTTGTGCCCTGTTCTGAGAGGAGGAGGCAGAGCCTCCCACCACAGCAGGAGCAGTGGGTGCAGGAAGTCGTTGCTAGACCTAATCAGGCAAGGAAAAGCTTTGGAGCATATGGACCCCAATGTGTGGTCCAAGTACAACAGCTTGGTGAGTGTCCTGCAGGGAGACTTTTACTAGCGCTGCAACAACAATTCATCACTGCCTGAAGGTTTGATGGGTCTGGTGCTCCTCGTCTTAATTGACCTCGGCTGGAGACCTGCGTTTCAGTCCAGCTTAGTCACAAAGGACTTGGGCTGTACTTGGGCCTTAAAGAGGATATTTATCAGGAAATCACATGATTAATGGAACCGAGCGATGTCCGCTTGAGAGTGGCCAGGAACTGAATTAACAGAGCAGGGATTTTGGCAGGTGTGAAGTGCTGGCAAAGCCGAGACTGACGTCTGGGGAGACAGAGCACCCTGAGCCTCAGTGGGGTGCAGCCACTGGCCTGAGGGCAGCTGGCAGAACAGGGGGTGCCATAATCTGGGCTTGTATTTGGATAAAAGCAGGGGGTGCAGATTATTAACCCGTCACACAGCAGTGCCAAAACTGGGATTGCTCCGTGTCCTCTCGGAAAGGGTAAATGTAAAGAGGAAGCTGATATCCCCAAGTAAATGGTGATAGAGGGGGAATAATAAATGAATAAATAGCCAGAAATCATTCAAGGCTTTCTTGCCTGCTTTTTTCCCCACTCTTATTTCTTTTTCCCTCCATGTCAACACCAAACAAGACAGGACTAAAATTAATGGGGAAAGCAGCAATTAGCAAATTAGGTTAGCGGCGTGTTGCAGTGTGCCATGGCTGCCAGGTGTGAGGGGCTCTGGCAGTATATTTATTAATGGCTGTCAGAAAAGTGACACTTTGATGAATGAAGCTGGGTAATCGGCACCCTCCGACAGCGAGCACTGAGAGGCCTCAACATGCTAAACTGCAAAATCAAACCTTTTTGAACCCCCATACAAAAATACAACAACAGAAATCGCTGCGAGAGGAGTGTTTTTCCGTCAGGAATTGGAGTTCGTGTTCTCCTCTAAATACGTCTTTTCTGTAACTCGCTGGGAATGAGTTGTCAGCTTTGAAGGTTTTCCCTTTCCTTGGAATATGGGACTCAATAATTTATAAATGCTGGCAGCTTAAAAACGTGTATCTAAATGTGTATGTTTTGGGTGTATCAGTTAGCACTGTCAAAGGCTACGCTCATGCTTTTGGGAGCTTTGCCATTTAAACGTGGTGGCATCAAGAATCCGTAAGCTGGGTTTGTGAGCTAGCCCCCTGCGTTAGGTATTAGTGTCTCTTGACTGGTGGTCAGCAATGGCACTGCTCCTCAGTAATGCCATCGGTGTGCAACATCGAGGAGCCCCAGGCGCCTACAAAGAGAACGTGCAAAGAGCAGTAAGGGGAAGCACGTCTCACACAGTTGCACCAGCAGCATCATGGCATGCTGATGTTGCCACTCTTGATAACTTCAGACGTGAGTGAGTACCTTGTGATGAAGATGTGTGTGCTGTGGGAAATCAGCCACGAGGGTGGCCATTTGGGAGCGTGGCTATAGGGCACGTGGCGGGTTTGGCTCCTCAGGGCAAGGCTGTTCTGTAAATGGGGATTCCACACTCTTGGCTGACATGAAGTGAGTTTAGGGGAAAGTTTCTTTAGAAAAAAATGTTTTGGTACTAAAGCTCTTGGGCAGATCAGTCTAGCTGCTGGGGTAGCATCTGGATAAAAGATTGCTCTGCAAAATGCTGCAGTACATGGAATTTTTTTTCCAAGTTTTCAGACTTTGCGTTGTATGCTGGAGGTAACTTTTGTGCAGTGTTTCAATAGCTCAGCACAGAGCTGCCCAAATCCCCCAATTCCACGGAGAAATTGAATCCGTTTTTACAAAATCCTGGTTCTGGGTTTGGCCAGCTAAAAGGACTGTGTAAGTTTTGATTAAAAACATGAGAATAAATGTAAATCATATCCCAGGCATTCATCTGGTCTTCTAGTTGGAAATGAAGCTGAGTGATCTTTCTGGAGTTACTCACTGGGATCTGTGGGCTTGTAAAATTTAGATTGGCACTTGAAGCAAATTTGAAATTGTTCTCTTATGCTTTAATAATTGTATTTAGTTTCCTAATTTGGCCGGTGAGTTTATCAGAAGATAATTGAACTTTTAAAAGTATACTCTGTCCAGACTGTAGGAAATACTTTAAAATAAACTTTCTTTCTGAAACTTTGCTCAGTTTTCATGCTCTCTCATGAAAGCCGTCTGTCTGCCCACATCCAACCTGCAGAGGTGCACGTTCCTAAACCAAACAGCTCCTGAACGAAACCAGGTCACTCCCCGTACACGGTGGAAGTCGACACGTCCCTGCCAAGAACAACCAGCAGTGTGCGGGTGCAGCTGGCTGCGTGGTTTGGCTCCTGCTGCCAGCCTGGGTGCCCGCCTGCACCCTCTGTGTGGGCACAAAAAGTTGTTTGTGAACTATTGCAGGGAGCAGAAGGAATGGATCTCAAGTCCCTTTTGTTCCTTAATGCAACTTCAGCTGTTACTAAAGGTGAGGGTCTTGCTTTCTAGTACACCAATCCGGCAGCAGGAGATTGGTGGCTTGCTTGGCACCGACTATCCCAGCCGGCAGCCTGCAAGGCACGAGCCGTGGACTTGGAGCCCCTCGCTGGCTGCTGTTCTCGAGCAGACAGTGCCCGTGCTCCAGCAATGCCTGGCCAGGCTGTCCCGAGCAGCTTGGGTCCCATGCGGGCTCACGTGCCATGGTTTCAGGTGCCGGTGTGCTTTTCTGCTGTTCGCAGTTGGCTTCCAGGAAGCGAGCGTGGTTGCAGTTGTGGTGAGATTTAACCCGACTCCTAGAGTTCTTGTAAGTGGTTCCTGAGCTCTGGGGTAGGTGCTGTTCTCCGGTTTCACCGATAGTGCGGGGAAGTTTATGGGTCTGTTGCAGACCTGCAAACTCAGGTTTCCCCGGTCCCACATTAGCATGTTAACTACGGGGCTGTTTTTCCCACTCACCCTAGCTGTTTTGCTTCCTGGCTTAAAGAGGATTTGCTGCTCTTCATGTTCTCCATTTTATGAATTTGCAAAGACTTCTGTTGCTGTGAAAGCCAAAGATTTTTTCCGCTTATTTCGGTGTTTATGGTTTACATTTACTTCCCATTGACTTGCACAGGTGTCAGCAAGGGGAAGACCTCTGACTTTCCTCTTGGTCCGTAACACGATTGGGAAGCCCCCAGCTCCAGCAATCAATCACGCTGCATTGATAGCTGCTCAAGGAGTGAGCAAAGATAAATGACTTGTCCAGACTGAGCTTGTCTTGGCTTTAAAAGGGGAAACACTGCTCAGAGCTCCCTCTGTGTGTGCCAGGAGGGTGCCTTTACCCACTGCTCGCTGTGGCTCTGCTGCAGAAAAGGTCTGTTAGCATCAGTGCTGCTGCTGCTCTTCACTGGGCTCCGGCCATCCCTGCCCACGTGAAGGTGAGCATTTGTCCATGGCTGTGCTTCGTATCCACCTGCACAAGCTGTTTTCTGTTTTCTTGTTGCTGTCAGCTCAGTAGTGCTGTCATTTTCCAGACACATGGTGTGTAATTAATGAGAATGTCATTTCCGAGTTGTTTTCAAAGACTAGATTGAGCATCTGAGAAATTATTTCACTCAATGCCTTAGGATTTTTTATTATTTTTTTTTTAATTTAGAAAACTATTGTCTTAGTTACTTGGTTTGGGGAACTTCAGGAGGGAAATAGCTGTACTTATGTTTCAAGGACACGGCCTCATCATAAAGCCACAGAGCAGGGGTTCACATGCTGCTGACCGGGGGCAGTGGTGTGCTTGGGGCAGGACAAGGCAGGCTGGCTTGTCCCAAATCGTGGCAGCCCCAGCAGTGCCAGCCTCCTCACCGTGTGCTGTGAGGATCGTCCCCTCGTGATGGCCTCCAGGGACAGTGGTTGCATGTGCTGTGGGTCGGATCCTGCCCCGTGGGGCTGCAGGGTTGGGGGGACGCAGTGTGAGTCCTGCCCGGCCCCCTCGCTGCCCCTCGGGGCTGGCTGAGCTGGGCAGAGGTGTTGGCCTGGATATACGTATTTTATTAGGCCTGTTGTTTCCTTCACAGGGGCAATAAGTCTGCTTTATGGGAGACCCCGAGTGACTTTGTACAGAGCACAGAGATTGGTTTCAGCCACCTTTGCTCCCCAGGGCGATGCTGTCCCAAAGGCTGGATGAGCATGCTCAGGCGCAGGATCCAGTGATGCACGGCGTGCAGCCGCACCACGGGGCTGTGGCAAGGGCATCTTCCTCAGGTTCTTCCTAAGAGCTGGGTTTGGGGCTCATTTAGGGATATTCTCTGCCATTCTCCTGAGCAAACACCTCCAAGTGTCTCCACTGTGCCTTATATTGCTCTATAATTTGATTTTGCTGTTTGTGAAAAGGAGGGATGAAGGGAAGGACTCTCAGGCAGCAAATGTTTCTCTTTGACTCCTTTCTGCCTCAGTTGGCTAAAGCAATGTTCCCTGCACTGATCGTGCCCCCAGGCACTCCAGCAATGCTTTGCAACAAGGCCCCCTGCAGATCTCAGGTCTTAAGGGCTGGCCAAGGCTTTGCTACACGTTGGTGTCATGATCCACGCTTCTGGGCTGCTGCCTTTGTCAGGGGATGTGGCACACACTGCCCCTATGTGCTGTGTGGGTTCATGGTTTTATTTTTATTTTTTTTCTTTTATTATTATTATTTTTTGAGAGGGTGAGTATTGGAAAGCAATGAAGTGGTTGGTTCACTGAATATTCTGAGCATTGCAATTATTTTATTCCCAATGATCTGCAGGTGCCTCTCGGGTGGGTGAGATTCATGCAAAGCTGAGTGTGTGTATGTGTCCGTGTCTCCTGTGATATACGGAGCTTTGGTGCTGCAGCTGCCATTAGTGTTAATGGGCTAAAACCCTTCACATCAAGCTGAGAATATACTCCTGCTAATTGTGTACCAGCCCTCCCCTGGGACTTTCATGAGAATGATGCATCCGAGGAGAGGCGCTTCCAGTGATACAATGCTTTGGGATAAATAAATAAGGGGCTAAAGTTAGATGCTGGTTCAGCGCCAGCATTATAACACCGGGAAATCAGGTAACAGCGATGCCATCCCCTTTATCCTCTTGGTCCTGGCCTGGTCCACTGCTGCACGGTACCATCTTCAGAGCCATACATCACCCCTCAGCCTCACCTTGTTGATGTATGATGCCCATAGATCCTTATAGCGGGAGTGCACTCTGATGTATTGCGCCAATACATCATGGACAGGGTTCGCCCAGGTGATGTATTAGTGCCCTGAGAATGTATTACTCAAACGCTGGTATTGTTCAGGGATAAAGCCAAGCCGAGGAGTGGATTCAATTTAATTACAGTGCAAATGATATCCCAGTGCCAGGAGCACTTTGGTGCCGAGATGCTGGCACGCCGTGGAAATATGAGCTGTGGCTCTGGTGCTGCTGAGTCACACCACAGCGTGCCATGAGAGGAGGTGCCGCATTTTAAAGGAATGGTCATTTTCAGAGAAATATAGGAGGACAGTTTTGAGAACTTGTTATTGGTAGGATGATTTCATAAGAAATTTGGAGAGCTGATTCTGTAGTTTCCTTGGGATGTCTTATGAAGATACCTTTAAAGCAGAGAAAGAGAGGGAGAGAGAGAGAGAAAAAACACTCAGACCATTAAACACAACCTTGATTATCGTCAGTGGGAAACTGCCAGGCGATAGAATCAAACGAAGAGCAGCTTTGTAAGGAATCCAGAAGTGAGAAAGTAGTTCCTGTGAAAATGCACTTTGGATGCTTGTCTCTGGTTTCCTATCCCTTCCTCTTTGTTGCTCTTTTTTACATCTTTTTCTGTTGCACAATATTGAAACAAGAATGTACATCAGCTTTATTTTAAAATCAGCTTTACTCCCAAATCAGTCCCTATTGGATTGTCCCATTGTCCTGGATTTTTTTGATAAGGAAAAGACTTGTGTGGGTGTTATCTGGATGTCACAGGACAGCGTGCCCTAACCCTTCTGGTTTTGTAATATTCTCAGTTACAATGGCAGGTCCTCTGGGAACACGTGGAACTTGGGAATGAAGGTGACATTTCAGAAATGATCGGTTTAGAGCTCCACATCTATTATGTTCCTGTGAAGGCTCAGAATGTGTCACTTTGACTTCAATAAGAAATGAAAATGTCTTCTCTTTGGCTACAAAAGGTAAAATCTTGCTTCCTCTGAAGTCAAGAAGATCTCTGTGTAGTCAGGATTTGACCCAGCCTCTTCCAGGAGAGTTTCTGATCACTGTCTATCTAGACAATCAAATATCTAGGGATAATTTATTGTTCTTTTAGAAAAATGTTTACTTAGAGCCAGGGGTAGCAAGGTGGCAGCAATACTTGGCTCATGTTCAGTGTTTTTAGATCTATAAATCCAGGCATTTTCCAAGCAAGGTAAATATAGATTTGCAGATGAGAAACTTGCAGCACAAACAGATAGTGACTTGTGCAAGGTCACATAGCAAGCTGGTGGCAGGGCTTGGAAGAGAAGCCAGTTGGTCTGACACACTGCTCCCCTGGCAGCCCTGTCATTATTTCACTTCTATTATTATCTTATTCGCTCCATTGTTTCAAATCAGACCTACTCCTACCTTCCTATTGTTCATGGCTCTG
Source organism: Anser anser (assembly GCF_964211835.1). Taxonomy (NCBI): domain Eukaryota; kingdom Metazoa; phylum Chordata; class Aves; order Anseriformes; family Anatidae; genus Anser; species Anser anser. Next base: position 13,297,077 of record NC_139737.1, read on the forward strand.
AGGCTGTAATTTTTGGTAATGAAGAGAAAATGTCTTTCTTTTTTTTTTTTTTTCTTACTTTCTTTGCCATTAGTTTCACTGTCGATAACTCAGAAATGCTGATTTTTCATTATTTTTTTTTCGGTGCAGAATGTGGAAGGCTCAGTCTGATGCACAGGTACAGTGGATGCTCCTAAGAAAATGACATCTTTGCCTGGCATTACAAAGGTCCCTCTCCTGCTCCTTGACCGTCCTTCCCTGTCACAGCTGTACCATCAAGTAAAACAACACGGGTACCCTTCTGTTAGTTTGCTGCTTAAAATGCCCAAGAGAAGTGGTGTGGCCCAGGACAGCAGGAATTTATACTGCCTTTCTCAGATTCTGGGCTTGCTGTCGTTGGAGAAGAGCATGCACTGCTCCTGAGTACGTTCCTTCTGGGCTAGTCCTCTCCGTGCTCCAGGAAACCCATTGGTGTCCCCGTCCATGAACGACCCTAGAAGCTGTTCGTCCCTTCAGAGTTGTGTTGCCTCCTTCTTTGGCTGGTTTGTTGCCACGCTACTCCACCATGGGGCCTATGGTTCGTAGTCATCCCTATCATCCTGTGATAACTGTTGTAAAAGTTTCTATAAATAGAATTTCCTCCTGTCCAAGCCTTTTTGCTAACTCAGCCGTTTTATTTTTAACAGAAAGTCATGTTGATGCTAAGCAGAAATATATTTTTTTTCAAATCCCTCTATTAAACATGAAAAGATGCTGTGTCTGAGTAAAAAACGAAAGGTGTCCCTTAGATATTTTTAACACTTCCAAAAATAGTCTCAAGTCTGTGACAAAGATTATTGGGTGGGAATAGTTGTGGACAGCAATTCTTCAGTGGGAAGGATCGTGCCTCCTCGTGCTTCTGGCTGGGACCTGCAAGGAGGGAGAGCAGTTGGACAGAGACCTCTAAAGGGAATTAACTGAGGGCTGCTCTTTAGAAGGCAAAGCAGCAGCACTGCCCAAATAGTTCTGCTGGTGATCTCATGTCTCTCTTGGGCTTGTGACTGCCCTCGAGGCTGGGATCCCATTTCTGGAACTGAGTCTTTGCTGGAGATCTGCAGCCCCACTGCGAGAGCCACTGCTGTGCAGCAAAGGGGTGACGGGAAAAGGCAGTGAGTTCTCCGCCTGGTATTTTGGAGTATAAAGGGAGCAGGAGGGGGATTGCTAATTTTGCCTTGTAAGCACAATTTATATTTGACTTGGAAAAAAAAATTAAGACTGGGTTATTGTTTCTGCCCCTGCACCCTCCGGGTCAGAGCACAGCCATATAAGCAGTTGGTGCAGCCTCCAGCACAACTGGGGAGGCAGAAAATTTGAAGAGAGAAGCAGATGGGAGTGGGGCTCTCCAAGGAGATATGTTTTACAAGGTTCCCAACACTTCTTCCTTCTCCCCCATAGTGGGGGCTTTTGTTTCCTTGCTCATGGCAAATGCCAAATCAACTTCTTGTGTGTTCACACCCAGAGAGAGGAGAGAGGTCTCTAGAGATCTCGTGAAAATTAAAAAAGATAAACTGATTATTATTGAAATTGCAAATATTAAATTGGTGACTGCTGAACAGCTTATAAGGAGAAGAAAAGAGAGCATTAGAAAACAGAGGGAGATCTTCTATTGTTTGCAGTTAGGAGAAGAATAGAATCAGAGGCAGTAAATATTAGCCTGCTTAATCCCAAAGTGACTGGTTAGCTATGCTAAAGCAGCCTGCATTTGTGTGCAAACTCAGTGTTTAAGGTAGGTGAATTGCTGACCATGCGACCATAGGGTTTTTCAGAGGGGCACAGGCACTTTTGACCTCCTGTATGGCAAGGCACAAGAGGTGTGTTTTTTTTCTCGGACTTCATTGGTTCTCGTAGCAGAAACAGGACTAGGCAATGGATTACAGTTCTTACTTCTCCTGTAAATATCATGCATGTCCTCAAGAAAACTGATTTATGGCTTTCAGCCATGATTCCTCACCTGTAAAATTGGAAAAAATACTTCCTTAGTGCCCCATTTATTTATATGGTTATCTCTTCCTATCTGGTACTGTGCTTAGTGCAGCGACAGCTCATTCCTTCCTCGGCACTCTGTACAACGGCTTATATTGCAGCAATCCTTATAACTATCAGTAAAATAAAACTGCCGGGAACAGACATAACCCGTGTGAAACACTGGTGCTCGAATCTGAATGTAAAGCTTGCCTGGGCTGTCCTCTGCCCATAGCTGTCAGCCTGCACCGACGCCTGTCGGGGCGAGTGATGGATTAACGCCTGGGTAATGATCTGGTCCCTCTCCAGCGGCGCTGCCCGAGTACCTCCAGGTACGCAGAGAAAAGGGGGACGTGTGGCGTCGTCTCACCCTATAACACGGGGCTTGGCAACTGGCGAACACAATGGTTGTAAACCCATTTCAGTGTGCTTAAATAGGTGGGCCCTATGAAATGCAGGCCAGAGAGATGAGGGTCTGGTTTCATTTGTTTTAATTTTTAATCCTAGGGTGCGCTTTGGCAGCAGCATGTGAAGCTTCCGAGCTGAAAGGCTTCGTGCTCTGTTTTATTCCAGACGATGTTAGTGAGGGATCGGCTGGGTTCACTGGACTCCACAAGGTACCTTTGTTTATGGATGAAGCCATGCAGATGGGGATCAAAGGTTGTGCATAGCTGCTGTAGAGCACACTGGGGCTGAGAGAGGTCAGGCACTGGAGATTAATTTCTTGGCTGGTTAGAGCCAAGGTTTAATAGCAGGCTTGGAGAGGACAGTGATTGAGTTCACTGCTAGCAGAACCTATAGCTCAGGTCAAGTGAAAGGAAGGAGCTAAGGGGCTCAGTGCTGCCGGAGGAAGCCTAACGGCTTAACAATATGGGGCCGCCACAAGACGTATGAGAGCCGGTGCCGGCGGCGAGCCCCACGCCGCGGTGCTGGGTCTGGGGGCAGCAAGGGCACAGCCCTGGCTGCTGCATGGTGGGGCGAGGCGGGCACGCAGAGGAAGCCTTGGTAATTCTGGAAGCGGACAAGAAAGGATGGAAAACAGCAGTGTTTTCTAAATTGGGAAAACGGTGTGTTCGAGCTGCAATGGAGGAGATGTACTTACTGTTTTTGAGTTGCATGCTTCAGCAAACCCATGTGGATATCAGATTTCCCAGGATCAGGGCTGGGTGCCCTATTTTGGCTAAATCAAGAACTGATTTTGAAGCTGAAATTATATTCTACTCTGACTTTTCAAGCTACTGTGCCATTACGCTTCAATTTCTAAGTTTCAGATTTTTTTTTCAGTTGTGCCCTTTATTTATGTAACCTATATAATTGCATCTGAATAGTGTGTGATTTTCCTCCCTCTGCCTTCACAAATGCTTTTGGTTTTATATATATATATGTGTGTATATATATATATAAACAAAATTTTTTTATTTATCCATTCATGCTATGTATTACAAAAACTGCGCCAGGAGAATTTGCTTTGAGCTCTCATATTTTATTCTATATAAGGCTGAATATTGCCGTAAATAAGTCATGTAATGTAAAGGATTTGTCAAGTGATTTTAGGTTGATCATTCTGGTGGAAGGAGCCTGGCTGTGTGCGGAAGAGACTTGGTGTCAGTGGTACCCCCAGTGCTGAGGACCCCAGATTAAAATCTGCATGCAGTAAATTTGCCTTTCATTGGTGATTTGTTCTAGAGTTACCAGGGGACAAGAAAAGTGGGAGAGTGCAGCAGGCAGGACATGACCACGGTGCTCGTAGCACTACCAGGGTGTGTCTTGGCTATGCAGAAAGCAGCAGCGTGCTCCCTCTGGAAATTTCTCATTCTGTGGCTTGGAGTAAAGTGTCTATTGGATTTCCTATCAAAACGCTTTCCTAACTAGTCCTGCCTTAAATCTCTTCCTTGGAAGTCTCCTGGCTCACGTGAGGTTTTGCTCACCTTGGTGTGCTTTTCTCCAAGGAAGGCAGCAGCAACAGCAGCAAATGTGAACGGAGTGGCGTGGATTTGCTGGTTAGGCACAGATGGGATTCCTCTCCCAGAGTGATCTTATGTTGTCTCCATTCATTAAACTCACTAGAAAAGCTATTGACACAACTCTGCAGTGTCTCCTGTTAGAGTTATTTCACTCTTTTAGAAGTAAGCACTTGTTGGGTCACAGAGAATTACCTGATAACGTAGTGATTAGGATCCTGGCTAAAGGTTTGGACCTCTGCTTCAGAGCAATTGGAGAGGGGTTTTTCACGTCTCATGCGGTTGTTGGGATGAATTCATGGGGACTTGCAGATCACTGAAGACATTCTTCTGAAATGTTTCTGGTTTTGCCATCATGTAAAGTGAGAAAAACATATAAATATTTTTCTTTTGTTTTGTTTGAAGGTTGTTTCCTTGTCCAGTTCAAATTAGCAAGATACAAGAAGGAGCTTAGATGCTTGCTTGGAAGCCATTTATGAAATGTTTTTAGGTTTTGCATTCTACAGAAAGAAATTTTGGAGAGGATTTTTAATCTTGTGAATCAAAGCTTGAATCAATCTCTAAATTGGTCCGCAGCAGTGCAAGGGCAGAGTATCCCAGGTTTTATGCTGCAGGCTTTCTTCTTCTCGAGAGCACCCTGCAGTAGCTGCTATCATAGGCGGGACAGCAACATTGACGGAGCCAGGTCCACTCAGTGCAAGCTCTGATTTTGGTGGTTATCAGTGGCATGTCATCTTTAATATACATTTTTTTTTCTTTTCTCTTTTTCCAGAACCTTTATGTTCCAGCTGACTTTCTTTAACAGAGCAACCAATGTGCTTTTTCACCAGAACTAACTGAAGCATGAGTTCATTGGGACTGAAGGAAAACTGTCTCAGAGACAAAAGGTATGCTGCTTCTCTGGTTTGCTGGCTATACGCCTGATCTGAAATCTGTGGGGAGTTAGTCTGCCTTGGGTTTTTCACTTTTTGCTCACCCTCTGTAGGCATTACCAAATTGTTTGTGCTTTCTGCTCTGATTTTTTTTTTTTTTCCTTTGGGGAAAAAACTACACAATGGTTCTGCACACTCCAGATGCTGACAGTCCCTGACCTGAGTCCCATGAAAACAACCCCCAGCCCATGCCCCTTAAATGCTGTTTGAGAACTGCGTCCCTCTGTAGGGTAATACAGTTATGGTGGCATTTTAGAAAATTATATCGTGTCAGAAAGAGAATTCAGTACAGCTGTAAGTTTACCAATAAAATTGCAGAGAACAGTGCTGCTCTGGAAAGTCAGAGTCATACTTGTGCATGAGCCTGATGTTACTGAAAGACTGAGATAAGCAACTTTCCAATTTTACTGCTAAACTGCCCCTTCTCAAACCAAAATCAGCCCAGTTTTCTCCTTTTTTTAACCCCACCTCAGTCAAGCTTCTATTTAATCTGACGTGTAGCACTGGCTGCCTCTACCAAGCAGGGTAGCATCGTACAGGACGGAATCAATGCTTTTAAAAAACTTGATTTCATTGTCCCATGAATGGCTGTGCATGTTCTCCCCCAGCCTGCACCACCCAGTTTCATAAGCAGGACCCCGAGTTTGGGATTTAGCCCCTCCATCGAAGTTTCTGGCCACATGAGCTGATGCATTAAGGTGCTTTCCTGCAAATTCTCCTCTAATTGCTCCAAGCACTGTAGTGCAGAAATCCAGTTGGTAAACTCTGCAGCTCGTGGACAACTTTTCTTGCCAACCATGCATTACGAAGGGCTAATTGTAAAAGTGGTGCACCTGCTGGCTCCCTTGGTGGCTGGAGCCAACAGGAAAAAAATAGTAATTTATTAATGATCGAGTCACAAATAGTAATGAAAACAATAGGAGCATCTGAAGGAAGCACTGCTGGGGGCAGAGGTGCAGGTGCTCTGTGCCCCGAGCAGGCTTGTCGGCATTTTTATAAAGCTACTTTACAGCCCTTATCAATTTCCTACGGCTTTCTGTGTACCCCCTGCCCCTTTGCAAATGTTTTGCCTGCACAACAGGCTCAGCATTTCTTGTTGTAAGTGATAAAATAGCTGTCACCCTGCGGAGGGAGAAAAGAGGCAAAAAAAAAAAAAAAAAAGGGAAAAAAAAAGTTATGTCCAGAAAAACAATGTAGAGGAACGCATTTCACAGCAAACAAATGAGTGCTAATGAAGCCGCTGAGTCGGCACAGGGAGAGCGATGAAGGGATCGGAGCTGAGGAATGCGAAAAGATTGGGGGTAACAAATGCTGGAGGGCAGGAGAGGCTCCTGCCTTAAACTGAGGCACTGCTTTGTGCCAGGCCTTGGACTTTGAAGGTGACTGGCATCTACACACCTCACCCAACGCCCTCTGTGAGGGGTTTTGGATCTAGAGCAGGTCTCTGAAAATCCCAGCCATAATTTAAATAACCACATTGCATTGGGAAGCTCAAGACTTTTTCTTTCTTAACAAGCAGAGCAGAAAGCGCATGGGCATTGCCAGATTTGCCAACCTCCTTGTACCAGCTGAGTGTTTTAAGTAGTCATAAGACATGGTCATGCTGTCTCTCAAAATACAGTGTCTCTTGAAATGTGGGAATAGTATAACCGATGTGCATAAATGGATGTAAAATCCTTGATAAAACAGTATTCACCACAGTGGCACAGCACTGCGGTGCCTGTGAAACCTGGTGGCTGATTGCAGAAGGACCAAAAAGACCCTGAGGTCCGCTAATACTGCAGCTTTGGTAAGCTTGCGATGCAGGAAATTGAACTAAGTGGAGAATTCTTGCACCACCATGGTTTAAGTGCTTGTACATGAATATTTACTGTGTCTTAGCTGGGATTTGGGAACTTTTTACACTGTGGGAACTTGCTTGTGTGTGCCTGAGCCCATGAACTGCTAAATGTAGCCTGGAGGTCTAACAACTGTTAGTTCTCCAAATGCTGCAGGTTTAGATCTCACAGCAGAAAGGAACCAAACTGAGGTCAGAATGAGTCCGTACCAGATCCGTGTGGGTCCCATCGGAGCATTAAATGCAGGGCATGGGGTTTAGTCAGCTAACAGGGCAGTCAGCACAGAGCACTCGCAATACCCAGCCAGTGAGCGTGGTGTGGCAACACCTCCCAGCATTTACTGCCTGCTCTAGCATCCAGAGAGCAAGAGGAGCCCTGCCTCTAACGTGGTTTCAGTAGAGAGAGGGGAAAATAAATAAATATATAGCTCTGTAAGAGAAAAAATAACACGCAACCCCTTCAACAGGCCAGATGCAATTCTCCCAATAGCTGAGTTGCTGAGCCTACAGGGTGTTAAGTCGAAAAACCCAAAGTATCACGGTGCTCTGCATCAAATGGGGAGTTGCTGTGCCTCCTTTTTTGTTGTTGCTACTGTTCCTGTGTACAGTACTTTCAAGTACAAAAAAAAACTTCATTGTTTTCTTTTTTTTCCTTCACTTCTCTCATTCTCTCTTTCCTTTCATACACCCCCAAATCCTAAGCCATCAGACAAATGCCAGCAAGTTCTGAGACTGACTTAAAGCACACAGTTTTCTGCTGTAGGGACAAAGCTTCAGCTTTCAAAGCTTTTATTTTATTTTATTTTATTTATTTATTTTAATCCATAGGACCTAGTAAACTAGGCAATTTCTCCTGAAATTCTTGTGAATTAACTTGAATTCAGGAGTTGTGTATTTTAAGAACTGTGCCTCGTCCTGTGAAAGCAGTGCTAAGAATGAGCAGTTGGCAGTGCTAATTATTGCCCAGTAATTTGAGGGGACCTGCATAAAGTGAGGACGTGCTAACACATCTATGATGGCACGCAGCATGATACATGAGGAAAGGTGAAGGCAAGGCTCATATATCCCCATAACATCGAAAGCATATTCCCCTCTCTAATAACTTACACAGTCACCATTTGCTGTCTGCAAAATTAACCTCTTGTCTCCACCAGCCTGCTTATTGGGTGCACAGATATAGGATTTAAAGCTTCTCTGTTGAAAAATGTCCCTGCAAAGCTGTCCATCAGAACTCCCGGTGCTTTCCGGAGACTGTTATTAATAAAGTTCTCCGTAGCAGAAATGGGACCCTTTTAGAGCTCAGATAAGGTTTTTTTTTCCCTGTTAACCAGCTGGGCTGTTTGGCTGTAGACAAATGCAGTGATGAATGACGGGTCAAGGATGGAGCAGGCTGATTTCTCTCCAAGCTTGACCTTGTCTCTGGTCTGACATCTGAAATGACAGGTGCATTAAAAAGTTATTTATTTAGAGGAGCTGCGGTGCATTGTACCCTTTGCAAGGTAGCACCTGGTTTTGCAAGGGTGTTAGAATAAAGGCTGCTAGAGCCATCCCCTCTGTGTCTGTTGCCTCATGTACCGCTTACCTTCTCCAAGCCGCGGCTCTGAGAGCAGGCAGAGAAGTGCTGTGCATTTGTCAGAGCACGGGAGATGCTCTGTGAACAGAAAGGAAAAAAGGAGCAGGGCCCAAGCACGCCAGCAGGCTGCTCCCGAGCGAATCGCCTGCGTTATCTGCAAATTGCCTGGCTGTGGAACAGCAGTAACCAACTCTGGAAATGCACCTGAAGGTTTATGGGCTGTTGAAAGCCCAATGTTGTGGATAAAATGCAGCAGTGAGGATTAAATGACTTCTGCTGTTCAGCTTCTTATGGCCTCAGTGCACTTGTGAGACTTTCTTTTTTGACACCTGGATTCTTTGTGGCTAGTTGCACCATGGCTCACTTCAGTCTTCACTATTGCTGAAACTAAAGCGACACTTCTGCTTTTTTCCGTCTCGCTGCAGGACACATGGGTGGAACTGTAGCCAATCTGCATCCCATGAGCAGTCACTTCATTTTGGGGAGGTCAATTATTGCTGAATGGCGAGAGACCTCAGCCTAAATCTGCAGAAAAGTGCATGCATAACCCGTAGTGCTTCTACTTTTGTCTGCCTGATGTTGCTGCAAGTATGTAAGCTGCTCGTATTTTGAAATCAAGAACTTTCTGTAGAAAAATAACCTGGCTTATACACACCTGGTGGTGCATGGCCAAGTGGGGATGCAACATCCTCCTGATAAGAGCTATGGCATGGATTTAACTGTAGACCTAAGTTCATGGAAGAGACCATGTGCTCTGATTTCTCCATCCTTCTAGAGTACTGGTAGGGCTTAGATTAGGGAACAGCGTGGAAACATTAAGGAGCTGCCACTGGGCCACATCCTTAACCTGCTGACCTCAACAGAATTACAGCAGTCAATGCCAGCTCTGAATATACCCGTTCCTTTTTTGCCATATTTCCAACTGCCCCAAAATATCCTCTGAAACAATTGCAGTAGAGATTGTAAAATGCATGCAATAGTGTGTTTTGCATGATGGGACTGTTGGAAGGGCTGGATGTTGGTACGGATCCCACAGACATTAACTTCAGTGTCGGGCTGCAGCCATATTTGAGCGACTTTGCAAGCCCTTTCTATGACTGTCCAATTAAAACCCATGTGTGCAGTAAATGTGTAGTGTCTTTACAGTATTTTATATCTCTGTTTCATATCAGGATTCTAGCGGTTGGGTCTAGTACATGGATGAATCTTGCCTCAAGGCAGCATCTGCAGGTGTTGTTTTTTTTCAGTAGAAGAATGAATGATCTGTGGTGTAATGAATGATTTTGTATAATACCAAAGAAAAAGAGTATCAGCTGTGCACTTCATATACAGTATTGATTGCAAGTACACTTGTTAATTTGTGTGATACAGGAAATTCCAGCCAAGGTTAGGAAGGCTTTGCTCTGCAGTGTAGCTGTGGCTCCTATTGCCTTCAAAGAGGTTTCAATTGGGTTGCAAAGAGCCAAAATTCATACTTGAATTATCCAGCTATGGAAGTGTGTTGTCACAGGCTCTTCTTCTTCTGGTGTAATAATAAAGGAAAATGGAGATGTCCTGTTCCTGTTTTGCTTCTGCTTAAAGGTTTGATCTTTACCATTTGGGGAGTTTTGGGGGAACAAAGGATGTGCGAAGGACCCAGGCTATATTCTCCTTGTAGAACAACAAAGAGAGGAGTTGGGCCGGGGGATGGGAGGGAGAAGGTATGTTTTCCACCATGGCCTGTTTAAAACATTACGAGCTACCTCTCTTCCATCATGAGTCGTGGTTTAAAACTACTGCCCTGGGGCATAAAAATCAACTCCTAACAACTTCCAGTGGGACCACTATTCCATCAATGCTCCCATCAAATGTTGACTCCATGATTAATATTCACCCTCTTTCTTCGTTAATCATCAGTCTTCATTCATTTTTTTGTAACTTCCTGCTGACAAGGGTAGTGTTTGTAGAGCAGCTGGTAGGGGAAACAGAAAGAGCTGAACTGCTGTACACAAGCTGCGAAGGGAAAAAGCCACCTCAGTGTACTGTGTCAGCTCAAAATGATTCCTAAGGATGCAATTTTTTCCCTACAAGTCCTACAACCAGTGGGGCTGGATTTTCAATAGCCTTTGTGAGATGGAACCTCCAAACAATCCATGATTACTTTTGTGCTGCTTTACCTTGAGTGTCATAGCACCCCGTAATTTAGGGCAGGAACTCCAGTGATGAAGAACGAACTGTCAGAATTTGGCTCATCACACAAAATCTGTACATGATGCTAAAATAGATAGTTTTGCAATTAACACTTGCATTGGAATTTGTGAATTGCAAGCCCACTCCGGGCTTTGCCACAGCCTTCTTGAACGACCTTGCATGTGAGACTGAATCTCTTCTTCGTAGTCCAACCTGTGAGCTGGGAATAGTCACTGCTTTTTCTCTTGTTCTGTCTCTCCGGGCAGTTGAAATCATCCATTCTGCATCAGAGGGACTCTGACTGTTGTCAAAGGTACTGTATAAAGATGCACGTTCAGTGAATGCTGGGGTAGATACACACTCCTGAAATAGGTGATGCATGTTGATCTATTTTCTAGAAAGCGTTATGGCCACTTCTGCAATCCCTTTCAATGCTGGTAACTTCCTACAGAGGTCTGCAGGCTGCATTCCCCAGGCTTAGAGTTTATCCCTTGAGATGTTTTGTAATGTGCTTCAATTTGTTTGACAGAAATGCTGAATAAACTGCCTTACCATTGTGATTGTGGCAGTATAAGCAATAAAGAAGCATCAAAAAGAGAAATAGTTGAGCTGTAAAATCTAGAGCTTGGTTTGCTCTGCTCAGACACATCAGAAATTCTGTATGAATCAACAGTGAGGACAATGAATTGGACAGCAAAGTCAAAATTCACAGGTCAGTCATGCTGGTGAGAGGAAGATCTGCAGGTTATACCTGGTTTTGCAGTAAGTAGCTGGTACATATGTGATCACTCCTTCAGTGTAGGCTGGCAGGATGCACAACTAACTAATGGCCATTGCACATCAGGTTGGTGGCAGCTAGTGGGACTCTGCTGGGAGTCTGTCTTACGCTTCTCCAAGGCAGAGGGACCTTCTCCCATCCCAGCTTTTCTTTTTGGTTTTCCTTCAGGGATGTCTTTATCGCACTAGCAGTTTTCTGCCTCTTTGCCATAGACCGCGCACTTCTAACAGCAGTGTTGTGCACAGGCTCAGGAGCTGTGCTGGAGGACTGAGCCCAGCTAGAGCTGGTTTCCCCGTTCCTTCAGGCAAACAGGGGTAGTCCTTGGTTTGAGTAATGCTCAACATCCGCACTGAAAAAAATCTGGCTGTGTAGCTGCAGTATACGTTGACTGGCAGTGAAAGCGAATATCTATGTACTTCCAATTATGGCAGCATCTAACGCAACCTTTTTTTGGGAAGAAAAAAAAGAGTGGCTATTGTATCCTTGGCTTTGCAGAACAATACTGCCTTGCACACAGAGCTTGTACTTGTCTGCCTGTTTTCTGCCCTTTTTTTTTTTTTTTTAGGATGCATCTTTATAATTAAAGATAAGAATTATGAAAAATAAGAACTTGCTCATTGTAAACTGCATCTTTTGCAATACAGATAAAGAAATAATAGAATGTGGTAGAGATCTGGTGTCATCTGAGAAGGCATGATAGATTCAGGAAGGGTCAAAACATAGACAGCAAAATGACAGGCTTGCAGTGTAGGGCTGAAAAAGAGTCCACAGTAGCATCTGCTCCTTTGGTCAAAATGACACGAACTTTGCTGCAGAAAGAGTTTAAGAATGCAGATCTGAAGGAATTTTGACTTTGACATTTTTAAGTATTTTAAATCAGAAAACTGACGGTGCAAGAAAATGTTTGCATTATTGTGCTGTATCTCCATTTTTTTCTACTCTTCTAGAGAGAATTCTGCAAAACAGCAAAGGCCGCTGCTGCAAGTATCTACAAGAATTCTCTCTTCATCTTCCCAATATTTTCCCCTAAACTGAAATAACATTCTGTAAGTATTGCTTCATTTTTCTCTCCTATTTTCCACTTTGTTCTTTCACAAACATCTTCCCAAAACTTCCTCTACATTTTGAAATCTCATTTGGCATTAAGAGAAATGGAGCAGTAAAATAAATAGATGAATAAATAAATAAAATCGAAATATTTAGATATTATTCTGGATGAGGGGAAAGAGGGCAGGAGCCAGGACAGCAGTCACCTCACCGCATTTGTTGAAGAGAGAGAGAAGGTATGAGCCATATTCAGTGTTCACAAAAATTATTTAAAATTGATGCAAGAAATTTTATATTATTAATTGTGAGCATTGAAAATTCAGTTTGGATGTTTGGTTTTTGTGTCCGGGTGAAAATATAGTTTTTGTATCTTTTATATTTTTTTATTCCTGCTTTTTAACTAATTCTAGCTTAAATGTCATTATCAGAAGGTCTTCCTCTGAAAGCCTTTGCTTTCCTGACAGTTTAGTATCTTAATATTTCCTGTTTTCATATCAAAACCAGACAATTTATCTGATATCAGAGAGAGGCTGGTGTTTTACTCTTTTTTATTTTATTTACTGATTCAGGAGATGGAGTAAAAGGATATAGTGTTGCTGTAATCTCATCCACAGCCTGATTACACACCAGCAAGGTATCTAATTCATAGACTTTTTTTTTTTTCTTTTTTTCTCTGAATTAATGTGAAAAACTGCAGGAGCCTGCCAGGGATGTGCAAGTGGTTACAAGTAAGTATTTTCATTTTCTACACAAACTCGGACCCACATTTTGAAGGTGCTTTCCAAAATGTAGATTGCTAAAGGGCTGGAGGCCCCTGTGCTGGTCAGCATCCCTCTCCCGTTTATGCAGGAGATAAGCAAGGTTCACACCATTGTTTTAGGGGGAGAAAAAATCACCAGGCAATTTGGACAATACAGCACCAGTATCCTCATTACTAACTGAGTGTTGGTTTTTGCTCTTTAAGCATGGTTTTGGTTTAGAACAATTTTCTCTTCTCTGCACCCCAGTAATTGAAAGCTGCCCAGGGCATTACTTTCCTAAATCTGTACCTGTCTTCAGCTGGGGAATTGGGTCCTGTTCTAGCATGTATGATCCCAATGAATCCTTCTTTCTTTCCTTTTTACTTTGTCATCTTTGCCTCAGTTTCCCCAAGCAGAAAACCATTAGGGCTTCATCTCTGCTGCACAAAGTGACTGAGGCTTAAAGGAGGAAAGGTTTGAAGGTGTTGATGCACCCTCACTTGAACAATGCTGTGCCTTTTGTCCCACAGGAATAACGTAGTGTCATTTTAAATGGCTTAAGCTCTTTCATCTTTCAGTGATGTTTATTATGGCTTTGCATTCTGCAAGCAATTGGAATAACAGTACATAGATAACTGAACTTACTTGTATGAGAGGTCCTTATCCCTTTAATTACTACAATAGTAGATCGCATTTAATATTATTTTGGGGTAAGAAATAATAGTGGGAGCCTAGAGGAAAGGTTTCTTTGATTGTCCTTCTCCATTACTCCAAAGATGGCATTGCTGGAGCATTAATAGCCTGAGTAGGAAAGGTCTCCAAAGTACAGTTTACCAGCTCGCTCAATACCAGGCTACAGAAGCCACTGCTAAAATAAAGCAAGCCTCAGCCATTATTAGCCATGCAACGGGAAGCATTGCCATTAGCTGAAGGGGCCAGTTAAGCTCTGTTACACGCAAGCGGCTGGGCCTTAGAGACTGCCAGTTGCTGGGCCCATTCCCTGATCCTTTCTGGGAAAGGAACCGTACTGAGCTGGAAGTGCAGCACTGGAGTACATCTGCTGCCATGCAACAAGTGAGTGGGCCAAACCAAATTATTTGGGGCTTCTGACCTCTCAGCTGTGCAGGGTGGGTATGCAGGCAATTTAATTTAGATCTGCTTTAATGAGAGATTTGTTGGAGAACAATAATCTTTTAAATGCAGGTACTTAAATACCCAGTGAAAAGAAACGTACACTGAACAGCAAGGTTAGGGCACTGAAGGGGACCTCAGAGTCTCAGAGACCACCTTGCGAATGGCAGCTTCCACCTCGCCGTGCTGCTGGCAGGACCCGCGCCTCGTGGCACCCTGGGCACTCCCAAGCAGGTAAGGCACACATGAAAGGGTCACAGAGGAGGAAACATGCTCAAGTCAACAAAGATGATAAGTAGTAATAATTTTTTTTTTAGGTGTTTATTTTTTGAGTGCTGGGCTGTTCCCCACTAGACTTCTTAAGGAGGGGGGAAAGAAATCACCCTGTATATACTTCCCTATCACCAGGAACTGTGAATACAGAAAACAACACATCAATGCTCATCAGCAAGGGCAGGACCTTTATGTCAATGTTCATTTGCAGAACAAACGCGCGGTGGTACCTCCCTGGGGTTGTGAATATCCCCATTGTGCTAGCCCAGGAAGGGCGGTCGCCTGAGGTGGCTGGGAAACCTGGATTAGCATAAAGAGAGCCAACCCATCCCTTCCTCCTCACCAGTCACGCTTTTTCAGAAAACCCAAATACTCTCTGAGTATCCCCACAGTATCAGCCTTACTCCCTCTCTTTACAGTGATCTTTTTCCTCCGGGTGAGACAGCAGGAAGAGAGGTCTTGTCACTGCTGCCGCAGTGTATCACGGCAGTGCTCTTTGTAGAAGAACTGAGGACAGGCAGAAGCCAAAGGGCAGCGATCCCACCCAAGCTCCCTCTGCTCCTGCAGGGCCTGAGAGGACCCCACAGCACATCAGTGGTGTGCCTGTCCCCAGGTGAGTGCTGCACAGTGTGGAGCAACAACAAGCCACTTGAAGGCGTCGTGGCAAACTGGTGGTTCTCATCCATCTCTCTGTGAGCAGATCGTAAGGCACCAATTTTATTTTCCTGCTAAGCTGCTCTACCCCAGGTTGCTGTGGGACTGCGAAGCTCTTGCATTTATCAGCATTAAATAAGAAGCAATAAGCTCCTGGCGGCGCCGTGAAGAGCCTTCCCTTCCTGGGTAGTAAATCTGCAGTAACTCTTACAGCTTTATTGAGGGTTATCAAGTGTTTATTTAAAAGGCATTTCTGTGCATTCAACGTTCTTCTAATTGGGCAGTGAGTGGTAGTGTTCTCTCTGGACACACTATTATTGCTGTGGTAAAATTCTCTGTGTTTAGTCAACAGACTGTCAATGTTGTTAACTTGCTGGGTGGAGAGAGGAAGTAGGGCCATATTGGCACATGGTTTCTTTTGCATGGAGTTGGAACCTTAACTTAAGGAATCAGCTTCCCCAGAGTGCTTGGATCATGTCCTGGGCTGTCTTGAAAAACACTGTGAGATGTAAAAACCTGTGTAGAGAGGCATCTTCTCCTTTGCAGAACCCTTATGTTGTGTCTGCACGATGTGCAAGCAGCCACGCTGGTGTGCAGCACGGCTGAGATTCAGCCCAGGTCTCTTGTCCTCAAATAACAAGTGCTGCAGAGGAGCCCTTGCTGAAGCTGGCTCCTGCCGCTTGCTGGCCCCATGAAATGTGAGCGTGGTCACCTGCTGTGGTAGACAGGGAGGTTAAAGAAGGTCTTTATGGTCTGAGCTCAACACAGAAACTGTGAATTAACAGGGTGGTTTGGAATGGAATCCCTTTGTAGGGACATCCAGAAACCTGGAAAGGCAACTGGGAGGGGGTAAGCTTGTAGGTTGGCCTGCTTTATTTGGGAAAATAGAGTTTGTTCATTATTTGTTCTCCCTCTACTTTTAATACTGGTTGTTGGGATGAATAAGTCAGAAGTAAGGTGGCCAAAAGAGGGATGGAAAAGAAGTCACCCAAACTTTCCCCGTAATGGCACATTACATTGGACACAATAAAAGCAGGCTCACATTTGGGTGAGGTGTGGCCCATGCATGGCTGAGACCCCACCAACGTCTTCTGGGCTCACACGTCGCTCCTGCCATCGAAGCCCCCCTTGTGCAGGATGTGCTCCTGCTCTGCCTCGGAGGCGGGAGGAGGAGGGAGGATGAGCCGTGCTGATGCAGCGTGTACCTGGACAGCTGGCACTTCTCGCCGTGCCTTCATTTTAAAGCTATCCATCATGCTCCAGGGATCACATCCAGGCCCTGAATTGCAGAACTGGCACCTTGGGAAGTGTTCAGCTGTGAAAACTGACTTGGCAGGACAGCTTTGCTGTATGAAAAAAATGCTTTCACTTTCTTATTTTTAAAAGGCGGAGTAAACAGGAGAGGCTGAGTTGAGTTGCAGGCATGTTTGGCGGATACATGCTTCCCCTGTGCCCTTGTTGACAGCCGCTGGATGGAGAGAGGCATCCGGTGTCATGCTGAACTTCAGTCTCCCAGCGATGTGTGTGCTTCCATGGCAGAATGGATCAGTGAAAAAGAAGTAAGAGCTCTGAGGTCAGGACTGCACACTTTGGGGCTGAGGCTTTGCTGCAGCGGGGTACTGCGGTGCTCTTGGATGAGAAGTTTGGGTTGGGCTGATAGTGGCCACAATGGTCCTTGTAACTCCTAAGTTGTCAGCATGTAGTGATTTGGGATCTGTACTGCCATTCAGGTGAGAAGATCTTCTTGAGGTGCCCACTGGCCTCAACCTGATGATCTGGAAGTGAAATGAAATCAGACCAAGGAATAGCTGATGTATTTTCCTTGGTTTTATTCCCAGTACCGCAGGTCGCACTGGTTTAGCAATTTTTTGTAGGAGTGGATTGCACAGAGGGAATGTAAGGCTTAATTAGTTTGCAAAGTGCTTGGAGATCTTTGAGGAAAGGCAAAATAGATGCAGAAAGTTACCTTTCCTCCTCCTCAGAGGCTGTGTTTCAGTAATGGATGAAGTGACCCCCTAAAATATAATACTAATTCTGCAGAGCACTTGGGAGTTGTTCTGAATCAAAGGTGCTATGCAAATGCATCCTCACTTTCCTTTACCAGTCCCCGTGAGCCAGCCAGTCCACCATTAGTGGCGATTCTCATTTAATCAGAATTCAGCCTTCAAATTTTCTGCAAGTCCATAGATAAATAAAGCAGCAGCCGTGGTTGATCATTTATTTATAAATCTATTTATAATCTATGTTTTGCATATTAATCAAACCTCCGTCCATGTGGCAATTCCTGATTAAGAGCCATTTTTTTTGTCTCATCTCTTTTGCCCCTGGATAATATGTGAAGAATTAGATTAGAAATAGTTTTTATAAATAAATTATGATAAACTCCTGCTTTATTTATATACTCAGACAAAGGTGCTGGTCTTCCCAACACTGGTTTTCTCCCTCCTCCTCGTCATGCTTCCATCTGCCTGCCACGTGGTAAGTTACATCTGTTGTGGCACTCGGAGGGGATCTTTGAACAGGAAACTCTTGGTTTCAGGTGGAAAAATGCCACATCCCACCTCAGGTGAGACAGCCCAAGGCTGGCAATGTAGAATGAGCTGAGGAGTTCACAGTACTGCTTGTGCACACAGAAACTAAAGGGGAAAAGTTGGTAAATTGAGGAAACATCTTGCAAGGTTTGGGGCTTCACAGTGTGAGCTGCCTGGTGGGAGAAGAGCTAGAAACAAGGTGGAACCAGTGGTTCTGGAAAAGCAGGAGATCTCCCCACCTGCACCTGTTGAAAAGGGATAAATGCATATTTTTTTGTTAAGGTTGGTTGGATAAAGATGCAGAAAGCAGGCTCCTGCTAGGTCTGTTAAAGTGTATCTATCTGAGAAATTGGGAACTCAAGTACCCTACTGCGGAACATAATTAAACACTGATAGTATTACACATATTGCATATTTGAATTGGCCTTGGTGGGACCACAATAGTTTTATTTTAATCTAGGGGTTTTGGTTATTGTGCACATTACCTGTTGTGTAAGCATTTTAGATCGTTAGGGAATACAAACGCATTGCAACCAGTTGGCAAGAATTGAGAGAAATTACCAGATAGCGTTAGCGCCTGGAGCCACATGTATTTGTGGTTCAAGTTAAGCTTCTAGCCTAAAGGGCTGAACGGAAAAGGTTGAAAATAAAACATAAATACATTCTGAGAACAGGAAGAAAAAGAAACAAAGGGAAAAAAAATCCCTGAATATCTTAGGTCGTCATGAAGGAGGTCAGGAACTGGGGTATGACGAGGGCCAGGAGACCTGGCTTCACTTCCCACTCCTGCCGCGTGCTCTCTGTGTGACTCTGAGCAAGACAATGCTCTTTGTCTTGGTCAAGTGGGAATAGCAACAGCTTCCTATGTTGTGACAATGTAAGATGTTGCAGCGATAGCCACAGTTACTTAAGAGAGAGTTTTGGATACAAAGGGGTGATTCTGAAAGTCTTTTCCATGCACGTGGATCTTTTCCATCAGCAGTGAAATGCAGCAGCCTCTGGGGTGGGACGTGGCATGCCCAGGGGCTGGAGCTGTCACGTCAGAGGTTAAGTGTTGGAGTTTGTGGGGAGTTCCTGTTACTGCAGCTTGCCTGAAGACACCAACTGAAGGATTGCCGTGTACTGGTAGAAACTGAACTGTAAATACAGCGTTTGTGTTGCATGTTTTATTTCTGTTTTGATGCTCTGTTTTGTACAGGCACCTGTCAGAAGCAGAGGCAATGTTTTATTTGCTAGTCAGAATTGAACAGATCTCCAATACAGAGGAGCAAACACTTACTGAGAGTCATTTCTCAACCAACCAAGAGTTTGTATGAACAAAATATCGTGCTAGAGTAATTCTGAGCAGCAAATTTAGGCTAAAAAACGTTGGGCATTATTTATCCAGCCTTATTTCAGCTGACTGCTGAACTTTAATTTAAACAAGGGCTGATGCAGGAGAGCAGTGAGATATTGCACTTTGGGCTTTCCACTCATTAGCGCTGTTTCTCCAGCCCCTGGCCAGCAGCCGTGCACCGTCCTACGTGGATTACTGCAGTGCGGGGCCTCGAACACCTGATGTTGTGTAGGGCACAGCGGACAGGCCCGGGAACACATGCCCTGCTGTGTTTTATCTTGCTTAATGAATACTCTTCCTTCAATAACCTTATTGCCCCCTCTGTGTTCCAGGATCCTTAATTACTTTCTGCTTGGCAGACAGGATCTGCTTTTTTATTTTATTTTTTGTTAAGTATTACCAGATTCCCCAAGCATCGCATTCCGCCGGGAGAATGTCATAATTGAACCGCAAATAAACTGTATGAAAATGAAGACAAAAGGGACAAATTTAAAGACAACTCTTCTTTCGCCTTCAAAAAGAAAAAGAAACATAGAACTAGAGGCTCCTCTCTATGTTACCTTTAGAAGGACATGAGACATCTCCATGTGTGCCAGCTGTGCACACAAAGCCTGTGGGCACAGACAAAAGGCCAAACCTGGAGGCTAAATCAAGATCTGGTGCAAGATTAAACTGCTCAGTTGTAATTATGGCCTTTGGCAATAAGATCTCTGTTGAATTATCCCCACTTTGTGAGGATGTTAAACTCTCCCCTGCTCTGCCTGTGCTGTTATGAATGATTTGGTGAACTCAGTTCTCTTCTTGTGTGTTTGAATTCCTTTCGTATTTGCAGCCAAATATTAAGTCGATGGCTGTGATTCCAACACTGTCAACTTGTGCTTTTTCTCCCACTTTTCATCCATTTGTAGACTTTGTCTCTCATGATCTCTGAATATTTACTTGCATGTGCTGATACTCATTTTCTCCACCTCTTCCATTCACTATCCAAAAATGTCTTTCTACATCTCACTTCTGAAACTCAAAATATTTAAAATAAAAACGCATTTTTTACTGGCTATTCAGAAATTGGGTTTAGATGAGGATCAGTGTTTAAAGGTTTTACTCTAAGATTTTCTGTCTACAAATTTAGAGAGAAACAAGTTTAGAGCTGGGAGAACAAGCTTTATTTCAAAAATAGCTTTATTTCCTGATTTTTATCACGCTGAGATGTGTCTTTCTTTGTCTTGGCATTTCAGATTAATTACACAGCTAACGATTTTTCCCTTCCACAGGCAGAGCATAGGATTTACTTTGTGTGCGATGGTTTGAGATTATTCTGACTTCCAAAAAATAAGAATTACATTTTTCTCAACCAAAGACCCATTCACTAAATAGAGCTGGAATAGAGCGAACTGAAGCGAGGTTTGGTGTAGCTGGGTAGGATGGATTCCTTGACCTTAGTTTAGTGGTATACCAGTGCTCTTCCCTTTCCTGTTTAGTTGCTTCCTTTATACTAGAACCAAATCTGGACCAACGTATGGGGAACTGGAATGGGCATTGCTGGCAGCGACGTACTGCCTGCTGCTATGAAGTAAAAGGGCTGAAATCCCTCACAGAGGGGAAAAACAATGTTCCTCAGTCGTGCCTTCTCGGGCCCCCCTGGTCCTGTCCTTCAGATGGAGACAAAAGCCGTTCTGATGTGTGCATCGTGCTCGTCAGTGGGCCTGGTGCCGCGGCTCGGAAATGGTGCATGGGAGTAAGTTAAAAGATCCTGTCTAGGTGCTTCCTCAGGGCGTTTAAAGAGAGTAAAAAGCCTCGTAGCTGTCTCGGAAGTGGTCAGCTGAAGACACTGCAAAACAGGCAAGAACATCCAAAGCGGTAAGAAACAGAAGGAAAGAGAACAAGATCTGTCCTCGTGTGAGCGTGCAGCTATTTCACACAGGAACATGCAAGTCTTCCACTGAATTGGGATGCTGGTGTTGTAGGGGCACTTCCCTCTGAAATGGTCCTGGTTCATGGCCATGCTTCATCTGCTGACGGGCACGGGGAGACAGCTGGGGGCAGGGGCAGGGAGGGAGGACAGTTCCTGTTCATCCAGGGCACCTCTGTCCTTCGTGGTAAAACAGAAAAGGCCCCATCCTGTGCTGTCTTCTGCAGCTCTCAGGCGCCGCTTCCAAGCAGCTCTCCAGAGCTCCAGCAACCAGCAGGTTACTGGGCCAAAGGCCTGGCCTGGAGGAAGCGAGCCAAAGATGTGGTTGTTCGTGCAGGACTTCTCCTAGCAATAGGTGGTTAAAGCATCAATGGAAAGGCAGGTCTGTGTGCCTGCTGGCAGCAAGTGTCTACCGGAATAAGCTCCCTTGCTGAGAGGCAGCAGAAGAAAGTGTTTTTCCTTTACATCAGCCTCGTAGCTAGGCCCAGCACTGGGTTAAATTGTGATTCTGGTTCTAAGGAAACATAAGATGGGCAAGTGGTGACTGAGAGTTCAGCTGGCAGTGGTCTCCGCAGTGTCTGTCACCTCGTTACTGTGCAGACAGGAGATACCAGAGCCTCCTCGTGTAGGCTGGTGCTTGTGCAGATCACACAGGACTGAGTAGTGAAGGGGAAACTCCTCAGAATGCTACTTTTTGGGTGTAAAGGGGTAACTGGAAGCTTGTGCCTGGTAACACAGGCATAGGAAATAGATGAGGTGACCCCCAAGGAGTGAATATCACGGATCTTTGCAGAGCTGTCTGCTTTTCTGGTCTGTCGTAAGTGACAAGGGCACAGCTCTCAGAGCTGCCATCTGATTCACGCCCCGTGGATGCGGATGGAGGTGCCTGCAGAAGGCTGCCCCATGGACACAGGCAGAGGGAGGCTACGGAAGGCTGCTACAGGTGGGATGTTGTTTTCTTTAATCCATGACCAGAGATTGTCACACTAGCAGTGAAAAAGAAAAGCAAGCCAACAAGCCGCCTGCTGTTTACTGCCGACAGCTCTTGATTACTTCAGCTAATTTTGGGGCCTGGAAACATTGTTGACAACGTGATTTCGGAAACATAGGAAGTGTTATTTGGTCGTGCAATCTGCACCGTATCTGTGTCAGGAGTTTCACTGCTGTCACTTGCAGCAACTTTCACTGCTCTATCATCATCTCCCAGAACTAATTACCTTAAACTGATGAACGTAGATTTTTAAAAGTAAAATGCTTTCTGTTATTTGCGTTTCAGGTTGCTTATGAAGTTGTTTTAGCATGCTCTGTTGAGCCATATGCTTGCTTACACCAGAGAGTGGAACAGAGCTGTGGCAAGAGATTTTGGAGGCTGGCATCAACCGAGGGAAGGATTAAGTAGGTAGCAAAATGTGTTGCCGACATTGCCTCTGCCTTGCTCTGTTTCACACAGCTCTCTGCTGTCTTTGCGTCTGCCTTCCATTTGCTCCCTGTGGCCAGGTGAGAGTCATATCCCTCTGCTGCTTGCTGCTGCTGTCCACTGCACCCCTTGCTGGCCCCCATCTCCTATAGATACATGTATAATGTGTCTCTGTGTGTGTATATATATATATATATATATGGTTTTAAACCGTAAATATGGTTTTTTCCCTGCTTGGAAATAATGTCAGTCTGCATCAGTGCTTGTCTTTCACATCCAAATAGAAAACTACTACAAAGCATCTCTGTTCTTAAAGCAAATTTAATAAAACAAAATCTGGCCTTGCTTTAGCACCTCTTAGTGCTGACTTCCCATGACTCTTATGAGTGCTGTACTTTGTATGCCCTGGTACAGGACTGGGAACATGCAGGATCTCTGTGTTAGTACGGGTTGAACAAACCCCTCGAATTTTAGAGCATTCAACATGATGCACTGCAGTTTTTTTTTTTTTTGGGGGGGGGGGGATGCTAGTATTTAATTTAATTTCAGAAAAAACAAACAAACAAAAAAAAACAAACAACGTGTAGTCGTTTTGGTAAGGTGTTAACTGGTAAGTACCTATACCAATTTGCATGATTACTTGGCATATGCTTCTCGCTGGGGCAATGCTTAGGTTGAGCTGACAGTGTTGCTCAGTAAAACAAATTTTGTAGCGCCTGGAGCTTCCTTGCTGCAGAATTTGTACGTTTGGATTTTCCGTGTCTCACCTTCTGAAGCAAAGTTATGGGATATAAAGTGAAGGAGTGAGTCTGCCCAATAGATTAGTCGTTAGCACTCCTATGGGATGTTAAGCCTGAATCCTACCAGTAGCTGTTTTTGTCACAAGATCAAGTTTGTTTCAGTGATTTATTTCTTCTTAAGATGAATCACAAAGCTCAGTGTTTTTCACTTTCATTTGTATTTGAATATTAAGGAAAAGCATCCTTTCTTCTTCCTCACCGAGTTTAAATTATTGTTTTTATTATTAACAACTTTAAAACTATTTTGATTTAATGCTGAGATATTTCAAATTACTAAAGACAGTTTTATGAAAGAGGAAACTAAAACTTAGAGTCTGTGTTCATTGCTTTCTCAGTTGCTCAGAGATAATGTATTTAAAGCAAAAACTGACTTTACTCATGTAAGACCTTTTTCTGAATAGTCACTGCTGAACTGCTGGTGTTTACTGCTCAATCAGAACTGCTTGCTCAACAGAGGGGCCACATCACCTCCGTCTGTCTGGCATCAGGCAACAATTTTCTTCTGTCCTGGGCTTGCCTTCTTTCCCTTGTGTCTTCAGTCCAAATTTTCACCCTCTCCTTCCCTTTCTCACATCAGCTTCTTGCACTCTGACACCTGATACACATCCATTCAGTCAGTGTTTAAAAGCCGCCCTTGCTCTCCAAACAAATATTACATGTGGAGAACAGATCTGTGTTATCGCTGGCTGGCTTTTGTCTTTTTTTTTTTTTAATGGATATCTTAGAAAATAAGTGGGACTTTTAGTGTCCATTAACTCTCACTTAACTAATGCTAAACTGCACTTGAGCACCTATGGACACACTTGTGTGCGCAATCCTAATACCAGATGAATTCATTAGAAGTGGGACTATTACTTCCAATGTAAAATGAATTCATAATGATGAGAAATCTAAAATAAAGGTTTACCAAAAAATACTTGGTACCACATTAAGACTCCATTAATGCAATGGAATAACACTTGGGCTTTTGTATATACAAATGCTATCCCCATGAAGGAGCGTGGCACCAGGGACCTCTGAGCAGGAGAGTGTTCATAACATAAAACATGGAAATTCATCCCCTACCTCTGACCTTCGGTGCATGTGAGTGGGAAGAAATTAACACAACAATTCCCTGATTACAGGCTTTTATATTGTAAATCACATCAAAAGTTTCCTTTGAATT
Source organism: Anser anser (assembly GCF_964211835.1). Lineage (NCBI taxonomy): Eukaryota > Metazoa > Chordata > Aves > Anseriformes > Anatidae > Anser > Anser anser. Next base: position 13,321,310 of record NC_139737.1, read on the forward strand.
TCAGGATTTCCCTTTCTCCATTAAGAGAAAAAGGCTTGTTGTTTCTCCGTTTTTCACCTATTGCCGTTGCAAAAAATCGAGATCTGAGTGGAAGGGGCTTAGAGGCAACCCAGTGGCTCTGGGAGTTCCTGTCCCCTGGTGCCACCAGAGCCATGGCCTCTGAGGGTCCTTGCCCAGCGTGGGTGTTCTCAGCTCTGCATGACCCCAGCTTTGCTCTTGGCGCTTCTTGTCACATGCGCTCAGCTTGCCAGCTCTGCTCTTCAAGGGCCACGGCCCTTGCTGCAGCTGAACCTTTTGCTGTCCTTTGCAGATGTCACGTGTCTCCATTAAAATGTTGGGAAAAAAACAACAGTGCAGCAAAACACAACAAATAGTGTTAAAAATGTCTTGCAGATGTGGTAACTCCCACTGCTTGCAGTAGGCAGATGACTGCTTTATTCTTGTTTCGATCCTGCTATTGAGTGAGATCAGGATTTTACATGTAAATACAGCGAGAGACCTTGCCCTGCATGGCTTGAAAACTGTTAGAAAATGGTGAAACACATGTCCCAAGAGATGAAGAAACTTGTTCAGTGGCATGTGGCACTGCTGAGCTCTTCTCATCCCCTAAATACTCCAACGTATGGAGGCAAAACCTTCCTGCGGGTCTGTGCCGCAGAGATCTTTTGCTATCAGACCTTCTGATGACCCTGAACAGCTTCTGTTCTTTGAGGGCTCTTTTTTGTCTTCCTTTTTTTTGTCTTTTTTTTTTTTCTGTTGTTGCTCATATTTTCCCCTCACATTAATTATACAGATGTACTGGGGGCCATGTGCTTTGCCACATCACAAAGAAAACCACAGGATTTCAGATCAGAGGAGCTGCCAGATGTACTCGCCTGGCAGAACACCACGCAAGGGTCACAGCTCAGGCTGCCAGACCAAGCTGGCTGCCTCAGCAAAGCAGGATGGGGACATCACCTGTTCCCAGAAAAGGGGCCACAGAAGAAAGAAGCTTGGTGCAAGCGCATAGCAAGATCTGGGGACTGATTTCTCGCAGTGTTTGTATTTTTTTCCCCCTTTGGTTACTGCATTAGCTACCAGGATTCCTTAAGGTCAGAGCTGCCTGTTTGTACTTAGGCTGAACATTATCTTGTTTCCTGACAAGGTGCCCTTTGCAATTTCAAGTCCAGAATTGAGACTTTCAGGACTGTGCCTGCTTGGGAAAATGTGCTGTTTGTGTATGCTTCACATTGTTCTTATGTATGCCATTTTGTTACAGCAGTAAAAGATAGTAAACGACAAGGGGTTTGAAGTGATTGTTTTCTTCAAGTAGCAACTCAGGACCAAGTTGTACTTTGTCTCCTTTGGTGCTCTCACAGCTGCTTCTCTCCAAGCAGTCTGCCAGGGATGCATTGTAGAAATGGCAGACAGAAATGGTTGGTTTCACTTCCAGGACTCTGCTTATTCATCTTCTCTGCTTTTGGAAAGGTGACTTAAGATTTATTTTTTTGCTGGATGAAGCAGGTCCCAGCAAGTTCTTGGCAAGAAGAATACCACGTGAGTTGGTATTTCTTCCACTACATCTCTAACCTACTTTGTTCTGTGTATGTGGAGGGGCAGGGAGAGGGAAGAAAGCCATTACGCTATTTCTATTTCTCTCTCCAGAAAAATGGAAAGCCAGTCATTATGTATATCCAGCTTTTATCTCTGAATCTTTCTCCTGTTCTTTATTTATTCCCTTTCATGATATTGGGGTATATGATCAGCAGACACATGATTTACTGTAGGAGTAAAAAGTTCCTTTTCTGCCTTTGGTCTGTGGATCTGGATTTCTACTCTGGTAGAAAGTAGAATTCATCATTGAAGCAAGTCTTGGGGTAAAATTTTCAGAAGCACGTAAGTGACTCTGGAACTTAAGCCCTGTGTTTTTCTCAAAAGTGAATTATCCATTTATGATGCCTTAACCCAGTCGTTGCAAAGCCTGTTGAGACTCTGGAGCTATCCATGCAAAATACATCAGTGGTGTGTGGAGGTACTGGCCCCCCGAACCAGCAGAGGTGCATGTGTATAACATTGTTCCCCATCAGTGTGTCTGTACCCTTGTGCTGGCCTTGCCTCTGGTTCAGGACCAAGCTTGCCCAGGCTTAGCTAGACAATGTTATATTCAAATGCTCCTGACGGATGCCAAGTCTGTAGGAAGCCTTTGGTACAGTGCTAAAAGCTCCACAGCACTTTAGGCATCCTCAGAAATTGTACCCTTCCTCCTCTTAAACATGGTGACTTTGTCTTTAATTATGCTTGTCCAAGGTTTCTATTAAACAGATTATAATTTCAAATTCCCCACTTTAAAAGTACCTGGGAGTTGCCAATGGTAAATGGATTTGCAAATCCATCTGATGCATGTAAATACGGGATATCAATTTCAATTATTTGATAAATTCAGTGCAACCAAACTAGGTTAAAATCAATGTGATATTTCAGTAGTCAAAAAAGTGAGGAGCAAAATACATTTTTATTTTAAAAGGGTTTACAAGGCTTCCACGTCTTCAGAGAGGTGAAATATTGGCAGTTGGGGATTGGGTTTTTCTTGTCGTTCTTGGAAAATTCAGCTGGTGTCTTTTGCTACAGGACACAGGATAAATGAAGATCAATCCCCTATCATCCCTTGCAGTCAAGTAATCTGTGATCTACAGAATTTTCCTCCTATAAAGAAAAAGGAAGGCAAGAGAGAGAATCTTCTGCCAGACACAGATAGTGAAAATGATTTCCTTTTCTTGCTGGAAATGGTGCCTGTGGGAATTCTATGGCTCGCATTTAATGGTGCTGCCGATCTTAGTGTAATTTCACTCGAGCCTTTGTATGAATCAATGATGAGGGCTTTTCTCTTTCATTTCTGAACCTGTAACTTTGTGTAGTCCCAAAGAATAGAAACCTCTTCATTTTCACCCTCATGTGTCAACCCTAAAGAATGCTGCAATCTCATGGTGGAGTTTTCTCCTCCGGGGCTCCTCAAAAGCACACCTAGGAAAAGGAACCTAACGATTTAACAACAGACACCAAAACGCCCAGTCCATCACAGACCCCAGGAGCAACTTTAATGCTGTTCTTATCTGTGAAGCAGGGAGTTCATATTGAGTGGTATTGTTCCTCTACCTGACCAGCACAACAAAGCACTGACACCTGCTCTGAGCAGATTTTGGGGGTGCTGAACCTCTCCCTGACCAGTGGGCACCCACAGCTGTGCCCCGGCCTCCAAGGAAGGCAGAAACCTCCTGGGCCTTGTCAACCTCCTCTTCCACCTTCCTGTGGGTGCCTCATGGGTGCCAGGTGGAGGGAGTCCTGCAGTGCTGTCTGCAGGTTCCTCTCGGGACAGGGCAACAAGCAGCAGCTGAAACCATTCTGTGAATGAGCGGGTAAGGTTTTCTCCTAAACTTCTAAACCCTTTGCTTTGGGGTGAGTAATATCTTCTTTGCTAACAGAGAGCCCTTTTTTTTTTTAAACTAGTAGATTATGCAAAATGTTGTAAATTCTTGTTTTGGTTCTGCTTTCTTGTGTTTCCAGCTACCTTGCGTCAGGGCAGATGACTCTGTGCATGCCAACACGAGCAAACTTGGGATGCAATTCTTGATTGCTTTTCAGGACTTTGTCCTTTGATGTTGCTGATACAAAGAAACTGAGATGAAGAACCATGGTAGTGGTACCAAAATGCCAAATGACCCTATTTCACTAGGGCTAGCTAGCTCAAAAGCCAAGGAAGAATGCACAGTGTTGGTGACTTTTTCCTCTTTTTCTGTGAACACGGGACTAGTAGGAAGCACTACTGCAGTTCTGTCTTGATCTGTGGACCTGATTACAACAGCTGACTGTGAGCTGAATGTAACTTGCTTCAGCTATTTCTGTTTTAAATGCTCCTGGCTGGATTTTGGTTGCTTGTCAGTATACTTTGTCTGCCAAAGAGACATTCGTTTGTGAACTTAGCCTGTCCCATGGCTGGGATTGTCACTCTTTTGGAGTTTCCCTAGAGAGTTTTGGCATGCAACAGATTTAATTACTCAGCTAAGAGTTTCTCGAGTTCACCAATGTAGGCTAGAAAGTGTAAATGATGGAGAAAGCGAGACAATGGCTGTGGGAGAGCGAATAAAGAGGAACAAAACTGTGATCTCTCCCAGATGTTAAAGAAATTTCTGTGCAGCTGAACAAAGGTGCTGCCTGTCCAATATCATTTTTATTCCAAACCTTCAATATTGCAGCTGACGGCAGAAAATGTGCAGTAAAACATGGGGAGGCCACTGGGTAATATCCACTGTAAAGTGTTAATTGCCTATTGAGGCTGTAAACTATGTCAATATGCCTGGATCTGAGTTATTGACAGGCTCCTATTTATTCCAGCCTCACAAAGCTGGGCTCTTTAGAACTGGGCTCTAATCAGTCATGCTTTACTGATCCCACCAAGAAGCACCAGTCAATAAATGTGCTTGCTGTCTTAACCCTTTGAAGTTTGTAAAATTACAAGTGGGATTGATAACATTGATTTGGGGAGAACTCCTGACAGTGGAAACTCTTTGGAAATAAAAGCTGCCTGCAGTAAATGATCCCTACTCTGGGGCAATGGTTGGTTGTGGGGCTGAACCCAACCCGAGTCCTTCTGCCAGCACCCACCTGAGGGCAGAGCTAGGGGAAGGAGGAGCTGCATGTCCCTGAACTGAACCCTTCCCCCCCCAAGTATTTTGTCTTCCCAGTGTCAATGGCATCCTGTATTTGAGCTTGTCTTAAACTGCTACCGAGTATTGATGTACAGCAGCTGTGGTGGCATTTGAGGTGTGAAAGAAGCATTGAGGGCCAAACACTGCTCAGTCAGGGCTGAGGGAGAGGAGGAGGTATGCCTTTGTCTGCAAAGTGCAGGTTTTGAAAGCTTCTGAGATATGGTCTGGCTTGTAGCATGCTTTGAGTTGAAAGATGCTTGCGGATGTGAGTAAAATTTTACTGGTGGACTTGGTAGAATTCACCTTACTTGGTTACTTATGGGTATTGAAGCTAATATAGTTGTATTAATTTACTGCATGGATTTTTGTTTGTTTGTTTTGGTTTTTGTTTTTAAACAAAGTAGTTAAAGCCTAGGGATAGACAGCTGCTTTTTATTTGCAAGGAATAAAATCCAGATAAATACAGATTAATGTTACAGATTAATACAGATTAATGAAAGCTGGAAGAGAAACAAAGCAAAGGTGCTGCTACTGCTTAAAATAATCTGTATCCAGTAAAGGTCTCAGAAACATTGCAAAAAATTTGAATTGAGGCAGAAAACCCTTCCTGTTGCATTTCCTTATTAGAATAGCTGATTGTCTTGCAAAGGAATCCTGGTTAACTGTTTCTTCCTCAGCCTTTTTCTAACCATATACAAAATGTTATTAATGCTTTGATTCTTCTTTTTTTTTTTTTTTTTTTCAGACTGATGAGTTTTCATGCTGAAGTATGGGATCAGAGTCCGTTCTTGTTTAGACCCTATCTGGGAAAATATAGACCCTATCTGGGAAAAGATACTCCACTGTCTTTTTTATTTTTTATTTTTTTCAGACTTTTATTTTGATGTAGTTTCCGGTGAAGGAAAAAAGAGTGTTAGATGGTCCAGGCCTTGTGAGACACAGTGACTACACTGACCAACTAATGTGTTTGTTTTTTTTTTTTTCTTAAACATTATGGTATGCTTGTACTGCATGCTAAGTGGCATTTTAATCATACTAATTAATTTACACGTTAAATTAAGTGCATCTATGTTTCAAGCAGAAGGGTTAGACTCAGATGAACTCTATTCTGGTCCTTTTCATGTAGAAATGTAAATCTTGTGCCTGTCAGAATTAAGCCAAACGTCTTCAATTCTGTTGAGAGATACAATTAAAATTCAAACTTTGTGTCTGAAAATATACACTTGCCTGGTAACTTTGGGATCTGTTCTGCAAAGTGTACTGTATGGATATTCCGTATGGCACCAACAGCTATGTATGCTATAATCTCACTCAGTAGTAAACTGGTGCACTTGCAGTTGCTGATATTAACGTCTCAAAGAACCTGTGATTTTAAGAAAATCATAGGTGGGTAGAGTTTATGTGTTTGTGAATTAAGTAGTTGTTTTAAATACTTACAGTGCTTTTGCCGTATGCAGAATAATACTTTAAACAACCACTCCCAAGCTGCAAAAGAAAATAAGGAATTCATTTTGTTTTCAGTTCTTTCCAGTCCATTTTCATGCAATAAATCAACATGGATTTAAATATAACTTAAACTTTTTCAGTCTGGTGGATTTAGGAGGAGTTTGGCTAGATGCTACCGTCAAACTACGCAGAATTGAGAGTGGAGGTGCCACTGTCTGTGGGTTCTGGATGAAGCAGGCTGTTGTCACATGGAAGCATCTCCTGATAAATTTGTTAATTGCTCTGTTCTTGCACACCCCTCATGCAATGTGTGCGCACATTTTGGGGAATGGGTACAGGTTCTTTTTCGGGAAGCTGTGAAACAGCAGCGCTCCTTGAAGTCAAATGACTAATATAAAGCTTACCTGTCAGGGATTTGATTTCTCTTCTTTACATTATGAGGGCAGGAGGAATATTGGCAGAATACTAGGCTTCTTTATTCCACTTGTACTGCAATCCAAAAAGTGCCGCTGTCCTCATAGCCAAAGAGGAGGATCCAGGCTAATTTATAAACGCAGCTAAATGAAAACTCTGCATGCCTTGCAAGCAAAATGAATAGACCTACTCAGATTTGCCAGCAAGTGACTGCAGGTCAAAATCCCGGATGGTGCCTGAGACAGAAGGTGGCTGTGCACGGTTACGGACAGCAGGGTGTACAGGCTGTGTCTTCTGCATCACTCAGAACTGTTTGTGCTGATTGGAGCAAAGTGTGGTTGATTTGACATAGCCACAGTTAATCGCACTTCTCTCTCATGCCGAAAGAAACATAAATTCTGGAGGGGGGGAGGAGGAGATGAGACTTTTTATAAGGGAAGAAATGCTCGAAGTTGCAGTAAGCGTGAAGGGTTTTGCATATTTTTTTCTATTTGATGGAGAGGCTTTCAGCTACCCTTAAGACAGTGTTTTCCATAGGCTTTGTATATGCTGTATTCTGTGTGATGTGACCACTAGAGAGCAGACTTAACCTAGTAACAGGAGCTAATTAGTTCTTGGCCTCTTCCTTTCCCTCGTCCCCCTCCCCCTGACTAGAGGCAGAGGGGGCTCGGGTGGCTCTTAGCTGTGCCTCCACCACTGTGCAATCTTGGGCCTAATTAAAACGCCACAGACGGCCCGAACCCAACATTAAAATTTGATGAGGAATTGATCAGCCAAGCAAACAGGAAATTTAGCTGTGTGAGTGAAGGTAATGTTTGCTCAAATGTGTAATGAGGTCCATGGGGAATATTTATGGGGACCTCAGTGATGGTTTCAGCAGTTCCTTTTCCTTGAAGCCGTCCTACCTACCTGCCCTCTCCGTCATCAGGTTGTGGGCAGAAGGAAATCCAAAGCTGCGTCAGCCAGGGGTGGGCAAGCTGAGGAGAAAGAGTTATGTTTGGCTAAGCTGGTGCCGTGTAAAGCTTGGCAAGAGGAGCTATGAAACTCCAACCTGAGCTTTTTGTAGCTTTGCATTTAAACCAAAACAAACAAACAAACAAAAAGGCCCCTAACATAAGGAAACGTGTAGCACAATCACTGGTGGAACTCCTTGAAGTATGTCAGTACACAAACCCCTAAAAAGGATCAGGCGTTGTGTTACAGCAGATGTCAGCTGTATCTACATAGACTTTAGGACAAGCCATAAAAGCTGTCGACACACAGGTATTTGGAGGAAAGGCAGTGTGCTGTCTGAGGGCAGGGAGGAGTGCCTTCCTCAGGAGATTCTATTTCTAATAATTAGTCAATATAGAGTATAAATGCCTTCCATATGCAGCAAACAGATGAGTTTTTCCTGCTTATTTATCACTACTCTGTCCAAGGTAAATCAGCACATGAGACTAATAGTGAGCTGTTATCAATATCATCACCTTCAAACCAATATCTGCAAGCCACTTCAATTGAAAACTGCCCTCAGCCTCTGGCAGTGGTTCAGCGTGCTTCTGGAGGCTCCTCCTGCCTTTGCAGAGCATCTGGAGCTCACCCGGATGCATCCCAAACTGGTTTCCTTCCTGTGCACTTCCAACTTTTGACTGCTCGCAATCAGAGGTGAGGTTGATACCTAGAAGGACTTCACTTTGAGCAAAAAGCAGCAGGATGGCTGGCTGGTCCAAGCCCTGAGGCACAAAACAGGCAAGCAGCCGTGGCCCTCTTGGTGTGAACAGGGTGAGGGCAGCTCCTGGTGTGAACCCTACAGATGAGGGTGGGCGTGCTGGTGATCTGGGACTGCAGTTCCTGCCTGCGTGCAGTTCATTGCTTTGCTTTCTACTATGAGGAAAAAAAAAAGAAAAAAAAAAGTTGTTTATACAATGCTGTGAATTGCTGTGGATATGGCATGAGAAGTCAGTAGAGTGGTAATGTTTCTTACCTGCAATAAAATCCAGGAAGGTTTGGTCAGTTTAAAGTACACACAGAACAGCATGGACACTGGGCAATTTTACATCTTTCAAATGTAGCAACAGTAGTGATGAGATTTATGCAAGAGAAAGCAATTGTTCTTACTTACTAGAGGCAAATATTGAGGAGAGATGTTTGGAAATATTGTTATTCTTAAACAGATCACAAAAAGCTGCAGTGGCATGGAGTCTAAGTTTTTCTTAGTAGCCCAAGGAAACCAGTTGCCTGGTCTTGTGCTCGGAGTGTTGGAATAAAACGTTGATCCTGTACATCTAGGTTATGGTTTACGACAGCACCTCAGACCATTTTCCAGGAGGAGGAGCAGTATAAACGCAGTGTCAGCACACTCCTGACTGACTTGGCTGTCTTGCTTTCAGAAGCTAGTGTCTGCATGCTGCTGACAAAGCCATGGGGACACCTAACCTGCTATATCTTCAATATGTTACTCCATTAATGACCATTTAAGCATGCATTTATGAGTTGAGGTCTCACCAAAAGAGCAGCTGTACTTAATTCCTGTCTACCCGGGGATCAGAAGATGTTAAAATGAAGGACCTGGCAGGACATACCAGTCAGACTGCAATCTGCCTCCTGTGGAAACTCAGGCCACTCAGCCTGGTTTAGTTGCATAGGAAAATTAGTTGTGGAAAAAGCTAAAATGTGAACTAGAAGTTGAATCTGACTATCCATGTTGCAGTTGTTTATATCCAGCTCTCAATATCCATTTCTGAATGCGCTGCTTTCTACCTCACTGACACTTCATTCAGCTTAAGAGATGTGGATTTTAAACCAAATATTAAAATTTCAGAGACTGCTAATAAGTCTTATTTTGCATTGCTTCTGTCTTGCTAATTACCAGTACTATTCAGAGACAGCGGTGGGGGGACACCAGCTGGTGTGAGCATACATTAAGTAACCAAGTAGTGATTGCATTAATTCTCAAAAGTAGGGTAATTCATAGTTTAGGAGAGTCTACCGGAATTCTTTTTCTTGGATATTTACTCATTTTGGCCTCTCTTACTGGGAGCATTTCTAGAAAGTGCCAGGCAGTGCTGTACTGTGCCAACAGTTCTGACCAGGCTGGAGAGAGATGCAGAAGCCAAGAGGCATGAGATTTAATTGCAAGCATATCTGGATGCAGGCTGAATGCCTGCATCACGTGCAGGTGAGCCTTATGAGTCGTATTTTTCTTCTGAAGTGTTTTGCACTGAGTAACTCGTACTTTGTTTTAATGGTAATGGTCTTGTCAATGCTTATACCAGTCTTCAAAGAAGAAGAGCTTTCCCCTACTCTGGTCTTCGTCATCTGTTAACTTTATTGACAATCAGTTTCATTACTACCTTGATCTTTTTACAGAATACTGACTAGGGCTGGACCAGAAACCAATCTCAGTGCAATTGCTGTACACGCCAGTAGCTCTCCATTAACAGCTACAGTTTGAGGTCAGTCAGTGAACCATTTGCTTAATCCACTTGCTGACTAGAATATGGGGTTTTAAGTAAGAATTTAGGTATAGTTGAGTCAGAAATCTTGGAGAAGTCCAAGTCCACTTTATTCTCACAGCTGCCACTATCAATCAGACTTGTAATCCTGCCAAAAAAAAAGATGTGTGGTTTGTTTAAACCAATTTTCCATGAAACACAGCAATTGTAGTTTTAGTCTGCAATTCTTTGTTGATAGGTCATGAATAAATCTTTTATTATTTTGCCAATTATTAAGACTAGGCTAGCTGGTCCACAGTTCTCTGGAGTCATCCCTAACTCTTTAAAATTGAAATTTTGTTGGCAATCCTGCAACTTTTAGCATTTATGAGGTTGTTTTCCATGATGTATTAAAAAGTTAACAGTCCACTAGTTCCTTTAAAACTCTTTGGTCTTTGTTATCTTGACCTGCTGATTTAGTTTTGTTTTTTTATTAAACCCTTGGCAGACAGCCCAAGATAATGCAGGCAATTTAGTTGCTTGATTATCAGTAATCTGATCAAACCAAGTTGACCCACAACTCTTTGTTAAACTCTCTAATCGTAGCTATAGATGAAGAGAATCTGTGAAGCATTTCTGCCTTTTCTGCATCTGTGTGTAGCTTTACCATCTGGACTTAGCAATGGATATATACTTGCATGTAGAATTTTTGATATGTTTTAATACGTTGCTTATTGTTTATTTTGTCTGTTGATATTCTATTTATTCCATTAGCTGCCTCTTATCAGTCTAACTTATTTAATATTGCTTGTCTGCCTTAAACAGGAACATTTTTTGGCCAGCATATCTTAATTATTGTTTAGGTAATTGTGGCTTTTTTGATCCACCAGAAAGTCCCTTAACAATTCATAATTATCACTAATGCTTTCCATGTGAGATGTGATGCTCCTGGTAAGTTATGCTGGGGAGTCTTTTAGGCACAGAGAATAGTTCTTTCTAAAGATCTTATACTGAACAGTGTTCAGGAAATACAAAATATACTTGTCATATCAGTTACTGGTTGATTCTCCTGGCTTTAATCTTGCAGACATCTCAACAACATCGGTCACTTTGTCTGCTTGTAAAGCTCCTGTTGGTTTTAAGATACTTCTGTCTGTGCAAGTATGTTTGAAGGATCTGCCTCTAACAAAGAACCTGTGTCAAAGGAGAAGCTTAATGTGAAAGTAATGTGATCAAGCACTAAGTTGCCTTCACCAACAATTAAGTGTAACAGCACCTAATGGAAGGCTAGGAAGGATCAGCCTGAGGGCAATTTCTACCACTGCTTCTCTGCGGCATCGCTGTCTAACTTAATAAACTTTTCATGCACAAAGTTTCAATTAAAGGGAACACGCTTTGTATTTAAAATCAAATTTGGTATGTGTTCTCGATAGTCATGTGGTAGCTGAGATGCTATGGTGAGGGCACTGCCTCTGTTACAAGACCAATTAGAAAGGACTGCTGATATGCAGCTGTACCCGGCAGATACAGCACCACTGCGAAGCATCCTATAGGAAACCGTGCCTAATGTGGCAGAAGAGCTACCGTGGATTTGAATCACACTGAGCAAGTTTGGCACCTGCCTCACAGCGTCTTCTCTTCTGTGCCTCAGACAAGATGTTTCTGCCTGAAACCCCAGTGTTTCTTTCAGAGCAAAGGGGAAGACAGTGTGTGTTAATTATGTGAACAATTTGATGAATTAGAAAATGACAGCCCTGAGTTTTCCTGGCATTCCCAGGGCTAATATTGAGACATACGGTAAAGGTGAAGGGATTTTCTTTCCCTTTAAAGGCAGAGACCTAACTTTCTGTTTTTAAGCACCATTTTCTCATTGTCTTCCCACCCTGCTGCTCCAGTCTGAATCCCCTGTGGGCATTCCTCTGCTCTAGCTGATCTAAGGCACAGCAGAAGTGTGTCCACTTGAAATGTCTTTTTCTTATTGTAAGAGAAAACACCCAAACTCTAATTGTTCTAGGAACACTAACGAGCATGTCTTTGCAGGACAAACCACCTACTTTTCCAAGTGCTAGTGCTCTGCTCTCACATCCAGACTAAGAGCAAAGAGAATGCTTTTTGCTCTGGCAGTGTTGCTATGCGTGACTATGTTTCTGGTAAATTAGAATGCTGACTCTTTTTTGTGTCTTTAGTAGTGCAGCTCCTGTACAAATATGTTACAGAGGCTGATCAGCTTTTGGAGCAGTGTGGACCACCAAATACTACAATACTGAAACTAACATTGGACTCTTAATTATTGTTTAAAAATCCAAAGTAAAAAATGTACATGTATTTCAATACCTTTGCAAAAGCTAAGGCAATGGTAGAGTACTCATCAGTTGCATCCCTGAATGTGTGTGACCACTAGCCATTTGCTACGGAGACCTTTGAAGCCATGGCATTACATGCTCTGTAATGTTGGGAGCAGGGGACTAGTCAGAAGGTTGTTGTGTAATGACAGTTTAAGGCTTATGGAAGAGTTTGTTTTATCAGCATTTCTCGGTATACGTGTGAACGGGAAGTGAGTAGTTCTAAGCTATAACTTCCAGATTTATCCATTGTCAACAATGCCTCACTGGGAGAAGGGACCCTCCACACTGTCTCCAGTTTCTTCTTGTAATCTTTGGAAAACTTACAGAGAGAGAAATTATGCAAACTGTTAGTGTACTTCATGAGTCAAGCTAATGCTTCAGCAGACAAGGTTTTGTGTTTTTAACGGTGATATCAGTAGCAGCAACGTTATGAAGGTGTCAGTTTTCTTCTTTTCTGTGTTTTCCCCTGACCTGCAGACTGACTAGTCATCCAACCTGGCAACTTCTCTTCTGTAACCCAGGGTTGTGCAAAGAGTTCAAACCCGGCAGTTCAGCTCTTTCACTATTTCAGAGGGTACCTGTGTTGTTCCTTACCAAAATCCTTCAGCATTTTTTGGAAGGACTCCTCTTGACTGAAGGCCTCAAGAGCCCAATCTTCAAGTTGATTCCTTATGGAAGTCCTTCAGCATCCCAGGAAAGACTTACAAATGTCCTGTCATCACTTCAGATTCAGTTCTGACAAGAAGCCACAAGGGTCCCATTTATAAAAACCTTACACATCATATTATATGCCCACAGTTACTGTAGACATTTCTGGACTGCAATAAACTTGCATGACAGAAACCATTCTTTCTTTTTACAGGTGACATCCTCAAATTGCTGGGTCCTATTCTCCATTGCTTTGCATCTTAGCTGGTCTTATGCAGCTGTGCAAACTCCTACCAGATGAGAACAGTAGCATTTCATCCTCCTTCCCCAGGGAGTTAATGCTGGCAGAATTGAAAGGCAATGGAGAATTGAGTTATACAGCCTCACTCTTCTCCCAAAGTGAGCGTTTCAAAGTTGCTCATTCCAGACATAAATGAAGGTGTGGGATTTGAAGATGTCTCGGATAAATGCATTTCTTTGTGTGACCTCTAAAAATGAGGGGACGAATATGCTGCAATATGTTGCAAGTTACAGAGCAGTAATTAGCAGGGGAAAGGTCAACCTGTTTGTCAAAAGTACAAAATTAGATTAGAGAAGGCATTTTGGCCATGGGGCCTTCCTTAGGCTAAAGAAGAACAGGATGTTGTTTAATTTTACTGTGTCCTAGTTTCACCATGCCCTGAGGAAGACCCCCAAGGCTGAAACCTTAGTTCTAATTGTTTTATAAATGACTTTTTCTTCCCTTTTTGGTGTTCAAGATAACACCAGCTTTGAACTGATGTGTTTCTGTTGGACAGACGCTTCCTGAAGAAAGATGAATTAAATTTAATATTTAGTCCCCATTTTGTTGACACTTTCAGTTTTCTTCCACAATCTGTTTTCTTGCTAGACTGAGTTTGTTCCTTACCTCATAACCTAGGTGTTTGGTAAGACTGGGTGTCTTGCCCAGAAAGATTAAAAATTCCAAAGAAACATAAGAAACACTAAATGTCTTTTATCATTTGCTTTGTTCAGTTATCTGCCCCTGGAAACTTCCAGAGAACTAATGAAATCTAAATCAATGTTGTGCAGGAGATGAGCACTGCCATCCTTATTTCAGGAACAAGACTATCAAGGTGCACCTAATTAGGGATAGAATCTCAGCTTTAGATGCTCTAATACTCTAGTGGTTGGCTTCTTAGTAGTCTTTCCATCGGAGCGCGTGTCCATTTCCACCATTCATGCTCATACGGTAAATTAGTTACTTGGAACACTAAACTTGCTAGTAGCTTATGTGGCTTTCAGTGTTTTTGGACATTTCCACAGTAGGAATAGGGGTCTGAATATGTTGATATATGAGGTGAGATTTACTTTGTCTAACAGTATTAATATTAAACCATGAGTGATATGTGTTCTTATGCAATAAATTGCTTAGAATATTTTGTAGTGTAGTCTCAAGAGAAACTCAATAGCCTGAGAAGCTGGGAACATCCAGAATTTCTAAATTTGTGTAGTAACTTGTGTAATACAAAACACTCTCTTCAGAACCTGCTGGTAGGCAAAAGATCTAGAAATCTTGAAGATGTGGTGGGGGACAATTCTTGTGAAGAAGTTGTGAATATTTTATATTTCTACATTATTATATGTAATGTATATACATATAAAATATGAATACAAATTTGGGATTGGGAAAATACTTGTAGCTGCACAGATAACTTATCAAAACCTAAATTCATTTATACTTTGAAGGAGAAAATTACATGCAACTTGAATTAAAGCTCCTGTAATACTTTGAGGTGTATTTATGAAGATTTTTTCCTCTTGCAGAGCATTAAGTATGGAGCACACTAACATATACAGGGAAACAGGGGAATGCTGTCCTAAAATAAATGAAATTAAAATAGAAATATTAGTGTTCATGACTAGAAAAAAGAGTTAGACTGTAACTGTAGGGCTGTAATTTGTAATAATATGAATACAAACTTGGGACTGGGAAAATACTTGTAGCTGCACAGATAACTTGCTTATCGAAACCTAAATTCATTTATACTTCGAAGGAGAAAATTACATGCAACTTGAATTAAAGCTCCAAAAGTACTCTGCGGTGCATTTATGAAGATTTTTTCTCTCGTACAGCAGTAAGTATGGAGCACACTAACATATACAGGGAAACAGGAACAGCATCCTAAAATGAAGGAAATTAAAATAGAAATATTAGTGTTTGTGACTTGAAAACAGAGTTGGACTGTAATCATAGGGCTTGTAATTTGTCCATAGGGACACCTGGTTTTGTTATTGTTATATAGCCTATCTGTAGTTTCAACATATGTAATGAAACTAGTTAACCTAAATGTGGTAAATCACTTTCTAACAAACTGAGATAGCAGTTTAATCTTAGGCAATACTGAATAGAAACTCTAGATCTTCCAAAGACGTACTGAGTATGAACTTGGTGTTTTTCATATATTTCAATTTTTCTCTCTTCTGAAAGGTCGGTTTTCAAATACTTAATTCCTCAGGAACAGTCACAATTTGAGCTGCCAAGATGTCACCTGATTTATGGTTAAAATTTCTGATGTGTTCCCCCCGTCTTTCCAAACTGTTCTGTGATTTGACATTTTTAATATTTTTTTCTTTAATGCATTTTCTAAATGGTTTGTGCTGATGTTTTATCTACAGCTTGTCTTAGGTTAGGTTTTCGTGATGTTGGTAACATCAGTTGTGTGAAGTAGCACACCTATATACAACAACACTTGGGAAAATGAAATATGTGGAGAAAATGCTTAACAATTAGCTACGTTTTCTCTCTTTAACTGCAACTGGCTATGCTGAAAACTTTTCTGACTGGAATTTTTAGAACTGGAAGTCTCATGATCGGAGTATCATACTGACTCTAGAAATATGCCTGGATTTAACACTTCAATCCAAATCTTTTTAAGTAGCTGCTGACGTAGAATCATAGAAAATCCCGAGTTGGAAGGGACCCACAAGGATCATCAAGTCCAACTCCTGGCACCACACAGGTCTACCCAAAAATTCAGACCGTAATACTAAGAGCACAGTACAAATGCTTCTTAAACTGTGACAGGCTAGGTACCGTGACTACATCTCTAGGGAGCCTGTTGCAGTGCACGACCACCCTCTCAGGGAAGAACCTCTTCCTGATATCCAGCCTGAACCTCCCCTGCCTCAGCTTGACACCATTCCCGCGGGTGCTATCGCTGGTCACTAAAGAGAATAGATCGGCACCTGCCCCTCCACTCCCCCTTGTGAGGAAGCTGTAGACCGCGATGAGGTCTCCCCTCAGCCTCCTCTTTTCCAGGCTGAACAGGCCAAGTGACCTCAGCCGCTCCTCATACATTTTCTCCTCTAGGCCCTTCATTATCTTTGTAGCCCTCCTCTGGACACTCTCCAACAGTTCAATGTCCTTTTTGTACTGTTGGCGCCCAGAACTGCACCCAGTACTCAAGGTGAGGCCGCACCAGCGCAGAGTAGAGCGGGACAACCACTTCCCTCGACCGACTAGCAATGCCGTGCTTGATGCACCCCAGGATACGGTTGGCCCTCCTGGCTGCCAGGGCACACTGCTGGCTCATATTCAACTTGCCATCAAGAAAAACAAGATCCCTCTCTGCAGGGCTGCTCTCCAGCCTCTCGTTGCCCAGTCTGTACATATAGCCAGGGTTGCCCTGTCCCAGGTGCAGGACCAGGCACTTGCTCTTGTTAAACTTCATGCGGTTGGTGATCGCCCAGTTCTCTAATCTGTCCAGATCTCTCTGCAAGGCCAAGTAGTCAGAGGGCTGTACCAGGTGGGTGACTTTCCTGGCAATGTCTCTTACCCAAGCCCCAGGGAGGCAGCAGACTTCCCTGTAGGCTGGGTCCAGATGGAAATTAGGCCCTCTGTCCCTTTCAGGAGGGAGTCCCCTACGATGATAACCCTCCTTTCTTTCTTGATGGAAGATCTAGTGATGTGGGGAGTAGGTTGTCTTGCCTTAGGCAACCTTTCCAACCGGGATGGGCTTTTGTCTACATTGTTGTCTTGACTGTCAAGTTCTAGAGCAGAAACCAGCTTCTATTCCCCCCTTGACCTAGGTCCCCTCCTGCCTACTGGTGGGATGGGGAAACCTTTGTTTCTTGTGTAGTGGCTGGCTCGTAAATGTGTCTCAGGGAGGGTAGAGTATGCTTCCGCCAGTAAATTTCCCTGTCTGACTCCCTGATGCTCGTCAGCCTGTTCACCTCCTCCCGAAGCTCTGACACCAGGCTGAGCAGTTCTTCAACCTGGGCATGCCTCCCACAGGCACACCCAGTGCTGCTGGTGCTGTCAGACACTGGCAGAGGATTCAGGCACACCGTGCAGCCCAAGGCTTGGTCGGTCGCGTGTTTCCCCGAGACCTCTGGGTAGCCACAACAGTAGCTGTGGCTGGAGAGGCCGGAAGAGATGCAGAGGCCGTGGCTTTCTGCCCGTGGCTGGGCTCTTCACGAGCACGTTACGACCACCATTGGAACAGAGCGGTGAGAGCGCCCTCCCTGCTCGCCCTGCCCCCGGGAGCTGCCGCACCGCGTCCCGGCTGCCCGCCCCGGTGGCCGCGCTCCCCAGGGGCTGCCTTTGGACGGCACGGAGGGGGCGCTGCCGGCTCCGCCCGCGCCTCGTCAGCCTCCCTCGCGAGGGCTGCCGGGCCCCGGCGGGTCCCTGGGCTGCCTCGAGTGGTCTGGGTGCCGGAAAGACGGAAAAAAAAAAAAAAAAAAAGCCTGCCCGCTTCGATGCTTCGATCCCCCGCTCCCCTGCAGCACGCGGCTGCCCCGGAGCCGATCGCCTCGGCTTCAGGTGAGGATTTGTGACTACCAGCTTATATTCAAAAAGTGGCAGTCAGCACTGCTTGAAACCGTTCCTCCTTTTAGGAGTGCCTTTTAGATTAAGGTAAGAATATTTTAAAAGCGTGAATCAACGGTTTTTGTGTAGGCCTAGCTTCGGTGGGACTTTGCCCTGACAAAGGCAGAGCGAGTGGATAGACCCCTGTGTAAGATTTATTAAGCAACATGCAAAAATTGCTGTCACAGTTAGAAGCTGAAATACAAAATAAGACGAAGTAAAAGCCAAAACTAACATGAACTGATGATGCGTCAAATAAAAATGTCTAGTGTGGTGCCCAGAATGTCAGGCTGTCCTCTGGGAAGAATGACTTCCAGAGGGGCAGGAGGCCTGCGGGTGAGAGCCGGCCTGCCAGCCCTCTGTACGCTCACAGCAGATATTTATAGCATGCTTAGAAATGTAAATAGAGGGCATATGAAAATGCTGAGTATAAAACATTATCAGAGATGACATGAATCGTAGTTCTTAATGAATCTAAGCAACCAGCTTTACTACTTTTTTTTTAATGTATCTTATCATACGCATAGATCTTTAATGAATGGGGAGAAATGCAAAAGGTTGCCCCAAGCTATCGTGGCAGATCTGGACTGATGCAGCCGAGTAAGAACAGGAGGGTTTGGAGGTGAGGGAATGAGTTTTTCATGGGTTTTGCGTTTTATTTAGAAACATACCCGAAGGCATCGCTGACTGTGAGGCTAAGAGGGGGTCATTAGACTGTATTATCTGATTCCAGTGTAACTAGGAGCATATAAAAGCATCTACTTCCTTCATTTTGGAGAGATTTGAAACTTTAGATGTCAGGATCACCCAGCCCTTCCACACATTGCTCAGAGGGATGGGGGTCTGGCTTTGTCCCAGTACAGAAAACGTCAAGTACTATTATAAGCTTTATTATGAAGTTTCTCTTCTGGTTGTTACTGCTTTGCGTTGAATTTGTGGGGAGATTTTATTCAGGGATAGCATAAGGATGGCAACACATAAATGGTAATTTAAACTAAAGGAGAAAAACCTAGGCTGAGTATCAGGAAAAAGCTCCTGGTACTGTGATTTACCAGCCAAAATGTGTCCATGAGGAAGCCACGGTGTCCCCATTTCCTGGGATAGTCATCAGCAGATTGGACAATGTATAGCCAGGAACAATGCTGGACTCGTAAGAAAATGCCCTGAACAAGCTTGTTCTGAGATCAAAAACCTTCCGTGGTCATGTGCAGGACTTATGAACTGACAAGTTGTTTTGATGTCTACAGAACAAGTAAGTGAGTAATATTTGAGCACGATGGAGTCCGCTGCTCGTGGTGGCTGTCCTGACTGGATTATGGGTCAGGGGAGAGGTACGTTTGCTTTGTAACCCTCAGACAAGCTAGGGGATATGGGAAGAGTTGCACACAAATGGTTTTAGGACTGAGGAGGCAGTGCTCCCGCACTGGGAGATGGGAACATGTGGGGAAGAGGGAGCAAAGCAACTCATTCTGATCCAGGGGCACAAGCATCTCTTTCTATGAGCTCTTAGGTGTTAGAGTGATCTAATGGCACACACAGCAGGTGTTTGTGGACATACATCCCCTGTCCAGGGGCACCAGGCACCATCTTGGCTCCAGCACCAGGCCTGGGCTGTGCTGTGGGCGCTCCTGTGCCTGGTCTGGTTCCCGGCCCTTCCTAAATACCCTGGATTTCCCAGGCTGACATCAGCGTGGATTTGCCACTTTTTGCTGCTGTTGGGCCTGGCTGTCCTGCCCCGGGCCCTGCCCTGTCAATGGGAGCCCAGCATGGCATTGCCTGCGCCTCCCTTGGCCTTCGGGCGCTGCAGCCCCGATGCGCTGGGACACAGGGCTCTGAAAATACGGGGGTCAGGAAGGATCCGTCCACCTCCCTGTGTGTGTGCCACAGCTGGAACGGGTGCAGGTTGCTCCCCAAAACGTCCTGGAGTTGGCTGCATCTTTGAAAATATGGTACTTGGCGATATTTGAGCTCATCACGCAGCACAGCTGACCTAATACAGCCAGAACAGATGAGCCATGTCCGTGTGTGTTACAGATGGGTAAAGGGAAGCAAAACGCTGACTCTTAAGATAAGATTCTGGGTGAGAAAAGAGAATCTGTTAAGTAATTTCAAGGCCTAAGCACATTGTGCATAGTGGAGGAAGCAGCACTGCAGTGTGTGCTGGGAAAAGCAGCTTCCTCAAGGACTGCAGCCTTTTTGGGGAGAAAAGGGGAGGATCTGGGAACCTGAACTACTGTTCTGGAGAAGAGTAGCATTGCAGGAAGTGTAATGTGGTACTGTACTGACTGCAGCAAATCACTCTACTTCAGTAGAGCACACTAAAATGTTTAAACTTGCTTCAAACCGGCATGAAACAAAATGCTTCCTTCCCCTGCCCTCCTTGCACGTGGAAGTTTTCAATTTGGCTGAAGCTGCTGGAGGTGGGGGAACAGAGGTGGAAAAACTGTTGTTTTTTTAATGACAGATGCCTAAACTGTTACAGGCAAAAACCTTAACTATGGCAAAGAAAATAGAGGGTGGATCTGCATATTGGTGTGGGGAATTCCAGTAAGAAGAGTGGGGTTTGTTTTGAGGCCGGGGGAAGATGTTTGGGCTACTGGCCAAAAGTAATAGAAAAGTTCATATTTTTTCCAGATCTGTGAAAGATGAAAAATTGTATGCTTCTGCCTCAATTTATTTTTGTTGTTACTCATCGCTAAAGCAAAATGTGCTATTTATTGCCTAAGTGACGTTTCCTACAAACATGTCATAATGTCTTTACCAAAAAGTTTAGCATCTGAGTGTTAAAAAATGTGTGTGAAGATTTACTTTTTGTTCTTTCAGTGAATGCAGCTGTTGTTCGTATCTGAAAAAATTGCTTTTTGCAGTGACAGAAATAATGAAAAATGACCCAATTTCAGATTATTTACACAAACTAGCTTTAGTTCCCCACTTCGCTTACAAACGTGGATCACAGTACCACAGTATTTAGGCTCAGGCTTAACTTTACACTTGTGAATAGGTTTATTGACTTCAGCAGAGCTGCTCATGGTGGAAGCTCAGTGTGTTGTTACGTGTTTAGCAGATCGGGTTTCAGAAAGGTGGAGTGGTTGTGCCTGGAAAATGCTGGGCTGTCTGTGGACTCACAGCCGGGGTCTGCGAGGGGCTTCCTTTATAAGATGAAATTAATTGTTCTGTGTCACTTGGTTCACACCTCCACCTTGGTTCACACCTCCACCTTGGAACCTATTTTTATCTGGCTTTTTTTTTTTTTGCTGTTTTTTGGCCATTTTGGTAATAAATTCTTGAAGATGGGAATTTGCTTGGTGACTAATACCTGGTGCTCCAGGTGCTGAGCATATGTAGGTGTACCAGTGTGAAAGATGGCTCGTCTGTACGTCCTGCTTCTGTTCCGTTTATCATCTGCGTGAAGCCTCTCTGCTTTGAGGGCTGGTGAAGCTTGCTGGTACCCAGGTGCTCGTCCTTGCTTTCAGGTGTAAGCACGATGCGGTGCACAACGGAATCCTGCTCCCCTCTGCAGCACAGACACACTTGTAATTTCCACTCCATGACTGTCATTAGTGCAGTTCTGGCTTTATATTAATTACCAAATTTAGGAAATTAAAGATTTAATAAAAGCATAAATCTGGGTCAAATTGAGCTTGAAATACTGAAGTGCATGTGTAACGCATTCATCCACATGATCTTTTCTATTAATCCAACAAATGTCTTCCTTCAGTAAGCAATTCTGTTTCCTGTTTTTTGCCCTCATCCACAATAAGCAGCTACATTTGTTTCTTCTTTTTCTTCTAGCCTAAAGATAATTCATTAAAGTAGCTCTCCCTCCCCGTTTTTTTGATCCACCTCTCCACCTCCGAACACCCCCCCCTAAAAAACACCATCAATATTTCATAAACTTACAGTGACAAATGTATTTTAATGTGGTCCACAGAGAACCAGAGATTGATTGGCCTCTCAGAAATATGACACGTTTCAAAGCAGGATATTCATGGAGTGTTTTAGTGCCTACATTAGTCAGAGAGAAGCAGCGCCTAAATTTATCATAGTTATGGCTTTCTCGGTATCCATTTTCTTTTAGCCGCTGACAGCAAGTATCTGAATGGTCTCTATTGATTGGCTTTGTGGTTCTGTCTTTAAAATGCATTGGCTGTGGGGGTTTTCAGATCAAATTAAGTCTTGGCTTCCTGGAGTTTGTGCATATCTACAGCGCAAGTGCGGACAAAGCTGGCTTCATTCATGCTGATTTTCATTCACAAGGGCATTACACGTACGGGAAGGGAAAACTGAAATCTCCGCTGATATTGCGGGTGAACCAGTCCTATTTCTTTGAAGGCGAACACTTCACAATCCCAGAAGGAAGCAGCAAGGAAGGATGGGGGGCAGGAAGCACCCGCTGCTGCTTTCATGCAGACAGGCAGGTGTTCCTGCACCGATGGCACGTGGCCTGCGAACCGGGGCTGGGAAAAGCTGAGATGTCTTCATGTCTTCAGCACTGCTCTGAATACCTAATAACAAGGAGTGTTGTCTGATGGGCTGCGCAAGTTCTGTGCTGTTCTGACCAGCAGACTCTTGTTCATTTAATATTCTTTCCACCATGGTACAGTCCTTCCTTCTGTACCAATTAATCCGGTACCACGAAGCGGTGCAAGTGAATTTTCAGTGTGGGGAGCAAATCTTGAGATTACCAAAGTTGGTTTTCTTGCCAATATAGTTTATTATTTGAAATGTTGAGCCAAAGCAAATACCTTAGGTGACGTTGTCAATTTACTAAGTGGTAAGTGGTATTTAGTAAGAGGTAAGTGTCAATTTAGCTCATGGATTGTGTATATTACACAACAAAAATATCCAAGTATGAAAAGTTATGGTCTTTCACCACCCTCCCCATTTTTTTGCCAAATATATATATATATTATATTTGTGAAAAGCTTGGAAGAACCTGAAGATGAGTTCTGTGAAACTGATTTGGTAAATACACAGTTGCTTACCAGCACCCTCTCTTCTTGATTTGAATTGCAAGGCTGGATCAGAACAAACGGGGATGATAAACTGCGTTCTTCAATTTACAGAGTATTCCTTCTGTAAGGCATCTTGTTGGATGAGGAACTTTGTGTGTGAACCATTTTAAATTCCTACTTTCTCCCCTCCTAGTCCCCACCACCTGCAGTTTATCAGTGTCATCAATCTAATACTCCTCATGAGTGCAAAACTCAGGTTTTAAAGCAAACGCAATGAATTAGCTTATGGTTGTGCCTCAGCACATAGTTCAACCTGGCTTCGGATTTTGCTCCCATCTTCTGTGCAGTTGCGTTGTAAGACACAGGAGTTTCAGCAGTGACTGAGTGTGGGTGGAAAATCAGAGTGATCGGCTTTATTAGGAAGGCATAAAGATGGTTTTTCCAGAGTTCATAGATCAGCGGAGTCAGAGGGACCACTGGGTTGTCCCGCTGCCTTACTGTACATCGCAGGCCGTTGCACGACACCTGGTTACCCCATCTTTGATCCCATAACTTTTGTGCCTGCTGGCAGGGTGATTTGTAGCTGCCTAAAGCAGGCGTTCCAGACAGCATCAGTTTCTTGATCTGAATATATCAAAAGGTGGAGAATACCCCATGATTTAAAAAATTGCGCCTGGCTTTTAATTTAAGTCAGTTTGGCTTCAGCTTCCAGCCATTGGTTTTTGTTATGCCTCTCTCTGATAGATTAATGAGCCTTTTAATACCCTTTATTTTCTCCCCATGAAGGTACTTATGCTCTAATCGAGTTACCTTTCAGTCTTGATGGGTTAAATAGATTGAGCTCTTTCAGCTCTCGTTGAGATCTGTTATTTTTTCCCCCAGTTGCTCAGACCTTTGTTTTTCCTCAACATTGTTTAAAAAAAAAAAAGACGCTACAACTGAGCTTTGCATGCCTTCCGTTGGTCTCAGCAATGCCATAAATACAAGTACAATCACTTCATCAGTCCTGCTCAGGACTCCTCCTGTTGATGCCTCTAAGACCAGCGTTAGCCGTTTCTGTCACAACATTGTGCTGGGACTTAACGTCGAGTTGCTCGTTGGGTGCAAGTCTTTTTCAGAGTGATTTATTTGTAGGGTAGAGGTCCTCGTTGAGCAGGGAGGGATGGCCTTCCTTTTTATTCATTTTACTGAGCTTTCACTTCTGGCTACCATTAGGAAGATACCAGATTTCTGCTTTCCATCAGCTAGGAAAGCTGCTTTATATCTGCACGCCGGGGTTGTGCCTGCCTGCCACCGCCTTGGGCACATCAGGACAGGAGTTGTCAGCTACCGCCATGACCTCAGGGTTTCCAAAACAGCTGCTGGTTGTTCGAGGGTGGTACTCCCACCTGTTTTGTGCTCTGATGCAGTCTCTGGTTTTAAAACTAACACCAGAAAAGTGAGAGGTCTGTTGGTGTGTAGATGGGATGCAGAGGGAGAGCAGCTGTAAGCAGCACCACGCGGTGGGGCCCATACGGGAGCTCCTTTCTCCAGCTGACTGTGATTGGCTTGACTCAGTCCCAGCCCAGCGCGGAGAGACTCGTATTATGCAGCCAAATTAGCGATACTCGCTTCACTTGGTATTTAAAGAGAAGATGAAACAGTAGCTCTGAGGTACGGTAATGCTGAATGTGATAATGATGCCTCCCTCCTAAAGGAACCCATGCTGAGACTGACATATGCTTCCATCCTGCAGGACAGCCTATTCGGTTAGTCTCTTTTTAACTGAATGATTGGAGCTGGCTGAGAGGATGTGCAAGAAGGTTCTGCAGGCTCCGAGACTGTGCAGTTGGATTTGTTCCTCTGTATTTACTCTTTGGAAGTTGATTTTGTTTGTACTGGGGATTCATTCAGAAGCCTTAATTAAGATTAAGGCTGTTATGTGAAAACGGATCAAACACAGGCACCAAAGTGAGACCCAGTAGTTTGCTGACAGAGATTTTTGGTATCTAATTTCTCACACTTCAGGGATGGCCGGGGTCAGGTTTTTGATGGACGGTGGGTACGTGGTGGTGTCTGACAAACGGCCTTCTCAGGGGATCTCAGGGTGGGTCCTCAGGAGTGGAAGCATCCAAAATTGTTTACTTTAATGTCACGTATCTCTTCTAGAAAAGATTAAATGGAATTTTGTTGAGGCAGAATCTTAGATAGTGACTCTTCTACATAGAGGCTTGCCTTTGCATGCCAGCAGTGGCTGTTCATGAACCTACATGAATGTTTCCCATTCGTCAGATGCTGTTTGTAATTCCCCTGCTGAAAAGGTTGCAGTCAGAGCAAGGAGAATGCAAGCTGTGCCTCTCTCTCCACCAGGAGCAGGTAACGAAGACAGCTCCCGAGCGTGAGGTGACCTGCCAGGGTTTGCTCCAAATGATCTGTGGTACGCTGTGAAGCAAGAGCTGAGGGACAGGGGAAGACGTCCACAAGTTACCTGTGATCGGTCAGTAGGGCTACGTGTGGATGTTTTTCCCTAGTTATTTACGTAGGTCTGTAGACTTGTGCAAATGCTTCGCTTTTCATGGATAGAGCATGAAACCGATAATTTTATAATGGAGTAATTGCAGAATTCCAAAAAGATGAACTTCATTGGAAACTGAGGAAGAAAAAATAACACAAAAACCTCTGACTTCTTAGCAGCTTTATAGGTAGCACAGTAATGCATGGCATCTCGTACAAGTTGTTTTATGCAAATAAAGGGATGGAGGGCCTGTGGAGCCAGCAGGCACGCTGCGTTGGGGCGTTTTGTTCCTGTTTCTTGCTGTCGTGCTACAGTGAATGAATCTTTGGTACATTCTGTCCCAGGGCTGTCCTTCCCCCAGCTCCTCTTTGAAAGCAATAGCCCTGGGAAGCTTCTGCTGTGTTTGTAGGAGAGAAACTGCGAAGAAGAATCGGTCTGTAATGCAAACGCTTTATTTGAGCAGGCTGGGAAAAATAACGCTCTGTCTGGTGCAGCTTTCTTGGGAGCTGCCTGGTGTTTGAGAGGCAATGCCACGTACTCGGAGTAGACGTGGCCCTTGGGCCCTGCACCTTTGGGGTTGAATTCTTTTCTGATTGCAGTGGCGTGTGTCCTTACAGGTGGAACGATGGTGGTTTTCTTTTCAACCTGACTTTGTTTTTTGTAAGGTGATAAAGCAGCCTGTCTTTTCATATACAAGTCTTCAACAGAAGAAGATAGAGAGCAGTCAATGGACTGATGGCTTGGCTCAGACGAGGATCCAGCCTGTCCCCAGACTGCTCTGAGCTGGCAACTTCCATAACATAGCCAATGTGCAGTTACATAAGAAATGAATTTTAACATGTATTTGACTGGCTAAACTTTATACGTGGATGTTTCTTTTTTGTTAAAAGTTGTGACCAATGTAAGTTGGTGATGTGACTAACTTGCTCGTGATGAGACTTCACTGCCTGTATGTGACCCAGTTGTCAATTTTAAAACTTATAGAACATTTTTCATTTATTGATTCAATTTACTAATAACTACTCTTCGCTTTCCAAGCTGTCCAATTTGAGGTAAGCAGAAAAGTTTTTACGCTGATAATTTATCATACTAGAGTGTTTTTTCCCTTTCTGCTTCCAAAAATGAAGCATCAGAATAGAGAGGTTTTCTTTGGGTTCTGTGTTTTGAAAGCAGAGGTCCAACCAGCTGATCAGATCAGTTTGTTCTATAAACTTGAAAGTTGTAACTTTATGTAAGCTTATTTTGCAATTAAAAACCTTACTTTTTTTGAAGACAAATCTAGTTGAAACTGGATGTTTCTATTTTATACCTTTTTTTTTCAAGTGGGAATTCTGAAAGGACTCTGTAGGGAGTTTTGTTTACCTTCAGTTATAAGAAGCGGCTATTCTGAAAATCACTGGTTTTGTAAATATGGTTGGTTCTCTAAAATTGTTGTGTTAGGAAAAAAAAAATCAAAATTCTTCAACAGTCCCTATCATCTTGCAGTTTATTTGAACTAAAAAAAACACTGATCTCTCCAGAATCTCTCTTCTTTTAAGTGTCAAAACCTAATTTGATGGATCTTAGGTTTGATGCTGCTCCCCTAAATATTTTTTTGCATGGTTTGCAAAGTGTTAAGGAGGATTCAAATAATTTTTGCCTGTTACTGGCCAGGCCAAGCTTTACTTACGCATTTGGCAGCTGCTTTGTCTTTCGTTTGAATGCTCTTTGCAATCTGTAGAGCACACAATGGTGGATTTAGAGAGATAGCTTATTAATAAACATAGGAAAACAAAAGCTTTCTGGCAGCAGTTTAAACTCGCATTAAAACAGGAGTGGATTTTTAGGGGATAAAGCAATGCTAAATGGGGGGAAAAATAACTAAATTAGAAGACCACTTACAAGTAATACCTTTTGGGGAGACTGGAAAGTTTATAAAACAGTATCCCATAATTTCAAACAAGGTTGTGTGAAGGAAGATTATGAAAGGTAAAAGGAAAATTTCCAGATGTAGAAAACGAGTAAAAACTACTGGTATAAGTTACATTAGGAAGTCTGATTACACAGTTGTTCAGGGCTGGAACAGATTTTTAAAGTATTACCCTTTTGATGAACTAACAGCTTTTGAGTACTTCTAAAAATAGCTGTCAAGGAAGCTGCCATCTCCTTAAATATTTCAGCTTGGTGTGGTATTCTGTAAGCTGATACAAAAGCGTTCCTGATTTGATAAATCCGTGCAGACCACGCTGCAGAACGTGGCAGGGTTTGAGCTGTAGTTCTTGCATCGTCCTCCAGGATCCGTGCACCTGGCGTCAGGCAGCCTAGCGGGTGGAAACCCAGGCGATCCCCTCAGTGTCGCGCGGTGCAGCAGCTGCAGCAGTGTCAGAACTGTAACTCTGACTTACCTTTGTGTGTCTCGTACGTGCCAGCACACAGCGAGCCTTCTTAGAGAGATACGGGGGAAAAAAATGGTTCTTGTCTTGATTTGATTAAAAAAAAATTAAAAAAAGCCCAGTTCTTTTCATTGCCTAAGGTCATGGGGTGGTCCTGTCCATCCCCCCATCCCCCCCCAGTGTAAAACGGTGTTTTGGACTCTCTTGATTTTTTTGGTAATAGGAAGATAGGTACAAAACAGGTGAAAAACAAACTGTTCAGGCTTGGAGCCAGAAGCACGCTGTTGGGCTCTTGAAGCATAAAGGCTGCAGTCGTTCCTGAGGGCTTCCTCCGGTGTTGTCTTTGGTTTTAGTTGCTTGGGTTTGTGCTTCTCAGTGCAAATTGTCAAACTTTCTTCTGCGGTCCAGTTAAAAGCACATGTACATTAATGTGAGGTCTTTCCCCTCACTTTAACAGATCTGGGGCATAACTTGTGCCTTGGGACTGTAGTGGGTAGGTGGCGTGCATTGGGATTGCAGCAGAGTGGTGAACAGCAAGCTTTTTTTTTATTTTTTATTTTTTTCCAAGAAACTTTACATCCCTGACAGATTAGTGAGGGATGCGCTGTTGGAGAAGAGTAGTCTAATGTGTCCCAACTTTATGCATGCTATTTTCTGCTGATTGTGACTCCTCCATGTCTGAAATAGTCTGAATTAGTCTCAAACTCCTAAACTCTGTTAAATCACTTTCTGGAAAAATAAATCACTGCTATTGTGGGTTCCTTATCCATACTGAGTTTAGAGCAAGGCGGGCTGTATCAGAGGGGATGGTAACTTCTTACTAGTGACTGATGCTGGGTGCTGAGGATAAACAGCCACACTTCTGCACCCAGCAGGCCCTTCTTGGAGGTCCCATGCTCGCCTGTTTGCCCTTCTGCTGATCTGTCGGTTGCTGTCCCTGGAATCCCACCCAGCATTTATGCCCCGACCGTTGTTGCTTTCATACTGCTGCTGGCAGAGAATCGTCAGTGGAAAAATTTCCGCGTGAGAGCATGTAACTAGCTCCTGCCTGGGCTTGTGGTGGCGGTGTTCCCTGTGAGAATTGGAAGTGACTTAAAATTGCAGCTGATGATGGGAATGTCCGGGACAACGGAGCAGCCACCACTGCCAGCCTGCCCTCTGCGGGGGTGCTCTGGGAGCTGAGGAGCTGTGTGAGATGGGATGCTCAGGTGTTTCCAGGATATGGCTGTACAGCTCCTTCCCTACGTATATTCTCATTCTCTCCCCCTCACCCCTCGACCCCCACCATCTTTTTTCTCAAGAAAAAAAATAGTATAATTACATCAAAACATCCCTTACCAGCAAAGCCCTACAAAAATACACTTTTTTTCTTACTGCTTGTTCATTCCTAATATCTTACAAGGTGTGAAAAGCTTGTTAATCATGTAACAGATGAAGTGATGATATTTGGACACTCTTCCAGATGGCAAGGTTTCTCTCTTCTCTTTGCAAGAAACTTGGTTCAAGGAATGTAGGGAGCGAAGAGAAATGAAATAGGTTGGAGTGTTTCAAATCTGCACGAGCACACGTGTGTTCTCTCCCCGTGTCAGGCACGCAGTGGGTAAGGAGGCATGACAGAGATGTGGTAAGTGTCAGTCATCCCCAGAGCCTCCAACAACGAATGAGGATTAAACGAGAAGCTGTGGAAAAGGAAAAGAGAGCCTTGTGCAGTTTTTAATAATTCATAAACGTTGCTTCTATTGTACTATTCTCTGCATTTAAAAACAATGCCCAAATGATGCCTGCAAGCACAACGTTCCCCGTACAGTAAAAGGGGAAGAATTCATTATGGCTAAATCGTGGTTCTGCCTTTTTTCCCTTTTTGGGTGGTGGTGATCTTGCATTTAGTGGATGAACCAGATGGAAAACATGATGAGCAAACCATTCTGAATTAGAAAGTTTTCATAAAATTGAAATCTAGGTAGAACCTACCGTGAGCCACAAATGATCACAAGTTTCAGAACTTCATCACTCTGTAGCTTTGCCACTATTAATTTTAATAGACGTTCCAAGCTAGAATTATCTATCAGTAAACTCAGTGATGTCCAATGCAATTCTACTGCAATGTCCAGGATGAGAGAGACAAATTAGGATTAATCTTTTGAGGTCAGTGGAATTAATGATGTTGGGAGGGTGTGAAAGGAGAGTTTGATCTCCCTCTTGTCATCATATGTCACAGCGGAAACTTCTCTTACTTGGGGATCTGGAGCACAGAGGTCTCCATGCTGGAGGGATTTCCAACCTTAATGGCAAACAGCTTTGTGATGCTGTTGGTGCTCCCCTAAGATCTGAGGGTAACTGCTGAGCTGATTAATGCACTGAAGTGACTCCTATCCACGTACTGGTTCTGCGGCTGGGAGTGCAGGAAGTGTCAGCGAATGTAATTTAATAAAGGCAGTCCTGCCTTTGTAACAGCGCTCCTTCTCTGGCTCCCAGAGACTGGTCTGTATCACCTGAGCTGTGACTTTGCAGATCCACACCAAAGTCCCTCCCTTTCCCCTTTTGTGTCCTTCTGTCCGTCTAGTGCCCTCCTTCCCTGCAGTGCAGGTGATAGCAAGGGCCAAGCTGTAATTTCAGTAATGTAGGAACAGAAACGTGGGCCACCATCCAGCCTGACAAAGGGGAGAGTGTTCACGTTACAGTGCTGGGTGCTTATTTCTCTGCAGGAGCTGCACATCCAGGCTTACATCTTTTTTTTTGCTGTCTTTTAGGCTTTTTCCTTGCTGGGGTGTAGTGTCCTGAAATGGAAGCATGCCAATGCTGGTTATTTATTTATTTATTTATTTATTTATTTATTTATTTATTTATTTAAATCGTGTCAGTCTTTTAAAGCTAGCTTTTAATTGCATCTTTTAAATAATACTGTTGCTGGACAGCCAGGATGCACTTGCTCATGGTAATCCCCCATGCACTGAGATGCTGTTGTTTGGGCGGTGTACAAATAAAAAGCAAGCTTGGGAAGCGACACCAAAGCCCTTTTCTCTAAAGGAGAATTAAGAACCCCAAAGTTGTATTCTAGGGCTCCGGTGTGTGAGAAGACAACCTTCCTTATAGTAATAAGTTGATGTTTTCGGTTTTGTGTAGTATTCATTTTGGTCTGGCTTTACTTTGCTTCTGACTCTTCTGGAAGTGTGAAAAATTAATGAAAGAAGGTAATAAGAAAAATGTGACTGTTCTGTACTCTGTTCCTTATATCTTCCTCCCTCCTGCCGGCAAGATTCCTACTTTATTGAGTTATTTTATAAAATGCTCTTTTTTCCATGCACATGAAGTCAAAGAAGTTTGGAAGGAGCATGGAATTATGTTTAGAGGTGGATAATGATTCATTGATAATTAATTGCTGTCAGGACTGTGGGGTCTGATTCAGGTCACTGTTAATTTAACGTAGTTCAAATGGGAATGGATACTTTTTATTCATACACATTTAATCAAAAAGTCCCTGGGGAGAAACAGAAGGCAGATTGTGAAGTGGGGATCAGCTAGGAGCATACAGGGTTTCAGAGTGACAGTTCTGTTCTCTCTGGGAACACTGGTCTTCCTCAGGCGCTTCTTTTCTTCCAAATAAAAACAAAGCCAGAGGAGACTGCTCCTTAAAGTTCATACAGGTTCTGCTGGTGAGGTATTCCTGAGCATCACTGACAACTTAACGTGATTTTTTTTGATGAAAACAACTTGTAGCTCCTGAAATCATGCTTTGATTTTTTTTTTTAAGTGTATATATATTTCTTCTTCCCTGACTTCTCATTCACGATGCTTTATTGTGATATTTGTGCTCAGTTTGCCCTCCACCCCGCTGCCTGGAAGGTCTTGGGAAGAAAACTGATTGAAGGATGCTGATTGAAGGAGCTGAGAGGTGCATCCTTAACACCCTTACAGGCAAGAGCAGCCTTTTGCATATTGCTGAGTTCCAGCACCGATAAGCAGTGTCGTTTGGATCTTGTGTGATCCCAGAACTCTGACAGTATCTCCAAATATTCCTGTACTAGAAAACCGTTAAAAAGTACGGGTGCCCAGGATTCCTCACGCTGTCGGTGATGTCTAGCACCTCATCAGGTCAGCCTTGGGCAATAACATTTCTGGTTGTGTGCTGCTCCAGGTGGTCCTCTCCTGCTGGAGAGCACATTCTGGGAATCTCCTGGCTCCGAAATGTGCTTCAGCGTAAAAACACAGGCTTGGCAGGGATCACAGCACTGGGATTTATACGTATAAAAGGACTTAGTATCCTGGTTTGTGAGTCTGATCCCGGAGGTGAGGGACTGAAGGCGCTGGTTATAAGTAGGCCTGGTGAGAGCTTCGTGCCTCCTGCTGTGCTTCGGCCAGGCGGCGTGCTGGCGGAGCTGCGCTGCTGGCAGGGTCTGCCGGGAGGGCCGAGTTGCGTGACTGCCGCGTGAGCGTGGCTCCGGCCAAATACAATGGTCAGGCTTGGTCTTGCGTACGATCTGTGCCAGTTTGGGGGTCCAGCTCAAAACTTAGCAGCAGGAAATAACGCGTCAGGTCAGAAAGCCACTCATTTTTCTGTTTTGAAAGCACTTGCTGGCAAAGAATTGTCCGCTGTGAATGACCAGCCTGAGATGGTCTTTGTGCTGTTTGATACCTGGGTAAACTTCCACCTGCCTCCGTTACCTGCAAGTCAATTTAGAACTAAATTATTTTTTTTTGATACCTGTTGAATTCATGTTGCTATCTAGTATTACGTATTGCTCTTGATACGAAGGGGAGCTGTTCTCTTCCTCTGCAATGTAGAAGGGTAAGTTGGAATTGGTATGTGAGTTAAAACCAAAGAATTTTACTAATGGTAAAACTACGGAAAAAAGGGACGTTGTCAGTCAAAGAAAAAGGAGGGTTAGGAGGGAGCTGTTGGTGCCTTTCCTGTGCGGACATCCAGTCTTGTGCTTTCAGATGAATCTTTCCTGTGATCTTAATGTTTAGTTCAGGGTTCAATTTTGTATCTTGCGATATATCTTATTAAAATATATATTGTGCCTTTATGAATATTTAATGCCAAGCACTTAGTAAAGATTTCGTAATAGCCTCTAGTAAGCTTTTATAAAACATTAACAGTGGTGTGAGGAACTCATTTGTGTGGTTTCTGTACAGAGCCAAGGAATGGAAGATGGGAGGGAACAGAACCCTTGTGGGATAAGAAAACAATTAATCGATCATTAATTGCCATTAAAATTGTAATGCTTGATTCAGATCAACTTGATTTAGGTACCATTTAAACTGGAGCGAGGGACCCACCCACCCAGCAAACCCCTGCTTCTTACCCTGTGGGGAAAAAAAAAAAAAATCAGACCTTTGGGTATTTTTAGGGCAAAGCGTTATTGGTTGGCTGTGAATGCAGTCCCAAGGAAGCACGCTGGCTTTGGTGTGGACAGACAGATCCTCCTTGCCTGGCTGGAGTCCTGCCTTTGTATAATAATGTCCAGGATTAGAAAGAAGGTGGCTAAACACCTTCTGCGAAGGAATTTTGGAGCAGGAAAAATGATTTTTAGGGTAATATTGGAGCAAAAATGCAAGACACATTATTTTTTTGCTTAACAAATAGATTCCCTGTAAAAGATTGGGGTCAGACAAAAATGCACATGAGCTGAACCAGCTTTCTGTATTTTACAGTCTGGATGTAATGTGTAGTCTATTTTCTCCATTAAAAGGAAGAGTGTTTTGGCAATTACTTGAAAGCAATTTATATGGAGATATCTGTGTTTGTGCAAAGGAGCAGATCTGTTTCTAAAATTAAAATTTGCTGGGTCTGTGTATGACACAGAAGACAAATCTTGGCTGCAGAATATTTGGCTACCTGGTTTGTATCTTTAAACAAAACATGAGTCCTGATTAATGTTTCATTTTTAACAATTCCTAAGAACATTAAAAAACAAAACAAAAAACAACAAGAAACCCACTCTACCATTTTTCTTTCTTGCAAAAAATTTTTGGTAAAGCCTTTTTGGATTTGTTTCTTCCTTGAAGCAACCCAGCTGAAGATTATATTCAGAGATCGCTCTCTAAGTATCTGCAGAAGTTGCAACTCTCCTCTGAAAAGCAGATCGACTGGGATAGACTTGTAAATCTTCCAGAAAGTCCATCTGCATCGTTATTATTACAATGTAAGGAAAAAGCCAAGACGTGCAGCATCGGGTCCCTACATCATGCCATGCTGTGACAAGCCAATGGGAGTTTCAGACTAATGCAGGTTCGTATACACGCTGGTTTAAGCACTTTTTTCTTCCATCCTTGCTTTCTTTAGGCTTCTGGAGCAAGATGTCTAGCGTCAGAGCTGTGAAGAGGGCAGGTGTGGGCAGGATTGTTCCTGCCTCCTTCTGGAAAAATCGCTGCATGCCTTTCCTGTCCCATTCTATCACATCAGACACTTAATGGTCACAAACCAGTGATGGGCTATTGAATGTAGAAGGGGAAATTGTAGGCAAACAACATCAGACAGATTTTCTTCAGGTGGCTGTTGTAGGGAAGTTCTTAGCTCATCACTGGCATGGCAGCTGGTAGGGAGCAATGTGGAAGGGAGGGAGAGTGGAAAGAGGTAATGGAGGGAAAAGAAATCTTACCTTGGCTTCACCAGTGGCAACATGAGCATATGCAATTATAAGATAGCTGGCAGATGACAGAGTTAGTTAATGTAACAAGCCCTGTAAAGCATTTAGCCACATTCTAGTGTTTAATCAGCTGTGTAAAGTGCAATATCTATCTTTCAATTTTATGCCATTAAGGGAGACAAGATTTTGATTAGGTACTTAATCTGGGCAAGAGGAAAACAGGCCCAGAGCAAGCCCACAATAGGCAGCAGAAGGGACATTCGACGAAGGATTCGATAAAGGAGAAAGACAGAAATTTAACATAAAAGAGAATTAGTGCAGCTCCTTTCAATTTAGTGCACAGATTTTTATGGACTAATCAATTAGAGGCTGTGGCTGCGCTGCTGGGAAGTGGTGCCGTGTTAGAGGCTTTGCCATATTAATTCTGTTCATTACACCGAGGTCAGACGGAGTGCTTTGGAGAAGCCCCTGCTGCTGAGCAGGTCACATCCTGGCTGCTGTCCCTTTGTTCAGAGGGGTAAATGGGTGAAGCCACACTGAAGTTGTGGGGCCGTTTGTAAAGTGGGTTGTGCTGTGTGTGCATGCGTGCAGGTTCTTTTGCTTGCTCGTTTGGTCTTTCCTTTGAAAGCTGGGTTCTTAATATTTTCCTTTATTGAGGAAATGGTCTTTTTAGCGAGGAAGTGTGGTAGGGTGCTGGGTGGAGCGCTGGAAGGTCGGGAGGTGGTTTGCAGGTTTATTTAAGACTTCTGACCTTCGACAAATTGAGCAATTTGTCCAGGTGGTACCTCAGACATCACCTCCCACAAAAGCGAGGAAATGAACTACCTTACCCTGATGAGACTAGAAATGGAAGCACCTGTGAGTTACAGGTGCCTCTGAGCTAAGCACCCCTCATGCCACGCAAATAACACCCGTGTGGGTGTGCCAGAGGTACTGCTGTGTATTACAGGCTGTATCTTGTGCAGTGACAAGGCCTGGGCACCCGTGGACGTCACAACCTCTGAGAGTTTGAGGCACCTGCCAGACTTGTGCCTAGGTCAGGTGGGTAGCAGCTGTGGCCTTTCTGGAAGAGGGAACCTACTAAAATGTAGGGTTGTGCATGGAGGAAAGGGTTTGTGTCTGTGGGAAGGCTGCTGCACAGTATGGGGCGGGGGTGGCAGGGAGCAGAAAGA
Source organism: Anser anser (assembly GCF_964211835.1). Classification (NCBI taxonomy): domain Eukaryota; kingdom Metazoa; phylum Chordata; class Aves; order Anseriformes; family Anatidae; genus Anser; species Anser anser. The sequence goes on from NC_139737.1 coordinate 13,356,693, forward strand.
GCGCCTGGCTCTGAAACCCTGGTGCAGACCTGGAGGTGAGCTGAGGCTGTGAGCTGTCCTGTGCTGTCGGTGTTATCCCTGCTCTTTGGGGTGTACATGTGCTCCTGAACAGCCGGGAGGACACTATCTTAAGAGAAACGTGGTCTTTTTTTCTGCTGCATCTTGTTTGTGGAGTAGCAGCTAGGACTTGCGCCGTAGTATGCTTTGTGCGTTGGTTTCAGACCCGAGTAAGCCTGTGAAAATCAGGGAGGGGAGGACACTGGAGGCATAAAGGTAGGAAGAGAATCTTGCTTGGCTTGTTCTATGCAGAGATTTTTCGTCAAGTGTTTCTTAAGGCTGTTACTCTATTTCTCAAAGCGGTGCCTGCTGTGGGGCACTCTTCTACCTTGCCTCTGAAGCTGGCCCACCACACTGAGACTTGTGGTACGATGCACCCCGTTACAAGTGCAGATTTGTCAGTCCTTCTGGGTTTGTGCATGTAAAACAGTGCAGTTCTTGTAGGATCTGAACTGCGAAGTCCACGGTCTCTACAAGAGCTTAAAATAGAAGTCACTACTTAGCTCCCCCTTCTTTGGTGTGGTGTGTGGGTTGGGATTTTTTTTGTCACCTTCCATCTAGTCTCCATCTGCACTTGGGCTTCTGATGATTCCCTCTAATTCTATTAAACCACAGAATTACTTTTGTTGTTCTAAATACAGTGGCTCTTTCAAATTTCTGTCTCCTGAGGATGATGTGACGGAGCATATTAGTTTATGGTAAGCTGCAGAAAACTTGAACTCCCTGACTGTTCAATTCATGCAGAGTTATGACAGGTTATGCCTACAGGCTACGAGTTAGGGAAATTATTTTCTGTTCAAACATTTCATTTCTCTGCAACTCTGTAATTCTATTTCTCTTCTTTTCTTTTTTGTCTCCCTGCAAGGGAAGTGCTGTGATATAAAACACTTTGGCTTTGGGTGCTCCTTTCTCTCATCTAAATATGAGACTCGGAAAATGATATGCATTTTTCTTTAATCATAAAGCCATCTTGTTTGCTAACCAAAATCATTTTAGGGAAGTCACAGCTGACAGCATAAAATGCAAAGGGAAAAGAATACAATTTTTAATCTCATTAGGTCTGTAAAAATGTGACTTTGAAAGTACTGCTAAAAGCGGATGTAAAAGGGGATAAGGGGGAGTAAATCCCAGATTACCAAAAGGCCTCGGTCCCGTTTTGGTCCTGTACAGCTGGAACCAATGGTGGTTTTGTCATTGAATACAATGGAAGCGGGGTCACACTATTTAAAACAGGTGGGAGGTGGAGGGGATGACAAAGAGCCTTCCTAGACTGCCTCTTCACAGTAAAACTGGGCAAACTGGGCAGATCTACCTGCTTGCACTTGTTCTTCTGCAGGTAGATTTTATCTCTTTTAAAGCTGCCTGCAAGGGCTTTCAGTCGTGTTTAAGAGCCTGCTTTTGGGCCAGCAGCCCAAGTGCTGTGGTCGTGCACCAGGACTTTTTACCTGACGTAGGAAGCTGGAAGGTAAAACTGTCCTAGGAGTCGGGGACAAGTTGAAAAGAGTAAAATTAGCTGGAGTAAGGCTATAAGGATCCCATCGTGGTCATAACCTGTTTCTGTCCTTGAGGAGCTGCAGGTTTCCTGGCTTATCCTCTTTGTGTCCGTGAACTAAGCCAGGATCTGATTTGAACTGGGATATAAATGTACTTCAGGCAGAAAAATCCCTGTTGGCAGTTCCCATAAAACAATAAAATCATGTCAAATTTGACTAATTCTTGGGATGCATTGCCAGCAGAATGCTGACAGTCTGAATTTGTCATCACTGGAGGGAAAAGTGTGTGTGTTTCTGTGTCTGTGCAGGGGTGGGGAACGGACCGGCGGAGAGTGAGGCAACTAATAACAAAATGGAGACGGCATGGTACTCCATTAATGTTATTAATAACCCTATCAGGTTTTATTGAAAAGATGCTCTCTGTATCTGAATTTGCCACTATTTCAACCCATTTATTAAAGCTGAAATAGCTGGAGTCAGTTCAGACCATATTTATTATTATTATTTGCTGAATGAATGCTGTGATTATGGGTCCCAGAGGAATTAGGAGAGATAAAGTGTCATCTTTCAGTCTCTTCTCACCTTCCCCAGGGAGCAGTGGAGAGAATGGCTTCCTCTCTGTCTTTTTCTATTAGACTTCCCTCTAATTTCTATTAATAGGGTTCTGAGACCTGCTGTAACACTTGAAAATTTATCTCCTACATTTGGAATGGTGATATTTAACAATAATGGTATGCTCAGAGGAGTATTTTTCTTTTATGCTTCCTCCTGCGTCTTCCAGAGCCGGACATCGATTCCTACAATTTTAGTGATAGTTCAGGGTTTTTTCTGGATGTCTCCAAAATATCCCGTTGGTTCACTCTTGCTCGCTTTTGATGAGAGATAAAAAGCCTGTATTGACAGGCAAGGCCGTGTTAGATACGGGGAAAACAAGAGCAGGAAGAAGGTGCCAGACAAAAGCACATCCAGGTTACCTGTGAAGCCATCCGGCCTCGTGGGTCCCCTGCTGTGGTTTTAGGCAGGAGGCTATTCGTGCTCAAACCTGGCTCTGACTGCACGCTGTTAGGTGTGGAAATTATATCACTGTGGAAAACAGTTGGAATGGGGATGAGATGAGGTCATCCTGTGTAAGAGCAAAGGATGTGGGTGATGCTGAGTGAAATAACAACTGTACTGGGATGTGCTGGTCCTATAAGGAGAACCCAGGGTGTAGCACTGAGGCAGTGGGCAGCAGGCAGTGCTGGGGAGGGATGATGGATAGTGCCAGCACTCCCCTTGAGCAGAACTGGGAGGGAAGGGCCCCGCTGACCTTTTTTTCTAAGAGGAAAATAAATGCATTTCCTTGAAGGATGGGGCTTTGTGAGCCTTTCATTGAAAGGGGTGATGTGGCAACCATTTGTGAGGATTGAAAGAGCTTTCAAATCTATGTACTTTATTCCCTTTTATGTGTATCTGAACTGTGCTGTTAAAAAAATAAATACTTATCTCAAATTCTCAAGAAAAGGCTGCTCGTTCATTGCCTAGCTGGAAGTGATTGTGGCCCTTCTTTTGAGAAGCTGCAAGCTTCTTATATTTGTTCGTATAGGTCACCAAAATTTCTGTTAGTATACCCCTCTCCCTAGACATTTTTATACTTTGGTTTATTTAAATATCCCCCGATATTTGCAGGTACAAATCATGGTGCCAACAGGTAAATATTGGAAATGGGGAAAAAAGACAGCTGAGTATATAGTCTATAAAACAATCAGCAGCTCTCACGTAGAGATAAGCCCGTGTAAACGGCAGCTCTCACCAACCTGCAGGCGTGCTGCGTCTGTTTAAGGGACCCAGGCAGTGATTTGCCTCTGAGAAGAGGGTGGTGGATGCTCCGATTCCTCTCGGAGCATCCATGTGTTTGAGGAGCAGACTAGAGCTAGACTCAAGCAGCAGTCCCGAGAAACCTGGCCCAACCCTGGCCCAAGCTGCTGTGCTGGCCGTGTAATGGCACCGGGGTGGTTACGCTGGAGTGTGCTGGGGCAGCCCGACTCCTCGGAACCGCTGCTGCTCTGTCGTTCACTGATGTAAAAACAGTTGGAAAACGAGGCATTTGGTCGTGCTCCAAAATGTGTGCATTGCACTTGCAGCTTGTTTGGGCATCTTGGGGTCAAGGTTGACTCTGCAAGAAAACAGTGCTGAAAACCAAGCCTGTGTTCTGCATCATTGCTCTATCTGCCGTTTTATTTTCCGCTCCCTGAAACCTCTCTCCTTCTGTTAGTGTTTAAATTTCATCAGAGATGAAGAAAAACAGCCACTGTGTAAACAGAGCGAACAACAATAAGGGAAAACAAACATATATTAGGAGCCTGGAAACATATTTTCCTGCCTTCCTGTATAGGAACAATACCAAGAGGAATAAGAACAGCAGCCTTATGCCAAAGTGGGCCTGAAAAACAAGTGTGCAGTCGAATGGACGTCCTGAGATCATATCAACTACTTAACCTTGCAGGGGAAAAATGAATTGAAACAAGAGACAGCATGGGTAAAACCCTAGAGGAACACCTTGTGTTCTTCTCCTGCCGAAAGGAAAAAAAACTGTCTCCCAACTGATCTAAAGTTTCTCGGCAGCTTCCCTGTTTGCAGAAATGTATGGCATGCCTACAAAGGGAAGAACGTCTTCTAAAGACACTAGTGATGTTGGGTACTTAGCTGGTTCGTCTTCATGAGGCCTGTTTTTCTCAAAATCGTCTGGTGAGATAGGGTGAGGGAAGGCTCTTTAAATCTACTGCTTTTTCCCCTTTAAAAACCTTGGTTTGATTAAGTTTTGGCATTACATTTGTTGCATGAAAGACAGGAACTCCTCTGATTATTTGGATCGTAGAGTCAGGTAAATCAAAGGAACAGATCAAAAGAAGAGGAAATATTAATGAAAATCTATATTCTATGGTCAGCATTTTTAATAGCTCTTGAAGAAAATCAAAAAGGAGAATCAGCTGTACCTAGGAAACTTGTCTGATAAGGATGATATAATGCGGTGCATTAATGCAAACTTCAGTGCTACATGCAGCTGGAAACAAAACCGAAAAATGATGTTCTAAATAATAAAGCAATATTTGACTGTTTAAAAGCCTCACAGTATGAAATCTGTCAAAATTTGACTCCTATGATTGGCCTGGGGAGGCAGAGCACAGCAATAAAACCCAAATCTAAGAGGCTGGTGCTCTTGCATCAGAAATATAACTGGAAGAATTAATCACACCACTTGCGTTTCCTGTGTGACAGCTGCTGAGTGGAATATGGGGAAAGTGGTTTTTAATTTTTGGATTCTTTTGGCTTCTCTGCTTGAAACTATGCCTGATGTTGCACAGCTAAGTGGAGAACTGGGATCATCCGTGCTGGGTAAATTTGGCTGGATGCTTTTATATGGAAGTCGCCGTTAAGCATAAATGAAGTTCCTACATGTGGTTTTACTGGAGCTTTTTACACCAGGTGGTGTTCCTCATCTCAAGGACAGTCACAAGTGCAATGCGTTGCATGAGCAGAACCTGTAGGTGAAAACTGAATTTCTGGCAAGCTTCACGTTTTGGGAAAAGTCGGCCTCTGCTCTGCAGCCTGCTTCCAGAAACTGTACGTGGAAAAGTCACTGTCTGTTCTTGCCAAGCTGAGGGAATCAATCATGCGGAAATGCAGACTGAGTATCCATGACACTGACTTAGATTGTAAGTGTAATACAATCTGAACATCATTCACTTGCTTTCAGTTTTGAGTCTGGAGGGTGCGCTTAGTCTGTTTTCAACTTCTGTGCACAGCTAGGAAAGCCCAGAGCACTTTGAAATGATCACACGATCTCTCATGTCGCTGGGTTTAGGCAAGGGTGTGTTTTAGCAATCAGTGCACAAAGTGTTCACGAAAGCTTGCTGCGATGTACATGGGCTGCTGCTGATTACTGTCCCTGCCTGCATTGCTGTGGTGTATCTGGTGGGAATGAGAGGCTGTGAACCATTTATCGTGGCCCTCTAAACTGAGAGCATCCCTTCCTTAACTGCTTGATACCAGCTAACGACGAAGGGGCAGCAAAAACCCTGCAAAGGAGAACGGAAACGTTGGTAGAAGTGTGTAAGCACTGCTCTGAAGAGTTCCACGAGGAGTACTTGGGCCTAGCGACTCCTGATAGCTTCAGCCTCAAAGAATAACCTCAGTTCCCTCCCCTAGTTCACTCCTCACAGCTGCCTTCATTTTTGAGCTCCGTTTCACTGAGTTTTGGTAGGCTGGTTGTCCGATGGTGTGTCAGAGATGGAGCTAGTGTATTTTTAGTGAAAATGTGGAATTTGGGTAGTCTTTGAGCGTGGGATTGTGAAAGCAGGTTTCCAATGGAGCGAATGGTTTAATAAAATACATGTGGGGAAAAAAAGAGAAAGCACTGATGGGGCATTGCCCCATTCTAGCCTTCAAGGGATTTTTTGCTTCCACAGCTACACGATGTGGAAAACTTGTGAGCCGTGGCGATGAGCTCACAGCACACCGTGCCCCTAGCACAGGCCTGTTTTGCTTTCATGCTGCAAAACTAGACTGAAGTAACAGCACCAAAAAAGAATAACTTAATCTCTTCCCAAAGGCCCTGCGCGGCACAGGCTGGAGCAGACGGTGCTGGTACTGGTGAGCTTCTCCTGCAGGCCCGTGTTCGTTGTGGCGAGCAGCTCCTGTCCCCGTGGATCTGAATTACTTGGATGTGAATTACTTTGTGCAGACAAACGTTGCTGTCCTCCCAAAGCCCAGCAAGAGGTGCTTGCCCTCTAGCAGCAGCGAAGGATGGGATCTCTCTCCGTTCCTCAGCCAGCTGTTAGCAGCTTCGTATCGTAGTGTGAGTGAAAGGTGGCTGGTTCAGAGCAAACAAGGCTGTGATACTCTCGGACAAGGGGTAGATAAAATCCTCGTACATGCATCTTGATACAGAATTGGTAACTTGTGCTGAAGAGCCGGGTGTTTGGTGGGAGCAAAACCTCCAGCCGTCCCTGCTGGTGCTCTGACTTGTGGCAGAGAGCAGATTTCGTTGCTCTTACCCTCACGGATGCACTTGTTTAAAAATGGCTGGAGTGATTTTTGTTAATGTAGTAGTGTTTCTCTTGAATCTTTGCAAAGTTCTTTCGAAAGTGTGTTCAACACAGGCCTGGAAAATGACTGAAAAGCTGAGCTCTCTGTGGGGCTGTAGGCTCGGCCCTGCTGCAGGAGCCAATTTAAACACTTCCACGGGGCAGGGAGTCATTCGCCGATTTTGGTTTAAAACAGTGATCAGACGTGGAGGTGCCAGAAATCTCAGAGTGTTTCCGTGCCAGCTCTGCAGCTGTTAAAGGACACGGACTTGGGATAAGGCTCAAATAAACATCCAAGGTTTTTTCTATTGAATGTTTAAATGAATGAAAGCTGAGCTCCTAACCTTTCGAGATTTCCAGCTTACGCACTTATTAAACAGAGGAAAAGCAATAGAGCGTACCACTCGATGTTTTTCAGCGTCGTGCCTTCCAAACTCCCCTGTCTCCTTCCAAGCTCCGCTCTGTGATCCTGCCTTCCTATTACCATCGGAGACAAACTGGAGAAAGGAACTTCATAAGCAAGCCCGATATTAAACATATAAATAATGCATCCTTCGGCGTTATTTATAATGCAGTAGCATCACTGTGCTATATCATATGCAATTTCACATTGCCTCTTTTTAACTGCTTTCCTGCCAAGCACATCCTTCAGTAAGTTCAAAAGCAACATCAGCTGCTTGTTTGATTTTTTTTTTTTTTTAATTATTATTCTTATTTTTTACCCCTTCCCCCCTTTCCTGGTGTAATTATTAGTATGTTGTGCTGAAGAAACTTCTCATATACAAAACATAAAAAGGTTTAAGTTCTAATGCCGGTAGGTGATGATATCATTTCTAAGTCATTATAAATTACAGTACCGTTTGGATTTGGAAGCGGAAAATTTTCTGTATGGGGAAGAATGACCAGGGGGAAGTTAACTAGCTGTTTGAGGCTTGTTTTTCAGTGTTAATGTTGTGCTCAGAGGGTGACTTTAAAGTTATTCCAGTATGATAATAGCAAAATATACTGTTTCACTGGTCAATTGCCCTATGTAGGCACGTTTACATCTTGAAAGAATGCTTTTGTGTCCTGCACATACACACGCAAAATCTGGAATAACAATACTGAGGCTTATCTTTGTAGATCAAATGAAAGCTGTAGTTGAATGTTCCATTTGTTTCTTAATGAGTATTGTCAGGCTGTGCCCTACGCTTAACAAAAGCATATGTGCAGATATTGTTCTGTTATGATTACAGTGTAATTATATCATGTCTGTAATGGATTACTGCATCTGGCCTTTTCTTGGTTTAAGAAATCTAGGAGGAGATTAGTTGATAACTTTCAAAAGGCAGCTAATTTTTTTTTTTTAATCCTTTTTCTCTTATCCAAATTCCCCTATGTTTAGGTTTGGCAGAACAGTTCTTTTGGGTTGAGGATACAAAATTGCTTGATTAAAGAAAACACTTTTAATTATTTTGCTGTCCATAACTGTTTGTCTCTGAAATCAAACAAACAAACCAAACAAAACCCAAATTTGAAATAGTAAGAGTTTCTTTGCAGAACAAACAAAAAAACTTCAGCTGGGAAATTATTATTTTTTAATCCACATGTGCCAATGTGCTGTTTTATAATAATTTCATGTTTCACTTTTACCTCATTTTAGCACCTTCTTACTGTGTTTACCCTCTTCCTGACAGCAATGCGAAGTGTGCGGTGTAGTTTAAGGAAGGCGCCTTCTCTGGTGGGGAAAATGGTCTATGTAAAGGAGAACAGGGGCTTTTCGGGTTTGTATTTGCTCTTATTTGGGTATGTGGGTGGGAGGAGTCAACTTCATTTGTTGATCAGTGCGTTTCATGACACACATCTGTTTTGTGTAATTGCTGCCTGTCACATTAGGGCATGTTCTGCTTTCCAGGCAATGGGGAAAAAGAAAAAGACAAGATGATGTGTGAGAGCGGGCGGCTGCCCGTCCGTGCTGGGCAGGAGCTGTGGGAGCAGAGGCCAGTGCCTGGCACGGGGCGACTGGCTGAGAGGGCACCGTTGCTTACCTGACACACGCTGAGCTCCTTTCCTAGCGGCTGCAAGTTGCTCCTGCTCTTCTGCAGCTCCTCATCAGGCTCTGCTTCGATACGCTGACCCCTTCTTAGCAACTGTCAAGTGGAGGCACCAATCCCCACCACATCTCTCCACATTTTTCGCACCCGGGCTGTGTACGAGTTATCCAGTGGTAGAGGATGTGCTCTGTGTGCTGAGTATTGCCTCCTGCTTCCCACACAATTTGCTTTCTTTTCATTTCTGTGCAGTTTTTTCCCCCTTTTTTTTTTTTGGTTCTGAATTTTAAGTTTCCGACAGACTGTTCTGGTTCTGTTTGCTGAATGAGGGCTTTGTGTGAGATAAATGCCTTTAGGTGCTACGGTGATACAAATAATTAATGAAGGGCTCTTTAATTCTTCGTAATAAATGTTATATGGCATGTTTGAAATACAGCTACCATACAGCCATGTGCACCAAAGTAGGTACAGCACTTACAGTAACTGGTGTGTTAAAATGTGGAGTTTTATTATCAGTAACCTCTGTCCTGCAGGCATTTAAAGTCCTACGATCCCGGGCAGGAATGAGAAAATAAGAGTTGCTGGACAGGAGCCTTCTTTGTGCCCATAGCCTGAGCTGTAAAACGGCGATAGCTTCAGCACAGCTCTTCTGGGCACTGCTCCGCACTTCCCTGGGGGGTTCTCCCATTTCTCCCCAAGTCAGGCCTGTGCTCACCACGTGCTCCTTGCCCTGTGCTGCGACGGCACCGAGGGCTCTGGTTCATCGCTCTGGCTTTGCGGTGTATTTTGGCAGCCTGGTTGCTGAAGCACTGAGGCTGTAACAAACCACAGAGCAAGGAAGTTACGGTGATGTATGCTGCGTGCTTTCAGGCTGTTAGGATGAAAGCTGCTGTAGGTACTCGTGTGTTTTTCGCCTTAGCTCGTGTTCAGCACGGGTATCCGGCTGTTGCGGTGTGGCAGAGCAGGGTAACTGCTGGGGGATAATCCATGGCAATGATCCGAGTGGGAAGGGGAAGCAGCGAAGATCACACCACAAACACTCGTTGCCTCTCCGGGAAGGCTGGAGCGCAGCCCGACGGGACCCTAGGGGGTGAGGAGAAGCAGCAGAGTTCTCCCCTGGTGAGGTGCCTCGGGCCCTGCATCTCGGCATATCCCCCGTGGTTTTGTTGGGGCACGGCATTAACTTTCCAACGAGCAGAAACCTTGTCGGGCATAGCAGGCTGCGGTAGGTCCTGGCCCGTGGTGTGGCCTGGAGGAGCCCCGCGCCGTGCTGGGGAGGGGGCTGGTTGTCCCCGCGGAGTTAAACCATCGTCCTGGGGGAGGCGCCCAGCTGAGGAGCAACACAAGTTACAGCGGGGCCTTCTGGGCCTGCAGTGCCCTTGTTTTCCCTCGTCCTTCAGCTCAGGTAGACAGCACATATTTATTTTTCTTTAGCGGCTGGGGAAAACGGAGTCCAAAAAAGACAGGATTTTCTAATCTCCCATAAAAAAAAAAAAGCTATGGAAATTTGAAAGGAAAGGAAGATGATAGTATCGCCCACACTGAGACTGCAATTATGGGTCCTGGGAGGAAGTGTATAAAGCCTTATTGAGTGGAGATAGCTGAGGAGGCTGCGGGGGCCTGCGTGGTGCGAGGAAAAGGCTGGAGGAAACCCTTATCAGACCTGTTATCCTGTCTCTGTCATTCCCATACAGATTAATGAGCTCCAGGATGCCCTCAGCCATGTTCAGACCGGGGTCTGTTTATCCCAAAATAGAAGGCGCTGTCTTGTGCCAGAGTGTCATATTCCCAGGCCAGCAGCACCATTGTGTTTTATTACCCCATTGTATTCAGGGGTTACATCCGAACTTTTCCTCTCAGCTCCTTAATCACTGGTTTGATGGATGAGCTCCATGAGAAACGCTCCTGCGGCCGTCGCTGCCACCGATCCAGGGTGGATCAAAATGGTTGCTCGGCTTCCGAGCTGTCCTCGCGCCAGCTCTGGGCAAAACAAGGAGGGGGGCGTCCTGCCCTTCTCCGCCGGATAGCGGGAGGAAGGGGTGGGACGGAGGGCAGGGAAGCAGCCGTGGTCCTTCTGCTCTCCCCAGCAGCGTGAGCCTGCTCTGCCCGGCCAGAAGGCCTCAAAGCATGCTTGTGGGGTGGTGCTGGAGAAGGTGGAAGGCAGACTGGGGTGCCCAGGAGCATCCCCTGCCTTCCCGAGCCCCCACGTACCCGCTGGCCTCGGTAGCCCCACGTGCCTGCAGCCATGAACGCCGCGGGGCTGCGGTTCCCTCGGCAGGCTCCTGCTCGCTCTGCCATTTCCCCGGTGCGATCCCGGGGAATTATCCATATCTCTGACAAGAGAATAGGTTACTAATGCACCAACACAGCTGTTTTGACACTTTTGATGAATAACATTCAATACTATTAATTGGAACAATTGCTTTTCATTTAACTAAATCACTAGAATTGCTAAACTAAATTGAAACGGAATGTAATTTTGCCTCGCTCTCCTTTAATATGGGCCTCTAAATGTCTTCTCCCTGAAGAATTAGTAACTTAATCACCTAACAGTGATAACTGTTTCATAGTCCTCAGCTGGAAGGCTTTCCTGCTAAGCAGTATTGCATGGGAGTAGAGTGTTATAACAGGGAACAAATCCCATCTCTTTCCTTTCTCCCCCTCTCGGCTGCAATATTAATCATATTAAAAATGATTCTCTTCCTCTTTTTCTGTTCCAGCAAGATCTTTATAGATCATCGTAATTTCCCCCCCCCCTCCTTTTTGCATTGTATCAATCACTTGGTACGTCTAGCAGGGTGCACAACAATTATAGCTGTCCATTATGTTAAAGATGGATTTCTGCTGTCGCTGACTGGGCGGTGGGCTCCTGTTCATTTTCCAATGAACTCGTCATCCAGCGCCCACGGTGCAGACACTGCGTCGTAACACGGTGACTGCACCGGCCAGAAATACTTCCGAGGCAGGACTACAGGGTAAACATGTGCTTGCCTTTATTAATTATTCCAAAAGGATCATGGCATAACTAAGTGAAAATATTCTGAAATTTGCGTTACTGCTGAGGAAACCTCCTTTCTGGGGGCGTTAATCACTCAACTGAGCCTCTAAAATTCTGTCAAGTTTAACTTTCCCCTATAGCCTTTACATCCTGCTTGTCTATCTCTGGCCATAGTGGTGTTGATAGCTGTTTTACTACTTATTCTTTGAATTTTTCTTTTACTTGTTCTATTACTACACAAAACTAACGTTGTGACGTTGGCTTTTTCAGCATTATTTCATGATAAAATGTTTCTGTGTAGCTTAAGTTTACCTGGCTTAATAACTTAGCTAAAGAGCATGTCCTGTGGCCAGGAGAGTCCCTCATCTTGAGGCAAGTTGAAAGCGGGATTGAGAGGGGAAGCCTTTCGTTAGTAGGTAGCACTTGCACGGTTTTTATTTGGTCTTTAACAGATTGAGCTTCTTGTCCACACTGATTCATGTTAGAGTTGGCAAAATTTTGAATTAATGAATTGTTTTTATGCTCTTTCCTCTGAATTTACATTTTCTGTTTTCACAGTCAGTGACTCTTCCGTAGATCTTGAGTTCTTGAGTTCCGTAGAACTTGAGTTCTGAGAGGGAGGCAGGAAAAGATACAAAGCTGAGTAATACTATTACTGAAACGTACTGCGATCTGGTTCCCTTGGGTCAGTTGTTCCCTTGGAAAAGTTTTTGGTATGATTGTGAGCGCTAAGAAGCAGCCCAGCGCTTGGAGGTTGCTGTTCACGCACAAGACAGGAAGATGCCAAACTTCCCCCCGTTGCCTTATGCTGATTTCTGCCGTTCGTCCAGACCTGGTGCTGTGGAGCCCTGCCCTAGGAGCTGCTTTCCGCCCTCTGTAAGCAAACTGATGCTGAGTTTTGGTTCCTGCCCATTTGGGCAGGACTGCCCCAGGACGAATATTTTGAGCCTTTTTGTCACCGAGCCTCCTTCCTGGCCAGGTGTGCTGGGCCTGACACTGCATCGTCTGCAGATCCCTCATTTCACAGCCCTTTTGGGTGGCTGTGTGCAGGATTCATTTGTTTTAAGCCTGCCTATTGTGCCTTCCCAGAAGCCTCACGGGAAAGCTAAGGCAAATTAAATAAGTCAAATGGATATAATTTGGAGCATGCTAGATCTTCATTGAAGCATTGTTTTTTGTGGTTTTTTTTTTTGATTGGGGAGGGACAAAGCGGTCTTCATTGCAGATTACTATACCCACCTGTTTTTTGGGTTACAGCTCATTCAGATCTGCTGTTGGGGATTTGCCAGCATTTCCCTTCCAGGTTTCTGACCTGTTAGTGACAATGGGCTTTTCCTAAAAGGCAGAGCTCTGTGGATTCCTGCGGGGTTCAAGGCTGCTCATTTCTGAGGAAGGGATTTTCTACGTGCGTTGCCGCTGCAATTGAAACTATCTCTAGTTATGTCCCAATCACAGTCCACTGAATCAAACAGGTGATTTAATTAATAAGTTTGGCAAACTTGGATCTATTTAATGAGTGATGAATGGAGCTGTGATGCTTCCCATCACCAGGTTCAGAGTTTTATAGCCAAATTGCTTGGTATGATTCGTTGCTGTTACTTTTTCCATGTACGTGGCTGAAAGCCGTTCCAGCCTGTGGCACTGAAGTTTTGTCAAGTCAGTGGTTCGTTCACTTGGTATTGGTTCCGTTTCCTGACCAAATGACTTTCTAAAATTTTAAGACTAACGTGGACTCTGTTCACAAATTGCTAGTGAATACCTGTAACTGTATCATCTGTGAATAATCCGTGAGATACTGCAAATATTCACTGACATTAAGTAATTAACAAGTCCACCATGCTAGATTAAGTAACCTAATGGGGGAAAAACGTAGAGAAACAGCTCCCATACCAGGTGCTGCCATTAATCAAACTGCTGGGACTTGTGTTGGTGGTTGCTGTGCTCCTGGTGCAGTTGGATGGATGGGGGCTGTGGGGCGGGCTGTTATGCTGCCGTTCTGCCTGCGGGCCACAAGTGCATGCTGGCTTTGCAACTGGACATCCCATTCATCTAAAATAGTTCATCTTTCCCGTTATTAACGTTCCTTGCTTCTCATACTCCACTCTCACTATCTGCAGGGACGTGTGCTGAGCTTTCCTGCTATGCCGTGCAATAAGCTTGCTGTAGAGAGGAAATCATAGCAGAGGACGGTGTACGGAGAAAGTCTTCTGAAGGCTGAACTTCTGCATACGGCAGTGATTTACAGAGGTTCTTTGACTCTGTCTGGCCACTCGCAAGGTATTTCTAAACATAACTTCGTTTAGACCAGTATCTGGGAGGGGAAAGGGAAGTGTGATAAAGCAAATGATGGAAACTTGCAGCTAAAAGTGTTTTGGCAGCTGAGGCCTGGAGTGGTGCTGCTTGAAAGATGAGCGCTCTGTGAATTGAGGGCATCTCAGGAGAAGTAAATCTGCCTCCTCCAACACAGACTGAGCACTGGCCCAAAGACCCCGGGTAAATAAGAATCAAACTTCACTACAGGACATTTATGTGGTCATGATTTATTGGTGCTCTCAAAGCCTTTGAACCTTTGCAGCCCTTTGGGGGAAATGGTGTGTTACAGGGGCTTAAATAAATAAATAAAAAATAAGAAGAAATACATGCCTATAGCTACAGGAAAAACCTATTGTGCCATTTGTTCCAAAAGCCTTGACACGTTCAGGGCTTTTTCCTGAATTTGATTTTTTTTTTTTATAGGATTTTGGTCAGTCAGCCAGTGCTGTAGGAAATAAAACAACTCCTTGACAGATTCTTGTTTCTCAGTCCCTTTCCCAGCAACTTCCCCCTCTGGTAAAGTGAACTGAGCTGCAGGATTCTGATGGAAAAATCAAACAAACCTGCCGAGCGTGGCTGAGAAGTAATAGAAAACTACTTGGATCTCAAGGCCCTGCCAGTATAAGTTTAACATAGTGTTGTTTCTTCACCAGATGTCAAATATCCTTTTCCATTTTTCTGTGGTGTATCGTGTCCTTGGTTCATCCTTCTGTGAACAGCTGCTGGTGTGCTGACTGCTTGGAACGCAGCGGTTCTCTCTGTGGAGGCTTTCTAAACCTCTGTACAGCCCACTTTGCTGCCAGGAGTCCATCATGAAATCTAATGTCTTGTACCTTATATTACAAACAGAGCCCATGCTCAAATTCTGTGATTTCTTAGCTACAATGAAGGAAAATAGAAACTTTGCTCTTCCAAGGAAATAGCGGCTGTACTGTGGTTATTTGGGATTTGCCACTAGTTTGTGTTACTGGAAGAGTTTGCATCGCCTTTGTAACGTGTTGCAGCCAGTTGTACTACAAATGTGAGGTACCCCTCTGGCTGGGGCTTGCAATGTGAAAAGCTCTCATGTAGAGAAGATGAAAGGTAAGTTGCGTGTGCCACCAACAGGTTGTTTGCATGGTGGCTTGGTGGTGGTTGGAATGGGGAACACATGTTCTGATGGGTACACAGCTAACATCCAGTTGGTGATGCATACTTATGGGTTAGCATTAAGAAAAATCAACTTCTGTTTAAGAAGCATTGGAATTCTTGATTGTTTTGTGGTAATTTTTGATAACAATTTCTGTACCATGTAATATTGTTGGGAAGTATCATTTTCCCTCCATCTATTATCCCTCTTCTCTTTTACACTGATAAAAGATGGGGAACAAGGTTTGAGTTTGGAAAGAAATGAATAAAAACCAACCAGCCAACCCCTTGGCAATAGTTACCTGTTTGTTGTCAGTCTTCCTTTGAACCGTTAGAGAGAACTCATACACCTGAACTCCTGAAGTTACAGCTTGTCTCTGGTTCAGTCTGAGTGTAAAGCTGGTGTAAGGGTGACTGCGTGCCCAGGTCCTCCTCGGGGAAACTGTGAGCGAGGTCAGCTCTTTGACATAAAAAGCTGCCCATTGCAACCCCGTCTCTTCTCTGGTGCTGTCAGTCTGAGGTCTCTGCTGACAGTCCATACCTAAGAAAAGTTTTCTTCTGTAGCCTAGAGGGAATTAAGGTTGAGCCAAGGCTCATAATGTTTTATAATAGTAAGTATAATTTAATTCTTAGAGGTTGCCTCCAATATTTGCAGGCCAGAAGCAGAGTGTGAGAGGGATTTGCAGGTAGGATAAGTCATTCTGATTGTCCTGTAGCTTCAGAACATGCTTTGCCTTTCACAGGTCCATCCTAGGAGGCCCGGCTGGGCTAGAAACGTGTTGCTGCCTCCTGGTGCTTTGTGGGGGTAGCTGTTCGCAGGCTCGTAGGGTGGCAAGGTGGGGTGCTTGGTGTATGGAAATAGTCAGCTCTGCTTTTAGCCCCTCCACTGCCTGGCCTCCTTTTTGTTGCTGGCTTCCTGGTGGTTGCTTCCAAACTTGCTCCCTTCTGACCTTTGGCGAGTCCTTTGTTTTGTGGGCCCTCGGCATTGCAGAGCCTTCTACTTGTACTCGTTCAGCGTGGAGCAGGAGGCGCTTTCCGTAGAATTAAAAACTTTAACGTAGTTCTAGGTATCGCTTTATTTTTTCTGACAGTTTTGAGAACAGTTTAGATTTGCAAACCTTTAAGAACTATCAGAACAGCTGAGGTTATGCGTACAGGGAGCCACTCCTCAGGTGTAAGAGGCTCAGCTCAGCACAGCCCCGGCGTACGCTCTGTTCTCTGCTTCTGCCAAGGGGATTCCTCGCAGCAGTTCCTCAACCACGGCTGCCTTCGCACTTCTCTAAGTCTCTCAAGCAGCTCATGTGGATGCGAGCAGGGCCGGTTTTCTCTCCCAAGGGGTGCAGAGGTGGCTGGGTGTGTTATGGACGGGACTTCACTGACTCAGAGGAGTGCGTGTGACAGTGAGACTGGCTACGCGTGGCTGTAAGCTCAGCTACTTGTCTTTAATTTCTGAAATGGAGAGACCCTTCCCCTGGGCACTGTTCTGGAGCAGTTCCCCCTGTCCTCAGAACAAGAGTGTGCGCCGGCAGTTAATGAGAAGCGCTGGAAGCTGGGTCCCAAGAGATGATTAAACCCCGCATGCCAATTAAAAGGAGTGTAATTACACAGCAGGGACAAGTTGTTAAACAAGCAGGAGGTTATTGTCCTTCAAGTCAACGTACTGGAACAGCAAGAAAGAGCCTACCAGGAAATCTCTGGCAGGGCCGTTTTGCTTGGCCTAAGGCTTTTTTTGGAGAAGCTCAGGAGCTGGGTGGGGAAGCAATGGGCTAATACGGCATTTTGCCTTTTGTTTGGTTGTTGGTGGTGGTGAGTACTTAGAGCAGAGAGATCTGGAAAGCGACTGCTGTGTACGTAAGCTGAGCTGTCTCTAGGCTGGTGTGTGGAAGGTGCAACCTCAAGTGCTTCCCCGGGCATGGTCGTTCACCCAGCTGGGAGAGGGGTGTGGGTGGATTGCGAGATCCCAGGGACCCAGTGCCCGGGTGGCACAAGTGGAGGTGTCGGAGGGTATTGCCCCGTGCTCTGCCAAACCCCAAACAAAGCTCCGTGCACAAGGCAGACGTGGGGATAATTTATGGTGACTGATGGGTTCTGTGCTTTTATCTGCTCAGGGGTGTCTGCAGACTTGCAACATGATATCATCACTCTTGTTGTTGAAAAGGCTTGATTTAACTTTTTTTTTTTTGTGACTTGGATCAAGCACAGGGAATAAGGAGTTCAGTATTAGCAGCGTGAGCATTCCTGGTTACTGGTGGTGGAGGAAATGAGTCACATCCCACTGTTTCTGCTCTGTGTGTACCCAGTCCCAGGTGCGTAAACCGAAAGCTATCTCGTCCGACCTCTAGCAGTCTGTATTTGGTAGGGGTTCTGGGAGGCCTCAGCGTGTCTTCATCTAGTGGAGGAATTAACGTTAATTAACTGCCGGTCCCCTGTGTGTCCTGACCACTAGGTGACATCACACACTTAACATATTTTGTGAGCACTTCCAGTGGGAATGTTTCATGTGTGACCCGCACACTCGGTTTTGCTCATGCAGTGCACACTTGCGTTTTTCAGACATGTCTGTGCTTGAACCCCATGCACTAATAGACGGCAAACTAAAGAATGTGGATTTCAGGACAGAGCAAATGAGTTTTCCTAAAACAAGGCAGCTTGCTCCAGGAGTAATTGAACTAGCTCTGTTCCATTATCGGTCAAATTGTTCTTTAGGTGAAAAACCGAGAAATGCTGGGTGGATTTGGCTGGCTCTGTTCTGTTCTCAGATGCTCATCTGTGTAACCTGTGGCCACAAAATGCCCCTTTTTGTGTTGAGATGGCAGTAAGCTATAGCATTTAGGGTGCCTACTGGAAGAAAAGTGCAAGGCCAAGTCTCCCAGCTCCTGTTGTGAAGCTGGTGTGGCAACCGGGCTTGGGAATTCTTTGTTTGCAGTGGTGTAGGGCACCACTTTGTTTGCCGGGGTATTTGTTTGTTTGCCTGTGTATTCAGACTTCAGCATGTAGTTAGGAAAATGAACGACGATTTACCTTTAAAGCAAATAACTCCTGAGGGCAGAAGGGTCAGTCAGCTGTGAACCGTGACAACTCAGGGCTGAATTCAGCCTGGGGAAAGCACAGGTAGCCCTGACTTCTAGGGGTAGACTGCATCAGCTGTGTGTATGTGTGGGTGTATATACATATTTTTCCCCCAGCTGAAAAAATTCCTCCCCTGTTGGAAAGTCCCCATGGATCAGCTTCTCAGTCAAGGTCAAATCCCCATCTCTTGTACTTTTCTTGGCCATTATTCCAGGTGATAGATGCACTATTGACTGGCAGCAATGACAGAGCTTGGAATGATGGGGGAACTGAGGCATATTCAACACACTGGCACACAGCTAACTCATGCTAATGTTCAATAATCCTATCCTGCTGCTACACTCTAATGGCTGTTGGCTTGATAGAGCCCCCTCATTGAACTGGTGTATTTCTTATGGGCCTGCCCGCCCATCCTTCATGAATTTTTATTAAACAAAACTGTAAGCGGATTGATTTTGTACTCCTTTATTGCATTTTTATTTAATTCCTTTCAATGGTGGAGGCTCCATCATGTTATCGCGACGTAAATCACGCTGGGGCAGCATGCCAAAAAAATAAAAAGACTACAAGATCATACTTGCATCCAGTGTAAATTTCACTCCTATAACCTTTATTAGCGTAGATTCATTGATTTTTATTTTACTTTTCCTCAGCCCCTCCCTCCCCATGCCTCCTTTTGGTTAGACTTAGGTGAGAACCTGAGAGCTCTGCTTTTAAATAAAGACTTTTTTTTTTTTAGGAAAAAGAAGTTGATTAAACAACACGTTCTTTTCTGTGATGCACAGATGATTAAATGCTCTTAATATTGGCAGTTTTGTGGGCAGTCATAGCTGTGCTGGTGGTGGGGACGCAGCCCGAGCCGCGCTCTGCAGAGCAGCAGCAGAGACTCGCTCACAGCCAGCTCCCGGCTGGGATCGCTTCCCGGGTTTTCCTTCCTCATGGGAAATCTGCCTTGGTGCCGAGCGGCATTTTCTGTCCTGCATCCCTTGGTGCTGTTTCTCACCGTCATTAGGGCGTTGGTCCATGGCTGAAGTTTTCAGCAATAATTAATCACCTTCTGCAGGACGAGGACGGGGAGCTCCTGCCTGCTGAACTGCCCCTCGCGCCTTCCCCCGTGTCCATTCAGAAGTGACTTTGAGCGGTATTCATAAACGCACCGCCTATGCTTTCTATATGTTGTTTCCTATAAAATATACTTGGTGGATAAATAAGGCACCAGTAGGTGGCATGCGAGAATGTACAGCGTGGTTCCCGTTGTGCTTCAGGTGGACTACGAAGGGCTAACGTTGAGCGTTAAACCCAGCGGCTCTCGCAGTGTCCTTCGGATACCCTGGGGTCCCAGCCCCTGCAGGATGGGCGCCACCGTCATTGGTTTTGTAGTGGAGTTACACCATGGGGAGCAAAACATGGGGTTTAAAGTTCCTCCCAAAGTAGGTTTTGCTGTGATGTGACATCTCTTGCTGCCCCTTCGGGTATTTTGGAACCCCTTCCTGGCTGCTTGGTGTCACGCAGGTTCCTAATCTAGAGGCAGCGCTAGGCAGGATGCACATTGCTGCTTTAAGCTGTGGGGGCCTGACACAGCTGCACAAAAGAAAACATGGTAAAGGCGAGAGCAAGAGACACTTTAAATATTTTTTTCCTGACTGATATATGTCCTGAATCCTGCCCAGGATATGTCGCTGATACGATAAAAGCAGAGTCTTGTCCTCTTCTAAGTTGCTGTCGCTGTAAATGCGGGAGTTAGCATTGTCTTGCGGAACCCGAGGTCTCGATTTCCACAGCGGCTGCTTTGTGTGGCAAAAGGCCAGTCTTCCCACTGAACCGTGGAGCTCTAATATGACTCCTGAATTTCTGGTTCTGCACGGAGAGCAAGATTACGCCGTGCTCCAGCAAACGCTGCTCTGTGGGGTCGTTGGAGCGGAGCTGCAGCAATCCCTAGCGAGGAATCGCAGGCGGAGCAAACAAGTGGTGCTGACACACGGGATGCTGGTGGCACCTGGCAGGGGACAGCACCAGCTCTTCCTTGCTCGGCCCTGCTCTCCCCTGCTGTGGCTGCAGCCTCTCTGCCCCAGCAATAAGCAGCAAGGGCAAGGGCTGCTCCCGTGCTCGCGTCTCTCAGTTCACCAGTGAGACATGACAGCCAGCCAAAGTGGGCTTGTTTGCCTAGAATCAGACCTGGGCGAGCTGAGCCAATGAAGAATTTTTCGTTGAAGATGGAGCGTGGTAGAGTTGTGATGAAATGAGATACCTGTGGTCTTAACTGTTTGCAGGTATTATCAGTACGTGTAAGATAACATCTGTGCCTTGTATGGAACTGGTTTCTCACCCTTCTGCCAAGAAACTAGTCTTTGTTTGAAAGTTCTTGGTGAGTTTTATTTTTAAATTACTGCATAGAGGCAAGGACGGAGGTAGGGCAGTGAAGATGCGCTCGTGTTGGCTTACAGCAAGAAGCTAATTTTGTGTAGTTTTGGTGGATTGCTTCCGATGATCTCCCAGGGGAGACGATCAAAATGGAAGCAGAAGGTCCTCAGCTCTCCTGAGCTGACACAGCTTGGCTGTGCCGAGTTAAGACTCGCTGGCCTGGAGACGGGCTTCTGGCCCGAGCTATACTGTGGCAAAGATAGCTTGTGAAGACAGGGCACAGGCAGAATTGTTTAATTTCTTCTCCATTAGCTTGAAAAGAAACTAAATTTTGAAAACGCATATTTTATACATCTTAGCTCTTCACCAGTATCTGTTAGTTTATTTTACCACCGAGCCGTAATTGCGTGCTGTGGTTCCCGTGGTGGACTGGTTCAGAAACAAAACAAAAAGGCTGATCCTGCCCCCAAAGTGCAAATAGGTTAACTGTAAGGTAAGAACAAGGAGGAGATTCAGTGACACAATAGCTAGAATTCATTAGGGAGTTTAACCGTTGTTGTGGCTTTACACGTCTCCCAGGGGAAGGAAAAAAAAGAAAGAGAATAAGAGCACTGTTGTAACAGTGTATGTAACGTGTTGTGGCTAGAGACCTGACTTGGAGAAATAACGGGACATTCACTGATCAGACAGCTCTCTTTAACACTACTGAAGTGGAGCCTAGAAGCATTTAGCCCCCTTTTCAGTTCCCTTATGTTAGTCCCTTGTTCTTCAGCCTTCAGTGCTACCGTTTCCCCTATGAGCTTGTTACGAGTGTTCAGGATAGAGGGGGCTGAGATGGCTGTGTAGGGCAGCTCGCTCTGTACTAAGGATCCCCTAAAAACCACACGGAAGCACACAGAAGGCTCCTTGGTTGTTGCTGGTCTGTCTTGTCCTTGCAACAGCTGCCTCCCAGGTCTGCGTGCAAACAGATCAATTTGTGGCCGAGTTCTGCAGGGGGCTATTACTTTAAAAACACAGAATGACCAATAGTTTACAAATAGTTCTGGGTCGATGTATTGATGGGGAGAAGCAGAGGTAAAGCACTTCTGGGGTGGGAGTGGGGAAGCAACGTATCTTTTGGCTGATCGTTGGTCCAGGGGCAAAAAGCGGCTGAGTGGGGTTAATGCACTGGTTGTTTCTGGCGGCTGAGGAAGGAGTGTTTCTTACAGGAACCACGGAATTAATCAGAAAACAAAATGGCACTCTGGAAAGCTAATGACATTCCAGTTGATTTGATTATAATATAATGATTGTTTAACTCTGTCACTCCTAATTTTGTTAAAAGAAATGACGCGAGTTAGATCCATAACTCAGTGATCTGGGCAGAACCTGCGGAGCGTTGAGGAGAAGAGTCTCAGGCCATTAGAGATGCTCGGCGGTTCGGGGCTGCTGGGGCAGGGAAATGGATTGCCTCCTCCATGCTACATTACCACAGAGGGACTCAGAGGGTCTTGACCTTTTCTTAACCTTGTATGCTCGAGTTTTGGTCTGAAGTTTCTGTTTTTACCCTGGGTGGGGGTGGAGGGAAAAATCGCTGGCTTGAGGGGGGAAAAGGAATATTTACATAAGTCAGCGTGGTGGCTGGAGAGAGAGGTGTGATGCGGCTGGTTTCTGCTGCTGCCTTAGTTCGCCTTTGTTAGTCCCATCGTGCGTTCAAACACTTTTAAACAACAAAAACACAAATTGAACTGTTCTTATCCCTCAGTCTTGTGAGATTTACTTATGTTTTATAGTACTTTTGTCGTGTTGAGGACACCGCATCATACATAAACCCAGCTACTACTATCCAAAAATGTAAAGGCTGAAATGAGCTCTTCTGGTTTGAATGTCTCTTTAAAGTTGTTATATTTTTCCTTTCCTTCTTCTGTATGCCAACCTGGCAGAAGTACCTACAGGGGCTTTTGTCTAATTGGAAACATCCAATTTGTGCTGAAGTCTGTGACTGTTTGGGGATGGAGAGCAGTGTGGGTGTACTGATGGATGTTTGCAGTTCTGGAAAAGTTTGTGGATGTGCAGCATCCTTCCTTGGAGGTGGAACTGTCACCTTGGCAGAAGCTGTTCCTGTAGAGGAAAAGCTGCATTTCTCAGTGCATGAGGTTGCAGGCGCCTCCTGAGGCCCCCAGGCCTCTCTGCTACACGAGATACAGACTTCCCACACCCCAGCACGTCATTAACGTGGAAATCTCGGTGGACTGACTTGAATTTCTAAGCTCTTCGCGTCCTGTCTCTCTCCCTATCTTAGTCCTTCTTGCCATGTAATCCCACAGTCTGGCAAGCTCCATAATAAGTGCAGATAGATGAGTGTGTGTACATCTCCATTAACATGACTGTGCGGGCTAATGATGGGGACCTCCTGCTGCTCTCCGCTTGTTTTCTGTTGATTGTTATGTAATGTTCGGCAGCGGGAGGTAAATTCCTCTCCAATTTTGAGACCCGTTGCAGCATGCAAACCCCACTGTGAGAAGTCACGGTGATTGAGCTTTCGAATCAAGTCCCATGCTGATAACTATAAATCAGGCCTATTATACACTCCGACCGACAGCCAGAAACCTTCCGTACTGCATGTGGCACAGCAGAGTCTTGGAGCTGCACCGGAGTTTGTTTTGTAGCTGCGAGCACTTGTGTCTTTGAAAGGCTGTGATTTAAATTTGGAGGGATGTTTGTGTTCATTCAGATGAAGGGCCGCGGGTGCTCCGGATGCCGAAGGTCAAGCTGATGCTCGGGGTGTGCCTTTGAAGACTTGCTCCTGCTCCACATGCTGAGCTGTGGGATCGCAGGGGTTGAAGTGAAAGAGCTCTTCTGGTGGTGGAGTTTGTTCCAGCTGCTCTTTGGTCATCTTTGCCAGGCAGGGCACTGATCTGTGCCTTAGAAAGGTGCTCTGAATTAGCAGCTGTTGCATTTTTTGAGGGACTAAAGTGATGTGTGTCAACGGAGCAATTTGGGCCAAGGTTGCAGGCCTGCAAAAAGCAGGAGAGAATGCTGGGAGCCTTCCCAAGCCCTTCCAGCATGGGCTGTAGAAACCCTTTGAGAGCACAGCAAATCATGCAGCTCGGCATGACCGGCCCTGCCTCCAGCGAGATGAGTTGGGCTCGGGCTGAGTGCCGGGGGGCAGCAAGACACACTTTGCAACGGCGACATCGGGTCACCGCAGGGACTACTGGGTGAAATTCAGAATTGTAGAACTGTAGGGGTTGGAAGGGACCTCAAGAGATCATCGGGTCCAACCCCCCTGCCAAGGCAGGTTCCCTAGAGCAGGTTGCCCAGGTAGGCGTCCAGATGGGCCTTGAATATCTCCAGAGAAGGAGACTCCACAACCTCCCTGGGCAGCCTGTCCTGGTGCTCCGTAACACTCACTGTGAAGAAGTTCTTTCACATGTTGGTGCGGAACTTCCTGCGCTCCATGTTGTGGCCATTGACCCTTGTCCTGTCCCCACAGGACATTCCTGCCCTTGGCTTATGCAGGGAGACGGCTTGGTTGTTCCTAAGACTGTCTTCATAAGTTTTTGAATCTTCCATCTTCCCATGCTTTCTTTTGTTCCCTGCTTCAGTCTTCTCATCGCTGTTACCAAATACCAACACAGAAGCCGTGTCGATGCAGTGTGCGGAACTGCCCTTCCAGTGAGACCTCGGCGTCTGTGCCCAGCGGCTTCTGTAACGGCCTGGGAAACAGGAGGGTGTCTGCTGACTGCGCACTGCTCTTCTAAACTCCAGAAACAAATCTTAACAGAACTGAAGTGCTTATTTGCACTCTTGCAGTTATTTGCCTTTGTAGTACGTAAGATAGCTCTTTTTTAATGGTTACTCTGAACACAAGGCAAGGCAACGTCTTGGTGGCTGGGCTGAGCAGATGGATGGACTCCATACAACCTCAGCTGCCTGTTCCGGAGGTCTCAGGTCCTGCAGTAGTCATGTGCCTGGGTACAGGGCTTCCAAATTCAATTCTTAGTGCTGCAACCTGCTGTTGCAACTATTTTTGGCTTTGTGGAGTATAGAGAAGAGTTTTGTCTGGGGAAGAACTGAATTAGAAAGAAAAGCTGTCAGGATATTCACCCTTTGCATAGTAGGGTTTTCTAGTGTGCCACAGGCTTGGAGTTCTTGCGCTTTTCCTACTTCTCTGTTGTACTGCTTAACCTTGCAAGGTTGTTATAAAGCTTA
Organism: Anser anser; assembly: GCF_964211835.1. NCBI lineage: Eukaryota > Metazoa > Chordata > Aves > Anseriformes > Anatidae > Anser > Anser anser. Next base: position 13,381,402 of record NC_139737.1, read on the forward strand.
ATTAATTTATAGAGTACCTTGAAAATGGATGGCCGGATCCTCAGCTGGTGGGATCTGGCGTGCTTCCACTGAGCAGAGTGGGCCCGTGCTGATGTATACGACCTGAGAATTCAGCTTGTGAATGTTCCCACTAAGTACCGTTCCACAGGGGACAAGTCCCACCTAAAGGGTACGTTCGGCTCTCCTGCAAAAGGCACTGGCAGTCGGGTAGGTCCAAATAGCTGAGCGATGGGGTCCCAGTATAAAATTTCTGGTTTATCCCTGTTTAGTAGTCAAAGGTTAGCAAGCATCCAGGTAGAGATATATGGTCGAGGCAGCATCTGATGGGCTAATGATGAATGTGAGTTTGAGAGAGGCTTCAGATTAGCCTCGCATGCATAAATATCACTCGTGGGTGACAAGGACACTGGAGGTCACTGAATTGTATTTGTGCTCATTCATGGCCTTTATAAACTCTGTGCTACTTGAGCACGTTCCCTCTGGGATAGAAGGAAGCACAGTCAGATGGCACACTTGGAAACCTTTTCCTAATGACATGGGTTTTGCAAATCTGTTGTAATATGTGTTGATTTGGGGAGTATATGGTATTATTAATAGGTATTGATAATATTTGTCTTCCTGTCGTTCCCTTTCTTTTTTCATGCTCCTTCCAACTATTTCCCTATTCCGTGTTGTATTTTTAGTAAAATCTCACTTCTCAAAGTTGCAGGAAAAAAAGCTTTCAGATAGTTCCGATCCTCTTTAGAAATGCTAATAAACTCTTTTTATAGTGCATTTTCTAGTCTAATTGCAGGTTCTACACCCAAGCTTTACTTATGAAGGCTTGTAAAATGAATGTTGTAAGCTTGAGTGTATTTTAACTTCCAGTAGTACCAACTAATGAAAAAAACAGGCAAGCAAAACCAAACCTCAGCTATTAACCAAAAACCTGCAAAATTAGGGCTGCCTCCTTCAAAAAAGGCAGTCAGTGTATCTTAAGTGAATTTCTTTAGTTTCTAACATTACAGTGTTAACTGTAAAGGTTGTGAGGGTGTTAATAATTAATGTTAATTAACTTGGCATCTTTGGAGTGCTGGGAGAGCAGCTATGGGATTAGCAGACAGGCCCAGGGTATACTTAGTTACTTTTAGTCTTGTCCTTAAATTTGTAAGTATGGATAATTAAAACCTTTCCACTCCGATCTCCAGCTCGGTGTATTTGGCTGTCACAGTGTAAGCTGTCGTCAATTAGCATTGTTTTTTTTCCGTGCTGTTTATTTCAGAAAGCATAAGAATAACAATAAAAGCAAGTGCTGGCCTGTGAAGCGCCGGGAAGTGTTGGGCAGGGCCCCGGCTGTCCCGCTCTGCTCTTTGATGCTACGAGGCTTAGCGGGCACGCGTGTGTCCCGAAGCGTTGCTGCTTCCCTCGCCCACGAAGCTGGACATCGCCTGTGTTATCTGAGGAGTCTGGGAGAGCTGGCCCCCGAAAGTCTGCCTGATGGAGCGCACAAGGCTCCATGTGAAGACCCCCAACGCTTCCGGAAACCAACCAACCGTGCTCTCAACACCTGGGGCACTGCCAGGCCTCAAGCGAGAGCGACGGAGGGAGACCCCAGCTGAGCTGAGGGCTGGCTGGGACGGAAAGGAGAGCTTCAGTTCCCCCTGCGGGACTGTGGCTGCCTCTGAGCGGGAGGGCTGGGCTGGCAGGATGGGGATGCTGATTTGGGTGACCTCAGCCAGCCTGGCCTTGCCCGAGGCCACCTGTGACCGAGGTGTTTGCTTTCTCAGCACCACCAAGGAGCTGCAGAAGGGCCAAGGGTTAGCTAAGGAGGCACTGAAGTGGCACTTTGTGTTTCCACCTGGTGGTTATTTTGAACTTCAGGTAAGCTGAAAGCAGTGCTGATACTGCTCGAGAGGAACTGGAGGCTGTGAAAGGAGACCAGGGGGGAGAGGAGGCTCTGATGCACCATCTGTGCCCCAGTGAAGGGGAGGTGGGGCTGTCCTTCAGGTGCTCATGGTGCTGGGAGGGATCCCATGTTTGGGCCTGGGCTGGGTCAAACTTCCCTTGGGCTTGAGCGGCTCTGTCTGAGCTGAACAGATTGCTGTGGCACAAATTGCGTTGGCACGAGCGCTGGGTGCAGTGTGCTGCTGGAAGAGCTCGCGTGGTGCACGCAGAACTGCTCTGATGAACACACGGTGTGTTTCTTGGGAAACAGGAGCACGTTGTTGTTCTGCGAGGAGGAAAATGTAGGAATACTTCACTGCAGTGACATCTTGTAAACATTACAGGTATTTCTCATTTTTGAGCACATCTTGCAGCAGTAGGAAGAACAATTTTCAATGAAAATGCGGTTTTGGAAGTGGTAGAAGATGTCATTGTGTAGTAATATCCAGGCTTTTTTGATCTGTTTTTTTTGTCTTTCATCAGTTCCTGCTTTATCTTCTTCACAATATTGTCGTCAGTCCAAACAGTGTCCCACAAAGAAGCAATGCTTATTAACCAAACAGGTTTACAATATCAACGGGAAGATACCATGCAATAACCTTTTATTGATCTGTTTATTATCAGTAATGAAATAAACATATTACTTATTAAATATTGATTAGTGCAAGGGGGGAAAAGACCCAACTTTTTGAAGAGAAGTCGTATTCTCAACAGTACTTGGAATCTTTTTATTTTGTGTTAACCAGCTGAAGCCCTTTATACTAAGAAAAATACGGAAACTGGAATGGAGCTACTTCAAATATTCATAGCTTAAATTCAGTGGGCTATTTTCTCGACTTGGAGATTTGAATTCTTCATCATGGACTGACTTAGGCCATCAAGGAAGATATGCTTGAACCTGCCAATGTAACTTTGGGTGCCAGAGCCACCTGAAGAGGGAGGAAGGCAAATGCTTTTAGTTGAGAATGATGTTGGAGGTGGTGCTCAGTGCTGGGCACGGGCTGCTTTCATGAGGCTATTGCAGGCAGGGTGTGCAAGCAGGGCTGCCCCGTGCTGCGTGCTCTGTCTGACAGCCATGGGGAGAAGCTTTCTCCAGCTCGGAGCTGGGGAGAAGGGCATCGTGCCGTGTTTCAAACATGCACCTTTACTTGCACAAAGCTTTGGTGATGATGCTGGTGATGGGAATCTCCACGTTTGATTTGATTTCTTTGTTGGGGTTGTTAAATGTCTTTATTCCATGTGTTTTTTCAAAGCTGGCTTCTGTAGGTTAACATAGATGTCAAGTAGACGTACGTATGTATAGTTGGTTGGGTAGCAGCTCTTTTGCAGAGTTTCAAGTTGGGTTTAAAATAATATTCCAAATCTATGCTGCTTTCCATCTGAGTCAATTCCCAGAGGAGGACTGCTGACCAGTTTGTGGTTTTCTACATGACTGTGTTGTCCACTTCTGATGTATTAGAAACGTAACATTTAGGTGAGAATTTTAGGTCTTGTATGTGTCCAGTTTGAAGTAGTTTAATGGAGGCTGCATTGCCAGAAGCACTGAAATCACCTGTTAGGACAATGGGACTGCTCTAAGGGTGCTCCCTGTCCTGCCTTGTGACAAGTAAATGGACAAATCTTGCATAGCTGTGTTAATCAAACAACATCTGATGTTCAGGTATCGCTGCAGGTTGGAGGAGCCTTAATCATGATCGTCCCTTGGTTTGGGGAGGTACCTTGATGTTACACAGATGAGCGTCTTAGGAAGAACTTGGTAGATATTTTATCTTTAATCAGTAAATGTTAATATATATAAAATGTGAGATGTGTGTTGTCTCTGTGGGGTCGTGTGTCTCCTTAACCCTGTTAACAAGAGCTGCAAGTGTATGAACAGTGCCTGCGTTTCAAGTGCACGTGTGAGTATGCAGCACTTGGAATAATAGCGCTGGAGCGTTTTGGAGGATGAAATACGTTTTTGCACAAGGGTTTACTCTGAGCACTTGAAAGGCGCAAAAAGTAAGACTGGTAGCAGATGCCTAATATGTGCACGTGGGTTTCTCAGTGCTTGCAGAAACAAGTATATCTGCTCTGTATAAGTAAAAGGGCTTTATGGCTCTGTTGTGACGGTACAGATAAGGTAAAAGAGTTACAGAGATGCTAATAGAGCAAAACAACCAGCTGTTTAAATTGGTAGCATTTTGATTGAACGTGACACGGAGATGCATGGTTTGATTCCTGTCTTAACTGTAATGGTTGAGAATAACTCCTGTGGTTTTCAGTGGTTTAAGGATGCAGAGAATGCTCTGAAGGTGAAGATAAATAAAAGCCTGTTACAAACTGTGGAACTCCACCTGAATTCAGTTCTGTCAAATCAGAATAAATTGCTGCATTATCTTTATTCTGCTGATATCTCTGCTTTTTGAAAGAAAAGCATAAATATGTGTATGTGTGTGTATTGTGATACATTTTTTCTTTTGAAGTTACATTTTGGCTTTACCTTCATTTCCCCCCCCCCCCCATTAATGTTAAAGTAGGAGACACTTGATCACAATCAGATTCATTCTCAAATGCACAGAGAACTAACAGTAATTTTATGTATTTTTGCTCCGTTCTGACTGGAGCAAAGCCATGCTTGGGCACTTCAAAATTGAGCTTCCTTTGTTTGGCACAATTCTCGTTTAGTTGGTCGGTTCCATGATAGTTTAAATATTGGTGTAGTGCATTTTATGCACCATCTAACGTACAGAATAATGCTATTATGTTATGGGCTCAAGGCTATTAAGGCTGCTGAGCTTGAGGTGTAGCAGTTTCCTTCAGCAGCTGAAATGAACTTGGCATCACACCAGATCCTGCGGAAATTATAAGAATGTGCAGGACCATTCTGCTTCAGACCTGTGGATCAGAACAGAAGGTCATCACTCATTTACGCTGGGGGTGAAAAGGCATTTCAGGAAACATGAAAACTCTCGAAAGTAGCCATCTCCACCCTTCTAGCTGAAAAACACCCTATTTTGAAAGGTCTTCGCTGAATGTTCCCTGGCCATATTTCAAATGCAGGAAAGCAGTCCTGTTTCTAGAGGAAAACCCTAAATAATAAAGATTTTGTCAGCAAAGTGTTGTAGGCCAGAGAGAAGCTAAAGGTGAATCAAAACTGAAAAATATACTGATTCATACAGGAAAAAAGCATGTTTTTATGTCCATAAAATAGATTATATTTGGTTCCTTAAACTATAATTAACGCAGAATATAGCTTACACTGCTAATTGCTGGGTTCAGTCCTACTATCTGTGTGGACTGATGCTTCCTAAAAACTTTCTGAATTCATAAGTTTTTCTCAGCATTAACTCTTCAGACTCAAATACAGCGTGTGCACCAGATCGGTTACTAATTATCCACAACAGACATCCGACTGTCTCAAATAATGGTGAAAATAAACGGTAGGAAGACTCAAGCTCCATTGTCCCAAAGGGACTGAAGTATGATTAAATACCGTGTGTGTCTTCACCGTCCATTGCTGTCTGAGATGGCCGATCAGAAGCTGCCAAAGCCCACTGAGGTACGTTAGTAGGGCCGTGCCAAGCAGGTCCTCCCTGTCCAGCTTTGGGGCAGGGCTGGTTTGTGTCCAGGCAGCAAGGAGCAGACAGCACGTAGCTGGCAGTTGGCTCTAGGTGGTCATTACGCATGTTCAGGGCTAAGGTTGCTGCTCACCTATAACTGGACTCGTGTCTAAGTCTCTGGCACGTGCACTGAGTAGCTGTAGAAATGTGCCTGCTCAATTCTAAGCTGGATTTCTCTCTGCTATTTTGGCAACATCAGTTTTCTCTTGCTCTAAAAAGTGTTTTTTTTTTTTTCTTTTTTTTTTTTCCCCCAAGTGAAGCAGGCATATATTATGCTGTATCTCATTTAGTTGCATTCAAACTATGGATTATGTAAGTGAAAATGTGTTGTCTTTCCTAGAGATTTCCCAAAGCTGTTCCAAACAGGAAGAAAAACTATAACTTTTTGTAGTGCTAATATGTAACACTGTGCTTAAATGATCGGCCTTACTACCTGAATAGGTAAGAGCTGACAACTGCATTAAATAGTAGAAAAGTCAGACATTGCAGGCTGCCTTCTTCAGAAGCACCGAGGTGACACGGGACTGGGACTCTGCTCGCGCCAGCCGGGTGCAGAGATGTCTGCGTACAGAGCACTGAACCCGACGTCTGACTCTTGATTGTGCTGTGATGCTGCCTGGAGGAGTTAAGCTGGAGAAGCCTGGGTGTTTGAGAGAACCCCGAAGTTATGGATAGGTCAGAGTGCCGACCGAGGTGAATGAAACTTTTTCCTGCTTGTTCCTATGAGGCCTGGCCCAAGTCTGCAGGGATGGGATGGGATTCATCTGAATGTACCGACTGCACCTCTGGGCTGTTGTGTGAGTGCTGCTGGCAGTCACTGTGAAACAGGCACTCCTGGAAGAGGGTTTATTATTACCTCTCCTAGTTAAAAGGAAATAATTGTGTTCTGGAAACATTTTTCACTCCTGAACATAAAAAGAATCTGGATGGTGCATCTGCATGTCAATGTCCCCATTTCACTTGCCTAAGTTAGATAAGACGGATCCTACCCTAAGCTACTTGCTAAACATTTCAATAGTGAATGGGGTATAGCAAAGTAGTGAGGAATCATTGTGTTTTGGGCACTATGTTGTATATGTATCTCCTGGCTCCTTTCGTGCATTTTATGCATATGCAGTTTAGAAGTAATATGGAATAAAACCGAGTGGCATAGACTACCTTGGGCTACTTCAGGGAGTGCACAAATGCATCTGACCTGTGCCTTCGCCCTGCTCCTGTTGACTCATTTGAGCTGTGCACGTGTAAATTGTGGTTTGTAGGACCAACGCAGAGGAAGGGATCAGTGTTTCAGGTGCTGAAGTTTCCTGTGAAATCCCTACAAGAAGGATGCATGCAATCAGGCAAGTGCGACCCAGCTGGGATGGATCACAAACCCATGCACTGTCTTTGAATGTTTTATTCCACTCCCCTAGGCAGTGTAACCAGAGCCTTTTAAAATATCACAGATGCTTCTTTAAATAGTCTGATTTTGCTGCCACCCCCCCACCCCCCCAAATGAAAGGAAAAAAAAATATATATCTTTGAAATGCGGAACATCTAAGATAGTCATTTCCCTCTCTTCTTTTAGAGGAAAGAAAAAAGGGAGAGCAGACAGATTTTATCAGAATTGCCCAGTATTGTCCAGTCATTACCGCTTTGTTAGGACCCACGAAAGTACAGTCCAACCAATTTTGCAGGTAGAGCTGCTGTGCTAGAAGGACTAGCAGTTCAAATACTAGGGTTAAGCTCTTCTTCCCTCTGTCTATAGAGGATTTTCTTGTAGGAAAGGTGCTCAATTAATTACTAAATGTTCTGCCTGAAAGGAAATAGTAATCTGGCTCAAATTGCCAAGCAAATACCTTTCGGCTAAGCCCTAGCTTCATCAGTCTCCTGATTTGCTGCTGCCTGTAGTGTTCTTGTGAGCAAGTGTTGCAGGATCAAGTCCTCCTGTAATAAAGCTGAGAGGAAGACGGACAGCACCTCCTCTTGTGTGCATTGCTGACGGTGAGCTTGTGGATGGAGGCACGGTTCTGGGAGTAATGCCTATGCTGGAGGAAACTTATTTATTGCTATTGCTGGAACTAGAACCAAGCCTTTTAAAGGTGACTAATTTTTTTCTTTAATAGGTGGTATTTCAGTTGAGCAGTAGTAATGTGAAGTGCCTGCTTTGCTGAATTGGGGCCTTCATGCTGGAGAGGGAACTATTCGTAAGCTTTTGGTATGTGGAGAGCATTTCCCAGTAGAACATAAATTATTTATGTTCAGGTCTAGCAAAATCCCTCCTGATTTAGAGTGATGTATGGAAAAGTCAGACCTATACAGCTAGTTTGAATAATTCTTCTGGTAGATCTGGAAATATTTAAACTCATTCATTTTTTATAGTACTGTAAATTTGAAGAATTTAATTTTTGAAAAATTTGTTTCTGCTGTGTCATAGAATCCGACTGTCATGGAACAGACCGATAAGCACCCATTCTAACACTCGTAATGTACGGAGCAATTGCATGGCATTTGTGATTAGCTGAGCTATGTTAGCCTGGTACGCATCCTGTCTCTGCATCAAGCTACGGAGAAATTGCGGGAGGATGGAGCCAAGTGATGGCTTTGAACACGTTGCAAGTACAGCCTGGATACCTGGTAGGACAGGCCTGCTTTTCAGTCATTCCCATTTGCATTGTTTGGCTCCACCCTGTTAAATATCATGGCTATCTTCTCCTTGTCTTGCCTTTGCCACTATTTACCGTGTGACCCGTAGCAAGAAATTTAATCCCTGAGCCTCAGTTTGTTGGAATAACTAGAAAAGAAGTGAAAACAAAGATATTCTGCTCTGCTGTATTGTATATACACAGGACTGTTTCTCGTTTGTTTTTTTGAGGACCTGTTGTGGTCTGTAGTTCCCAGGTTATTAGTGGTATAAGGGCTGTGCCAAGAGTTGGAGTATGCTCTGCTGCTTGCAAAGCACCCCAAAAACTGGCAATACCAATATAAGGAGATGAATAATACAATAACCCTTTGTCTAGAAGGTTCAAAGGGAATAGTTAAGTAAAAAATAAAATCAGAATTCATATAGAGGCATCAAATCCAACTCACTGGAGTGACAGTGCCTCAATTATAGAACAAGGTGATATAACAGGCATTTTTCATTTAAAATGTGTTTTTGTCAATGAATGCTATAAGTGGAGATAACAACTGGGAGCTAAAGAAGTCTGGTCCTAAATTGTTTTGTGTATCTATTCAATTCAGAAGCACATAAATGAGCTAACACTTACTAGATATTAGATACTAGTAATTGATCGATGTGACTTTATGTGCCTAAAGTAATTTAGGCTTCTAGATCACTCAAACAGCTTTGGGATCTGTTCCCTCTTTATAGAGTTAAATGAGATGTGTGCACATTTGTTTTTTCTGGGGTACTTTAGTTTTTAAATCGTACAATTTTAAGGCTGTAGGATTTTTAAAATAGCCAGATAATCTGCCAGACCCTTGTTTCTGAGCAGTGCCTTGCTATAGGATCCACGATCAGGTTTTGTATGGCTGATTGTTAATGGCGTTCCCCTTCAGCTCAGGGGAATACAGCCTCCTTACCTACTCCCTGGCCAGCTGCTCTCCGCTTTGGCCCTTCTTCCTCTTAGGGTACCAGGAAGGCTGTTGTGCTGAACTTCTTTGGTAAAGAAGCAGAGGATGCTGCAGCATAAAATTTCCCCTTGACCCACCTCTCAGTTGCCCAAGCTCGGACCTCTGCTACTTCACATCCTCCAAATGACACAGATGGCAGGATAGAGCCAATCGGAAGCACTTGATAATAAAATGGCAATTCATTTTGCAATTCCTTCAGCATTCATGCTAACAATACTGGTCCTGATGGGCTCCTTGGGTATGAATGTAGCTTTCAATATGCAATTCCACAGGAATTACACCACTGCTCAGCTCTCATTAAGTCTGCTTTATTGTAAAGTGTTGCTGAGAAATCCTCCTATTACTGATACAGGACAACTGCTTTGCTTCAAAGAACTGCCTGATTTCCAAAAGCTCCTGTGTGTGTATCTGCAGGGCTTTTTAATGCTCTCTTTACAGTGCATTATCTCACTTTGTTTATATTTTGGACGCTAATGTGATGTGTTTAAGTATGTAAATTGCCATAATGTGAGGAAATGAGATGTTAAAAATAGCTATGGAGTGCTGAAGAGAGTGGGGTGGGGTAAGGTGGCCAGTGTGGGAGGGAGCGCTTTTGGATCCAGAATTTCTCTCTCCATCCTTTCAGGGAAAGTAAATCCCTCTCCGAAGTCAAACCCCTAAAAGAAGGCTGTGGGCCCTACCTTCTACAGGTAAAACAAGTTTTACCTGCTTGCTGCAAGCAGAAACCTTGCTTCTTTAGCAACACCCAGTGTCTGCTGATCTGCAGCATGGGACCCCAGGGCAGCACTGCAGTCTGCTGTCTAGGGAAGCGACTGGCATCCGTGTAATCCAGCCAGGCGATTTGAGCCTGAAGTTAACAACCCTGACCTTGGTCACAAAGGGAGGTACCCATTTCCCTGCCGGGTAGCTGCTGTTTGTCCACTGTTGTCAATATCGGGTCTTAAAAACAACACGGGATTAGTTTCTGAGCTGTGGTTGAACTGTGTGCAGTGCAGCTTGGAGGGGCTGGAAAACACGGTCAGCTTCAAAACATACCAGACCCCCATCTTAGGGTCTATTTACTCTTTCCATCCAGTCTGTACAAAAGTTCTGGGCAGAAGTGGTTGCCTCGGAGTAACGAGGTGGTTCAGACAACGGGATGCTTGTAGAAGATGACTTGCCGAGGACTTGGGGGTTTTCAGCTACCACGCACAACTGTCACCCTCTCCAGTCCTGCAGTTCATTTATCTGTGTCCAGGTGGATCGGGTCAGTCATTCCCCAAATTGTTTTCCTATAGAAAAGATGCCCAAATAGGGGAGGAAAATGAAAAATCAGTTCCTCATCTCACATTTTTAGACCTGTCCTCACCTTGTGGTAGGCCTCCTTGTGCCCTCCCAGCCCTCGTTTCCATTGCTTGAAATCCCAAGTCCATTAACTTGAATCTGTCTCATCAATCACCTCCGCTGTTGCTTGTGGAGGTCTGAAGAGATTTATGGCCTTCGTCACGTGCTGGAACCCCTTTTCACACAGTGATCTCAGACACCCCACGGTAAGTGGCTGTTACCGGCACCTCCCTGGTTCCTTCGTGGCCCCAATGGCTTCTGTTACCTCGCGGGCACGCAGCGCGACGCACCGCCCGCAGCGAAATGGCCCTCGTCACTGCCGGCCCCGGGCCCTGCCTCATGTCGCCTTCACCAGGCCTGAAGAGACGCTGGTGGTGAGCGCAGAGCTGGTGTCCTGGGTGTCCCGTCCTGCTTCTGAGCTGTGGGGCCGTCAGTGGTCTGTTGTAACCCTCTGCCATCCCGCTGCGGAGGAAGGGAGGGAGCCGTTCCCATAAGAAGGAGCCTCGCAGCTGCAGCACTCGCGGGATGGCGGCCGAGTGATTGATGGGCATTGAAGCCGGCAGCCTGCCTTCGGGCCGCGCACGGGTTTGTGTGGCGCTGGGAAGCATCTGTAGCTCGCCTCCAGCCCCGGAGGAGCTGTGTAAAAGCCCCGATAATCAAAACATGTTGCCTACTGGCAGCATGGCATTAAAATCGGGCCTAATGAAGGGTTCTCTGTCGTGTCTTGGGATTTGCCTGTCACACCGAACCCTCCTCTGTCTGGCTGGGAGGAAGCCCGGGGATGAATGTGGCAGAGACAATGAGGCCCCCATGGCCCGCTGCTGGGTTGCTGATTACCATATTAATGTGCGGCGTCCCAACTGAATGCTGGGCAAAGGACAGTACATCTTTAATTGGAAATATAAAGGGCTGCTCATGGCCCGGCTTGAACTGGGAGGATTTATGTCTCTCCCTCTAGATGGGATTGAAGGGAATGGTATGATTCACTGAGCGGCGTGCACGTCGCCTGATTTACTGCCCATCATTTACATTCCACTAAAGTCAATCAGTGCAGAAGGTCATTCCCAACCTGAATTTTTTCACGTTAAATCTTTTCTATCCCAGACTTAGGCCAGGCAAGACGCTTGGCAACTCAAGCTGTTTTTGAGGTTGTTAATTCTAATTCTCTGACTAGGAGAAATGAGTTTTTTTTTTTAAATCAAAGTTTGCATGTCTATTGATGGAGTCTGTGCACGTGATAAACTCAGCAGATGCAACAAATGGCTGCTTCTCTTCTATTAACTCTGCTTGCATATTTGTCATGAGACTGAATTTCTTATGCTCTGGGTCAGAAAGGCTACTTCTGCTAGCACTGCCTGATTCATGTATTTGTTTAGTCCTTTGAATAAAGATTTGGCTTGTTCCTACTCAGATGAGTTGGGTGAGGAATGACGTGGTTTGGATGCTTTTTTTCTTCATGATGGTGCTTTGAACACAGGTAACCCCAGCGCACTTGTTAACATGTTGAAACTATTCTAACATTTTCATAGTAAATCGGTTTCCTGTAAGTTGTAAATCTACTTCCAGCATGCTGTCAATTTGTAATAGAAAATTTGGACCAGGATTCTGTATTGGGTGTGCAGTCTGGTTCCCAAATCACATATGAAGCTTTATGTATGAGCTTGGTAACAGCTTTTAAGTAACTAGGTATGGAGTTATGAAATAACACAACTAAATGTGAATTTTTTTGTTTTGCTTGCACGATCTTGTAATATTACATGTGACTGTATGTGTTCTGACAAGCTTACATTTATCCCCTAATTCTTACTAAAACAATTTATTATAAAATGATGGTAATAGAGGACGTTTGCTTTTGCAAGATTCTGAGTAAATAGGAGTTGAACTGTGATATACTGGCTTGATTTTTCTTGTAATCTAGCTTTGAGCAAATAACACAAAATAAATATGAACATCTGTCTGAATTAAAGTGAAATTTCAATTACATTTGAACAATATATACTTAAAAGGACTCTTGTGGTGTCAGTAATAACTCCAGAGACCATGGTTTGTTATAGTAGAAGAGCAAGTAATTTGGAATTTTTGCTTTATAAGGTATTTTTTGATATGTGAAGAGAAGCTTTAGAAAAATCTGGTATTTTCTAGCTCAGCAGCTTTAGCTGTTCTTTCTTTCATATGTTATTTTCTTTAACTTTTGAAATTTTGAGGAATTGTTGAAAAAATCTTTTGCTGGTGATTGCTCGTTAAAGGAAATAATTGGACTGGGTGTTCGTCAGTGGTGGAACTGGCTGGTGTGGTGGTGTACAGCATGTGCTGCCAAAAGTACCCCGGGAAGTCGTGTAAGTAACGTGTGGAATGTAAGATCAAGGCTTGTGTGTAAAACGTAGAACTAAAAAATGGTTAAACACAAGTTAGGTGTAGATTTGTCTGTGTGTGTTTGGTGAATGCTTAAACAAAGGGTTTGGTTTCTTTGGGATTACAGAAGGATGTAACTTGAAAGAGCATAACTGGCTTTCTTCGCTGGGACAAACTGGTGAATAGCCTGTTGTCCTAATTAAGTAGCCTTCCCGATTAATTTACAACAGCAGCTTATTGGGGACCTAAGCCACTTAAACACTTCAGGAGATTATTGCAGCTTAACTGTTTTAGGGTCTTTTTAAAGTTCTTAAAGTATTTACTAGCATCTCTAAGCCCTAAAAAGAGCTATGGAGCTCACGTATTAGCTAGAATTGTGAATGGAGCAATGGTCTTTCTGCAGACAGCTCAATGTGAGCAAACCATAGCGTGCAGTTTGCTTATGACAGCTGATTGCTTTTAGCAGTGGAGTGTGCATTGCAGTGCTGAGCGTAGTCTCAGAGATGATCCTTCATCTCTAGTGCTCAAAAACTATTTTGAGTCAAGGTGGTGTTTGCTAGAGTTCCACCTGAAGTTCATCCCGTGACGGCATTGCTGCTGTGCCACAGAAGGGGCTGGGGTTCTTCCTTCTCCATCCTTACAGCCTGACAGTAACACACACGTGTGAACCTCTGGAAGATGCTTTGTGTTGTGTTGAAAGCAACTTCTCCACCTGGGAGTGTGGTGATTACAGGTATGAAGCAGGAGCCCATCGTTGATGTCTTGGCCCTTTCTTCACCAAAGCACCCTTACGATAACGCGACTAAGACAGTGTTTGTCGTCTGCTGCAGGCCAAATAATGGCTTTAGGGAGAATCTCACTGCAGCACGAGCAGCTGCAGCAGTGGCAGCAGCTCACCAGCCTACAGAAACCTGTGTGCAGTCGGCAGCAGCTTCAGGCCGGTGTTGGTATGACAGACCCTGCTGCGGAGAGCTTGGGCATGAGGCTGGCTGTGGGGCCGGCATCCGGCTGCTTCACGTGGGGAACATCACCCAGCTGTTAGTTGTAGGAAACTCCCATGAAGCAAAAGCAGAACTCCTGCAGCAACTGTATGGGTATAGACAGTTACATAAACTACCTCAAGTTGCTGTTTCTACAGATTTAAAACAGTGCCTGCTCACACTGAGGGGTGTCAGGGCCATAGCTGCTCTCTCTGTCTCCTCTTAGACTTGAGGAAAGCAAGCTGTGCAAGGTTATGGTGATCTGCTGGCCTTGTGACAGTTCTTCCGCTTCTCTTAGCCTGGTGAATTATATCCTGACTTCATAGACTTTTCTGGAAATACTTGGTGGGCTTGCAACAGCAACTGAAATTAGGTGAAGCTAATGTAAAATGAATTGGGTGGTTCCTTCAGGTCTCCGTCAATTAAATTCTGAGCGTCTCATAAGCAAAAAAGCGATGTTTCTCCACAACCTTTGACAACATTTGTTGATAGGTAGTTGTGTGGGAATTTTTTCGTCTGTTGGCTTTCCTTAAAGGGTTTCATAGTAATAGGAAAGGGGTCTCCTGGCCTCACAATGGGGAGTTTATGTTGGCTGTAGGGGCTGCAGGCTGCGTCTGCGCACTGGAGAGGTCACTGAGGGTCCCTCTGCGGGCCTTGCTCTCAGTTGTCTGTTCCACCTTTATGGTGGATTTGGAGTATTCTCAAGGCCTTAAAGAGATCACTAATAATTATACTTCTCTGACCTAACTTTATGCATATTTCATACGTGAAATAGTTCTATTTGCACTGTTTTAATATGAGTATAATTATGCATCCTGGCTGTTGGAAAGGTTGCCCTTTTTCTCTCATTTGTGCAGGGATTACTCACATTTACATAGAATCTCTTAGTGAAGAAAAAGTTAATTCATCAGGCTGGTGTTACTTGCTAGACTGATGCAATTTGTCTTTTTGAGGAGACTGTTCTCATTGCTTGGGGTCACTAGAGATCTTGTACAGCTAGCATAGAAATCCATTTAGAACAAAACTCAAATGTAGATTTTTTTTCTTCTGGATTATCTGTGTGTATCTACTCTTATTCATAGAATAATAATCCCACAACTTGAGATTTATATGACGTGCACACTGCTTGGATCTTGCTAGCTTATGCATTATTTCAATCCATCCGTACTATTGTGTTGTCTCTCTGAGAACAATCTGTTTCTATGAAGGACGGTGTGCTCATATTTTCTTGGCTATGAATGCTATTGCACAGTAGTCCTAACTACTTGGATAGCGATACCATATTTCTTCTCCATGCATATTTTTCTTAGGACCATGTTCTTAAGTTTCTTTGCAGAAGAAATAAATTAGTCTGGATGGGTAATGGCTGTGTAACCTGTGCCAAGCTGCACTCTGGGTGTTTTTCGGCATCTTTGCCTGTGAAAGATGAGAGTAATATATCACGAATCAATGGTATAGAAAATCAAAGCTGCAGTAAAGGTAGCAAAACTTTTATCTCAGTGAGACTAATGCTAATCAAATTTTCAACCTATTGTAATAAGCTTATCCAAAGAATAAGAAAGTAGCAATACCTTGGAAGGGTAGCTGTCTGTAATGTACCTTAAGTCAGGTGTGTAGAGCCTACAGCTCCTTTGAAAGTTGTGAAAGTAGCAACATTGTTTAAAAGTGTTAGCCTTTACTGTCAAAAATAAGTAATTGTGGGTTGATTCTGTGTTAACGGACTTCTAAAAGTCTAGAAGCGTTTTAGTGATCCTTTTAATTTGGCAATTTCTGCTGCATAAATATACTCACCTTCTTCACCAGTGGCAGACTTAATGCAGCAAGAGGACTGAAAAGAGAGACTAGAAAACTGCTTTTCAGCAGGCTGAGTGCAGAAGTGCTACAGGTGTTTGTAAGCCAACCTGTTCGCTTTGCATGGGTGCGGTGTTGGAAGGGGCGCAGTCCCTCAGCTGTGGCACTGCAGTAGGGTAAGGTGCCTGATGCTGACAAGGTGGGTGCGGGTGTCTGTGCCCAGCTGCGTCTGGCTTCTTGGGGCTGAGCAGGGAATGCCCAGCTGCACCCATCCTGAGCAGCAAATGTAGCTTCCCATCCCCACTACCCAGATCCTAAAGCCTGCACGTGTGTACAAATGGCTATAGTAAGGGTCTGTTCTAGAGTATTCTTTTGTGAGTGATTTGAATCTCTTGGCCAAGTTAAAAGGGAAACTTCTTAAATGATTAAAATTGTGCATTTTCAAGAGAAATATTTTGTTTTTTAATCCTTAATTCCTGAAAAAAAAAAATCAGGTTTTTACTACCACCTTAAGGGGTAAAGTGGAATATTTAGGAATCGTGTTAACATATTAGTATGTTCCCCCTTTAAGATGATAGTGCGATTAAGTACCTCCATTTTACTCATGGAAAGTGCTAAGAGTGCATGAAGTGAGCTATTCTTGGGTTGGCTGTGGATTAAAATTCAGAAGGGTGGTTATTAGCTTTTGATATTTTCTTGGAAGTTGATGCTGTACTTCCCTTGTTCCTCTCCACTGAAGGTTGCAGAGAATGCTGTGCTCGGCAGAATAATAAAAACAAAACAAACACCTGCCCTCAGATTGGTTCTGTGATTGGTACCACTGAAAACTGGGGAAAAAAATCCTATCAAGATGCGCTTTAATGTGTCAAATGTACACATTTAAAATAAAAAGCAGAAATGTGGTCTGCACGCTTTTATATTAGGTTTCTATTATGAAACTCAAGTCCTTTTTGAGAAAGACTGGAAGGCTATGGGTTCTCAAAGGATTTGGCAGTTCGTCACATGGATGCAATCTTGTAAGTGTTCAGTGAGGATGTCATACATATGAAAAGATGGATTCACAACCCTGTGGACCTGTATAGGCTTTTTTCAGTTCTGTGAAGTGGGAACGATGAAGTTTTCCCTTTCTGCAGCATGGCGTTTGATTTTGAGACCCAATAAATGGAAGCAAAACAGGCAAAATAATTTTAAACAAAGTAAGTTTAAACATTAATGAACATAGAAACCAAATGTATTGTATTTTAGAAGTGTTGTTCAACTAAAAGTACAAATATTTTACTGTTGACTGGCTGGAGCCTGCAATTACTGTGTATGAGAGTACAAGCTACGCCTTTCATTTATGGCTCTAGACCACCTAGTGTGCTACTGTTAAATGAGGAATGAGTTGCAGAAGTCTCATTTCTAAGGGCTGTATTATATTTTGCCTTGTCTATGTGTGGTCACCTAAACTTGCGTAGAGTAATGATTCGCATTCCCTTTGCAGGGCAACAGTAACATAGGATGCAAGCGGTAAAGAACCGGTCCCTGTATGTCCAGCTCCAGGCAAGGTCACAATGTCCTTCTGCCCATGTTCACTAAATGAGGGCAACATTTTCCTTCATTTGCTTTTCCTTATGTCAGTCTCTCGTATTTTTTTTCTTTTCATTTCAGTGGACTAGTGTGAACAGCTGCAACCACAAGGAAAGTGTTGTAGTTCAAAAGCCAGTTCTCACTGGTCAGCCAAAATCTCAGATCTTACCACACTGCTTTGCCAGCTATGTAAGGAAATCAAGCTCAAGCTTAAACAGATATTTAGGGTCAGCATTCCCGTGCATTCAGCTAGGGTATTTCTCAGGGCATGGCAATTTGGCAATTGGCACGTGGAAAGAGCATGTGCTGCATTGAATATAGTAGAGATTGAGAGGAAAAAAAAAAAAAGGCAATTAGACTGCCTTACTGGCACAGGAAATAATTGCAGTTTGAATAATGGTTTCTCTTATTGACTTTGAAAAGACACTATTATAGATGCATCTAACTAGGGATAAATCTGAAGGCAAATTATCTCAAATCCATGTATTTTTCTCTGGAATTGGCTCCACTTCTGTTTAGATACAAGATTTCTTGAAATTAGTTTAATCCTTCAGTTACCTATCACGCACCTACTGAGTTATACAGAAGAAGAATTACTAAAAATCTCCTCTCCAAATTTATCTCTTCTCTCAAGGAGGCTCCTATCTCTAAGGATTATTGAGCAATCCTTCTTAATGCAGCCTCCACTTGAACAGTGAAGGAGTCTGCTGGGCCTGTTCTTTCTCTGTCAAACAACTTTGCTACTCAGTCACCGTTCACCCATCATCTCAACTGTTCTGCATTCGTATGTCCTCTTCAAACACGACCTAGATTTGGCCATGCCAAAAGGTAAGTTTAGGTTGTTGTACTCCTGCACCTGCAAATTTCCAGTCAAACTCTTGAAGCAGAATTGTCCTGATGATATGTTTCCACTGGGTGTGCAAATAAAGTTGCGTGTTCTTGAGTAAATAACATGGAGGCTGCACTACGGGCTTTTTTTTCCTTAGCAAGGGGTCACTGCAACATTTGTGGTGCAGAGTTGTGCGAATACACAGAAACAGTTGACTAATCCTCTTTGAGGGCTGTTTTCCTGTTCTCTGTTCTGATCCTCTGATTTCAGTGCAAGCATGTCAACTGGAAGAGTCCTTAACACTGAAAAATCACTGCTTTGATTGGACCTGAATCATATAGATCAGCCGTCAGTATTCAATGAGGATGAGGTGTTGCAGTTCAATAAGCAGTGGAGGTACGAATGACCCTGGTATGGGATGTCTATCCATCATAGTGTGATTGATACTACACCCAGAGCTACCTTGTAGAGTAAAAGACCCCCAAATAAGGAGGTTTGAATTCTTTACTGGATAGCTCAAAATGTAAGAGGTTTCTTTGCTGTGTGTAAACAGTATTTCAAAGTATGATATTGACATAATATAGAGCACCAGGCTGGGAAGAAGCAATTTCAATGCAAGCCTTCTTAGGCAGCAACTTTAAACCATGTATTTCACAAGCTCTACTTTGAAATTACAAATCACATTTGTAGATATTGTTCGAAGCTACAGTCTCTGGCTCCTCTTATCTTCAGTTAGAGTACCTGATAATCCTTCTTGGTAAAATGCACAAAATACGTGAAAGTACAAAAGTTGTGTAGTATTTTGTTGGTATGAAGAAAGCAGAGACTGATGGAATTGGTTGTTATGAGAAAGTTACTGAAGTCCAGTAAGAACACGAGTGGTGGATATCCCTGTAGAGATTGCATGTCTCAGTATATAAATTTTTATCTTGGCTAGAGGAGGAAGGCTTTTTCTCTGTGAAGTGTATGAAAGAATGCACTTCTCTATCCTTTCATTACTTGTGGACTTTATCCATGTTTCATGCAAGCAATCAAATTCTCTTTGGGGCAAAATTTGTGCATCTCTGCTGTCTTTTCAATGCGAATCAAGTCAAAATGCATTCTTTTGCTTTGCAAATAATGATCTTTTTGGCACGGTTATATCTGCTAACATCTCTAAATACAACAGATTAAATTCATTCTTGATGGGGGATATGCCTCTTCTTGGTCTTGGAATTTTGTTCTTGGAATTTAACAGGTCAGTTCAATGCTATTGCCAAATCTTCCATTTCCCGCGTTACCAAACCTGTGGGCGGCCCAAGTGGTTACTGCGAACATCAAACAGAGAAGTGAGTTAGCAGGAGAGATGTTGTGGGAGGTTTACCTGTATGGTAGTTTGGGCACATTTCAGCAGTTGGGGTCAGAAAGCTGATTCCAAGGTCTTGTCTTGTTTTCTTGGCCATAATATCATAGCTTTGGGCACTTTCCTTGGAGATAACTAGCAATTATAAACATTGTGGGCATGAGATTCCTTGCTTTTTCTTTTTCCTTTATAATTTACTTACCAAGAAAAGCTCAGCTCAAATCGCATTTACCATCTGGAAATCTGTGTGGTCCAGTTCTTCATTGCGTTATTGCATCCAAGAATGTAGAAGTCAAAAGTGAATTCCTTAAAAATGGTGTCTGCATGGCTCTTGCAGAATTACAGTCCTCTTGTACCCAGAAAAAATCTGTTGAAACAAATTTTTATCTATGGGGCACCAGCCACGTGGGCCTTCCTCAAGGAAATTCTTCCTCCTGCAAGTTCAGAGAACTAAACTGGAAAACTGAAAAGTTTATAAGAGAGCCTCGGGGTTTCTAGGACTCTAGCCTGAACTTAAAGTCTTCATGTGACCTGTCCTTTTCTGTCTTGTAGGGGTAACAACCTGCTGGAAACCATACGTTGTGTGCAGTCTGAGCTCGAGCTGAATGTCCTGCTCATGTCCTGGTATCTCTTCTGATCAAGCCCTTTATCTCTTGGCGCAGATGAATGAGGGAAGGGAGTTGAAACATAGTTGTATTTCTTCGTACGCGTGTACGCATTGAATGGCCTGATCAGCACGGCTTTGTGGTTTGTCTAGGTGCATCTTTAGGTTCTTCCAGTTTCTTAGTGAAACCAAGGCTAATTTTCTGATGCCTTTCTCCTCTATCCATCATGGCTATGCACATCTGTGGAAGCTGAAAGGGTTAAAAAGCATAACTTGCTTTTATGAGCAAGAGAGAGGTCACTGAAGTTGATACAAGTACAGTAATTAGCAGTCTCCCCTTATGCTGAGTATGAGGGGAGAATTCAGCTGTCAGTGAACTATGAAGCGTGCTTTAGACACCACTATGCTTGCAGGAATGTGAAGGAATAAACTCAGCTTTTATTCGTGCTGCTAGGATGAAGACTGAACTGTGACAAGCCGATATTCCCTCCACTCCCTCCTCCCCTCGGTTCCTCACCCTTCCCAATCAGAGCTTATTACTTAAAACAAAACAAAGCCCCGCACCTAAGCCAACAACGGAGTGTGCTGTGCATGGGGAGTGGTGCTGGGTGACAGAGCCATAGAGCTGCTTCTGCCTGGCTATTGGGTAAAGATCCATCACGCGCTGACTGATATGTGACCCACAGGTACCACATATGTTACCTAATGACCAGTCACTTAATTATAGACTAGGTGACATGTTTATAAGGGTGAACTTTAGAGTGCTATTAGAGAATGGACAGATGAACTATACCGGTGCCCTCCGGGTAGATTTCACCCAGACTCTTCTGCCTCTGTGGACCCATTACACAGTAATTAGGGTGATTTTTAAGTAGGATGCAAGGAGTTAAATGACTAACCTTATTATTGCTTCATTTGTCACTGTGGTAAGTGCTGCTTTGGGGGAGGTGGCTTGGAAGAAAGTGAAAGAGAAAAAGAAAGAAAAGAGAATTTGAGATGTAAAGTGCCTTCTTTTCTAAGTCCAGGCAAGGAGAGCATGCAGACAAAGAGAAGCAAAGACTGGAGAAAGCTTTGAACAACCTGATTTTTGCTGTAACGATTGAAATGTCCTTGCGGTGATGCCAGCTGCATGATGGTGTTCCATCACAATGGTATTTTCACACTAGTGGTTTCCTCTGTAGTGCTAAGAACAAAGTATGCATCTTGTGGCCGTCCCCATTTATGAGCTTGATTCACTGACCTCTTTTCAGAAAACACTTTGGACATGTATTTTTTGTCATAGCAAGAGGTGGATGCTAGACTGAGACTCAGTTTATCCCGATTTGATCGTGGGCTCTGCCACAACCAACCAGCGACACTTTCAGCAGCTTCTTAATTTCTACTGTCTTGTAGCTCT
The DNA here is from genome assembly GCF_964211835.1 of Anser anser. Classification (NCBI taxonomy): domain Eukaryota; kingdom Metazoa; phylum Chordata; class Aves; order Anseriformes; family Anatidae; genus Anser; species Anser anser. The sequence continues at coordinate 13,402,725 of NC_139737.1, forward strand.
ATCTCAGTGCTAGGATTTGTGATCAGAAATTTATTAGGCATTTTTTTCAAGATGTTCTTGTGATACACTAAGGGAGCGATGCAAGTTCCTTACACTGCTAGGAGCAGAGCATGTGCCACAGAGGGCCGGATACCGAACCCTTCACTCTGCCTTGCTGCCAGTGCCTGCTGCTCCAGAGACACACAGCTGAGATCTGTGACTCTCCCCTTTTATCTAGGCTAGAACCTAATTGTGTTAAGAGTGAGTTCCTTGCCCCTCCATCCCCGCTCTGGGAGCGGCAGTGGCTGTCTGATGTCCATCTGTCCATCTGCACCAGTGCCAGGACGGCTGCTGCCCGCGCCCTGGCTGAGTGCTGCAGAGCCCCAGTCCCGCAGGCGCCAGCAGCAGGCGAGCATCTGCTGATGTCCTGGTGTTCCTCCTGCACGCTCAGGTCAGGGAGTCAACTAGTGATGGACTTTGGCTGCCCCTGCAGGTGTTTGCCTGTTCTGCAGGCTTTGTGGTGGGTGTTGAAGTTTTTGGAAGAGTTTTTGTCTTTCTAACTAGCTGCATAGAGATTTTGTTGCAGGGGAAAGGAGCAGTCATCTTCATTAATCTGAGTTTAACGTCTAGTTTCTGTTGAAATCTGAAATGCAGCCTCGAAACATGGAGTCCCGTCAATCAGTTGTTACGTTGTAATGTCAGCTCTGCGTTTTTCGCAGCGTGTTTATGCAGGGGTGGCTGCTTGAGTACAGGTGCCCTCAGTTTTGTTATTTTCCCTCAGCTGAATCTTTCTCTTTTCAAGTAGTAATAGGGGGAGGAAAAAACTGCAGGGCAGGTTTACCTTTTTCTTTAGGAGATAATAATTGCTGTAGGGTATCTCTAATTGAACAAATAGGGAAAGATTTGAACTTCCCAAGCTGTGCTTTGCACTGGCTGGCTGGAAGCCAGTTCTGATCCAGAAGCAGTGAGGGTATTTTAACCAGTGGTGTGCATGAGCTGGTATGTGCTGCAAAGATATCTGATCAGACTTGTACATGAGCTGGATGTAAAGCAGATTTTTTTCATTGATTGCACATATACATCGACTGCGTGTGCACATGGCCGAGTGCTTGTTTCTGCATCGGGCTGTGGGTGCTGTATGGTCCAGCTGCACACACCAAGAGGCACGGACTTAAGAACCTACTGGCAATGTGCTATAATGTACCTAATTTTCTTGAAAAAAATGAGGCATTTGAGGTGTTAAATGTTTCGTTAAATGGGCTGCATATCCTTCGCTTAATGCGGTGGGACTTTTGCCTTTTCAGGATCTGTTTGGGACCGTCTAGGGTCAGCCCTGTGTCAGGGAAAGAAGCAATCATTGATACCAAAACCCCTGGAAGTTGGCCGTATTTTTTCTCCATTGCGGTAGGCTTTACTGTAAGCACTTAAAGGCTTTAGAAACTTTTGAAGATCCTTTGCTCTTCCCTGCTTCTAACCGATGTTTATGAAAATGGTAATGGAAAGAAACTAAATGTTAAAAGTAATGTTTTAGGAATTCTCCCCTCCCTGGAAAAAAAAAAAAAAACACCTCTGTGGAAATACCTGGAAGAAATAAAACACATGGAAATCTAAATCATGTTTTTGTTCACCTGAAGGTGGATGCACGGATTTTTTCCCCTTTTAATGTGCAGTTATTAGGTACGGCGTATTTTTCTTAAAATTGTGGCTTTTCAGTCCTTCCGAAAGGGCAGGGCTGTATTTAGGACCTTCAGCTGTTCAAAGTACTTGGAGATGGCTACCAAAATGTTGGTTTATTTCAAGTTAAGTTTCCTTCTTTTTTCATCAGGATATTTTAGGGTAGGATTTAGATGCCTAACCATACAGGCCTGCTGGTGTTTTGCCAATTCATGCAAGTCTGCCTGGCCTCTAAGTTTTGCACCAAAGCAGCGCGAGCTTGCTCTAGGTTCTTTCATCTGTCAGCACTGTTGTCCCCTGTCCCATCTTTTGGCTAGGAAGCCTTTGTCAGGTGTCAGTGGTGGATCCTTCAAATGGCAGGCGGTGTTCACCACAAACAGGTCATCGTGAAGGAGCCAGCCTGTACGTGCCTGAGCTTCTACAGCAACTGAGTATGCAGCTGGGGAGGCAAAATTTCACTTTGAGTAAGTGTGATGGGAACAAGTTAAGAGAGAATGAAATGCATCTCTCCTTCCAGTACTTCTTTCAGCATCGTTGTTTTCAGCGTGCTGGTGGCAAAGCAGAGCTGCCGTGAGTCTTGCAACGTTACTGCGCTCAGCAGTCCGAGGGACTTGGTCTTGAAATTATGAACCACAGGAGTTGAGCTTTACACACACTGTTTGTGGAGCTGCCTTTGGTTTCAGTGCCATTATTTTAAACTGGTCTGCCCTGAGCATGTTTCTTTTTGGGTTCATAAAAATCCACACCCAAGGTTTTGAATTTGATTTCTGAAAATGTCAAATTAATCTTCATTTAAAATACTGCCATGAAAGTAAATCAGTTTTATGTCCTGTAGAAGACTTGCAGAGAGCACGGACTGAATTCTGAGCTGGAATACCTGTCTGTTACATCAGCTGCAAACTTATCAGCGTCCTAACTAGACCCTTCAACAGCTTTTGCCAGTGTGATGTCTTTGGGTTCGAACTCTTCCTCTTATATGGGGAAACATTCACAGACAGAAATCCTTACAGAGCTGAGATGACAGGGAGCATAGTCTGAATGTCACCGCTTCAGACTTTTTTATTAAAAAAAATAGTATATAGTAGTATAACTCAACTAAATAATGTGTCTTTGGGGAAATACCAGCAATAGGTGTTTCCTTTAACCCTCTCTCTTTTGAAACATATAGTTGAGCTTGCTCTCCTCTCTGCTGCTGCTCTCGTCCCTAATGACCGTGTTGCCACTCCTTTCCCGGAGGAGCCTGAGACTGGGAGTTTCCAGGTAGCTGCTGTTCACCTCAGGCTGCCAGCTTTTCTAGACACAGCACGATTTGGGGCAGCAAGGCGTGTGTGGGGCTGGGCACCGGAAGGGAAATGAAGCCGTTAGCTTTCCATTGGCAGGTGTGGATCAAACAGCTAGCGTGAGATTACTGATAAATATCGTATTTGCAGCATGATTGATTGCAGCTGTCGTCTATGATCATATGTCTCCTGGGAGTTTTTATGTAAGAGATACTAAAGTCTTAGATGTATAAAAGCCCCTTGTTCAGGAGCGGCAGAGTATTATTTTTTTTTTTTACTTTATTTTTAAAGAACTGAAGTAACTTCAGGAGCAGATTAGTCATTTTCTCACAGGAAATAGTGATGATGCAGTGATTAGGTTCATAGGAAAACTTCTCTGTCTGATTACAAACATGAAAACTGTTTTCAGTTGTAGAAAATTAAAATTTAAATATTGGCCTGATATTGCAAAATCATTGTATTCCCTCTCCTCACTTCCAAAATAACATTTATCTCTCCAGCTAATTATAGGCAGAAATATTTCCAAAAGTCTTACAAGCTTTTGAGGGAGACCATTTTATTAAACATTCAAAATACCAATTATGGCTTGTTGGAAGAATGTCTATCTTGAAATGAAAAACATGTTAAACTTCATGTCACAATTGATTTAACACGAACAAGTAACTTAGAGAAAAATAATTTTACCAGAAAAAGATTTGACCATTGAAACAAGCCGTAACCTTTCTTACACTTGACACTTATTTTGATATATTTAACAAAACAACAGGGAATTTCAGATTTCTCCAATCAGATTGGACTCTGTACAGATATGCAATCTAAAATTCAAGATTTTCCACGGCAGCAGGTTTTGATTGTATTTGGAATGTTTGAAACTTCTAAAATTTTGCCTATTGCCGTAAGTCTAGAGATGCTGTGGGTGTCCAGATTCCACTTGAAGTCACCTGGGATAATCAATACTTCTAGAAATTATGTTGATGTGCATACATGGCAGCTAACATCTGTTAATATGACTGGTGTCACAAGTTATAGCAGCTTTCTGTGCTGAGTTTTATGCTGCTATATGTGCTGTGCACCCTGCAGCTGTTTGAAACTCTTCTGTGTGCCAAGACGTGGGTTCAGTTTTAAGAATCATACAGCCTACTTTATTATAATATCCAAGAATTAATTAAGGGGGATATTTTCTTCCCCGTTGAAAGGGTCAGTTAGAAAGTACCAGAAGCAGGAGGGAGCGCGCATCGCAGCTGGCGGGGCCGCGCTCTGGAGGTGCGGAGAAACCTGAACCACGCAGCAGCATCAGGAAATTCCAGGGCTGGATGGGAAGCTGGTACCCAGGAACTTTGGGGTTTGGAAATTAATTTCAGATGGCTCTGAAATTTGCCTCCTAGATAAATAGTCTGCATATTCCAAAATGAGCATGTAACTTAAAACAGTGTGGGGCATTCAGAGAATTAGAAGCCAAAAAAAAAGTTGGGGGGGGGAGGGGAGTGTGAAGAAAAAAAAAGTTGTTTGAAACTGTGATTTAATGAAGAAAACCAAAGACCAAAGTGTTGACAGGAAAATTCAGGCAGTTATCAAGTCCAAGGGTGTCAATGAAATAATTAAAAGCACACAGTAAGAAATTGCTGTGACAGACGTGGGGTTGCCCTACATACTCTGTGGTACTTTATATAATAACATCAATATTAGGGTTTGGACTGAGCCAGCACTCACAGGAACTCTATACTGGCCCTTTTATTATTTTAGCTAGAGCACTTCATTAGTGAGGCCGGTTGTTGGTGATGACCTGGGAAGGAAAGCAGTGTTTAACTTTCTGCTGATGCTTAAGCAGAGGAGAGATGCCTTGAAGAAAGGAGCTGAGGGTGCGTAAGTTGTAGGGAATTGGAAAGGGAGAGGCACGTCCGAGTTTGTTTGCTTGTGGGTAGGGCTGTTCCTGTCCTTGCTCTGTGCTCCTTCGCTGGAGCTTTCTCCATTTTGCTTTTCTCGAGGCCTTTAATTCCACCGGGCTGCACGGGGCTGGCAGCGCTGCCCAAAGCTGAAGGTTTCATCGTGGTTAGCGAACGCGTCCAGGGATCTGTCCCGTCCTCTTGTCACAGCGTCAACTCCAGAACCCCTCGAAATGGGACCTGAGACGGGAAGGCTGGTGGCCGCTGTCCCCTCTCACCACTTGGTAGTGTCTCTGTGGAGGGGGGCCAGGACCGCCGTGAGTCCCGGTGCAGGCCTCATCCCAGTAAGGCCCAGCTTTGGGATTTCTGCACCTGGAGTACAAAGAAGGTTATCTTGTGCTAAGACATTGCTTCCTTGATAGATGATAACTTGCAGTGAAATTAATTTCTAACCTAACCATGAATTCTAAGAAACTAAAATCGTATTCAAATGTAAAGGCATTAATAAAATAGCGGAATAGGTGGAAGCATCTGGAAAACCCTTGCATTTTTGAGAAAAGTAGAGCGCATAGCGTTAACCTGTGCTGTAAATCATCTAACCCCTCTGGGTTTTGAACTTTTATCAATTTCTAAAAATGAGCTTCCAGTCTGTTCTGTATTGATCACCCACCCCGTGTCAATAATAGCTGCGGTGAAGGTGAGCCCTGCTTGAAATTCACGTTAATGGTGTTCGGGCAGGAAGGAGTGGGGGAGCGTGTGCGTACAGTTGGAGATTTGTTTCAATTTTCCAAGTTAAAATCTTTAAAGAATCATAGATTGAACTTTATTTGCAGTGTTACTGCTTCACAGGCCTTTGATCTTCTCTGTATTTTACTTTAAAACATTTTTTGTTCTTCTTATTATTAAATTATTCATTGGAATTATTTGTCACATTCGTAAGCCTGGTGTGCTTTCTAGAAGGAAAATTATAAAGTCGCTGTAAGACCAGTTTAAATTACTTAAGTAAACATTTAAATCTACATAATTTTTTCCTTAAATTTCCACACGACTTTTATTAAGGGAAGATAATCTTTGGCTAACTTTTGTGGCAGTTGCTGGTGAGAACGTAGCATTTGTTCTTACCTGCTTCCTTTGACACCTTAAATGTCAAACAGCGAGTCACGAAGCTGGCCTCCTGCTCTGCTTGGTCCCTTGGTCAGTATCAACTTCACAGAAGGGTTTCCACAGCTGGGGGAAAAACCTCTGGGTGGTGGAATTCAGCTTAGAGGAATCGAAGCCCCTTGAGTCAAGGGGGCTGCAATATTGGAACGAGGCTTTCGTGGGCATAGGGCGAGTGGGATAAAACCTACGATGTGGGAGGTGTGGTGCTTCGCATACATCTGTCATACAGGGTCAATACAGCCAGGCAATTTGGTTTATGTGTATTTACAATTGAAAAGACAATTAGGCAGTTTTTCAGAAGGGCAGGAAGTATTACTTATATTTTTAATTTTATATTTATTTTACATCTTCATTCCCCTTGAAGAAAAACTTTTTTCTTTTTCTTTTTTTTTTTTTTTAATTAGAATAAGAGTGCCTGTTTCCTTTCTGTGCCTGAGAAAATGCATTAAATGTTGGTTAGGGCAGCGGGGAGCAGTTCCTGTGGACTCCTGTGAGGTAGGTTTGTATCTGCCCGAGGTAAGGAGGAGCTGGGTGAGGGAGCCAGGGCTCATCCCGCAGCGCTGGGAGTTTGGGGAGTTCTCCCATGCGAGCTGATGGCAGGAACCTTGGTGTGGTGCTTACAGCAGTGGAATCACATGGCTACAAATAGAAATAAATATTTGAAAATGTGTATTTTATAATATCTGTAATGTAAGCATAGATTACACGATGCATTGTATGATATGTAATGCGTTATACATTTGCATGCGTATAAATGCGTATAAAAATGGGGAATACATCTTTGTGTGTATGTGCGTGTCTGCATATATGTATGTTCATTGATCTGCATATTGCTAACAAAATGAACATTATCATGAAGTGGGGTTGAGCAGAGGTTAGATTTCAGATAATCTGTGAAAGGAGTTAATTAATTGTGAATCGTTTCTCCTGGAAGTCCAAGGTGGAGAGCCCTGTGGTAACAAACGTCACCCAAGCAAATCAATGTTTCATTAGCATGTCTATGGGAGATGTCTGTTCTGCTTTGCACATAAAATGAAACAAGAGCTTTCATCTCCCTCTCCCTCTGCCTTTGAGAGGGAATAAGTGGCTTTGTTCATTAAACTCCAAACTTACACTGGTGTATGTCCCCCTGTGCTTTTTTCTTTTACTGTAAAGCTCTCAAACGGTTTAAAAGGAGACAGCCTCCATTAAGAAGGTTCTGCAAGGTGGATGTTTATTTTCATAATGCATTTATTAACATTTGCCTTATTTTTGGTGTAAAATAAAGGGAAATATCGCTGCGAGGACTGGAACGTTCTTTCCGTATTTGTATACATAATATATGCCTGTGGACTTCTGCAAGTTTTTGCAGAAAAGTCAGACTACTTGTAGCTTTGTAGCTGTGTTTTGCGGAGATGATTTAAGGCACAATTATATGCATCTTGTAGTTATTATACACGAAACCTGAATTTTGGTAGTGTGATTTCCTACACTTTCCAAGATTAGCTGATAATTTTAAGGAGGAGGGCAGGGGGCAGCAATGTTTGTACAGGTCTGATGAAAATGTTCTTGAAATATGTCAGGTATGTTCCTAACGTGAGCAGGATATCGCAAGAAGGTGTGTGTGTGGGGGTGTTATGTCTCTGCTCAGCACACGCTTGTTTTGAAGCTTTTCCAAGTGCAATTGATAACACGTTTGTTATAAATACTTGTTACACAACTTGCCCAGTTGATAGATTTTTAACAGCCTAACTCATCTCCTAGTTATTGGAGATGATGAAGCCGTAAATATCAATAGCATTATTCATAGTTATCTTACCAAACAGGTACAGAGTAGCTAATTGTACAAAATTAAGACAGATCATGTTTGCCTTACTTGCAGGAATGGTCTGTTTGGGCCCCTTTCTGCTTGCTTATACAGTAGCAAATCAAGGTATGCCAGCAAGCATATGCTCCCTTAAAAAATACTGCTTGTGATATAGTGGGATTTGGCCTAATTTTAATCACTAAGTAAACAGGATGTGACTCCGAGTAGTAGCTTGCTATAATTCCTAGCAGCCATGTTATAAAAGAAACATTTCTTCTTCTTTTTTTTTTTTTCCATTATTGTTGCGTGCTTCGGCTCATTAACCAGTAATCATTCTGGGTCCATTACCCAGATATTGATATTGTATGCGCTGTTGCCACTTGTCATGACTTTAAATTTTGCGTTACCTGTATATTTTCTTTAAACCCCAGTTTCTGTATTCATGTTATTAATGAGATTCTTAGCTGTATCTTAAATAAATTCCTAGCCCGCAGGCTCTCAAATGTAGGAATGTAACTCTAAAGCACCCTGGAAGATTAAAAAAGAGAAGGCAAAGAGAAGGAGTCCCAAATCTCATGTTTCTCAGGGTAAAACTCTATTATTTTTGAATCTATTGGTATGGCAATATTTTTCTTCTAACTTGAACAAACATTAAATATCTGGTTTTGTCTTGCATGCCCGTTCGGTGCAACACATGCTCACTGTGCTTATAAGGAAGATAGGAGTGCTGGAGACAGCTAGGAAAGCATTTTTCCTTCTTTTTCTTTATTCTGCTTCTGGGAAGCAAACAAATCCCAGCCCTAGTCAGTACTTTGGACAACACACGGATTTTTCATAGTGAGTTTTCAGATCAGGCCTTGTGCATTTCCAAAAGCAATTGCAAGAGAGCTTTCTTCTTCCAAGTGCTGGGCTCCTTCAGCCTTTCTGTGGTAGGTTACTTTTTAGATTCTCTCACCTGGGCACAGGTAAGCCATAGAAGCAGCATGGAAAGGTGTTTCTCATGGGCATGGAGGCACAGTTGAAAGCAGTTGGCTGGAATGACTTGGCATTGGTTCTTTAAAGAGTGAGGAGCCTCTGATCTGCTTGTGTTTGGATGTCTGGTTTGGCTTGAAATTTTTGCAGCAACAAACAGGGAAATTGCCCTGTTTTGATGCTCTCTTCTGTAGTGTCATCTTGTTCTCCTCTTAGATCACATGCGGTAGGAAATTGTGGGCAAGATCTTCAGCAAATTTGCCTAAATAGTTTTAAATTGGGTAATAGGGATCTCCACTCGATGATATTTGTGTTCTATTTACACGCAGTAATTTCACAGGCTGGTTTCTTGATTGCCAGTTTTCACTGGTTTTACATCAGTGTAACCACAGTTTTGAGTAGTTGCTCCTGATTTCGTATGAATGAGTTGGACTGCTTGGACTTCTTGACAAGAGGCTGCGGTTGAGCCTGTTTATGGTTCAGGAGCAATTCTTCCAGGGGAGTTTCCAGGCTGGGGAATAGTAATGTTTGTTCCTGTCCCCAACAGGCACCAGAGACCTGATGATTAGATGGAGAATTGAAGATCTTTGACAGTGCTGCTAATCAACATCTCAGTGCTGGCTTTCTACTCTGCCTAACCAAAAAAAAGGACATGTGCATATCGACTACAGGGGTGCCTGTGTGATCGTAATCATGTAAGTTCACAAACAAGTACTGTAATTAACCATGACTGTATTATTGGATATGTGCATGTGTAATTAACAAAGCAGATATTTTTGTGTATGTGGCTCTACTCATTTGTTCATGAAAACTCCCCACCATTTTCATCAGAATATTAAGGTTAATTAAAATTAATTCTGTTTGTATTGACTGCCTTTTCACTTCTGCAAAGTTTGTGCAAATCAAATGTGTGGCTAGGGCCGCCTTCCCTATAAAATCCATAATGTTTGCTTTCAGAGCTGGGAGAAAGAGGAATCAAAATTGCAGGCTGTTTGAAATTTAAATCAGAGCAATGCTGGTCAATAGTATCAAGGTTATAATGCCCTGCAAGATTCTGACTGGGCGTTGCCAGGTGCATGCCGGGTGACAAGGACATTAAAGGCCAGTTGAATGGAATCTTAGGATTTATGTTCTTTTAGTTTGGATTGAATGCTGGGGGTCCTGGCTGAAAAATCATGGAAAGCCATGATCTCTTTTCATAAAGTAGAATTATATAGGTTCGGTTTTTGGATGATGTTCCGCCTGCGTAGAGGGAGAGCACGAGACCGCTGTTCGTACTCTGCTAATGCCAGAATTCCCCAGCTGAGATGAGAGCTTTCTGATATTAACCACTGAACAAGTACGTAGCAAGATACAGATGTTGTCCTAAAGAGTTTGCAATCTTAGTAAATGGGACTGATGCACTATGTGAGAAGGGAATTGTACGCATGACTTGTGGTCATGTTGCGAGCTACAAACACTACAGTGGGCTCTCCCGAGAGCTGGAAGCGAACCCAGTATTCCTGACACCCTGCCTGCACTCCTTCCAGTGCTTTCCTGGCTCTTGTGTTTCTAGAAGATGATTAAGTGGGTTACAGGCTGAATAGACTGAGCTTTCTTTCGATCAATCAGTGAGAGCTCTCATTAATTTTAATCTGAAGTAAATGGCAGTATAGCAGTTTCTATGTTTTTGATAATATATTACATTACTTTTTGATGTTTCTATTTCTTTTCAAATCTAGGAAAGCCTAGGTTCCATTTTAGAACCTTTGACAGATACAGAGATTGAAGGGGATTATTGGACAAGGAGTAATGGCTTTAAAAGAGGGTAGATTTAGATATAAGGAAGAAATTCTTTAATCTACTTGGAGGGTGGTGAGGCACTGCAACAGGCTTCCCAGAGAAGCTGTGGATGCTCCATCCCTGGAGGTGTTGAAGGCCAGGTTGTACGGGGCTTTGTGTAACCTGGTCGGGTTGAAGATGTCCCTGCCCACGGCAAAGGGCTGGAACTAGATGATCTTTAAGGTCCCTTCCAACCCACACCATCCTATCACCATCCTATGATTGGAAATGGAGGGGTAGCTTGGAGAGTTATTCTGGGTGTTGCTCCTTAAATACTCAACTATTTCAGCTGTTAGGCATGTTGCTTGAACAGGTCCACAAGTTTGCCAGAGCCTTCAGGTGGATTTGGCACTGCCTCTTCCTTAAAGTGACCTCTTCATAAAGAGATTTTGAGCTACAGAAGCTGTGTTTTATTAGACTGCAAACTAAGACAATAATAGAATGGGTTGGGTTGGAAGGGACCTTGATCACCTAATTCCAGCCCTTTGCTGTGGACAGAGGTAAATAAGAGTCTTTGTAACAGGAAAAAATCAGATTAACAAATACGAATTGGGGTTAAAACGTAATATAACAAGGATGACATTAAAAACCTCCCTCTTTCCCCTCTCATGTGGATAGATCTTCTGTTTCAGGTTTGCTCCGATTTCAGCAATTTGCTGATATTCTGGATGACGACAAAGTCATTGGACTCCTGCCTAAGTACGTAGGAAAATGATTTCCCTCTGAGGACCCCTGTGCCTTTGTCCCAGTTCCTCTTTGCTTTGTCGCCGTCTTTGCCTGCCTGCAGGCTCCTGGCTGCTGGTGGGTCTCATTCTCTCCATCCCTCCCTCCCTGCGCTACCGGAGCGGGACGCGTGCGTTATCATCCCACGGAACTCAGAGGGATCCGCCTGGTCTGCAGCACACGGGCTGCGGGGACGAGCTGCCTGCCAGCTGCCCAGCCATAGCCCTTTCAGAGGAACATTGCGTACAGACAGGTGCAAATACCCCAAACTAATGCTGTCCATCACATTTGCCACTTAACTTGTCAATCTTTGAACCTCATGATTAACGCATTGAGAGGATGTAGGTGGTTCGCAGTTCTTGCAGCTATTGTTACAGACTGTCTGCAGGCTCAGGAGTACACTTCTATGTGGCCTTACTCTTGATTTATGTTCCTTTGGTTTATTCCCTAGGGAGGGAAATCTCTACAGGGTGTAAATCAGACTTTTTTTTTTTTTTTTGCAAGGCTCTGGCTCATAATTCTTTCAAGTGTAAATCTGAACATAATTCTGCAACAAGGTTGGATTCTATAGCTAATCACCTAGCTACAGGCTTTATATCTCTGTAAAGCTTTAGGCCATTTCTGTAGAAATATACAGATCATCTTCCAAAGAATAAAATAGTAATGTCCTACATCATCCAGTGCATTTTTCCATAAGCCCTTGTAAAGGTGAACATATTTTGGTTTGTTTATATAACAGTTCTATCATTTAAAAAGTAGGAAAGTGAAATGTGGGGAGATTTTTTTTTTCCCATTAGAGCTGAATTTTAATCTGCTTCCTTGACAAATGTACTTGGTGCTGATGGTATTTTTCCATTCCTGTCTGCTCCCAGTAAGACTGAACTATATGCTTCTGTCTGTCTTGGCTCTGATAATGTTTTTGTACTAACATAACATAATGCCATACAATTAGAAATTATATGTTAGCTGTTAGTCATAGCCCAGTGAGTTTACATTAGACAAAAGAAATTAAATGGGAACCAGAGGAGACCTAGTAAGCGCAGTTTATGTTTTTTTTTATATTCAGAAATATCACATTTCTATTGATGAGCATCATTTATGTCTGTATGGGGGAAACTAACTGTGCTACAGGCAAAAGAATTCGTGGTCATTTCTTCACATTCAGATCATGCACAGTTTGTAAATGCAAAGTTAAGATGGCTTTTCCTCTGTCTGGGAATTGATGAGTTGCTTTGAGAATTTTATTCACTCCCTGAAAGGAAATAGAATTATTTTCAGTTGTGATTCTCTGTAACGCTAAATGATACCTTGTAAATTGTTTTGTTCTGGGGAGGGAGAATTCAGACCCTACTGCGGCACTCGACTCCCTGTGTGGGGTCCTGCTGGGAGCCTCTGGACTGGCTTTGCTCAGTCAGACCAGCAGTGCCCCTGGTCTACATCCTGCGTCAGCTGGCAATGGCACCTCTCACTGCAGAGGATTTGAGGGAACCTGGCGTACGGAGAGCTTCCCTCTGTTTCAGTGGAGACTGGCTTAGGTCCTTGAAACAACAACTAAGTACGTTTGCCATACTTCAGGTACTTTCTCAGTCCTACTGTTTCTTGATCCTTTTGGGACTTCTAATATTTGCTTCTAAATTCTTGCTTCATCCATCTACTCTGGAGTGAAAATATTTGTAATGTACAGAGCTTGCGTGCTCTAACACTTCACTCAACTGCTCACCAACAGTTCTTGGTTACAGTTCTTGATGCTTTGCAGCATCCCTTCTATTCCAGGCCTGACAATTCCTATCGCTTAGTTAATGGAGCTTCTTTGAAACATGAAAGACCGGGAGTATTTGAAATAAAGGTCAACATATAGCTCTCTTACGAGGCTTAAGCCACAGCATGCAACACCAGCAGTACTTGCTATTCCACTGTAGAAGGAGACAAACAGTGCAGGTTCTGATGAGGTGGGTAAATAAACACCTGTGCAATTGAAAACTTAACTAATTCATTTCAAACCATGCCACTCAACATGGAACAAATCCAAGTCGCTAAAGTTCAAGGCCAAGCACTAACACTTTAGCTGTCCCCTTTCCTTTTGGTGCTTCATTCTTCAGGGTTGTTCAAAGCAGTCCTGTTTTGATCTGCTTCTTCTGTATGTCTGCGCAGAACTGAGAAATGTGAGGTTTTTGTTAAAAGGGATGGCTTGTTGTGGGACCGTATCATGCTTTGTGGAATTAAAACCAAGTGCCAGTTTACTGCAAGTGGTACTATTTTAACATGTAGGCTGTGCTAAGTCAGGCCTCCTGTTTTACATTTGCGTAAAGTTTCATTACAATTTCTCCAGATGACTACCACAACTGTGAAATGTTTCTACTAAGGGTTTTTTCTGCCTACTGCTAAGTGCCCATTGTGGAGCACATCCTCATTTTTAGAGGTGGCGTGAGGATCCACCTGTTATGAGGATTTTTTTGCTCAGCTTCCCTTAGTATTCTCTCTTTCTGGCCTGCAGTTGGATGAAGTTCTCTATTTTATAGAATTTGTGCCTCCTTTATACCTGGATGTCTTCACAATATCCTTGTCTATGTAAGAAGTCTTGGAAGATTAGATTTCACTGATCATTAAACATATTCATGATGGCTTAAACTAAAATAAATTGTCCTGCCTTTTTGGCTGAGGTTTCCAAAGTTACCATGAAGCCTTAGATTAGATACAGCTGTTACAACAGAGCACCAAACCTGTTTGAATGTTTTGGAGAATCTCTGCCCTTACATTTATCTTGTGTTTCTTTTTTTCTGTGATATTTGCGCAATATTAATTTGGATTGGTAGTAATTGCTGACAGAGCTTTCTTAGACTAGAAAGGTAAGAGTGAGAGAGAAATCTAGCTTGCTTTTTTTTTTTTCCCTCTTGACTTAATTTATTCCTGCCAGAGTAATTTTGCTGCTAAAACTTCTGTGGGTTTCGTCGTCTTGCTTCCAGACCTCACTGTGTGCTTTAGAAGCACAAAGGTGACAGCGTTTCAGTGTCATTTAACTAGATTTTCCATGTCAAAAAGGGGAAAAGAAAGTGCAGGGATGCTGTAAGCACAGATGCTTTTCATTTTAGTTTTTACTATTTGCATGTCCTAAAAGGTGTCCACGTATCTGTACGCAGTCACATTTAAATTGGCATGTGCTGGCAGGCCTGTGTGTCACTAAAAGAAGTTATCATTGCATTATCTTATTGCAATATGACGTATAACTTCTTACTGCAATATTACTGCTCTCGAATATATATTTGTTATGTTCTGCTTTACATGTGTGTAGCTATAGACATACCTACCAGCCTGGTTTGAAAGTGTTCATACGTGTCCATAATGGACAGGTAAACAAGAAGGCACATCCTTTGAAAGAGCAGCCCAGGACTGTGTGTGTTTAAGGTACAATTATATAGATGCATATATATCCACATGCCTGTACCCACACAAATATCTTTTCAACCCATCTTCTGATGAGTTTGTCCCTTCTGAAGGAGTGGAAGAGGGAGCACAGAAAATAAATGGACGAAAGGGCGTTAGGCGTTTTTCTTAAGAGGTGCCCTGAGAACTTGTCATGAAGCTCAGTGGGACTTTACATCAGTAAATCAGTGGGATTTAGAGCTAATGAATTGCAGCACTGCTGCGTAGGCTTCAGGTGACTGTAGTCATCAATTAAAGGATGATCTTTAGGACCTCTAATGAAAAGGTTTGAGCTAGGGGAGGACTTTGGAAGCTGATTTTTGAATCCTGCAATGCTTCTGACTTCACTGTTGTCATAGAAAGAATACAGACTAAGGAGAATGATCCTCTTGGCCATACTTGTTCTTGTTAGGCTCTGAAGTTTATAGTCTTACATATAAACACTTGCTCTCTGTGTCTCAGTCTTCTGAGTTTATAACCACAAGTAAGCAAACAGCATCAATAGGACAGCTAAGACCAATTAGCCACAAAGCAGAATCACAGAGCAGCCATTCAGAAACATCAGACACTACAGTGGCATTTCTGAGATGTAGTTTGGAAAACCACTGTCAGAGTATCAAATGTTACTTGTTCTTGTAATAATTTTAATGGGGTGTTAGGCTGCTATTTTTAGGTATGTAGAACTCCTCCTTTTAAATGACAGCTTAATTTTTTCATAATATGAAAAATAAGACAGAGAAAAAATGGAGCAAGCCTTAACTTAGGGTCACTAATAACATTTATTTGGTTGTTACAGAACTACTTTTGGAAACCCTTTTAAAGGATGCCTTGAAAACTTCAATTTATTTCGTAAGAATTTAATTAAGATGGGTATAATTCTGTCCTAGAGTTAAGACTTCACAAAATAGGCTTCACCAGATCTATCTATACATAATTTATCTGTCTCTGATGTATTACAAAGGGTCTTGTAACTGATTTGTTGAAAAATGTATGCTTTGATCTTGCCTTGCTGTGTGCTCTAAGAAGGCTTATTTTTTGTGTGTCATCCTTATTGAAGGGCGTCCGTCAGCTGCTAGGTCAGTAACAGCAGCAGTCCTTGTGCAGTGCTGGATCGCAACATGAGATAGAAATACTAAGATTCGTACCGTCGACTTGCCATTAAATATCTGTTGAAGATTCACCCTGTATTTTCTCTGTAGTTTAGTTACGTATTCGGAGTAAAATTCCTTGGTGCTCAGTATCTCAAAATATCTCTAATTCTTTGGAAGTACCTACAAATCCTAACCCTTATTAAAATAGAACTGACAAATTAGATCCATGCATATATCCAGAATGCTAGGGCTTTCTTCTTTTTAGATAGGTGGTGTTTGAGGAGACCCAGGGAAAACCAAACTTGGTAAAGGGTTGATAAGACCTATGAATTAGGGCAAGACTGTAAGAATTCTAGAAATCACAGAGTAGGTTCCCACAGCTGCCCATCTGACAGCGCAAGAGATTTCTTGCAAGAGATTTCTCAAAATCTTTTTCTGTAACTCTAATAATTTTAGTTCCCATATTCTGTGCAGGGAGATGGGAAATTCGAAATCGCTGTTCGTTATTGAATTGTTTGTAGTAGGTGAATTTTGAATGGCTCATTGGGGTGTTGGACAAATACTTACATCATTCTTGTACTTCTCTTGCTTGTAGCCACCAGGATGTCCTGGTCCTTTTCTTCCCTCTATTCCCAAGTAGGTGTGAAAGATCAGCAGTCAGTTTGTTCCTTTAGGAAGGGGGGACGGGGGATGACACAGAATCCCTCAGTTACTGCTTTAGCTTTTGAAAGTTGTTAGTTTTGTGAACACCGAAGTCATTAGGCGGTGGTATAGATCCTTCTGAGTTGAACTGAATGCAAAATAATTTCATCTTAGAAAAAAGTTATACTTCAAAGGCTGTGGGGAGAAGAAAAACTTATTCTCCAATAGCTAGTGGTGTTACCAGTGCAGACTGATTAAGTCTATTGCTCATTAAGGCTGCCACCTGTAACCACAGGCCTTGTCCACTCTGTAAAGCGTTTCCTGATTGCAGCTTCCAAGTTGGTATCTTCGGAAGAGGGCATACTTGTTACACCGTCCGTTTTAGGACTGCACAGACTGATTTTGTATGGATCTTCTCCGAAAAGGTATGGATTTCTCTCAGCTTTAGCATTTTTATTTGAGAGATGTTTAGTTACTCATTTCACCAGCCCTTAAATGGAGGGGTGCCTGCAGGTGAAGATGGCAGAAAAGTGTAATGCAGCCCGGAGCTGCAGTGGGGCAGACAGACAGAGAACAAACGGCTCTTCCTAATGGTAGGTACGGTGGTGCTCAGTTTGGCTTTCCATCTTTCCATACTGAAGAGTGAATGGATTTGAGCCCGCCTATTTCTTAACTTTAAACTTCATCAGAGATTGAGTCCAGGTTTGGTTTCAGCTGTGGGTGAAGGTTCAGGTTAGTTGTTTTCATCCAAAAATACGGTAATGGTGTGTTTCAGACTAAAAATTTCCTGTAAAATCTGAACTCCCATCTTGACTCCTGACCTGAAGGAAATCCTTTGGGATCCACCACATCTTCCTTGCTTTTGTTCTTGACTTTTCAAAATCTTCCTCACTTTTTGCATAATTTCAGTTTGGTAGGGTAGGAACAGGGTGTGCTTTTTCTGACCATGACGTGCTTAAAATGCCAAAAAGGTACGTGATTGCCTTGCTTTTTACCTCAATAATCAGTGCTTTTAACTGTTGAAGTTCTCCCTTTGTGACATATAAGTTATTCACCTACCTCTAGCATGAGGAGCCTTGCAAATAAGATCACTCACGTTCTTATTTGTATTATGTGTGAATGCGTGGATTCCGTGGTTTGATGGGTTGGTGAGATACTAGAAATGTCACAGTTTTAGATTTTGTAGCAGAACTGCTCATGTGCCGGCTAGGATTTTAGCACCCAAATTGTCTAATGACAAGTCTTTAGTGGGCAGTGACTGCAAATAGACTTGGTTGCCTTCATACCAGTGCATGGATTCTGTGACCCAAACTGCTCTCTGGGTCCTGGAGAAGCACAGGCGCGTTTGCTGCTGCTTCACAAGTTGTGTGTCTTTCACCAGAACACTGAGCTGAATTCCTAGCCTGCTAGCAGGCAAATAAAAGCACAAACAAAACAACCCCTTCCCACACTTTTTACGATGAATGAAAGTCTGCTGTGGATATGCTTTTAAGAGGAGGTATGAAAACAGGCTCCTGATCTGAGTGTTAAAAGGGCTTTATGCCTTAAGTGGCAAATGCCACTCCGACAAAGGATTAGTCAAACTTTGAAGGTCGAAGTGGGGTTCCGAAGCGCTGTCTGAAGCTCCTTTTTCCATCTGAAAAAGGGACCTTCAAAGGCAAATTTCAATACTTGACATGCAGCTTTTTCCCCTCTGTTTCAGCCTTGCAAACAACGAAACAACCAATGACAACAGAGTGAAGGAAGACAACAAAAGCATGTAAAACAGCTTGCGATCCCTTTCATTCACTGCTGAGCTGCTCCTCAGGGGTGGGGGCTTTCTTCTGTTTTATTATAATTTTATTTCTTTTGCATATTTTTTGTTTTCTGCCGGTTAAGTACTCTTGTTTTCTACAGAGAGCAGCTTGAAAATAGGATATTTGATACGGGAGCCTCTGCAGACCTGTATGTATTAACAGCTGAGATTTTCAGCAGTGCTCTGTGTTCAGCAGGCTGAATTTTCTCCCCTGCCCGTGCAGCTGCCACACAGAAATAACCGAACCAGTTGGGTGTAGTTTCTCTTTGCGTAATAGGAACACGAGAAAGAACCAGTAACGGGTGAAGTGGAATTGCCAAATTATTTAGAAATCTTTTCTGGCTCTGGTTTCTTTGCAGGTTGAATATTTCTAGACACGCAGCCAATGCTGCTACGCTGCTGGCCAAGAACATGTCAGATTTCACTAGCTAAGCAATGCGGGGTATGGTCAGTACTTGGTTGGGAGACCTCCAAGGAAAACTCAGGTGCTGTAGGATGTGGTAATTACTAATTCAGTAAATAGACTTCTCAGAGTCAGTGCAGCATCTGTGTCCTATCTAGAAGGATGTTGGAGCAGAAAGCACTAGGTAGATGTTGGCAGGACACATTATGATCCCATTAAACATTTTCAAATTATATATTCTGAATCAAAATGACATCGAGACCTTTTTACATTTGTTTTCCACCACCGCCCCCAAAAAAAGATTCCTCTGTGATCAGAGGTCGCACAGGCTGAGCTATTTTCCTTGGGTCGCCTTTGAGGGACCCAAGTTCAAATTGCCTTGCTGGCCTTCTTCCTTGTCCGAGGTGTGGGCCACAGGGGCACAGGTCTCTGTTTCTTTCTCACTTTGACCAGTAATTTTTATCTTGAGTAAGGAATTAGAATATAGGACTGGAAAAAAATAATTATTTTCAGCTGGAGTCTCAGTGTATGAGCTTTTCCAGTGAAGAGAAAATGAGGTTGGTATTCAGAACCACACAAGGATGTGACTAGATTCTGGGACCTGGGCTTCTGTTTTCTGGAGTGTTTTTCAGTATTTAAACCCTTAACTTCTATAAGGTAATACTACTTGTCCTACCTCTTACTCTGCAGGGTTTCACTGTCAAACAGCTGACTTCTGTCTCGCTCAGGCCTCCCTAACCCCTGTAGAGAGCTAGCATTAGAATTCTCAAGGGTGAAAGTTCTATCTAGTGAATACTAAATAATAATAAATACTTTTTTCTGTGCATTATAAAGGTGGTAAAAATTATTTATCTCCCTCCCTGGGGGAAATTGCTATTGATGCTTGTTTATCTAGCTCTGTAGCACAGAGCACTTCGTTAAAAGTTGTTTCAAATGTCTTTTAAAGTTTGAAACAGTTAACCTTACAGAGGCATTATGATGTAAAATCTAACGGTTTCAAGGTGAGAGGGTTTTACTTGAATTATACTGTTCAGAGCCTGAGAATTGGAGTTATGTAGCTAAATCAGGATGGGGTTATGTAGCTAAATCAGGATGAATCCTAGTCTTCACGCTTCCCCCCCCCCCACTCCCTGGGCCAGTTTACATGTTTGAGAAATGTACCTCCTTTTGCAATGTGGACAAGACAAAGTGATTTGGGATGTTTTAAAAAGGTAATGATGTCTCCTGAAAAATACCGAGAGATTAACGTTTCTGCTTCAATGTAATCCATTTTGGGCATTTTCTTATGCTATAACTAGTGCAGCTTTGCAGAAAAAAAAACAAACACAAAAACAACAACGAAAGTTCCCTGATAGCTAATCTTTGTTTGATGCGCTCTTTGAAATCGTTCAGGAAACTGAAATGATAGGCTGAAGTTGTCCCCACTGCTGACCGGCCTTTAACAGTTTTCAGCTGTTAAATGTCTGAAATCAGGAGAGATTTCCTCATCTTGAACGGGCGAAATAAGTAACTTGATTACAGAAGTCAAAGTCCTGACAAAAATATGAGTGCATAAAGGGAGAGGGAGAAAAGGTTAAGAAAAACGTAAATTTTCCAGCTGATTTTCAAAATCACATAGTATATAGTGCAACCTGTTGATGCTAAGTAAATATTTATTGCCTTGCTTGTTGATATATTTTTCTTCCATTTTTTTTTTCCCAATCAAAGATGCTCAGGAAGTTTTGTGAATCAGAAATGGACTACTAGGATATGCTGAAGTGAATTTTTGGCCATGACCATTTACCTGTTTCAGCCTTGAATTATGTACATCCAAGGTTGTTTGTTTTTGTTCTAAACTAAAAATAGGTAGAGTACAATTTCTGTGGGTACAAAGGTTCACGTTCCAAATAAAGAAAAGCAAGCTCTTCCTTGCTGAAATGTATTTGTTGCCAAGTAGGCTGAGAGAACATCTGGGTTTCCTCTGTGTATGATGGTCTTCAGTAGAGTCTTGTTCTTTCCACGGTGGTAGTTGTCTCTGGTAATGGTGTTATGGGATGGGAAAGTGAGCGCTGTTTGCATCAGAATGAGACTATATCTATGTCTAATACGCTCAAACCACAGTATTTCTTCAACATCCCTGCAGGTGGTTACCCTTTGGATCTGCGTAACATTTTTAACTTCCATGACTTCTTGACTTTAGCTTTTCTTGCCTGTTTTCTGGAGTGACAAGCCCTCCCATAAACACACGCAGTCTTGCACTGACTTTAAGGTGTACACCATTCTGTGCTGCCTTGCACTGACGTTCTTACCACAAGTGCTAGTCCTTAGATAAGAAAATAAATGTGAAAAATCAGGCTTGTGGAGTTGAAAATTCACATTTACGATTTCAGAGATCCCATTGCAAAACTTCTTGTATGTGTTTAGAAAGCAGAAATATGCTTTGTCTAGTTTCCAATATGGGGATTTCTAAAGAGCTTTCAATCTGGTACAAAACATTTAAACAGAAGATAGAGAGAGGCTCAGGCTGTTCGGGAAGAAACCTTCCAGGCTGGACTGCTGTGGCTATACCAGCCTGTCCTACCCAGACTTTGTGAAAGCATGGAAAAGCTCAGTCCCTCTCCCCTTTGCAACTCTGCACTGCTCTTCCAGATAGGTTTCGGGAGTGTACCGCTAAAAAGTCTCTGCCAGCTCCCTCTCGATCTGTATATTTAGGCAAATTTTTCATCTTTGTCCCTTGTGCAATATTTATCCAAGGAAGACTAACGGGGGAGTTGGATGGGACAGAAGTGATGAACAGAGATGAAGGAGGTTCAAGGAGGGAGGGAGGGAGAATACAGATGATGGAGGGGTTTGGGGAATAGCATTGATCTGGGGGGACTGGATGTCCACGTGAATTGATTGGTATAGGAATGAGCAAGCGTAAAGGTGATTATTTTCTTTAGACTTCTTCAAATAATGCCTGTGTTCAACTCTAAGACAGGCTGAGCAGCCTTATGAGGGTCTGATCTGATGACACTGAGGTCTGTTTTCACACTCATAAACCACTGCTGATTTTAATGAAAAATCAGGTTTTAGATTTCCTGCTTTTCCAGCCAGTGTTTTTTTAAATATTCCCTTCTGCAGTTTGGCTTCTCATGATGTCTGGTATAGAAACGGCCGCATGAGTGTTACTCTTCCTGCTCCACAATAAGATGTTTGAAATGCATATTTTCCTTCCTGTCTTGAACAACTTCTTCTCTTTTATATAAATACGTGTAAATTTGGCTTCTGGGGGCATTCTGTAGGTGTCGAAGGCTTTGTCCTTTGCGTGGCTGACACAAAGAAGATAAAGTATTATGAATGCTAGTGGAATATTCAGGTAAGTAGCTGAAGTGAAGTCATGTTTGTCGATAAAAGCCACTTTTGTTTTCTTCAAGGCCTGTTCAGAGATCCCTAGCAGTAAGGATTTCAGCAGTGGAACTGATTTGCACAACAAAATACCCAGGGAAGTTTAGAGCTCATCTGTTTTATATCTTCTGCTTGTGGAATGGGCAAAGAACCTCAGTCTCTAAAGCCCTCCATGCTATTCCAGCACATTGCCTCTGAGATGTGTCTGCAGTCTTCCCCCGTAGCCCTGTGTATCCTCTGTGCATGAATAAAATAAATCCTTAATGGTATAGGTTGCCTTCTTGGATCAGTTCTTTAGGTAGTTTGACTGGGCCTTCGATCCCTGTAGTCACTTTATTGAATCATAGCAGGATCTTGCTGGGATGGCCGGATTTTTCTGGGATGGCCTCCAAGCTGATGCTTTGAAAGATGAAATGTAGCCACTCATCAGCCATTCCAATGCTTTCTCCCTGTCTCTGCCTTCAACCTTGGGCAGGAAGTTGTTTGGCTTCATATTTCCACTCCTAACGTTTCTCCAGCTTTTTAGCTTTTTATATCAGAAATAAATGAATAAATGCGTAGTGGAAGGGATGTGGCCTATGAAAATCCTTCCTTCTCTTTTTTCTATTGTTAGGGTATGCTCATGTAACTTTGGAGTCTAAAAATGGTTGTGCGTGTATATATATATATAATATATATATATATATATATATATAAAAGGTGTGGTGGAATTTTTTTCTGCCTAACACCTGGACCTACCCAGAGGGATTTCCTGTCATTTGCAGCCTTTGAGGTTGGCCGTGGTTGGTTGCTCGGTTTTGTTTTCCTTTGAATCAGAGCCACACCATTTGGACACGTATGTCACAAGTCCCAGGAGCTCTTCCTCCCTGCCTCCCCGGTGCCTTGGTATCTGTTAAAACATCAACTAAATTCTGTGCCGCCCTGTTGGGGCGATGTGTTTGAGGTGGGGAGCCATAAGTTACCTTGTGTGGAGGGATGGGAATGCCAGGCATTCCTGGCTGGGCTTCCACTGGAGCTCCAGGCTGCCCCGAAGTGAAGCTCCGGGACTCCACGCAGACGTCTCCGTCTCCGCTCCAGCCTTGTCCTCGCATCGCTCCCATCGCTGAGCGCATGCTGCTGCCTCTGCTGGGAGTGCAACAACAAAGCTCTTAAGAATACCCGGGCAGCCAAAAATAATAACAATAAAAATAAAGACGTTATTAAAGCCAGATACGACTGATCTGAAGTCACAGCGAGTGTAACGTGACTCAGTCAAATCCCCAGGACAGTTGGAGACAGAAAGGAAAGGAGAGAGGAAAATCTCTATCTGTTTAAAGTTCTGGGCCCCAAACTCCTTACAAGTCGGCTTTGATAATTCATCAGACAACCACAAAAAAGAATGCCTCCCCCGCTCCAGATGCAACTGTGTCTTGTCCCAGCCTCTTTTTCCACAGCCTGTGAATCTCACCACATCAAGGGGGAGAGAAAATACATTTAAAAGTTCTCCTTATTTAGGTTGGGTAGGTTTGAAATATCCTCCAAAGGCAAACGTGCGTGTTACTGAAAGCGTGCGTATGTACACATGTAGAGCTGTACTTGGGAAAAGGGGAAAATTACTGGAAAAAGCAGCATTTTCAGTTCACACCCAATGCAATTAGAGGAAGAGGCAGCTGTAAGCCTCTTTATTGTGGCACTGCTAAGCTAACGAGAGGAAAAACCCACAAGCCCACACCGGAGCGTCAGGAGCGGCCCGGTGCCTGCCTGTAGGCTGGGATGGGTGCTGGCCCCCTCGCCCTTCGGTGGTCTTATGTGCACCAGGGGGATAACTTGGAGCCCAGGCAGTGGTTCCCAAAAGAAGGTAACTGGTTTAGGTGCATCCAGTTGTCAGTGGCACTGCTGCTGGAAGAGCAGAGCGGCGTGCCCGTTTGCGAGGAGAGAGGAAGGACGAAGCACTCCTTGCAGTTCTCTGCTATCAGGATGAGCGGGTTTTCAGGCCTGTTGGTGTATCAGAGGATTCAAAGGGGTCCCATAAAAGAAGTACTTCACGAGTTGTTTGGGGGGAGCACAGTTATGACTTTGACTAATGGACTCGAAGCAAATGGTAGAGAAGGGGCCGATCAAGCAAACTTGGATCTGTTTTCGGTATCACACAGTGTGTGTGTTTTGTTCTTGGATTTTAGCTGGGGCCAACTCTGATATAAACAGATGGACTTCAAAGTAGTTGCTCTGAATAAAAGCTTACATGATATTTTAATGATTCAAGTCTTTGGGGACTGTAAACCTAGACTGAAAATTGCAGAAGGTATTTATTTTTGTTTTTCGGGCCAGGCAGGGAGACAAGAAATAGATCTAATTCAATTATTTTTGTAGGTATTTTGTTTTTCAGCATCCTACAACTCTCAGATGCTTTTGTTCTTCTTACAAGGGAAAATTACCAGATTTTTTTTTTTAGAGTGAAATGGTTACCTAATTTTTTTGATACTTTTGTCAATATTTGAAACTTTTTAGTTTTCCAGGAAGTCTGATACTCCTTTGTGTTTTTTTTTTTTGTTTTTTTTTCTCATTGTCATCAAATACAAAGGAATCATATCTTGCTGATGGTTTTTATTCTTGACAGGTTTTTGTTGCTATCCTTTTTGACTTCATTTTACCAGTTTTGAAAAATAAGAATATTTAGAAAGGTCATGTGGCAAAAATGAAACATGAAGAAAAGAATATAAATTCAGAGGAGAATTTCAGTGTCTGCAGTGTCTAAGAGGGGGAGGACTTCTGTTGCCCTGCCAGCTCCTTGCCTTATGAAATGTCTCCTGAATTTTTTGTTTTTTTAGGAAAGGTTAATGAGAATTTCATAGACTGGTTATGGCTGCAAGAAGTTAGCTCTTGGTAGTCCTGCAGCTCGGCTCATAGCTGGAGTCAAGCAGTGCCAAACGTGAATGGGACATTGAAACTTGATTGCACTTTGCAAGCCTAAAAAGACTTCTAAATGATCTTTTGAAGAATGAGAGGATCTTGTACTGGGTATTTAGACCTCCGTTGTGGGTATCTCATGCCTTTTGAGTTTTTCAGCTTTGCAAATCCCAAGATATTTCAGTGCCAGCACAGATGGACCAGTTTAAACGTTATCCTGGGTTTCAAGAGTAAACCCCAAAGACAGTATGTGAAATCCTTGTTCTGATAAACAACAAATTGTGTGATTTGCCCAGCCTCTGTTCTCTAAGACATAAGTTGGGGCATAGTCTGAAGGGTTTCCTCTGTTTGTGAATCTAACCCAGTAAGGCTTGACTGCAAGATTCGATAAGATTTGGGCACTTTATTTATCAGTGCCTGTTACACGAGTTCCAGACAGGCAGCATGTTACTTGACTAATACCGGAGACAGTACAACCACATCTTTCAAAATATATTTGATGTCCCTAACAGAGCTCTGCGAGCTCTGTACTGTATGCTCAGACCATGTACATAAGTTTTAATTTAGGAAGGCCACTACTCGCAGTTGTGTCAATATTACTTTAAAAAGTGTTTGGGTGGAGGTGGGGGGAGTTGAGAGCAATTTTGGACCAAATTCCTGGGAACCAGTATGTCAATATAAAAGTCAAATCTTATATCAAGGGTTACGTATAAAATGGAAGAACAGTGGTTAAAGATTTTTTTTTTGTGAAACATTAGCTAGCACAGACAAATATCTGTCCTCACCTAGCTTTTTCTTGCCTTCACTGCTGTCAGATCTGAACACCTTCTGATAACTGACATGACTTACATCTGTCACGTGTGTTTAATTTTCTACTTCTCCAGTGGATCAATATGCTTTATTTTTAAATGTATATGCTGCTAGTGCCCATGTTAGAAAAAGTTAGGCTGCATTGTCTGCCCTTGGTGTGGAAGGCAGTGCGGCTGCCATGTCCGTGGCTGTTGCATTTGTTCCCTGGACGCTGGGAAAGCTGAGTCCAGCACGACACAGGACGTGTCCTAAGAGGAGCAGTCACCAGCACCTCTCCTTGTTTTCTAGGTTATTTGAATTCAGATGGTTGTGTTTATGACATAAGGTGGTGTTTTCTCTTTTGTTTTAATGCTTTCAGGCTCTGCTTCCAACTACGGCTCTTTTACATTAGATCAAGGATTTTCATAGGCAGTGAAAGGAGTTGCACGCTCTGTTTAAAGGGACTCTTTATCAGGGAGTGTAGTGCTAGGACAAGGGGTAAGGGCTTTAAACTAAAAGAAGGGAGGTTTAGATTAGGTATAAGGAAGAAATTCTTTACTCTGAGGGTGCTGTGGCACTGGCACAGGCTGCCCAGAGAAGCTGTGGATCCCCCATCCCTGGCGGTGTTTAAGGCCAGGCTGGATGGGGCTTTGAGCAGCCTGGTCTGGTGGGAGGTGTCCCTGCCCATGGCAGGGGGCTTCAAATTAGATGATCTCTAAGGTCCCTTCGAACCCAAACCATTTTACGATTCTATGATTTGTGTTATGCAGGTATATATTGATATGCAACTGCCTTAGGCTACTTTGACCATTGCTGCCTACCTGTTAATTATTGCTGAAAAAATGTGTTGATTAAAACAATTTATGCATTTCCAAAATGTCATACCTTGCCCCAGTGCAGCGATGCCCAGTGGGCTATAGAAATATCAGACTCAAATTTGCAGATGGTCAGTTATATGCACGCATGTGCCTTGTCCCCACCTGCGTTGTCTTGTGTGATAAATTCATGTGCGTTCTCAGGTGGGCTTGGGATTTGGGTTTCCTAAGTGTGTGGTGTCTCAATTTTATAAACCGTTTATAGCTATAGATTTAACATTGAACTGAACTTCTCAATTTCTAAAATATGTTAATGAATCTGATGATAATGAATTTCTAGCCCATGTGCTCTGAAATTTAAACACCTGTTTGGAGCGATATCCAAGCACAGAGCCATACTTCTGACCTTGGAGCTTCTTTTTGCGCTGAGATTCTTCCTTTCCCAAATGTCATCAGCTGTGATCTGTTAGGAACGACCGGCAGCTGTGCCTAGATGTGAATGTTACCAGAATGGGTAACTCTCAGGAGGTGTTTCAGTGTTTTTGTTAGTCACCTGAATTGCTCTGAGAGATGTCTGTCCTTCTGTATTTCTCATGAGCAAAACTCTGGCTGTGTCCTCCCTCTTCCTTGAATGGCAACAGAGACTAGAGGTGAAGCTTCATTTTGTGTGTTTGGTCCTGGTGCATCTAGGGCATTTTCAGAGCACTGGATTGGAGTGTGAGCCCATAACCAAAATCTATCATGGAGGAAACGAGAGAGAGATATGAGGGCACCAAGGTGGCGTTCGCCTGAACCTACCAAAGTTTAAGATTTAATTGGAAGGATATTGTTGGATTGTTGCAACATATTGCTTTTCCATATTTCCATATGTGATCCTAGCTTGGGGTCATTTGAGAGCAGTCCAAGTGATGACTTCAGCAAGTATCTTAAATAAATTAGGATCAGGCAGTGACGGAAGAATTCTGGTTGTGGTTGGTCTGTCTTTTGGAAACTAGAGCATATTAACGGAAACCAACAACAAATTTAGTATCATGAATCTATTGGGAAAGGAGAAAAACTTCCACATTGCAGCATCTCCTGCCTCAAAGTCAAGGATGTGAAATATCTCAGTTGGCCACCACATCATGAAGGACGATTTATTGCATCTGTTTAAAAACAATTCTGTATTCTCCGGGGGCTCTGTCCTTCACTAGCAGAGCTTCGGACTCAATGATCTAATAGATCTTTTTCCATCTCTAACTTTTGTGGCTTGCCATATGTAGAGATAAACATCTTTCTTTCCGATCAGCGTTGACGGACAGACTTTCAGGCATGGAAACATTATTGTGTTGGGGGTAGGGGGAAGGGAGGTAAGGCCATTTGCTGAGTGTTTTTGTCTGCAGGGCATAGGATTATTGGAAAATGATAAATAGCTGGGCAGGCAAAGGAAATATGAAAACCCTTTCGCAGAACGGAGCCGCCCAAGATTTCTGTTCATATTGCAGTGACCAGAAGAAATTTACATTGGAAAAACCCTCTTGCCTTCAGGGCTGAATGTTATGAACCTTCAAAGTGATTCTTTAGAAGAAAAGGGGTTGGGAATGAAAGGAGTGGGAGTGTTTGCCATGCTGTTTCTCCGGAGCAGGGGTCACTGCAGAATAACATTCATCATCTTGTTGGTGCCGTTCTGAGAATGGGAACAAGGTGGGAGAGATAAAAGCAAGGTTGAACTGCAGTCTGGCATTTGCTGCTTGTTCTCCAGTCCCACGGGAGCTGCAGATGGACTAAGTCCAGGCTTTTTTCTTCTGGATTTCATTCAAGGGTTGCTCAGCTGGCCTGTGGACTGGGTGCCTTTACTGTAATAACTTGTTTTTCCCTTGACTTGCTTGGACCTCGGCCTTCTATTCAAATGTATTAGTCACAGGAGTATCTATAATGAACAAAATCTTTTGCTGTTGTAAGTCAGCACGGATCTATAATACTTGAAGGTTGTGTCTAAGAACCGAAATACTGGCTATAATTTGTGCTTCAAGAAAGAAGGGGCAAACATCAACCCATCACTGGCAAGTTATTATTTACATTTGGGGTTGGAGCCCCTTCTAAAAATGTTACCAGATTTATTCTTGTTATTTTAATTCACCTTCCCCACAAGTCCTGTCCTGTACCAGGTTGTACACAACCCTATGAATGGGCAGAACAAAATGTTAATAGTACCTGGGGTAAACTGAAACAGGCTCCGTTTCTTGGTTTTTATTTTTTATTTTTTGACATCAAGGAAATGGACAAACTAGCTGTGGTAGATACCGTACATTGAACATCGCTCACGTTATTTCAGATGTCATGAAAGAAAGGGAATAATTAATGGGTACTTTGTATGGAAAACAAATACTAGGTGAACTTGAAAATTAATGGTGTTTTTTAATAGCATTGTATTTAAAATAACTTTTTAGATCATCAGGCTTACAGGAAAACATGAAGCTGCTTCTTTGCCTTACTTATTGGACAAAGTAACTGAATTCCAGTGGGGTCTCATTTTCAGGGTAACTGAGCACCCTTTCGTTGCCCCGTGGGGGTTGCTGTTTCTGAATGAGGGAAAAAAGGCATTGCGTTTCATCGCCTGTACGTCCGATGCAGTCAGCACTGCCATGAACTGTGCTATCTTGTGTGTAGAGAGTGGTGGAAACAGTTCCTCAGGAGGAACAGCACAGATTCGGCTGTTGCATTTAAACAGGCTCCGTTTCCTTGTTCATGTATATTTAGACACGGCAGCCATCTGAGGCATCGAGGCAACATTCCTGTGGCTCTCTGGCTGGGCTGGCAGGCCATCGCTGCTTCGCAGCACTCACCAGCTTCTTCCTGGCAAAACCCTCATTTAAATGAACTCATCTGACAGATCCGTCAAGGAGAGACAGACGGACACCCTCTTGTTCTGTCTTTTGATCTCCGCTTAACTACTTGATGTTGCTTTCCACCTGGGTGATGCGACACTTTTATCGCAGGCTGAGTGGCAGAGGTAATGGGGTTGAGATGTTCCTAGGAGAAGTGCTCGGTGCTCACAGGCAGGCTGGTTTGCAGATTGCCATCTGAGTGGTGGAGAGATGGTGACAACTTCAGAGCTGAAGCTCAGTGGCTGTGCTGGGTTGCACTGCATGATGCGGGGAGCTGGTATGAATCTGCGTGCTCCTAAAATGTTGCATCACCAGTTGGTTTTTAGAGATTCAGCTTGGCTTCAGGTTGTCTTTTAAATCATTCAGTGCCAGGGCTGCTGTGAAGATCTGACGACATTCTCCACCCAGTGCTGGATGCGTGCTAGTACCATCTCTAAAGCTGACGAGCGATGAACTTTGCCGCATCAGGTACATACCTCCACAGCTGTCTCCATGGGAGGTAAACGTGCACGTGAGTGTGCTGAAACCACAGGCTACAGCCTGTTGTTCTCTTGGGAGGCCTGCGTAGGTTGTCCCAGAACAGGGTAATTACCAAGTGAAAGTGTGCAGCAGGTAGTAAACCGGATTTGGAGCCTCGAGGCAGGTGTGACACAACAGTGCTGGCACATCCACTGCGTCAGCAGTGGGAATTCTCAGAGCGTGGCCTGCGCTTGCATGGGGAGGTGGCTGCTTCTGAGTAGTATTTTCTCTGGGAGCCCGCTGTAGGAATCAGTGCTAGGAATCAGCCTCGGTTCATTCAGCCCAGTGGCCAGAACCAGATGCTACTTCAAGAGGAAGTTTGTGTTTGGGAAGGACAGTTATCTGATAACTTGGTGTTAAGGGGGACTTCTTTCTGATGCAAACCAGCTTATGCCTTGCAGCTCTACAGCCTAATGCAGGGGTTTAAAATAATACAAAGCAGTTTTTCTTGGATCTGTAGGGAGTCTGGTTTAGACCTGCTCAGAGCCTTAAAAGAGACCGGGGACCCGTGGATTTTGTGCTGGGGCACAGAGGACTCCTCTCTTGGGACTGTTTCCTTTTTCAATACTTCTCAACCAACATTTTCCATTTGACAACTGATCTTTGCACTGGCCGCATATTTAAACCAAATAAACAAATAAAACCCACAGCTTCTTCTTTCCCTATAATTTCTGACCTGAGATGACACAAGCTTGGACTGGCTCAGGTTACACTGCATATGGCTGCACACAATGCCGTAGCCTTCCCAAAAAACCCCGTTTGACTGCACGCAGTCCAGGCTCACAGCAGCACGCTCCGGGCTGCCTGACCCGGAGGCAGCAGCAGAGGTACCTCTGCTCTGCTCTGAGCACAGCATCGCCTCCGGAGGCGGGAGGCGGAATGGGACGTGCCCTTCTTACTCTCTTTGCTTTGTGCACCCTGCTTATTCTTTCATGACAACCCTCCCATAGCTGCAGACACCGTGCCTGAACTTGAAGCGTGTGCTTCTGGTCCTGCCGCTAGTGCAAATGGCAAAGGTCTGGTGGAAGGAGCAGGGCACGCAGAAACTGGAGTGGTCGGAGCAGGCAGGTCACGCTCTGTTGCCAGCTCATCTGCTTCTGATGCTGCATAAACATGTGCTTCACTTCACGTATGACTGGAATAATTTATAGTGTTTTGCTTACCTTTATTTTCCTCTAAACTACATAATCCCTAAAGACGCTTACCCCCAGATGAACTGGCTCTCAGACCCCGAGGCCTGGTTGTCGCAGGACATGGAGGCATGCAAGCATTTCCATATCAGATTTAAAAACTCAGACCACAAAAACTTGGAAACTTTACCTCATGGTTCTCTCTTCTTTTTTAGACTAGGCAGAAACTTTATCAGTGTTTCAGTTATTAATAGATTGTTTTGCTTTCCTCAATATTTAAGGCCTTGCGTGACCCTACTAATAATTTACAAGAATTTTTGTATGTCTGCATTTTAATTCCACTGGCTTCTGTGTCAGCTGATGAGCTTAGATTGGTTAGGTTTACCTAATATATAACCAAACAGAGACAGTAACTCAATGTGGTTTATTCAGATATGTAGTTTCTTTCTAGGCATATGATTCATCGTCTGTGAAGAGAGGCTGCAGCTGGAGAGCAGAAACGTTGCCGGAGCGGGGATGAAGCTTGCTCTCTCTTCTTGTTGTCTCCTCGATACCTCCCCTATCTTCCAGCCTTTTCAAAGGTCTTCAGAAAATTAAAAATAGCAAGCTTGTCAGGATCAGAAAAGAAAGCTATAGAGCCTCTAGGACCTTTAGAAAATAACAAAAATTAACATTGACCATACCGTGGCTGAAGTGTCTGTTCTGAAGCCATTTCATAGGCCATGTATAAGCTTGCATAAAAGCATACATTTAATGGATGTATAAGCAGTGGCCAGCCTTCTAATAGTTATCACGTCAAATATGTAGTCATAATTGATAAAGTTCACATATGCCCTTAATTCTGTGCCTAACAATGTAGGAGAAAATGTTTTGCAATTTTGCAGTTCTTATTTTTTTAAGGGAAAGTCAGGTGCTGGCTGTCAGTGTGCTTTTGTTGAGATGCCCCTAGCCTTAAGGAGCCTGACTGGGTACGGAACTGAAATCTTTTGGCCTGTCTGGTATTGTTCCAGCAGCACTTCTGAATTAAAATCCAACTTCAGGCCCACCTCGGAGATCCAGGGATGGCACAACCACCCTGCATGTGAGAAAGATCCTTTTTTTCAGGAGTCAGTGGGATTATTTTAAGCACGTGTATGTGTACACGCAAAAGCACACGCTTATAGACACACATTGTCGAAAAAATATTAGGAGGCCTTGAGCAAATTTTTTAAACTGGAAATGAGACGTGACTTAAATAGTAAGGATAATTAACTATAGGAGCAGTTTACCAAGGGAAGTGATAAATCCATCATCACTTGGAGTCTAACTTGGGCCTGTTTAGAAACAGGCTGTAGGTCAGCTGCGAGGTACTGAGCAAAATCGTATTTACTTACGTGGAAGGGAGGGAGGCCTAACCTTCCCCCACTGGAGGTGGGATTTTCTTTTATGTGGGTGATTGCAGTTGATGTTCACAGTGATCCTTTGGCCTTGCAACTTACTTCTTCCCCCTTCTCCAATTTTAAAGAGCTTTCTTTGCAAAATGGAGGAGAAAAAAAAAAAAAAAGTGCATTCTGACTGTGAAGACTGATGTGGGCATGCATCCTGAGCAGTAAGCAGTAGATATCTCTGTGTTTTTGCCTCTGGTCTTGCCACCCCAATTGGTTTTGCCTGCTGATGGTAGCACTGACCCAACACTTGATGCTTCAGAGGAAGGTGGAAGCCTGCTGCAGAGGGAATTGCTTCAGGGTGGTTACACAGAACTAGCCGTAAGTGCCGAAGGGAGTGGGGTCCCTCCACTGATTACTTCCTTTATCCTGAAATCCAGTCAGCTTTAGGTTACCTGGATGCACGTCTTATCGCTGGTTGCGAATTAGCTGGGTTTTCTGGCAGTCCAGCTGCAATACTCAGCTCTCTTTGTACGTGGTGTGAAGAGAGTTTCTCCTTGTGCTTTATTTCCTTACAGTGACCTTTAGGTCTGGGCCATTGCGTTCTGCTTCTGACAGTCCTACAAGCTTCAGTCAATATTCTGCACAGTCCTCTCTGTCCCAACTGAAGTTTCACAGAATCATTAAGGTTGGAAAAGACCTTCAAGCTCGTCTGGTCCAACCCTCATAAAATTTGTGCTGCGTTGGCCGGGAATCGAACCCGGGTCAACTGCTTGGAAGGCAGCTATGCTCACCACTATACCACCAACGCGCTCAGCACAGCCTTTGAGGTTTCTTGCCAAATTTCAATCATTCCTGTAAAAATCCACTGCGAAGCCTGTTCGGTACCATTGTTCTGACGGTGAGAGACCGTCTCAGAGGTGTTTGAGGATTCCTTGGGCAAGGCTGGGAGCTGAAACCAATTCTGTGTTTGCGGTTTTGGCAGAAGTACTTACACGTGGTGGCAGCTGAGCACCTCCTTCCGTGAGCCTGAATTCAGGGATCTTTGGTAAAATGGACCTTGGGTCTGCTTGTGCTGAGGACAACCTGAGATGTCTTGGCCCAGCGGGGGGTGCAAGATGGCTGCTTCCCTTCCCAACCTCCCTTTTCTTTGGCCCTACCCTACCACAGCTGTGCGTTGAGCCTTTCTGGCTTGCCTGTGCTTCCAGGCTGCTCAGGGTCTTACTTGCTTGTTTCAAAGGACGGTCAGGAATTTGAGGTAGTCACGTGTAAGCTCAGATTCTATTGTTTACTTTCTGGGTTTCTCCAAGTGCTCTTGCACCCTTGCAAAAAAACTAAAGATGGCCTTTTTCATCATCTTGCTGAAGATTTTCCCCCTCCCCGCCTCATTGTTTTGGTAAGAATAGATCTTAGCTTTGTTTCTTAGACCCCTTTTAAGGTAAAATAATGTTAATGAGTAACCGTGCCAAGTAAAGCTTGCTGGAATGTTTTTGCTGACAAGTGCTATTGTATCACAACTGAATCATTTTTGAAAAATCTCTTTCTGTATGTCTGTAATTTAGTAAAACAATGATTTTACAACAAAGCATTCATTTTGTGTCTAGAAATACCAGTCTCAAGACTTACTACAGTCAAACCTAGTGTGAAAGATGAACTTGTACTTTTTGCAGTGAGTAAAGCGTACATAAGGAAGGAGAGAGGTGGACTCACCTTGGAAGTGGTATTCATCATTGATGGTGTTTCTGCTCTTTATAACAACCAATTATAGTCCGGTATGTTTGGTCTGTGGAGGAAGTGTTTGTTTCTTTCAAAGCAAAGCTGTCTGTTTGCAAAGACAGTAATGACAGAACTGGATTTTTCAGCCCTTGAAGATGCAAAACCCCTACATTTTGGATGTGTTATCACCTGTATGTTCACTTTCATATTCACTGGCTGTTTGTGAGTAATTAAAGTTTTGCATGAGAATTTTAGTATTCACAGGAGATGAGTTCTGAGAAGAGGATAATGATGCTTTAGAATAATTACAATTAACGCATTTTAGAATTTTAACAAGGATAATAGTGTACGTGTTGTGGCTGTTTCTTCCCAGTAGTCTGGATGGCGTTAGGGAAAGTACAAGAGGTAACAGTAAATAGTTAGTATCTTCCTACAGAAAGAAAAGTAACAGAATGCTTTGGAAAACTCAGATTTTCTCTGTTTAAAAATAAAATTTCTTTCAAACACGGACAACTCCATTCTGTGAGCCTGGCTTGGTCCCATGAGCACTTCCAAGAGTTCTGAGAGCTTTTATTTGAGCTGCAGTTCTTGGGATTTCTGTATTCCCTGTTGTTGCTGTTGAGAGTCCACTGAGTCATCATATTTCATTAAAACACTCAAGTTTTAACAAATCAGTTGTATCAGAAGTGTACACACACCACCCCCCAAAAACCCCCTCCCCACATTTTCTCAGGGAACTTCCTTCCCACCTCTGCCAGGGTATGTGTATGACATTGCTAATGTGCCGTGCTATATGCTAACTTTTTCTGGCCAATTCCTTGTTTCAGGGGGAGATTAGTTCTCCATGAATATATATATATATTTGTATATATATATATATATATATTTTTTTTCTATTTGGTCCTCTTTAGCGGAGAATAGAGGAAAATTGCCAATCATATCAGTGTACGTGTTGTTCTTCCTTCTGATGTACCATGGGAGTAAGGAGTTTTGCAGCGCATGTTAGCGTGGAAGGGGAGAAGTGGTTTATCCTTCTGGTCTGAGCTCTTCAGAAAAACTACATGCTTGAGCACCTTGCTCTTGGGTTGTTTGAATTAATGCTTTCAAGTAACGTGATTGCCAAAGAGCAGGAGTCTGGCATTTCTGAGACTACTGTTCTTTCAGGACATCTCAAGTCAGGGTCCCTGAATGACTTAGTCTTGAAAAACCCAGCCCTGCTTATGGTATTGGCATTTCTCTGTGTACTGTGTTTTACTTCAGGGAAAACATCGGCTTTGTGAGGAGGGTAGGTGGTGTTTTCATCTCAGGTAGGGGTAAGCATATGGAATAATTCTGCTGGCACCACTATTTATTTTTTTATATTGAGGAACTTGGTCATTTTTTAACTGTTTTCTTTTATGTTTTCAGTTTTACATGTATATGATCAGGAAAGGCTAACTTGTTTGTTTCCAAGTAGGATGGAATAATAAAAACTTGGTATTTGAGAATGCGTTGCTCCTCTTAAACAGCAACAGGACAAATGTGGATGCCTGAGTCCACCTCTTCCCTGGGTGCAGTGTCCCCTCCAGTACCTTGATACTTCTGCTTAATACAGCTCGGTTCCTACGCTTGGATTTGCCCCTCCTTTTGGTCTGAGAGCATGCTTTAAGCCTGATCATTTACTGCAAGGCTATAATTAAGGTCTTGTATATGTTCAAATAGATCACAGGCAACAGGGGCAAGAGATGTCATCAGTCATAATTTCCATAACCTAAAGATATTTATTTTTTTGGTTACACCATATATCTTTTTCTTATTATTATTTTGGGCTTTGGCAGAAATACCCCTTTTAAAAGTAGGCCACCATGTCCTTTCCTGCGTTCATTATAAGTGGGCTGCAAGGAAAGCCCCAGACTGACAAGGCCTCTACTTTTTGGTTTCCTTTTGCAGCATGAGGACAAAGTTTCCTTCAGATATAGCTCTAGCTGTCTCTAGCCAGGGATCTTGGCTGATGGACTGCAGCATATAATTTTAGTTAAAAAGAGAGAAAAAAGATTAACTGTAATCTATCGTGCCTCCTCACTACATGCAGCTCTCAAGATCTGCATAATGGAGCAGGCGCCAGGAGCAACCGCTCTGTGTTTAAGGCTGCAAAACGTCCTCCGTTGTGACACTGCTCTCAGTGCTCAGGACCTTTGGAAAAAATTATCTGTTCGGCTGAAATTTTTCTCTCTTGGTGACAGTCAAAAATTATGGTGGCTCCAAAACAGTGATCAAAATCTGTCTGGCCGTATATTTTTTTGGATTATGTGAATAAAAAGTCTGCTGAAACACAAACCTTAATACTGAGGAGGGGAGAAAAACAACAAAGCAAACAAAGAAAAAACAGCCACAAACAAACCACCACATCCAGTGCTTTATCAAGAGGCAAGAAAAAAACAGTTCTAGCAACTAAAAAGAATTTAAATCCTGGACTCTGAAATTCTGCACAACTCGAGTTTGCGCTGAGCACTACGACTTCTGTATGTGAAAAAAAACCTGTGGGGTACTTTTTCTTTCTTTCCAGAAATGAATATACTGATGATATTTGAGATGGGATCTGTATTGAAGTTATGCCCCATTTATGCTATTAATGATATGTCGTGTACTTTGTGCTACTTAGGATTATTTTTTCCAAGCAGATGCTGGAAGCTGCTTCTAAAGCAAGTCGCTACTCAGAGCCCTTCATTTCCCATGTTGGCTTTGCTACTTTTTGCGTTATGTTCTAAGTATGAAGCTTTACTTTTGAAAAGGAAAAAATATTTCTGTTGTGAAGATGGTCATCAAAATAGAAGCAAAGTGTGCTTTTGCGCTGTCAGTCCAGCTTTGCATGATGCTGTCTCTAAGCTCACAATTGCATCAGTAGCGTGTGGATTTTATGGCCTGAGATGGTGCAAAGCAGTGGGGGTGACTGGAGGAGGCTTTCCGAGCCCCTTCTGCTCCACAAGGATTCAAGCACTGCAAGTTCTTCTGACTTGCGGAAAACAGACTCCACAACCTGTAAAGCTGTAAAGTAGGTATGTTTGTTTGGCGCTGCGCACACACGCCGGACACAAGGGGGATAGCTCCACCTAACTTGCGCACCAATGGTTACTGGCAGCGTGCTTATATCAGTGGGACAAATACCTATTCATTTCATTTCCGTAAGTCTCTTGTATATTCATCAGCTCTCCGAAGAATCATTCATGTAGGTTCCGTCTCTATTTGTATGTGTACTGGCGTCCTTGGGTGGTCAGTTGTCTGGCATACTCTGGTGGTCTTTTGTTGAAGGGCAGAAGTCTTCCTCGCTGCTTATCTTCTGGCCTTTCCTGTCTTAGACAGACTTCAGCAGTCAAGCCAGTTCTCGCTGGTTCCATTATCTACTCATACAGTCTTTTGTTCCCTTATCTTTGGGTCGTTAACATAAAATTGTGCTAACTAAGACCTAGAAATCACCATCTGTCCTTTATCTTGTTACCTGTCTCACTTCAGTGAACCTAAAGGAGCTTCTAGTAAGACAAATAAACAGACCCCTCATAATGAGTGACTAAAACCTTGCATTTTCTAAGTGAAAATGCCTAGATCTCTTGAGATCTCTTGAGGTCCCTTCCAACCCCTACAATTCTGTGATTCTGTGAGATCCTGGTTTGCTACTGAAGAGTTTCATGAACTTTACAGCAGTGCATCAGTACACGTAACTTAGGTGAACCATTGCAGAATCTGAGGAGTCTTGAGGAGCTTGTCCTCGCTGTATGCTTCTGGAGCAAGTGCCATTGGTGTATGGTATGGCAGATGGAACTACATTTGCATTCTATTTTTTAATATTGTCTTAAAAAAAAAAGGTTTATTTCTGCAGTCATTATAGAAGAAAGCTGCCTAAATATAATCTAATATATTTTTACATATGCAATATATTAATATATATTTTGGTAGAGTTTTGGAAGACCTGGCACAGTGCAGCGTTCACGTGGGGATGGCAAGCACGGCACAGTTGTAGGATACCAGCACCTTTTAGAGAGGCAGTGGGGAGCAAGGGCTCTGTGGCATATAAAATCCTCTCTGGATTACCTGAACATCAGGGATCCCAAGCTTTTTTGCGTGCGTGGACCCCAGGAGCCTGTCCAAGCCCAGTTTGTTTATGTTTGCTGCCCCTCTTGTGTGACCGAATACAATTTAACCATTCCACGAGCTTAAAATAAAAGCACCTCTAGTTCTGGTGAAGTAGTTAAGTTTGAGGGGGAGATTTTTGGAACCATGTTTCTAGAGGAAAAAAAGACCAGAATAGTCCATGTAGAGCACCCTGAAACTACCTGGTGTTAGCTCTGATCTGCTGGTGCCCCTGGGGTGTCCTCTGAGGTGCTGCAGTGGAGGGGCCCTTTGAGGCCGTGCCCAGGACAAGCAGTACACTGATGTGCACCCCTCGCCTTCTAGTTACACTCAAGGCTCTAGTGGGTGCCCATCAGTCTGCAGAACAGTGTGATGAGTCCTTTTCTTCTCTCCCTTTCTTCTTTTCCTAATGATTTTTGTGGAAGTTGGGGCAAAGCAGGACTGCTCATACACGGGTTGGTTGTGCGAATGCAAGTACAGCCCCGGCCAGTTGTGCTTGGAGCTGAGACCCCCGCTGACTTCACACCTGGATTCCTCCCGTTGGGCTCGCTCTGCTTTCTGGAAGGTGGCTGCATGGCTGTCTTTGCATGCTTTCCAGGCAGCACGGCTTATGCTGAGGCTTTTTCGTGGCTTTGTTTCAACTCAAATGCTTTTATATCAGCAAAAGATATTATGTCGCATCTTCAGTAATGTCCAAAATCGAGGTACTAGCTGGGTTTCCATAAAGAGACCACACGTGATGCAGGAATCTAGAAGCCAGACCTGGCTCTTAATTGCATTGATTTCCTCACCGGGTCAGTTCAGCAACCGGAGCCCCAAGTGCAGCAGCTTCAACCACATACGTTAGAGCGAACGGTTCCCCTGATCACAAGAAATGAGCCTCTTCATTGTTCCAAATATTTTCCCAATTTGTTTCTTGTTACTGTCCTGATTGGTACATGATGAGGCAGAAAAGCTCATTATGTTATTGATTTGTTCATTTTTAGTGCATTTCTTCAGTGAGCGGTTCTGCAGCTGGAGGTGGTTTGCTGGCATCTCGTGCTGCCTGTCGCAGCGTTGGTTTTGTGTGCACAGTGTTGCGTGTTTATCTGCGTAACAATGGGACACTTAAAGCTGTACGTTAGGTTTGCATTCGCTGATTCTGCTATAAAATTGGAATGTTCCCTGTGACTGCCTGTGCTCCTCCAAATTCACCAAGAATACTACTAGAGTGTGAATTGGTAACGTGCTCCTTAGTCACTTAAAAAGTTGTCCCAAACCAAAAAAAGAGAAAACAGGCCTCTGAGAAGGTGAGATGTCCAGCCGAAACTGCATGTCTCCATTTTCGGCCTGTAGCCACAACACCAGTGATGCAGTAGCAGCCATCAGTATCGCATTGTCTGCTGCTACGGCCTTACTCGGGCGTCTGTCACTGCCTGGCGTTTAATGACTCTCCTGCACTTGCACTGAGCTGTTCCTGGTTTTCGGTAGCACTTTGCACTTGCTAGTGTGCATTTCCATGAACTGTAAGGAAGGCAGAGCAGCACTAAGGGAAAACAAGGAGTCAGTCTGGGCAGCAAACGAGAAAGCTGAATTGATCTGGGGTAAACCTCAGCTGAATGCTTTTGGAGAGGAGCAATCTGAACCTCGCAGGTGCTCATTAGGAGTAACCTGGAAGGAATTAACGCAGTGATAACCCAGGAATTAGCAGTGATAAAGACAAAAAATGAGACGTGTTCTGTAAAGAAACGTGGCTTTGTAATGTGCGTCTTCAAAGGCCTCAGCGGGTGTGATGGTTTAGGTGGTGCTCACCGTAGGGATGGGAGTAGCTGGTCACAGGTTGGGCTGTTTTGAAGTAAGCGGCTTGAACTCCTCATGTCTTTGTGTGGGCTGGGGAGGACTCATGGCTTCCAACTTGTCGGGGTAATCGATCTCGCCTCCCACCGTGGTACGCCGGGTGCGCAGCGCAGTCCTGTACTTCACACAGCAATCCCCCGGCCGTTGTGTGCCGTCACGTAATTCAGACCTGGTGACCTCGGCGTGACGCCTAATGAAGATGATCTTTTCCTACCATAACGAACAAACGGCGTTGGGGGTTAGTTAGAATCGCACCGCATTTGTTCTGAGCGAGGTTGTGCCTTCAAAAAAGGCTGGTGGCTGCTTTGCATGGGGAGAGGGCCTGGGGGGGAGCAGGGAGGGTGATCCCGGCTTTTTTCTGGGTGCCTCACTGCAGTGGAGGATGTCCGGGGAGCTGCCCTGAGGCCATGTCGGGGATGCTCTGGGGCGAGCACGGATGCCTCCGGGGTTACCCATGGGGTGGTGGCACCGTCCTGCGCTGGGGAAGGGGCTGCGGAGGGGGGCGGGAGAGGTGTTCTGGTGGCTGGAAGGAGATTACTGACGAGTGCCCGACCCGCAATCTGCACACAGCAGTCTGCCCCTTAAATGTTCGGCAAGCAGCAGGGCAGGGATTTGCACGGGTGCTGGCACTGCTGGTGGCTGTAGAAATGAAGGCAGGTTATGAGCAGAGCCAGCTTGTTTGTAGGGAAGCAGGAGCCAACCCACAGAAGAGCTGCTTTTGAATTTTGGACGCAGAACAAAGTTTTAAGCTCCGGTAGGGCCTGTGTTTTTCCTTTTCCCAGTCCTCCTGTAAGCACCCCCCTTTACTGATTAATTTATTTATTTTCCTTTCCTTTGCTTCTGCCTACCTTTGGGCTCTCAGATCTCTCACGGCTCAGATGCGCCCGGGCTCAGGGCCAGGCTCCAGGCACGCGCTGCCAGCCTGCGCCGGCCTTGGTCTGCCTGCAGCACGCCGGGGCCGCCTCTCTGAGCAGCCCGGAGCAAGGGGAATCGAGTCTTTTTTCCAAATCGAGGGTGATGTGTGCCAGTACAGGAGCTGTGCATAAGCGGGCAGTTTAGATTTTAAAAAATTACCAAAAAAAAAAAAAAGCCTTTTCCACTACAAGGTAGTCTGAAATATTATTTTGTATGAATATACTAGTAAAATAGATTTTATTAACAAATAATCAGTGGAGAATGGTGGTGTGATTGACGTTGATGTCTAAACCTATTTGCTGGAAAAAAACACAAATTTTTGCATTTCACCAGCATCTTGAGTGAAGCTGTCTGCGACACTCAGTGTGACAGTCCTAGAGAGCTTACAGCACAAATTGTAAGGAAGAAAAGTAAAATGTGATTTTGGAGAGAGATGCAGGGATGGAGAAAGAACAACCCTTGCCGTTATGTTGTTTGAAAACTGATGGGCAAATTAAGTAACTGGCCTGGTGGTATCATATGGGACGTCTGTGGCAAATGAAAATAGCAAACATTCTGATTCCCAGTGAAATTACTCAGCCGTTACACCGTCCTCCTCTGCCCTATTCCTTATATATCCCTCATGAGTGTAGTCCTCAGCAGCTAACAATAGTGCCTTGGGAGATATGATTAATGCGCCGTGGGTTTATTAATTTTATCCTTTGTTTGGAAGAGTCTCATCTCTGGCTGCATGCTCTACTGTTTGGGAAGCCTCGCTGGAGGTTTTGCCGTTCTTTGCTTGGTTTAAATGTTTGTGCTACTCCATGTGTATGTTTGAGAGGAAAGGTGGAAGCGTGCCCTAAATGCAGTACTGAAAGCAGCAGGGATCGTGGCGGTCCTTAATTCCTGCTGGTATTTGTTATACGGGGCAGCCTTCAGTTCACATTGTTGCATTTTTCAGAGTGCAGGCATTGAGCAGCTTTAAGGTAAGGATGGAGACAGAGACCGACTGCATCTTCTGCTGGAAGCCACTGGAGATACAGGGGACGGGTTCTACGTGCTTGTGACAGTCTGTGTTACTGAGGAGGTGCCCTGCAGAATTCTGCTGTGGGTTTGAGGAAAGAGATGGTGTTACTGGGAAATTCCTGCCCCTATCAGAGCTGAAGACCAGGTTTAGAAACTCTCACTTTCCAATCTACTACGGTGCTGATTTAACAAATCGCTAGTACTTGGGATTCAGAGAAATGATGATGTGCACATCTGCATTTTTCCCCTGCAAGTGCTAATCTTGTCAAACTGCAGCCTGTGAGTATCTAGGATGACGTTTTTGCAGAGGGCATTGGAGCATGGTTGCTGGAGCCTGCAGCCTGCTACAGCCTGGGTGTCGGCAGCATCCTCGCACTCCACCCCGTCCTATGTGGGCTCTGTGGTAGCCACCCTAAGTAGCAGCCACCCTAAGTTTCATGTAGGATGTTGGGCTGCATGCTTTTGTCCTGACCGCAACATCTTCCAGCATCGCCAGCCCAGCTGCTTAGTGCCTCGTGAGTCTTCCTGTGCTTTCTGGTACAAGCCCTGTTTTCTCTCCTCGCCAGTAGTTGAGCAGGGAGATGCGAGGGTTCAGAGAAAAGGCGTTGTGTGTGTTAACTATTGACATGCAGCGGGGAGCCTAGCGTGATTTAATGTTGGGACAGGAGCCAGCTGGCGCGTTTAAAATACTGGTTTTGATGCACCAGGGAGATGATACTCTATTCAACAGCCTCGCGCAGTGAAACTTTATGAAGCTTGTGATGGCAGCGGGGATTCATGGAGTAAGTGCTGGAGGGGGAGCTGGGAGCTCCTCCGTTTTAATCCTGCTCCTGTCAAAATGTACCAGGTGGCTTTGAGTAAAAGATTTATCTTCCGCGTCACTCTGCTCGTCAACAAATTGGAGACGTTGAATTTTCTTTAGGTCGAAACAGTCATTAATTAAGTTTTATATAATGTTTGTTTTGTGATCTGAAGATGTGTTCTATAAACTGTAAATCTACTTTTTTTTAAAAAAAAAAATCTTAGTTATAAAAAACGGCAGAGATACATTAATGAATAATAAATAATTATAATTATACTTATCTGACAGTAAGGAAAGTGTATTGGAAAGCTTCTTAGAAAACAGAAATCAGCGCGTTCAGTTCAGAAGTTCCTAAGTCCCTTTTCATAAATGTTGTCTTCGGTAGACACAGAGCGGAGCGAGCTGATTTGAAACAGACCTGTGGTGGAGCTGCAGTCCATCCGTGGAGACTTTTAAGTCCATATGGTGAGACTGCCTAAGGAGTCAAATACTTTGTGGAAGGATCATGCAATTAATCAAAAAATAAAAAGTAGTAATGTTTTCAGTTAATTTAAATCTATTTGGTATTTTTTTAGGTGAAAAAAGTGTCTCCACTTCAAAGAACAGGAAAAAATCTTCATGATTTCCTGTGTACTCTTTTTTGGTAGCTGTCACAATCCATATATTTTTAACTATTTGTTTAATAAAATCTGTTACTTCTTAGTGACAGAGAAAATCACGTGGCTTAAAAATAACACCATGCCGTATCTGTAAGAAGGTTTTCCTTTATCAGATATACAGCACCCAGTAAAGACACGCTGATCAATTTGGCTTTCATTATCCTTACTAAATGGAGAGAAGTTAATTCATTTTCCCTGCCAGACTTTTTAAAATTATTATTCAGTGTGGCTGGACTTAATTCTGTAGATATCCTGGTATTAGTGTGCTTTGAATTTATTAAACATCGGATATTACCCAGTCTGTGCTGAAGGCTTATTGTAAATGTAAGAGTCGTGTTGCCGTAACTGGTTAAGAATATGGAAGAAGCAGTAGCTGTCTGTCAAACCGATGCATTTACAGTAGCAGAAGTGCCCCTGCAGATGCTCTGAAATGGTCAAGGTGCTTTTTGGCAGAATGTGGAGGAAGGACGAAAAGAAACGGCAAACATGAACTGTCCTGGGGTGATGCCTGGGGGCAGGCTGGGGCGCTGCCTGCCCTGACGTGCTCCGTGCTGCCACGGGGATGGCAGCGCAGGGGAGGGGGCCTCAAAATGGGCTTTGAAAAGTGTAATCTAGTTCTGAAAAGGCGAACAAAAAGCAGCTACAAAATCTTACCCCACGAGGAGGTGGGGAACTGTGCGATGAGAGGAACAGTTTGGGAAGCGTTCCTCTGCTGTGCTGCTGAGGATGCCTGTGGTGTGACCCAGAGGGCCGGCAGAGGATGCTTGTTGACTTGCCACCCGTGTAATGTTTTAATGTGTTCCAATAAATAACCGTAAAAATATTTTGGCTAGCTCTTTCACTGGTTTTCCAGTAGAAATGGTTTGCTTAGCTTTCAAGCTTTTTCTCTTTTTGATGTTTCTGTACATGGAAGAAAGGTATTTTATGTTCGTGAAACACTGGGCATACTGTGCTTCTCCCAAACTCCCTCCTCTTTAAATGAAAAATGGATTTGATATTGATGATGATTGCTTTTTTTTTTTTCTTTTTTCTGTTACTTTGGTATTTAGAAATCCCGCTGGAGGAAAAATGCCTGATATTAAGAAGGTGACACTCAGGGATTTGAGGCCACTTCTTCTCTCTTCTCTCGTGACCTTGCTTAATGAAATTGGCTCAGTCTGTGCAGGGCCAAGTTCCCTGCCGTCAGGTAAGGACTGCTTCCTTTTCCTTGGCCTTATGACTAGCAGGGACAGAGCATCTAGTTTTGTTCACAGAGGTCTCTTGCAGCCTTTAGCTGCTATTGTGGTATGAACGTGAAGAGCTGACACTAAGCACTGTAGGGTAGCTGAGATGAGATTTTGGATCCCTGCCTGCGATCCTGTTAAAGCTAAGTGGGCATTAGTGCTGTCCACGCAAGCAGGCAGGGTTGAGGCACCAGAAGGACAAACT
Source organism: Anser anser (assembly GCF_964211835.1). Lineage (NCBI taxonomy): Eukaryota > Metazoa > Chordata > Aves > Anseriformes > Anatidae > Anser > Anser anser. The sequence continues at coordinate 13,447,556 of NC_139737.1, forward strand.
CTACCGATACAGCGTTGTGTGCTCCCTGTAACATGGCACCCTCCGCTGGAGCCAATTCACCTTCTGTACGACATCTTACACAAGCAGGACTAAGGCAGGGCAATTAAATGGGATTTCTTAAGTGGCAGCAAAAGAATGTTAATTGATGTGTGAAATATAATTATCCTCCTGGGCTCCTTGGCTTTCTTTTGTTCGTGACTGGTTTTGATTAAACAGCTCTCCTTGCTGGGCCTATTGTATCCATTCACCCACTCTTTTCTTCCTCGAAGCAGGCAATGTCTAAAAAAGGCTGGCTGCTTTTGCATCCCAAATATTTCCCAAGGCAGGAAGAAAAGGGGAGGGGAAGTGCAGGCAAAAATCAGTCATCCTGCTTGGTATGTGGGTCCTTTGCTGAATGCTGTTTTTGGGTTGGAGCCCTGCATCTGGACTCCTGCTCATGCCAGCTGAAAAGGAAACTTCTATTTTGTTTGCTTAAAAGGCAACAAGTCAATGTTTAAAGAGGCAACCTGAGGGGATTTTTCAGGGACTTGACCTGATTGATCTGGAAAATAAGTTAAATGAGGTGTGGCCAAGAACTTCTTAAAGCAATCAAGCGAATACTTTCTTACCAAGATGGTCAGGAAGCGAGAGGGTGGGATACTCTATGTTCTGCTAAGCATTGCCTCTAAATAATTTCCCTTATTTTTGTCCTGGTGGGCTGTCATAATGCCCTCCATATGGGTGATTATGGCCATCAGGGTATGCTATAAGGTAAGTGTCTGGATATTTGTAGAGAATGTTTCTTCTGTATGAACAAATGGCATTGTGAGAACGGGAAGAGGAAACCAGAACTAATGCTCTGCGATGGTTTTCTCCATCCCAGGTCTGTGGATTATTGCTTTTTAAAATTTTACTGGGTACTAGGGTATGGGTAGCAACAAAATGAATTTCCTTTTTCTTTCCCAGTACTAAACTAATATGGTATCGGAGTCAGGGTAGGCTTTTTAAATATATACACTAATTTTTCATTCCTGAAATTGCACATTCTGATACATATAAACTTATTTTAAGGCCTGCAGTGACGTTGATGTTGGTTAGCAATTTGTCATTCTAGATCCATGTGATATGTGTCCAACAAACACACAGCTCCGGAAAGACTTTCTGAGCAAGGGAAGGTCCTGGCATATTCAGAAAAAGGGGGCAGCACAGGACGTTACAGGCTTTAAAACCCTTAGTGATCAGCTGAAGTTCAGGTGTCCCGCAGCCGATGTTCTTTGCACCTCTGAGAGTACCCGCCTGCTTTGCAGAAGGCAGACGGGTATTTTGTGGTACACTTCATCACTTTGGTCATGTACTTAGGCCAAGCTTTGCTACAAAAGCGTGTGACATCCAAGATAGATGCTTCCTTCCTGCAGCAAGATGAGGATTTTGCATGTCCTGCTGTACCCCCCAGGCCCCCAGCAAATACTTGTTGTTGTCTGTGTGGGCCAACCTGTCCTCGTCAAACGCTAATTCATTTTTTTTAATTGCTCACATGTTTTGGACTTCAGAACATTGCTTAGCAACAAGTTCCAGTTTAAATATGTATGTGACGAAAAGATCCTTTCTTTTGTAGTTCGAAGCCTTCTGTTTGTCTTTCACTGGGTAATCCCTAGCTCTTGCTGGGTTAGAACCAGTCGATAACCGTGGCCTAAGAACTGTCCTCATATGGCTGATGGATTTGTAGCTGTTCCTGACCTCTGCCTTTTAAGAGTTCTGTTGTAAGCCCTCCTTAGTCCTGCCTTGTTTCCAGAAGGCTAGTTTGTCTCGTTGCCCTTCCTGCGTATCTTTGGTCAACCTCGGGGCTTTTCCTTGTGTGCTTACAATTGTGCTGTCATGTTTTTCTGTTGAGGCAGCTAGAACTGCATGTGGTGGTGAGGATCTTGGAGTTCAGTGGTGGTAAAAATGAAGCTCATTTTTTGGCTTTCTCAGTTGCTGACTTTCCATCTGCTCTTCATCCCTAGCTAAGCATTGATCGGATGTTGCCAGTGACACAAGGACTATTTCTCTGAGATGTGGTGGTTAGTATCACGGGGGTCATCCTGCAGTTCTAGCTCAGATTCAGTTTTCCTGTGTGTGTGGTTTTGCATTGCAGGTATCTGTTCACAAACGCAGACGACTGATTGTTAAAGTTGTGGTTTCATGACACTGGTCAGAATTCAGCGGCTATCAGAGTTCTGCAGCAAAGTGCTCTGAAAACTAAAGGTTGAAGCTGCAGATTGAGTTTACAGAGGGAACTTGAATCCACGTACAGTACAATCAAAATGTACAGACTGTTGGGTTATTCTAACATCCCATCTCAGTTCTTTTTTCCATTAGAACACTTTGATTTTTTGCCCCAGTGTGACATGAAAACATGTTTTGGAATGTTTTAAATGTGTGGCAAATGATTTGGTTTTGGATTTTTGCCCACCTATGTTCCTGACCGACATAGGCACTTGTGCAAAATTTGCTCTTGATCTTTTACGGCATTAAGATAATACAGTTGCGGCTTGAACTGTGCATGTTAAAGATGGTTTAAAAAAAAAAAAAAAGTGAATTGATTTAAAATCCTGAAAGGGCAGAGGCAACTGGAGGATACTGAGGGAGAGACAGGATGAAAGCTGGCTCCAGGAGGGCTGAGAATGCCAGAGGGCAGCAGCAGCTCTGGGTGTTAGACTCAACCCATGGGTTTAAGGCATGCTTGCCCATATATTTTCTTTTCCAGAGAGCTACTGTGAGTCTTGTCCGTTCAAAAGGCCAGTGATTTGGTAAGAAACTGCAGGTGCGCTGCTTCTCTGCAGAGCAGGGACTCACGAATTAAGAAGTGACAAAAGTGCATCCTTAGTGGCAGCAGTGATAAATGACAGCTCCCCCAGAGCCTGGCTGGCAGCATATGGAGCTGTGAACTTGGGGTGTGCAGGAATCACTCGCAGGAGCTGGGCTGGGTGCGGGTTTGACTCCTTTCCTGGTGCAGGCCTAAGAGGCAAATGGAGAAATCCTTACTTAGTGGAGCTGTTTGGTGGAGACAGTCACTCAATCCCCTGATACTGCTGCTCTTGTTCTAGCTCATTTAGCACCACAACCCTCCATAAACCAAAGGGAGTACAACATGCCTAATGTAGCGTGAGGAGCGAGGCGGGGTGTGCCCGGCACTGGAGATTTACTGCTACCTGATGGGCCTCGGTGAGCAGCATCCTCCCCCCCCGAGCACTGTCACTGCCCTTGCTCCCTATTGCACACATGTACCTAAGTGCACGTAAGCTCTTGAGGATGCACTTTGAGTCTTTGTTTTTCCTCACCAGAAGTGCCAAGATGCATGTCAAATGCCTGGAGCAGCCTCCTTCTTTCATTTTATTATAGTACTCTTATGGCTTTTCTTTGTGTGCATGTGTCTTACTCCTTGCACTGCAAGTGTTTATGTCAAGCTAAGATAATCTTTGGGTGTGCTGGTGCCTGCATACCTTTATTCTTGGAGGGGCTCTTAAAGGGGCATGTCTATTTGCCTTTCTCTCTTTTTCAGGTGTGTAAAAGAATTATTCTGAGGGGGGAACCATCCCCCATGCTGAATGCCATGGTGCTATCCCAGCGATTACAGTTCTGTAGGATCACAGTGGCATCTCTGTTTGCTGTCAGATTTACACAGCTGAGTACTGTTAGTATAAATCAGGTTAATACATAGTGACGTGTATAATGTCAGAGAGGTTGGCACTGTACTTTAAAAAGCAGTCCTTACTGACATGCATTTGAGGTAGTAGAGATGATCAATCTTTTAAACATCCATTATTTGTTTCTTTTATAATTGGGCTAGAATTAAAAACCTCTGTATTTCTGTATATGCAGATTAGATTGCAACTGGTAGAGCACGGTGTTATCTTCAAGTGCTTTATGAGACTGCTACACAGCTTCAGCAGGGACCCACCAGACATGAACTCAGCCAGACGGTCTGAAAGCCACAGGTGAGCACAAGTGGGGGTAAAAAAACCAAAACAACAACAACAAAAACCCTTAGCAACAGCCTGATTTTTGCTGCTCTGAGCCGGCCTCATCCTTTCCTGTGTGTGAACGGGCCCCTTTGAAACTTCAGCCTTCCTCAGAGAGCTCCTCTGTGTGTCTGTCCCATGACGAGGAGTGCTGGCTTCCCTCTGGCTGCTCAGTCACATCCGATCACTGGCAGTGTGACCATCTCCTTGGCAGCTTTGCCAGCAGCATCCCCTTTGCTTTCTGCTTTGTAAATCTGCCAGTCGAGGTCTGCACGTGCAAATATTCCTTGTGTCTCGTAAGAAACGTTGTCTCATAACATGTCTCTCACCATGCTAATATTTTGTATTTTGCTCTGAAAGGCGTCTTGGAATACCGTTTGGTGGAAAATTGTTCTGCATAAAAAGCTGCAATGCATTGTACTGTATTTCCTCCTAAACAGCAGAGCCAAATCAGCCTAGTAGCTTGCATTTCCTTTCAAGCAGCTCTAGCTGCTTGGTACCGATTGTCAGTGCCAGACTGAAAGCTTTAACACGGAAATCTAGGCTGAACATTGCTGTGGGGCCAGGACCTTGGTTTTGTGACTCATCTCTTTGGAGAAAAACCTGCCTAAAAAGACTAACTCTGAGATGGCCCCGCTTAAGTGACACATGAGAGAGACTCTCAGCCAAAATACAGATCCTGTTTCCACTTGTTGTAGGAACAGGGGAAGTGGATCTGCCTCCAAACAGACCGTGAAACTGGGGCAGGACATTGCAGTATCCTTTTTCCTCTACGTTTGCCTTCGCTCCTACTCATGCCCTTCCTTTAGGACCCTTGTAACCTTTCAAATGGGAAAGGCAAGTGGCTTCCTGTCCTGCATGTTTATGGAGTGAACTGGAGCAGGCTGGGTCTGAGGGAGGCGATGGATTTCCTGGCACTCGCTCAGCCTTGGGTGTCCTGGCCCTCTGCTCAAACAGTTCTCCTGGCCCTACCTCTGTGAGCTCTGCTGCTATGTCCTACGAGGGCTTTGGAAGTCTTTTATAACCCACCAAATGGTGTCTGTTTACAGTGTGATGGGTTCATACGTTTTCTTCAAAACTTGGAGAACTAAATTTCTCTTCATATTTTTTTAACCGGTAATGTTTACATGCTGAAACATAAAGAAGGCTGTGCCTGACTAGAGGGTGTTTGCTGTCACAAAGATTAAATCGGGACCCTCTTACCATCTCCACAGCTGGTGGTAAGTTTTTGGCCTAATTTTATTTGCTCCAGATGAGTCTAAATACTTTGTGATGGAAACACAGGGACTGAGACATGCCTTTCTAGCACTTAAGTATTAAGCTGACAATCTGTTGGTTCGTTATGGGGCTGGGATCCCTTGGGAGCAGCTCTCCGTCTCACAGCAGAACTGACACAAAATCCGATGCAGCTGATTTCCCATGGACAGTCTTCAAATGTTGAAATCTCGGACTTTCTAAGTACGGGGCTGCTATGCATGGACACACTTCCTGCTAATCTCGAGGCATAAACACTCAGCGGCTCCAGACGCTTGAAGAAATAAACACACTGACTCGGTATTAATATTTCATCACAACATGCTAAAGTTAAACCTCACTGATCCAGAGTGACCTGTAACCACTCAAGAAAATGCTTCTTTTTTTTTTTTCTCTCTTTTTTTTTAATAATTCAACTTTTTATGGGGAGAAAATAAGAGGAAATGGTCTCCTGCATGGCAGGTTTAGCATGGATAAGCATAGCTGCTTCAGCTGGAAGAAAGCTGCCCATGTGCAGAGATGTGCTTCGGGAAGGTTTGTGAGTTCAAGGAGGACAGCTTTACAGCTTTGCTCCTTGCCTCTGCCACGTAAGGTGAACCAGACACACAAGGCTATGGGGTATAACAGTACACAAGCACTGCACAGCTAAACCAGCCTCTCCTGTGCATATTACCTGATAGCTGCTGTGGGAATGTGATGGAGCCATGAGAAAGCACATTTCACATTGCTTCCATCAGAAAACCCTCCAATCTAGTCAGGGGCAGATGACCTTATTGCTAAAGCCTCCTGTGATCTAACGCTGCTACAACCGTAAGCGTGTTTTCTGTAACCTGTGCCCAGGGAATTTCCAAGCACCAGTCTGTGAACTGGATCTTAATGATCTGGTCTTAAATACACTGAATTTGGTGGGTGCTTTTCTTTTAAATGCAGATGACGATTATTAGATCAGAATTTACCGAGAGGCCAGTGGCAGATCTCCTGTGGTCATTGTGTAGATGAGAGGGGCTCACAGCCCACATGGTGACAGAGGTGGAAGAAGTTGGCTTTGTAGTCAGCCAGGCTTAGTTAGCCTGGCTAACCGAGTTTTTTTCCCCCCTCTGAGTTGCATGTGTTAAAATCAAATCTAAAAAATAAAAAAAATGTGTTCTATTTAATTTGATTTTAATGAATGTTAAGCACTCTGAGATATGCACGTGAAGGGCGTTATATGTGTCTGTCTCTGATCCACTGAAACAGAAAAAGTACAAGAGAAACAATTCCTATTGAGCTGAGCTAGTGGCAGTCAACACCAGTGACCGCATGAGGCAGTCAAGAGCATCAGAAAACATTGTGAAGGGAAACATAAGCAAGACTTAGTAGCTATAGCTGCTCCAGCATTTTATCAAATTTACAAGGGCCTCCGTATAATATACCAGGGAAAAATGTAAAAACTCAAGTGCAGTTTGAACAGTAGCATTCTGATAAACTCAGGATCAGCTGGCTTTGATCGCAGCGCAGTTTGGTGCAGGAGCACCACTTGTGCATTATGAGTGGGGTTGGAGGAAGCTTAAAGCAGCTGTGCTTCTATATTTGCGCACTCTCTGTATTCAAACCTTGGCTTGAGAGCTCAAAGGAAATGAGATGTGTTTTGCATAACCCAGTTGCAATCAGTGGAAGCACCTACTAATCTGCCGGTTCTGTTTCTGACCTTTTCAGGGTCTGTTTCCTTATCAGAAAATTGAAAACATTTTTAAAAAGCAATGGACTTGTTTATTTGGGGATTTTGTGAGAATTCCAGATACATTAGTGAACAAACAGATTTACACAAGAATTCTCATGAGAGTTTCATTCTCCTGGCCAGAGGAACCTGAGGTAATCAATAGAAGTGTCTTTTTATTAATGGATTTCCAAGATTATTATGTAGACTTCACATTTTGGGGAATACCTATAATAGTGTGTATATATCCTGAAAGCATTAAAAATAAAAGGCATTCCGTTACGTTGCATTGGTAATGATAGATTTGTTTAAGTATGGTTCTTCCTGTAAGAGTTGAAATGTAAAATGAGGCCAAGGGTCCTGAAAAACAGAGGATGGGGAAGACCTTGAAAAGTGAAGCTTTAGCATTGAGAATTTTGAATAAATCAGGGTCGTTCACGGAAATCACTACTAAATCCCAAATTACTCTGCCTCTTCTGATCCAAATGTTTGTTTAGTAAGGCTGCAGTACAAGAAATAAATCCTGAATTATAATGACTTAGTCTGTGTGCGCCCTCCCTCCCCCTCAATTTTAGCATCCATCTGGGAATCAGATCTTTATTTTCTCTCTCATTTTCTGCCTTCTTATTCCAGGGCTTAAATAATCAGGCAGATCTGTAGAAAACAAAGAATTCAGTGTATGCAGATTAATAATTGGATGTGAAAAATGGATATCAAATGTTGAGCAAAAAATCTGCAGGGGATTTGGAAGCCTGTTGTGTGTTAGCGAAGCAGGTGCTGAGCGCTGCTCGAGTTATTCTGGAAGCCTGCTCCCTTCCACGTGCTCTGAAAGCATGGAGGCATTTTGCCACCCTCCAGCTACCAGAACTGCTTCTTGCTCTTTTGTTGAATGCACATATAAAAAACAATGAGTTTAGTCCAGTTAATTACTTAATGAGACTACTGTGCAGGTCTGGGTTCTAGCTGTAGTTTCCAGAGGAGAGAAAAAGATTAAAAAAAAAAAAAAAGTTTCAGCTAAGTATTTGCAAGAGTCACAAGAATGCAGATCCTATCTGTAAAGGATTGTGAAGGTGACCATGCGTGGTTGCCTTCCTTAACGCAGAAGGGACTGTCTTAAAATCCAGGTGGTAGTGAGGAGGGCCCTTCTCTCCTCATTCTGGGCCACCTTCACCCTCTGTCAGCCAGAGCTAAATAGCAGGTTTGCTCACATATGTTCCTCTCTCCTTTGTAAACACAAAATCCCTTAAACAAATAGTGGACATCTTTTTTTTTTTTTTCTCTTCTGTTTATTAGAAGGGCTTAGCTAATCCCTGTGTTTATGAGTAGTAGGGTGTGTCAACCTACAGGCCAAGGGAGTTAATGAAATTCATCTGTTCTCTATTTTCCAACAGAATCGGAGGGAGGGGGAATGCCCAGCCAACCTTCAGCATAACACAGAAATGTGACTAGCGGCGGTGTTTGCAGGCAGAGCCTCAGAAGGGAGTAGTGGCTGGGAGGAGGTGAAGCAGCTGAATGGCAGAACCGAAGGGAAATACTCCCCCTTCAATTAGAGTAATTAAAAAGTAGTAAAAATAAACCACCCAAATCAGAGTCTGGCCAAAACAAAGTCTTAATGTACACTTAGGGTTTAAACCGTCTGCCGGAGGCCACCAGCGTGTGTTGCCACAGCCCTCTTGTGTCTGTCCCTGCCATGAAGCAAACACCAGCGCGGGGGCGAGGACGGGGCCGAGGCCCAGCGTCCCTCAGTGCTGCGCCATTCCTGGGCACAGGCCGCAGCGCCCGGCCCCGGTTCTGCACGCCAAAGGTGAGGAGGAGCTGACCCATGAAGGGAATTAAAACCCCTCTGAGAAGGCAGCGAAGCCCCATGTGCTCTTCTGGGAAGTCTGCTCACTCTGTTTTACTGCCGAACGGCTTGTTTTCCCTGGTCTCATTGACTAAGCTCTTCGTTTGCTTTTTTCCCGCTTTAGTGTTTTCTGGTTGCCTCCGTGGGCTTTTAAATCCCAGGAAGAATTGGCAGAGTGAAATAACTGTTTCATTGGTGATCCCTCCATAGTAATTTTTGTGTCAGCATGGATGTATTTTGTCACAGGAGCTTTGGTGAAATGTAGTGTGAGCCAGCTGCGTTGCGCTCCTTGTTGTGGTACGGTTCCTAGAAGCCTTGGCCCCAGCTCCAAAAGCATCTTCATTAAATGTGGACAAGTACTTCTGTGTTGCAAGTACTTGTACTTGCATTGTGTTTTCATGACTTGGGAAGAGAAGGTGGCTGAAGTATGAATTAGGTTCTTAAAATCTGGAACTGGTGATTTAAAATTACATGGAAAAATACAGTAATCTGAATTTTTGGGAGTCCTTGTCTGCAGTCCAGAGACTCTGTGACTAGCAGGTTCAGTCACAGGAATTTTTGGCATTCTGCGTGCTAGGGTCAGTAGATGATAGTTCCTGATTATAATCCCCCCAAATACTTTATGTAATAATAAGCTTGTCCTTTCTAGGGCTGCTGTACAAAAGAGGTCAAAACCTCTAATTGCATTAGACTTTTGCAATTCGAAAGGACTAAGTTATATAATTCTGTAGATATTAAAAGTTTTTGACATTTTAAGCCATTATAAACTCCATTTCCTAATTCCACAAGCAGTGAGGCAAATGGACCAGATCTTTGGGGGTACAGAGCACTTGGGGCAGTGGTTGATTTCCATGTGTGGAGGGGTGCAATGCTGGCTTTGTATCTAATGAGATCCACTTACTTTGATTTTTGGTGTTTAACTCTGAATTTTTAGTCATATATAATAGGAAAAGTTGGGTGTTGGGGGAAGAACTTTCTTGAGTATTATACAGTTTGCAGTAGGTCTGTTTTCTCCAGTGAATGTTACACAGATGTTTAGTCTGGTTTCAGCATGCATGAGAGGTAGAGTTGCTCTGCACATGCAGGGATGATAACTCCTGGACAGCCTAGTTCAGGATTGATTATTAATAGAAAAAAAAAATCAACTGAAGTATTAAATAAGCTCTCGAGGGTTGTCATATTACTATTTCCTTTTTTCTTCCTTTTCCCACCTGTTGCCTGTCTGTCCTCCTGCTTAGTCTGGACTCCTAGGTGCAGGAGCTGCTTGCATATAACCAACCACCTGTACGCAATTCGTTGTTAATGTGGCCACATTTGCAGCCGCCCAAATTTATCACAGCTGCAGTTTAGATAGCTAGAACAGAACACAACTGAGTAATGAGAAATAAATTTATTGTGCTCTGGTCATGTTTGAGAATCACCGCTTTAGATGTCTGTATTTTACCAGTAATTAATAAGATTGAGCATGCACTACTCCCACTCAGGCTGAGTACTCTTTCCTATCAGGTGTCTGAAGTGGTGGGTCAGGAATGTGCCAGGGAACAAAATATGAACACATGCCAATGTTTTCAGAAAGTGTATCACATACACGCTCTGAGTCTGTCTTCTCCTGGCTAGGGTTAGATAAGAAGTAAGTGTAAAATATCAAAACCTTAATGCAATTCTGCCGTATCATACATTAGGAAGCTGAGCCAGTGGGGAACTGCAGCGTCAGGTGTTGTTTGAGTCCCACTATGAAGACGGGACCCCAGCACAGTCCCAGTTTCTGTTACTGTCTGAGGTGAGCCTGTTTTGACTTCTGCTGCTACCAGAGCTTGAAAGCAGCAACTTTCCTTTCTGCAATATGTGCACATACAAATAGAAACAATTTTTATCAGACTTTACAGAAGCATCCAGGTAATCTGCTGCTACGATGTCTGTTTTGTTGTTTTTTTGCTCTGATAGTCGTTTCGGCAGCAAAGGCCAATGTTACATCCAGCAGAAGTAGTTTCCTGCGTATCCACTAGGAGTGGGCTGAAAAGTAGGTCCCGTTTAACCTTGTGGGATGGCCCGAGAAGGCAGTACCATGGCCAAGTCCAGGATGCTGTGTGCTGGGCCCGCTGCAAAAGATAAATAGAAGAATGAAACCCATCTTAATTCTGAAATAAATGCAGATTGAGGCTCTCTAGGAAAATTTGTGAACCTTGTTGGTTTTAAACATGCAGCACTGGTACCTTAATTGCCAGTCGCTACAGCAGTAGTGCAACTTACTGCAAGATATGTTATTAGTATTGTGACTATGGGTGAACTGATGAATTCCACAGAATAAACAAACTGTTGGTGTTTGCTTTTTATGAAAAGATGACCTCTTGCAGCAGTGATGAAGTTGCGTTCATATTACAACATTAGCTTTAGTTTTTGAGCTGACTTTCAAGTCTGTGAGTAGTCTGGTAGGTTCTCTGGCATAGGACAGAGAAGAGGACCAGTTACTGGGAGGGAGGAATGGTACTAGTGCAGATGATAAGGAATCTAAATTAAACCATAAGAGAGAAGAGAAGAAGGACGTTATAATATTTAAAAATGGCAAACTAAATAATATATAATTTACAGAAAATGACAGGGTAATGCTGAGACTATTTTTAAATCAACAGCAAATTAGAATTCAAACCTCTGATAGGTTTAACAGATGGTCTGGATCCTAGAATCCAAAACCCACACACTTTATTTCCCAGTATGTTAAGAACAAAATAATGCTATGCAGCCTTTGCGGAATGTTTTTTGCTATTAAGCTATGTTGAAGATAACTTTTGACCGAGGAGAACTGCATTGGGAGTGGAAAAACAGAATAAGCTGGTTTAGTAAGAAAAAAAACCAACACAACACACTGCTCTGTATGAGCGTGACTGTGAACATGTTACAGGTTCTAGGTAAGGCAGACAGGAGAATTTGGAAAGTTGTGGCATGTCTGACTGGCCCTGTGTGGTTTAGTTCACTATAGAATAGTGAAAACAAGTGGATGTATCCACCCTGACTTCTGCAGATATTAGAAAATATCTTTTCATGATGTCAACAGAAAAGGGGGAAGTGTTGTGATGTGAATGCTTTCATTCTGGAAAGGGTCATGCAAACAGCCTCAAAACTCTTTGTGGAGATGGGAAGGAGAAAGGTTGGGGTTCCAAGAGGAACATCTTTAGCAGGCAGCAAGCACATACACTTGAAAATCTGGTTATTTTCTGTCTTGTATTAGTACAGCTGCATCGTTGCTTCCACTTGTGGAGCCAGTGCATGTTGTGTCATTGGTAGTCCAAAAGATCACGTGTGGCGAGAAATGATTAAGATGTAGGCAAAAATAATGTATTTTTTTTCCTCCATTCAAAACAATACTGTTTTGATAAGACATTAAATACTTGCATATTTCTTGGAAGGGAGAGGTTTGTGGTGGGAGAAGCCTTCATAACAATGGATATGTAAGATCCATGTTTGATTTCTTCCTCTGCTTCAGGGAAAGCAATGCTTTCTCATGGGAGAATGCTTCAGCCACTGCTTGGTGGAAAATGCTGTGTGTCTCACTTACTGGCACTTGGATTTTATTTATAGGGAGGGCAAAACTCATTCTCTAAAATAAGCTTAGGACACTTACCTGGTAAGTGGGATACCTGGACTGCTGTTCTTATTACATAGAATATTTGTTGGTGCAAGGATGCAAGATCCTACAAGAAAGACTGAGAACTTCCCATACTAAACACCCATTAACGCAGGAGACGGTACAGTCCTGGGTGGTGAGAGTTGTCAGTTCATGTTCCTTTCGGTAGACAAGCCAGATGTCTCCTGTGTTTCATCTTAACCTAGCAGGGACTTCTTTGATAGAGTAGAGATTGGTGTCACAATCTTCTCAATCTCTTCTCCACAATCTCTTCTCCGATTCTTCCCAGTCTCTTCTCCGTTATGTTTCTGAGCGTAGCCCTGAAAATTCTTCCATGCTAATTTGTCATGAATTTATAAGCTTTGGAACTTTTCCATTTTTTATTTTACCAAATGTGCTAAATGCCCAAAGCATGACTTAAATATCATACAGTCTTACCTGCATTGTTAACTATAGTGTGATGATGCTGGGAGTCGCTTTGGAAAAAAGGAGAACTTGTGTGTTACTGACGGCGGAAATGGCACTAACAGGAAGAGCCCGCGTGTGCTCAGCTCAACCCTAGCTGTTCGCAGGAGAAGGTCTGCGCTGCAGAAAGGCTTGCCTTGCCTCGGCGCTACTGATAAAAACAGGCGAGTGCTGTCTACACTGAGATTTACGTTATCTGTGACTAGGTGATAGCATGGCTGAGCAAAACCCGGCTTTCAGGATGACCCTCAGTGACTGAACACACAACACCGTTGTGTAAATGAAAAGTTTCCACAAACTGTTTTCATCCAGACTACGTTGGTTTATTTGAACCATTTAGCAAATAATAGTTTGTAGGGAGGATCTGTGATTACTAAAGGAAGATTCATAAAGTGAGCCTGTATCTAGCAAACGCTGCTCAAGCAGATGACTGATACGTTAAGTTGCCTTTCCACTGCACTGAGCTGTCTCCACAGCTGGAAAGGCAAAAAGGACGTGTGTAATTTTGTGACTACAGGTCTCTGGATGAGTTTTGTGAGCACTTTTTGGCAGATGCGGTCGTGCTTTCATTGGCCAGGTTAGTTACACTTTGTTGTTGTTGTTGCTGACCACGACCTACAGCCTGCGTAATTTGGAGAGGGCACTAGTGAAGATGTGTTAAGCTATGTAAAAGTTGTCACACTGAAAAAGTTGTCACACACGGTTAGGGTGTTCTCTGGTATCTGGATTTGGTGCAGGAAGAAAAGCAAACTCTGTAGTGTTTCAGAGCTTTTGTCCTTCTTAAAGCTAGTTGGTATCTGGTAAAAGGAAAGTCTTGGTTTTGAAATCAAGTTGTTCATTGAATTTCAAGCTTTTTCCATGAGCTAGTGTTTTTGATGACATTTTTCTCAGAAAAGGTATCTCAAGTAAGGTAGAATTTTTAATCCAAATGAGAGAGAGATAATAGCCTAATTGATTGGATATTGAGTCAGGCAGAACAAAGAGACGATCCTAAGTCTCTGTATCCTTGGAAAACGCTCTGCCCACCAGGTTATGCGTTATCTTGTCTGCAGCTCTTAAGGAAAAAATGCAGAATGTCCTTTGCTGCACGGCAAAACTGTTTTGATATAGAAATATTTTTCTTTTATTCTCTATTTTCTGCAGGACATGAAAACTGTTTGCAGCTCATCTTTATTTTTTCCTTCTTTTGGCACTCTTGGCACCCTTTTCCTGGAAATGAATTTGAGAACCAGAAATATGGGTGTTTTGCTGGGTGGAAGAAGCATGTGTGTAGGCTTTGTGCGCTCCCTAGGTAAACAGCTACAAATTCTTATTTATTTTAGCATACACAAAAGGTGCCAGGAGCCAGAAATTTTGTTTGTCTGTGCTGGACACGGTTTGAGTAGCAGCAGCACATTCCTTCCTCAGCTTCCTCACGATATGACTACTTTGTTGTTTTTTTGTGTTGGTTAAAAAGGAGTTTTTCATTCACAGGTGAGTGTCTAAAGCTTACTTGTTGACATATTTGCTGAAAAGAATCCTAGTGTACACATTTTAGTGACCGCCTGACTGGCACCACCACGTTATTTCACCTATCGCCCTCTGAATCAGTAAATAAGAAATTACGAGTTGCCTCAGCAAATCTGATCCATAAGCCTTCTCATCCAATATCCTGCCTCCATCGGTAGCCAGCCTGGATACTTCAGAAGGAACCCTACACGATACCCCGTAACTGTGGAATTGCATTTTGCACATGAGGTATTTTTATCTCAGGCAGTTAATACTTGGCATGGACCCAACCGTATTTTTATCTTTTTGTTGTAACTTATTGTTTTGATTATCAGTGCCAATGACTAATCCCTTTTGGATCTTTATAAATACTTATCTCGGTGATACTTCATATGAGGCAATCGGCTCTATAACTTGGTCATGGACTGCTTAGGAAAAATAATTTCTTTTTATTGGTTTTGAATTTGTTTTCATTCATCTTTACCTGATGTTCCTTTGTTTCTGTGTTATAAGGGTAAAAAAGAACACATGCGCTGTGCTCTGCTGCTCACTCTTCCTGATCTTCTCACTAAATCAAATCTTTTTGCCAATGTCATATGGAAGTCTTTCCCTGAATGTAAAACCTTTCCTTGTCCATTCTTAGGCTGCTTATTTCCGCTACATCTGGTTTTGAAATGGAGTGAGGAGTGAACATAGCCATCCAAGGAAGGGTGTGCCATCGATTTACTGAGTGTTATTAATATCGTTATTTGCAGATTGTTCCAAAAATTGACTTAATTTCAAAATACTAGTGAAGTGGGTGTGTGGGGAGCAGAATGTGAATTTCAAATATTATGAAATTAATTAGAGATCTTTTTCAGCACTACATTAGTAACCTCTATTTGGATTGGCACCTCAGCTCGGTATTACCAGAGAAATCATTTACTTCTCCCAATGGTGAGCTGGATGCAAGGAGGTATTATGGCAGAAATTAGTCAGAAATAATTGCAGAGACAAAAATAATTCCTTCTCGGCCTGTGAAGATGCAAAAAACCGTGGACTGGATCTTAGCTGGCATGTCGTGGCTGGCGCGGTGCCATTTTACACCAGTGAGGGCGCGGGCCCTTTACCTCAGCGATCCTCCCCGGGGAGGTGGCCAGTCACACACGCTGGTGGCTTTGGTTAGTGACAGAAACCTGGCTGCTCCTCCGGCCGGGGGGAATGTGGGATTCGTGAAACTTTAGGAGGGTTGTGGCGATAGTTGCCCTGAGATTGCTGATTCCATTCCTGCTTTTTGTTTTGTTTTAGTTGGCTTGCTCGGATTGTTTTCACTCTTTGCCAGGTGCAGAGTTGAATGGCAGGCCACACTCAAAAGCTCTTCTTTCACAAATCCACCCACGCTACAGATTTCTGTGTTCATCACGTTCTGTGACATGTAGCTCTTGGAAATATGCAACTTGGAAATAATATCTTTGAGTCTGAGTGTGCTTGGACTAGTACAAGATAGATTTGAAACTGTCCAGAGAGGGCAGGAAGAGAAAACTGTAGGAAAATAACTAAATAACTAGGAACCTTAGAGTCCCTTAGAGCAGGACTGAGCTGGAACGTTAGATCCAAACCCCGTGAATTTAGAAGATTCAGACCCAAATATCAGAGACCATGCTCATATTTAAATAAAGATGAGCCACGGTGCCAAATAAAGATATCTTCTGGGATTTCAATCAGCTTTTGAGTTCCCCACAACTATGCATCGTGGTCCTGGTGCCCAGTTGTGTGTGCTTGCTCTTATCTAGCTGCCTTACCCTCCAACCCTTAAGTTTTGTTATATATGTGCTTCCAGTGATGCCTTTCTGTCTGCACTCAGCAGTCAAACCCAATTCACAATATCCAGTGCAGGGTGGAGTTCCCATCTGAGTTTGTCAAAAATGTACACAGTGAGCTGAAGTTGATTTTCTACCAAGAAATACTTTGGTGATAAAGGAAACAAAAGAAGAGCTGACTGCCTTCTATTTGGGTTAATGAAAAAGAGACTAACTGCCCAAGTTTGGGATGGTTCTCTGGACCCCTGTGGGACCTGATCTCTCCTGCGGTTATTTTCACCAGGCTGAGTTCATTGACTTCACAGCAGCTTGCTTAGAATTTGAATTGGTGGTACGTTAGCGAAGGAAAGGAGCAGGAATTTTCAAACCAGCATGAAGAAAATAAGAAATTAAAGGCAAAATTCAGAAAATTATGGGGGTAAAAGGATGAATGATAGTTTGGGGGATTTGTTTGGAACAGGATTTATTCGGATTGCAACGATCATAAATTGCTACCACTTAGTTACTACTACCATTACCAATCAAGATGAGGAAAATCAGCAGACATGTACTGGAAGCTGGATTAAATCCAGTGTGTCCTTATCAAAAAACAAAATGAAATGTAGAAACCACAATTTATATGAGGCATGATCCTCCATAGGTTATTTTGGCACCAATACCGATGCTGCCCTTACTTCTGTTTTATCTTCATGGTGACTGTCTCCAAATAACAGAAGAAAGGAGACAGGCAGGGGAGGCTATACTTTATTCAGCAGTGCTTATTTATAGCATTAACTGTATATCTTAAACTGTTGAGATTGTCCTGTTTCAGCCTTTCTTCTTATAATCTACTAGAAAATCGCCTAGTGGGAGTCTTTTAATATTACCCTTTTGACTGCAGCTCTCTGATTTTGATTATGCATTGCGTTGCGGGTGAAATTTGGGTTAAAGATAATTGTAAATATGGTATTGATATTAAATGATGTTTTCCCAACATTGCAATAATGCTTGTTTTGTTTGCTGGAGAGTTTATTACTTTTTGATCAATAGCATGTGAGATTTGTGAGGGAAATTAGCATAGTGAATAACAATTAGGAGAAAAATCAATGGCATTCAGACAAATAAGTGGCTTGAAAAAGTCCCATAGGCACACATACACTTACTCAGATTCTTTAGAGTGTAATATATCTCATTTTGAATTCTAGAAGAGGAGAGAGCTATTTGGACCAGAACTGAGACTGATGGCAGTATAATTGAACTACAGCGGGACTATTTGTTGCTATTTAGCGTTTCTAATAGCTCGTATGTATGACTGCTTTGTTCGCTGGCTCTATGAACTTCCTTTGACTTCTGTGATATTTTTTATGTGTTCTCTACTGGTCTGCTTTCTTGTGTCACCTACTCTACTTAGGTGACAACACCATGGTTGCCCACACCATGTACTTCTTTCAGTCACCTCATATACTTGCTTTTCCCCTACACATAGTAGGGCCCATCTGCCTTACAAGAGCCAAGAGGGCTTCAGATGAGGTAGGCAAGTGGAAAAGTTCCAAGTAAGCAGATACAACTTGTTCTTCAAAAAAGCTTTAAGCTATGCAGCTCTTTGCCACAGCATGTTACAGATCCTAAAAAGCTTCTAGATTATTTCGTGGAAGAAAATCTACCTAGTGCTATCAAACACAGGAAAACCTTCCTGGCTTAGGAAGCACCTGGTACTGAACATAGTCAAGAGCTCAGTGTTTTGGTTCTCTAGATGTTTGCATTCCTGCTGTGTGCATCTGAGCACACCCCTCTCTGGCAATCCTGTTCAGGAATCAATGTTTAGAATAATAGCTCTGCTTTCCTCTGAATTGAGCTGCTTAATAACTATTGCTGGGGAAATCAATCAGCTCTATGATATCTTATTACTTACGCTAATTTAATCACAAGAAATGGGTCATTGCTTCAGTTCAGAGGGCAAAATGGGTGTGGGTGGATGTGAGGTTGTACAGAGGTAGGAGCAGAGGAAGGGAGACTCCATGATTTGGCACATGAGGGATAGAAATGGTGTGGGCTTTCCCAAGGCTGTACAATGAATGATATGGAGAAAACCCTCAACCACGCTCTAGAGCTCCTGGTAATCTATAGGTTATATACGTAATCTATAGGTTATTTTCAATGTTGTTTTCATGTTCCAAAGAATCTTACAGGTGGCTTTTCTTTATTTCCTCTCCATTTTGTTGATCTCTGCACAGGCTAAAAGAGGATGATCATCAAGAGAAACAAGCAAAGAGGAAAGATCTGTGACTTCCGTCAAGGAACTCTGAGCCCACTGCAAGTTTTCACATACCCCAGAGAAAGGTAAACGCAAAGGAACTGTTCATGTGTTCAGTGCGTAATACTTTAAAAGAAGGAAACAACATCTAAACAGGGTGTCTAAAGAAATAAGTTTAATGGACTACATGTGTAAATTCAGCCATGCAGAGATTGTCGTAGCATTTTCAAGCTCTTGCCTAAGTTCTATTTACTTGCCTATATACATGACTATGGTATGTAAAACCTTTTTTTACCGTCTTGTACGTAGTGGAGAGTACCATTTTTGTCCGTCACTAAAGAAAGTAAATTAGTAACAATTTCTACACACTGAACTGTATCTGTACTGTGATTTTATTTTCCTCAAAAAATGTCTTTCATTCAGAAGAAAACTGGATGTTTTCTAGGATGACAAAATGTGGAGTTCCAGAAGCTAAAAAATGCCAAATACATTAAGTGTAGCTGTTGTAGAAAGTTATGCATCTGCATGATTTATGCATTTTTGTTTAGGTACTTGTTTAGAGCACCTTGAATTCTTGCAATGTAGACAGGTGTAGATTTTACTCAATCCTGTCGTTTTTGTATGTTTTCCCCTCCAGTACAGAGGAATATGTGAGCTTAGAGGAAACTATTTACAAACTCTAAAGGCTAACACCTTTTCTGGAATGAAACCTTTCCAGTGTTCCAGGATATTGTAAAGAGCAGTCCATGCTGGAGGAAAGGCAGTGAATACATAGTGTTCAAAACTTTAAATAGAATACAGTTTTGTGTGGACAAAAGCAGATGTGTTTTTAAAAGTGCTAACTGATCATGCTTAATCCTTTAAGGAATTGCTTTCTCTGAAATAGTGGAATTGCTTTTAGAGTTGGTCCCTTCCTAGGGGAAAGAAAAGAATCAAAAACTGACCCATCAAACATGTCAGGCTGTTACTAAACCTCACTGTGAAAGCAGCGCCACTTTCCTGACAAATAGATCTTGGACGCTATTAGAAAAACAGAAAGCACTGGTGCTAACTGCTGCACTAACACTATCTAATTCACTTTATTAACTAGGTAATGAACTGAAGCCATTGTGGTCTAATTGAAATAAATAAATACATTAAAACGATGAATTAAAGTAACTGCATTTTGATGGGTTTGGGTTATTCATATTGCTTCAGAATGTTATTTTTAATCCAAACACTGATGGACACATCTTCTAGTGCCCCAGGGATAGTAGAAGTATCTTATTGGCCTCTCTTTTTTTACCCCATTTACTTCACATTTCACACTGCTTCCAGATGATTTTTTCCTAGCAAGATCTGGTTGCTTTAAGAAATAAAAGTATAAATAAAAAGAACAGGGAAGGCTTCAAATAAGATTAAAATGAGTACCAAAATATAGGACTCTAGTGCTTAGGTATCTCTTAAGTGCCTTTGAATGTCAAAAGATTTTTAGAAGTAGTCATATTTAGCCAAACTCAGTGACTTAGATGGGGAGTCTGCCACAGGCTTAGGAATGATTTGGCTGATGCAGGGCTCTTTTGAGTGTCTACCCTGAGCTTATTTTTCATCAGCTGCAGCATTTGATGCAATAATATGAAATAACCTTTTAGGAAAGGTTAACTAATCACGCAAAACTCCCCAGTAAAAGAGTTGTCATGTTTTTTCCATCCAACACACTGCGTGGTCCTTCAGTGCTTTGTTACTCCTGTGCATCTGCTCCGTCCTGTTGCTTGGGGATTCCATGTTAACTGCAGGTTTGTTCTGTTCATTGCATTGTGCTAGACAGCTGAAGAATATATTAACTTTGATCTTCCTGGGGGTCAATTTCTGCAGTTGCTACAGAGATGCTTTTTCATCAGGAAGAGGGAGGGAAGTGGCCTCAGTGGTTGTAAATGGGAGGGAGAGTGCTTTCAAGACTCTCTTTGTGAAGCTGTAATCTGAACTATGACTTAGAACTTTGTCTCTGAGGTCTCTTTTCCTCTCCTAACAAGATTATATGGCTTTAACTTGTCCCCTTCTTATTCAGCTAATGATCAGCTGGGCAGGTAGACTACTAACCTCTCTTCTCTTACAGTCTTTTTCGTCCAGATGTGCTGTTCTGCTTACAGCAAGATACGCAATTGCTCATAGTCTCAACTTGTTTTCATTGGCACAGGTTGAAAGCTAAATAAACTTTAACTATTCTAGCTTTACACCCTTTTAAACAGGGATATATTTTACTCCCCTACGTAGCTACATCTACAAAGGTAAGTGGCTGTTTGCTGGTTTTAGCCTGTAGCTGTTGTCTGTGTTGGCCTCGTGCTTCTGTGGAAGGAGCAGTTGCAGGGCACAAGTCAAAATCCCTTTAGCAGCTAAAAATGCTTGACCTGGAAGGTGAAGGAATAATTCTTCAAACTACGTGAATTGATTAATTCTGGTTTTAATTCCTCCTTTTCTCGTTTGGTGGTTAAAGTGGGCAGCCCTATGTTTATCAGTTTGCAGATACCACTAAAGGAGCATAAATGAGTGCTTAAAAATGAAATGAAAAAATAGGATCCTGGAATAAGTACATTACTTTAGTGTGTGAAACAAGAACATAAAATTATACCCAAAGGAAAGCCTAAATCTGTAACCTAGTACACTCCTGAGATACTCCAATGCCCTTATTACGTTTATTAATGAGGGCTGTGAGATCTTAACAGGAATGCTGGCACTGCCATTCTGCTCTGTTGCTTTACAGTTTGGGGGAAAGTAATAATATAGGTGATTAATTGTAAAGCAGAAGTCCATGGAAGTTTGGGGGCAGAGAATGGTTTCCTTTCTTAAAAATTCTAATTAATTCTGTATCACCTGTTATATAACAGACTCCTGATATCTGCAGTGTCAGAAATCAGGGCCTGATCCTACTTCCCACTGAAATCGATGGGAGTTTTGTCATTGATGGAGCAGCTGAGCAAGTGAGTTGCAAGAATTCATTTATTCAACAAATCCGGCTGCTTTCTGCTTATCTCTATTGATTGTACTCATGTCCAACCAGGTTTGCAGCATTAGCTGCATTACCTTACAATAACAGGGTAACTCACTTGGGGCATGTTCTTACCAAGCACTAGAATCCACATGAAGATAAACAAAAGGCACGTTCCACACAAAGATGCCTTCAGCATTTACAGGGGCAGGTGCCGCTGTTGCTAGTTGCATGACTCAAGGAACCACGTTCCCTTTTTGCAGTTGCCAGGCTCAAGACAGGAATGTGAAGTGGCTTGTGAAAGTTGAGCTAATGCAACGGAAAGATGATGCAGCAACATATAAAAACTTTGGGCTTGGGAAACCTGGCTTCACATTTCAGTTCTCTCACAAGCTTCTGTATCGCCTTCTGAGTCTGTCTGTCATCTGTCATATGGGCTTCAGGCCGTCTTTCCTCACGGGATGTGATGCTGGTGTGCAGACTCACTGCAGGCAGCAATGCTGTCTTGGCACCCTGGAGGAGGGCTTGGGCAGGCAGCCTGGGCAGAGGTGTGCCCTCCTGCATCGCTGCGCTGCTGTCACTCCTACCTTTGGCTGCCTCTGGACAGTTGTAGTCAGTCAGAGGGGAACCAGGAATAAGACTGAGGTTCCTGTGGGCAGCCTTGCTCCCCGTGTCTGCCAGCCTGGTGGTAGGCATGCTCTGAAAAGGGGGAAGGAATGTTATTTTCCATTTTCTAACTGGGTGTCGTAAACCACTTGCACTAAAAAAGCAAATATTGAAACATCTTCAATGAAACCTTTTCACAAACGTGGAGTTTTGGCCTGGACTTGTATGTAGTTGAGCATACCCAGCACTTCTCCCTCCCCATGGGCACCAGTTTGTGTGTCCCACCTCTCCGTCACGCAGCAGGAACAGGAGAGCAGGTTTGTTATGTACTGTGAGCAGCTGGAAGTGAGGCAGGGGCAGGAAATTTGTGGAATCGGTGCTGAGCATCCTTTGTTCTGCCTAAGAAGTCACTTTCCAGAGCCTTGTATGTGTCCTCTTTTGAAGGAAGTGGTTTTAGAAGGATAGAACATGTATGACTATAATTCTGGTTTGCAAATAAATCATCAAAGGGAAATTTTTGCAGGAGCGATTCTAACAAGCTTAGCACAACACATCCTTTTGCTCCAGACTCTTGCCTGGGCCCTGGGCCTGAAATCCTTGATTACTATTGCTTATTTTTCTTTCCTATTTTGCTTATGTACAGAAGCTTTTGTTTTCTGAACAACTCCTCCACTTTCCATAACTTATAATCAAAGAAGACAGAGCAGTTCAGTCATTATCCACTTGTTTTCCTTGCATTGTGTGATGTAAATATTGATCTCCTAGACATCTCTTTTTTCATAACGTCATTCAGATTTTCCTACTTCTAGGGTTCGTTATATGCAAGTTACATGGTGGACCCTAGGGGTCAACCCTCTGGATTTTGGTGGAGAGATGGTGATGGTGGAACAGTTTGATCTGTGAAGAGATCCATATCTCTTCCCAGGTGATGGTGTGTAGCTTCAGAGCAGTAATTGATTTGGAGATCTAGAGGAGTTGCATGTGGGTACATCAAATATTTGAGTCCTGTGATACAACTTGCTTTCTTGCTGCTTCACACAGATTTATATGGGCACACAGTACAGTATGTCAGCATCAGGTAGATATCAAACCATGGCTATTTGGTTGGTTTAGTTGCTGGATTATTTACTGGACAGTCAGCAGGTAGAACAAGCCTGAATCTGATCCACTTCAGCACTATGCTTCTTGCTGGAGGAAGAGAGGAGTAGCTGGTCACTGAAATAACTAGATGCCTCCTGTTCTACCTGAGAGGTTCCCTTCCAGATCAGACCCTCCCTGGATACCAAAATACTCTTGCCTATAACTCTGTATTTAATAAAAACCTGCTTTGTTGAACAGCAAACCCTGAGGAATAGCTTCTGCTTTGTTATTTTCCCATAGTCTCTTGAGGGTTGTGTGTGTGTTAAAATTATCAAACCTTTTACTTTTAATCCAAAGCTCACTTTTGCTGATATTGTTATAATTCCTTCCCTTTTCAACCACATCCCCCACCTTTTTTTTTTTATATATTATTATTTGAAGAAAAGCAGAGCTAAGACATGATTTAGGACCAGTCAAACCTCTGTGGCTTCCTTTTGCGTAAAGAAGCTGAGTGCAAGATTCTGTGCAAACATCTTTCTGTTTATGTATATAAACTAATTATGGAGACCTCGATCCTGCAAAGAGCTCTGTGTATAAGCCAATGAAGCACCGGAGTTCTGCAGAGGGCAGAGCTCGTAATATAAATACAGCTTACAGCCTTGCCTGAAAACCATATTGCTTTAAACATACTGTTATATTTTAAGTCCTGAGTTCTCTACAAGTACAGTTATATAAGGTTGCGTTCTAAAGATGTGTTCAATTCTGCATTCATACTGGCATAATTACACTGGAGAAGGTAGTCTTTATACAAGTATTACTGTCTTCATTAAAATTTGTATCGGTATAATTTCATTGGTTTGAAAAAAGAAGAAGAAACAGAGAACTGAACAGTATCCTTAGCCAATGTTTTTATCAGTAAAACCTAAATATACATAGATGAGACTGAATACCAGCAGTGCCTTTCACAGTTAATTCCCAAGCGTCTTACACTTCAGTGTAGTAAACCAGTTGTTCAGTGGGATTTAGAAACAGACGTTGACTAATTTTTTTCTAAGTGTTTGTTCTGTAATATAATTAAATGTATTGTTTTGTTGTAAACATTTTTTCAACAGCTCCGGGTACTTTTTGTTTTATTTAGTCCCCCAGACAGACACGATGGGGCAAAGTCTTTGCCATTCTTAAATAACCACAGTGGTTGCACCAACACTTGGCCTACCTAACCTGGTGGCATTCCCCAAAGTGCATGTTTTCTAGTAAAATGGCTGTTGAAATGATTCAAGTGATTGTTGTTGCTCTGCATATTTGCATGAAGAATGATTAGTAGGCTTATGAAACACTTCCTTGAAGTGAAGTCTGCTTTCGTATGGCTTTTGCTCGTAGGAAATCCCATCGCTGAAAAATCTGGTGCACTGCACTCAAGTTTCAAAACACTGGGTATCGTTAACGAACCCAAGTAGTGAACACTAACCTCTCTTTCCAAATTCCATTTTGAGCTAAGTTTTTTTTTGCCTGTCAGCCAGTTCCTCGCGTCACTTATCCGTTATCAACGGAAAAATGTATGGAAAGTGTCCTGTAAATGGGAGCAGCTCATCTCTGCTGGGGATTGGTGTGTGGTACCGCCCTGTGAAGTTCCCAGATGTCACCGACTTCACCTTGTGGTACAAATGGAAGCAAATGACAGTTCCCCTTTCTGCCTCGTGCTCATGCAGAAGTTTGTTAGATAAGCAGTAGGTGACTGAAACATGTTGACAAGCAGGGAATAGTCATTAATTATAGATTAATTGCACTCGCAAAGAGCAGCTGACTGGTAGTGGAATGGGTAACTCTTTATTCCTTGATTTATTTAGTGCCTCTTTTTGTGTATTTTCCATGGACTGTGGCAGAAACATCTTTTCAGAATTGATCTACAAATGTGGTGTGCAGACAGAAGGATGAATATTAATATGTCTCAATAGATTTCTAGGCAAAGGGCCTTGGGTCAGGCTAATGGAGAACGGGTGGGAGCAGCTGTAGCACACAGAGCTAGAATTGTGCTGGGTGGCCTGAATGAAGCTCTGAACTTCTTTTGAATATTAGGAGAGTCTGAATTCCCAGGAAATACAGCATTCTCTTCAAAATAGTCACTGAAATCAAGAATATATAGAGGAGAAAAACATACTTTCTCCATCTTCGTTCCCCTAATTTTGATTATTTATTTAACTTCTCTTTCCATTCTCCCCACTTCAGCTTCATTGTATACGTTTTATTCAAGAGGAACTCAGCAGATAAGATGAATGCTGCCGGGGAGGGACTGCTAGCACTGCCCTTAAATTTTCTGTGCCAATTATGAGCACATCTGCAATATGAAGAGGAGAGAGAGCTAGTGGACTGGAAGGCCAGAACTGCGTTCAGATCAATAGATGAGCTGACATTGAGGCTAGAGGACTGAGAGAAGTAGTGGAAAGGATAGACATATTTGGCAGATTTCTGAAGACATTCAATAGCAACACAGAGATGGAGCTGATAAATCAATAGCTCTTTGGGGAGATTAGATTGATATTTTAAATGTATATGGAACTGTCCTAGCCAGGAAGACCGAACAACCACTGAAGGAACAGATAAGCAGAGAAACATTAATTCATATTTCTATATCATTTTAGTGTGCTTTTTTAAAGAAACTGTGCGGAGCTCAGAACTGCTTTCTGTTTGCAGCTGGGAGGCTGGATCAGATGTAAACCTGAACGGCACTCGGGAATTTCTCAGGCTGGTATGGGTTAAGTTAGCATTAATGAATAAATTATTGCTGTTATGAAAAAGCATTTAACACAGAGGTTGTCAGTTCTCAGCAGGACAGGACTGGGACAATTGTGCAATACTCCTTAAGGGTGGAGGGGAAGTCGGCCCAGTCCCACCATGTATTATCTGTGTGGGGGTGTTTTCAAGAGCCCAAGGATGTAAAGGAAGGCATTATGGCAACCTTCAAACCATGTGATCTGCAAGACTTAGAATCTAAATTATGCTTTGCTGAAGACAAGGAGAGTTTTGTCAATGATCTCAATAGGAGCAAAACTGGCCCTTTGTACACAGGGCTTTGTACTCCTTTTGACCACTCAGGCTGCCTCCTCATGCTACCAGTTATATCAGCTGTCATAAATTAGAGACAAAATGCTATAAAGTGGTTTTAATCATCCTGGCATTCCTGGGGTGAACTGCAACTTGTGCTCTGTGCTGATCAGTGTTTGGCTCTCCCACAACGTCCCTCCATCTTCCCTACAAACCTGCTGGAAGTTCAACTTGAAAGTTTTTTTGCAAGCGATACTGTTGTTGTGTTCACCAGATGTTGTGAAGCTAAATTAAAGGATAGCTTGTACTAATGGAATTTCCTAGAAGTTTACAAGTGAATTATTATGGTTGGAAAACTTTGGCTATTTAATATATATTTCCGCAGAGGCATGAGGGGGGAGGACTGTGATGAATAAAGTAAATGTATAATGATGCGGGGGGATGTCCTTGGTTTGCCTTCCCTTATTTTGAACTTGATGGAAATTGGATCAACCCAAAGATGGACCACCCACTCATCTGTCCAGATTGCATTAGCCATAGTGGTTTGTCTGGTACTCCTTCACTGTCCAAGACTCACTGGACTGGCCTGTTTAACAGGGATCTGTTACATGCTGAAATATTTTTAGAATAATTTTATTTAAAGAAAACAAAAATACCAACTGCTAAGAGGAAACCAATTCTATGACAGTGGGGTCAATTTGATCTTGTCTTTAACTGCAAATACCACTTTATTTTATTTGCACTATTTTTATTTGTAAATAGATGACAGATAAGTGTTTCAGATGAAGAGATCATTTCAAAATCACATGCTTTTCTGGAAAATAGCGTATCTCAGCAGGACTTGGAAGGCTCCTAGCTTGAGACGCATTGTGTTTGGTGTTGATAACATTGGTCTTTGCAAGTTTATAACCCCTCAGTTACCCTGAACATGGCTGCCTTCTGCGAGGGCTTTTGCTGATTACTGTTAAATTGCAGTATGGTGTAATTAAGAGGAAGGGGGAAATGAGGCCTGCCAACAGTGTAGGGCTTCAAAAATTGCTTATGGGGCTGACAAAACAGATTTCTTCACTCGGGAAATCAATGTGTTAGTGTAAAGAAATTGGAATATCACTTTCTTCACTAGATATTTGTGGTTGGACACTTGATCTTCCTCCTTTTGACACAAATACTTGCTTCTCCTTACATATACCATGATTGCTCAAATCATGATCATACACTAATGTGAGACGGGGCTTAGGACCAATTGATTACATGCCTAACTTATTCTGCAGGCACCCTCAGAAAAGGCGAGGCCAGCCAGGCTGTGCTGGCTCCGTTTGTGTTGGGTTATAGAGCTCTGCCTGCAGCTGGCTGAGGCTGATCTTGGGCTCATGGAGATCTGCGTGGAGGCTCGAATGTCCCTACCTGTAAGCTGGATGATGTTCAGTGCTATGTAACGTGTGTTCCTGGGGCTCCCAATGCCTTCAGCAATCAACGTGACAGCTTGTGACCAAAACAAAAAACTCTGGTAGGACATGTTGGATTAGACCGGAAGGTTTTCAGGCCAGTAAATCGGCATGTGTAAAATTGTTATTTTCCTTGGTGATCTTGTCATTCTCAAATGTGAAATGTGAACCATCAACTGGCTTTAGTCTTTTTGTGAAAATTGCCAAAAGAATCTAAGAGGTAGTGGCAAATGTGAACCTAATCCAAAGAAGTTTGGAACCAAACCCACTCAAATTAGGAAATGGAAAAAAAAAAAGAGGGGGGGGGCGGGAATAAAGGACTAAACATAACTAAATCTGAGGCCAAAACACTAAAATGCCTTAACCAAAGCATTTTGCGTCACTCCAGGGCAGAGATGAAGTCAGGATACTTTAAATGTATCCCTAATCATAATTTGTCTGGATTTCTTTTTAGTTTAACCTAGCTGTTCAATTTTCTTAAGATTGATTTTCAAATGATTTCAATATGTCAATGATTACCCAATTTAATTCTGATTTCATTATGGTTTGCCTTTTTTCTAGGAATATACATATATACTTGTAGCATATGTGCATTCGTGCTTCTGTAGTTGTGTGCGCGCACACCTACGTGCATCTGTGACCTCAGATTTGGGAGACCTGGTGGTTGTTCTTGATTCTCCTCCTGCTGCGTGGCTTTACAAATGTTCTTACCTTCCACATGCCCTCTTGCACTTTCCTCTTGCTTGTAAAGGCAATAGCTTTTAGGGAAAGGCTTGCTTTGTTTTTTACAGTGTATACCAGGGGAGCTTTTTGATGGAGATAGTGACTTTTGGCACTACCAAAACCAAGAGGGGAGCATTCAGCTGCAGGCTTACGTTAATAGTTAGCAAACAACACTACTTGTGTGTGCTGGGGTTAAAAAGGACATCCGTATTGGCTTAAACTGACATCTAAGCTTGAGAGGACTACATACACTCCTAGTGTCGTGTTCCCTAGGCCTTGTATTTGGCCATCTCTTCTGCAGTTTAACCATTGGCTGCAAAACGCTGGTTCCTGAAGATGAACGGTGATACACGCTACTGACCAAAACTGCCCAGACCTTGGCAATCGCACCCTTCTGCTTCCCCTTCTCTCCACCCCAGCCCTATAGGGCAGCCCTGCAGGCACCTCTATCCATCACCCACCCTAACAGTGGCAGGCAACTGTCTGCCCGCTTCTCACCGCGTCAGCTCTGTTGATGCCTCAGACAATGGATGGACACGTTTGTCGTAATTCTGTGCAAATCTCTCTCAATGGATATGTATGTTTCTGGCCCTTGGTTCTGCATGGCTTTCCATGTCGGCTCACCCTGCTGCTGTTCCCCACGGACACTATAGCCAAGAGGAAGGAGAGCTGCTTCCAATAGCTCAGCAGCTGCGCCCTGTCAGCCTGTTGAAAGGCAATCTCCCTTAACAATGGGCTAAAACGTTAGCGCTACTGTGCAGACATCACAGGCTTACCCTCACTGAGCAGTACGGTTGTGTATCTCGTGGCTGCCACATACAGGACCTTACCCATCCATCAATATCATCACTTTAAGGGGAGGGGGGGAAGCAGCAGAGACGTGTTCCAAATGGTTTCACACTAGAAGGAAGCGGCAGACTTTGTGTTTGGCACCACGCACTGGAAGTCCCAATGCTGGGCAGCACCTCTCCCCGCGGATGGGCAGGAGGAGTTGCCTCTGGGATGTCATGCCTTTGATTAAAATTGGCAATTGTGAGTCTCCTGCTGCCCCCAAGGCAGCTTGGTGAAATGACTGCTTGTGACAGCACGAGCGCAGAAGCCTGTCATTCAGTTTCCAGCCTGCTTTAGTGTCGATGCAAGCCTTGCCAAAAATATTTCTCCAAGCAACACTTACAGTAAAGCACCCTCCTGTCCTGGAACCTTTACGTTAATTAAATGAAAATAGATCAGGCAAAATCAAAGGTCTTCTTTTGTTGATTAAACCACAGTTTGTGTGGCAAATATCCTCCATCTGCTTACAGAAAATGTTGGCTCCTGAATCCCCATGAACCAACTGCAGCCAGAGGCTGTGCTAGAGCTCTTGAAACCAGACCGAACTCTCCCCACGACAGCACTGCCCCGTGCTGCCCCAGCCCCTCCTGCGCCTGCTCTCCCCTAGGCATTGCCGAGGCAGGTCTAGCTGTGGAGTTGAGTCTTATTGGAAATGTAAAATGAATATCTAATAACAGGGCAATTTAGTAGAGCAATTCCAAATGGCTGAAGCAGATTTATATCAGCACATTGATTAGTTGCTGGAGACTTGCAGAATCTTGATGGGCTCTGGCCAGATGAGCTCTATTTGATGATATTACTCCTGTTGAGTTTTACACAAATTTCTCTTTATTACTCTCATTTCCTCTCCGAGAAAATCTACAGGTATCGAGAGTCTGGGGCCTGCACCCCTGGCCCACCTGAAATCTCCAGCATTTGAGAGGTATCTAGGTAATTTAGACTTAAGAAGGACAAAGAAAAGAATAACTCAAGTAGTGGTGAGAGGGGGAAATGGCACTTACCTGTTTAGGCTTTGGTTGCGAAGCCCAGGTTCCCTGACGATGAAGGCTACCGGGTTAAGCCTAAAAACAGAAAGTAACTAGAGATAGAAAGTGCAAATGCCAGTGCAGACCTTCTGGAGCCCTTAAATGAATTTCTCAGTGCAGGGAAGTACTGGAGTTGAAACGGTAGGTACAGTTAATAGTTCAGCACAAGTTGTTATTTTCAAAGATCAGGGCATATTGCTGGAAAAGATAAGTCAGAAGAATAATAAGATCTGCAGGGAAAGGCTATTGTACCTAAGCTAATTCTAGTCAGGACTGAGAACTGAAGGAACAGAAGAAAATGCAAGTCAGCCCTCAGACACCAGGAGGGGAATCGGGCTCCCCAGTACATGGAGTGCTTGTTTATAGCCTGTGTCGATCTCTAAATATCATTTCTTTATTTGAACTGTTCATACAGTGAATCTGGCTGAAGCTTTATAAAGCTCTTCTTGTGCAAACCAGTTGAATCCAGTCTCAGACTAAATCAAAGTTCTTACAGGTACGTTAATTCCCTAGGAGCTAATGAATCATCTGATGTAACACAGGAAACAAAAAATCAGACTTTATCAACTCTTTGACAACAAAAAAACACTTTGAAACATACATACCCTGCCCGTTTCAAAGAGACTGGGTAAGTGATACGGTGCTAGAACACAGCTGAACAAGTTGTACAGAAATCTTAAGATGTTGGGTAAAACAAAGTTTGGGAATGAAAAGCTGCAGGTTCTCTTGAGTAGCCTTTGCTGATGTAATCATGTGTGCACATTGAAGGGTGCCGGCAGAGCTGTTCTTTTTCTTCACAATTAAAGCCCAAGGCCGTATATTTGAGGCTTCTAAGGCCGTTCCTCAGGCTTGCTGTGAGTGCAGGCACCTGAACTTCCTGTAAGTTCGGACGTGCAGGACTGTGTGCTGGGTTAAATCACGCGGCAGGAAGGGCTATCTGCTTCCCTGGGCTTTGTGCTAGGCTTGGGCTTCAGCTCTGGGTTGCAGCTGGGCAAGTACCTTCAAGCAGCGTCCTTTGAGCATCACCGCTCCTGCTGTGCGGTACCATGGCGCTTCCCTCCCCGGCTCAGCTGCTCAGCAGATCGTAGTTCAGCTGCATCTGACATGTGGGGCGATAGATCAGGAAGAAGATCATACTGCAGCTCCGTGCATTCATGAGCTGGTGGTACCTCTGCAGACAGCGATGGTGTCCAGATGTGACAGGCAGCTTTGAAAATCTCAACCTCCAAGATACCAGAATTTGGATCATAAGATGCTTTTCAAGTCTCTCTCTTCCCCCCACCCATGCTTAGGGTGCTGAAATTTTGGACCAAGCCGTATGGAGCAGCTTGTCCTTCTGTCTGTGGACTGCTTAGCGTCGTGGGTTCTCAGACCCCACTGGTGTCACTGGGGATCAGAAATAATTACAGGAAGTAACCAGAGCTTTCTGAGACAGTGGCTTTGATTTTGGATAGCAGTTAACTTGTTTTTTGTCTTTCTCATCAATAGCCCTGGCATTTCAGATTAATAATCTGTTGGCTAAAATTTTGATAAAAGAAAAAAGACCTTAAAGTTCTCACACAACTTTTACCGTGAACCTCTTTGACCTTTGAAAAAGAGATTCATAACTGGTCTAAAAAATATTTTCCATTTATACTCAGCTCACTTCCTGGTTCTGCCTGGGAACAAGAAGCAGGAAGCACCATAAATCTTGTGAAAAAGCCTGTTCTGGCAAGCTTCCTAGCCCAGTTTTGCTGATCATTGAGTTTTGGATCATTTGGATAAACTTCATGTAAGTAGCCAAGCTCATGTGCTTCTCCAACCCATTTGCAATCTCCAAATCCTATGAAGCCAACTCGTTGCTTAGTCTAGGCAGCCTGAACTCTGCCCTTTCCTGCCCCGCTTTCTTTCACGCATAAAGCACGGTCTTAGGGCTGCTGTGTTTTTTTGGATGAACTTGGTGCTAACGTGACTGAGAGTCTTACAGCCAAGTATAACATGTAGGCGTCATGCAACCTTCCTTCACACGGCTTTGCTAATACCCCCTAATCCTGTCTGGTGATACCTTGGGCTGTTCGGAGACTGAATTAATCCTGCGCAGAGCTTACCAGTTACATGAAACCACCACAAACCCACCGCGTGGCGGCACGACGCTTGGTTTGAAGCTAGCAAGATGTTCCCTGTGCAACAGAGAAAGAAGGCTTGAACCCCAAAGAGAGAAGCAGCTCACAAAAGACGACCTGGGAGTAGATTTTCCAATTCCTCCTCTTCCCCTCTCATGGTGGCCCAGGGCTCCGTGCTGAGGTAAGGCCGGCGTGGCAGCAGCCGGGGAGCACATTGCTCGGGGCCGCACGTACAGGTGCAGGTGTAGTCAGTACCCTCAGATGTTTGCTCAGCAGCGGTAATGGGGTGCTATTATTCCCTCGGGCATTAGGTCCATTTTAGTCTGCGAACATGGTGTTTGATGAGGGCAGCACAGCACTGGCTGACAGAGGGGTCTGCTGCCTGTCACACCTTGACTTGTTGAGCGCTAACACAGCCCGGGGATCACAAAGCTGTCATTACAAAGCATTAGCATGAAAAAAGGAGCACTCCTCATGTTTTGGCATGTCACACCCAAGTGACAGGGAGCACAAATACAGTCAGGCACACAGAACAGTGCAAGTCAACGTCGGCTTTGACAATGTTGGGCACCAAGGCTGTCACTCCTTTGACACAGCCCCTCCTTCCCCCTACCCACGCTGCCATTCGCAACAGCAGCTCGCCCACCGCTTTTATTTCTGCACAATGTGTCAATAATTACTTGTCAGGCCTCTGCTTATAGTCCTGGGATGCTGAATAAACGCTTATTATGCCTGAAAAATGTTGCAAGCTTTACCATAAATCTTGTGTTACAAATGCACACAATAGGGGCTATTGACACAGCGGCAAACACTCGCATTAACATGTAAAGTCATGCTGCCGAGAATGGAGTTTGACAAACTAACTTGCAGCAAAGGAGTTTGTTGACCTTTTCTTTGCCTTCCTGGCAACGGGACGAGGTTTGTGTGTATTAAAAACCCAGCTGAATGGGAGATGAGAGGGGATACTAAACATCTTCCTGTCTGGGCTGCGAGAGGGAGGGTGATCTGTATCTGAGAGCACTTCAGAGTTGCCATTATCGGATATCATCCTTCAAATATACAGGAGCTACGCAAGCATTTGAAAGCTGAAGTTCACTGTATTTGAATTCAGTAGCCCACAGACTTCTCCCTGTGCCTGTTTGCCCAGTAGAGGCCCTAACTGGAACGTTATTTTGGGCTGGCAGCTATTCATGGCTTGCCCCTGCAAATTGCAACTCCTCAGCTGTTTTACTGCTTTGGGTTTCAGGTTGCTTCTTGCAACAGGCTGGGGGGTTGATTTAGAGGTACTGGAATAAAGTGCGAAAGGTGTTTGTCAACTGTACAAGTGTTATAAATTCAGCTCGGAATAAGAATCTTTAAAAGAAGTTTTAGAGAAGTGGTAATTAGGGCCTGAATTCAAACACCTACTGACGCCTTGTAACTTATTTTTTTTTTTGTGTCTTGTCTTGTTTTGCTTTGTTTTTAAGGTGTGCGGGGATCTGCCCTCTCTGTACCATTAGCAGGGACAGGTGAACTTCCCTAGAGCAGGTTTCTACCTGTAGGTGAACTAAACTACCCCCTGAAACGTTCCATTGCTTTCCTTTTGTTTATAAGGTTTTCCATGGTTCTCTATTTCATCTTTGAAATGTTCTTGTTTAGTTCAAGCCTATTTCTTCCTGCATTCAGTGACTGAAGATACTTGTTTAACCCTTTCATGTTTTCAATATTCTTCCCTCCACAGATGTTTTCTCTCTTTTTATATCTCCTTCAACTTACTTTTTTACTCATTTTGGCAATGTAAGCTTAATTTCTTTTTTATTAGCCAGTTTCCTGTAAGCTTTCAGTCCTAGATATCCTATCTGGATCCAGTGATCCAGAATTGGTGTTTTTGAAATGCTGGAAAAGAGTATTTTAAAGGAAATGCTGCTTAAATCACAATATTATCAAGAACATAGGAATAGGAATTTCCTTTGGTTACAGCCTGTACAAAGAAAAGCAGCTTATTTTAAGGAAAAAAGCTTTTGTTTTGCTTTTAGGAAAACCTGAAGCATGGAATAAATTTGACCTAAACTCAGCAATCCAAAAACTCTTTGGTAAATATGGTGTATGTTGTATATATAAACCAGGGAGCTACATGCATGTTGTGGTACACAGACGAGCATATAAAGCCCTGTGTACCAACCACAACCAAAATTGCCGAAGTGTTTATGTGTACCTATAGAGCGTTCGCTTTACTTTGTAAAGTCGGTTGGATGTTAAGCTAATCTCTGGAAGAACCACATGGCCTGGATTCGTCCCACCTGATTTGGGCTCTGGCTCCCCAGTGGTGTAAATCAACGTGAACCTGTGCTGCTGCTGTCCCGCTCCTCCCTCCGTGCAGACACACGTGCAGCTGTGGGTGCCCGCATCCTTCCTCCTTTGCGGCGGGTCAAATGCTCAGTGAGTTGCTTTGGGGAGCTGCTCTGGCAGCAAACTGTTGTTTTTTTGTATGATTCATTTTCTTTTGTTGTAGCTCCCTGACTTGGTTCACTGCTAATTCAGAGAAGCATGAGGGAAGGGTGATAAACACAATGCAGGGAGGGAGGAGGGTTTTAGCTTTTGCAGCACTTCATCTTTAGACACAAAGTAACTCATCTGAATTAGAAGGCTAGTTATATCCTTGTCCTTATCCTTTTACAGGAAGTAAAAGCAAAAAGCCCTCATTAGAAGACCTCTAAGATCATAGGTTTCCCTGAGATCTCTCTACTGAGGGGCCTTCGTTCTGGTGATATTTGGCATAATGAATTTTCATCACTTTTACCTTAAACAGAATGGTCAGCTCTCTTTTAAGTTATGCTGATCTGTTTGGGATAAATGCACTACCTGCAAATGTTCTATCACAGTAAATGAGGTTACTGGATTGCCCTGTTGCTGCTTAGCAGTGAACTAGGACAGGCACTTCTGCTTGCTTGCAAGGAAGAGGGATTTTTCTCTTTTGACTCTCCCACTTCCTCTGTCTTGCTGAGAGCACTTAAAACTCTGCCTGCCGTGTCCTGTGGCTGTGCTGAGCTAACCCAAATCCTGCCCAGAGCCCCGACCCTAATGCTTTCTGATAGTTAGGTCTTTCGTAAGGTCTGGGGCTAGCGCGCACAGAAGGAGGTGTAGCAAGATCAGCTGTATGTACCCTAGATTTAGCGACTTCTGTGGAATCTCGGTTTATCACAGACTCACAGAATTGTAGGGGTTGGAAGGGACCTCAAGCACTTGAGGTGGAGCTCTGTGTATTTCCTCTCCCATACCTTTTTGGTGCCCTCCTTGTCCTGGAAAAGATGGCTTCCAAATATAAATATATATATGTGCGTTTTCCTCTTTGAAATCTGCAGAAACTTGGAAAGGTGAGGGCTGATGAGTAACTGGCAGCACAGAGAAGTTGGCTGAGAGCTCCCTTTGATTTACCTGACACTTAAGAGAATACTGTGTATGCTTAATATTGTAATGTCTGTGGCTTTTTCCTCTGATCCAGTGCACAGTAATCACTTTAGTCTTCAAAATAGGAAATGAGGTATAAAAGACAACACATCTAGCTATGCTTGTTTGTAGAGCATTGTGTTAAATTAAGGTATGTCTGTATTCCATGAATCCACATAGGTGATAGGTGTCTCACCCTCTTTTCTCTGGTGGCAAATGTTTAAACCACTTATCTGCATAAACCTGGTTGATGCTTGGTTGTGTGTGTTTCTTTTTTCTTTTGGTCCCCCTTGCAGCGAGTCTCCAACATTATGGAAAATTGTCAGAATCTTAACAGATGAATTCTTTATTCACGGACAGATGGATATGGCAGCCTGTCTTCCCATTGCAGAAATAGAAGGAGCGCTGGAGCAGAGCACAGAAACTGTTCAACTGAGAGTTGCTTTCAGCATGAGGGATGGGGAGGGAACGGGTTTTGATTTAACTTTGATTGCAGCAGAAACTTTAAGAGGCAGCGCTTAATGAGAAGCATTGGCACTTGGCCTGGAAGATAAAACCAAGCCCACCTCTTAAATAAATAAATAAATGCTCTCGTGATTTTTTTTTCCCAAATACAAGTGGTCAGGAATTTAGTCTCACATACAAAAGTTTCCAACTGAAAGGCCTCCAGTTCTTGGGCTCTGCAAATGTTTATCCCTGCTGGAGGTATCAAGATGTTGACAATTTAAACTGGGAAGCTTTCGTTCTCTACCTTTTTCCCTGCGGCTGGTTCCAAAGCTAATCTGCTACCATTAGAAAAATGAGACGAAACAAAGAGCTAGTCACTTTGTTTTTTGTTCTTAATTTTTCTTTTCATTCTACAGTTTCTGCCTCTAGAGTTGATTGCAGGTTTGTTTCAGGGCTGCATTCTGTAACAGAAAACCTCTGCTTATAGTTCAGCAAACAGAGCCTGTGTTATGGTCCTGCCATTTGCAAACAGGGCCCCGATGGACGGAGATGGGCTCTTTCATGATTTTCGGCCAACTTAGCTATTCCAGCAAGAGTCACTACTGTAAGAGTAGTTACACTGACAAAACTTCCAGACTGTAGTTTTGTCACTGCTTATATGACATGGCCTTTTCCACCCAAAATAAACACGGTATAAAAAGCTGAATAGTTGCCTAATAGCCACTGTCTCCTATAGAGGCTCCTGAGATTCTCATGTGAATCTGTGGGTGGAAAATGG
Organism: Anser anser; assembly: GCF_964211835.1. NCBI lineage: Eukaryota > Metazoa > Chordata > Aves > Anseriformes > Anatidae > Anser > Anser anser. Next base: position 13,484,406 of record NC_139737.1, read on the forward strand.
GCACAAGAATAGTGCTGGTAGTTCTCCATGCACAGTGGCATGCTTTGTCTATGACCCCATGAAAAGTCCTTTGAAAATACTGTATTTCTGAATTGGATCTCAGCATTCACTTTAAGTCTCCTGAGGTCCCCCAGTAGGCAGCTTGTAAGGGTCTCTGGAGAAACCTAGGGGCTGATCCTCTTCTTTATTTAAAGATAAAGAAAAGAGGGACTGTAGAAAGGAAAAACTCCATCTCTGGAGGTAACATGATCTATGGTGTATTTGCAGCGCCTAAGAAAAATGCCCTGCTGGTATTGCTGTTCAAAATCCACTTTTAAAATAGAACTTAATCATTTAGTCCTTGGTCTTGGCCTTATTTCACCTTTTTAAATCTCTGAAAGCTAAGATTTTTACGTGGAGTATCATTATTGTCTTAATAACAGCTACTGAAGTCTGGGTCTCTATAATCAAACTGTTAGAAGATGCTTTTTTTTTTCTCTAAATCATGTCAGCATAGCTAGAAAATGTTACCTTGTTGTCAGACCTGGCGGTCCAGTGCTGAGGCTAATATTCCTTGGTAGAAGATACTGAGATGGGGCAAAATCAAGTTTATTGACAGAACCCCAATAACAAATACAATTTGGATGTGGTACTTAGAGGCACAGTTTAGTGGGTGATGGTGGTAGGGGGATGGTTGCACCAGGTGATCTTGGAGCTCTTTTCCAACCTTAATGATTCTGTGGTAATTTGTGGAGAGACTGGCACTTCATTTCTGGAATACTGGCGTGAAATGCTTTATCAGGTTACTGAAGGGTATAGAAGCAGCTCTCCTCTAAAACCTGGTAGGAACTGGGGAAGGCTCTGAGGCGTCAAAGGCACGAGGGGTGCTTTGCTTGGGGACAGCAGTTTGGGAGTAGCTGGGTTATCTAAAGGTTGAGGAGCTGTCTGATCTCATTCACTTTGGAATTTTGATTTGCAGTGATTTGTTCTTGTCTGCTCTCCCACCCTCCTTACCGCAGGTTGGCAATCGTAACGTTTCAGATTCGTGTCTGGAATGGAGCCTGTGTATTACCACCAAGCTGAGGCCTTTGGTTAAGACATTGTAGAAGGTGCCCGTGGACAATGCTAATCTCCTGTTGTAGAGGGCAAGTATCGCCCGGTAAATTCAGGAAAACGCTTCAGCAAGTGCAGGTCAGGCACCCATAGCATATCCCGGCGGAGCCTGGATTTGGCCTTGTTTTTCCTGTATGCTTGCAGTAACTGATGGGGAGTTTCTGTATGAATTAAAGCAGATGAGTGATAAAGTACAAGATGAAGAAGGGGAAAAAAAAAGCATGTTCTTATTTGTCATAAGCATCACTGTGAGTCAGCAGCACATGACTGTGTCCTTCAGGGTTACAGCTGCGGGTGAGGACAACAAGCAGGACTGTCTGTCTGGGCTGAGGGCGAGCGCACGTTTGCAGCAAATTCCCTGTCCTTATCTCGTGCCCTTTATGTCTCCCTGGGGAGGATGGTGACCTTCTAGCTCCTTTTCTTGGAGGGTGGATTTTGTTTTGAAAACATCCTCTTCTACAGGACTTTCATAGTCAGTTGGAGTCAATTTTGTGAACCTTACTTCTCGAAATGTACCAGCAGACCTGTTTGTGTAATTTATAACGGTGAGCAATCTGCTAACTATGGAGCGCATTAAGCTCTCTGCTGCTGCAGCGTTGTGTAGTGTGCTGTTTGTTTTCTGAATTTATTTGTCTGAATCAGATCTAACCACTGTGAAACTGAAAACCTCAAGTTTAAGTGCAGACTACTATAAACTACTGTTTTCCAGTCTCTTGTACTGACGTAACATTGCTGCAGGGCAAATGCATGTGTGGTTCCTTCAGATTATAGTTCTGTCCCTTTAACTGTTGAGGGCAAAACGTATTGTTTTCACTGGTTTGTGAATACCAAACCCAGTGCCTATGACTTCTATTAGTAGTGGAAGCTATGTTCTTTTTGGAGAAAGTTATCTGCTAATGCAGTCTCTCTGCAAATAAGCTTTCTGGCAGAATGCTTTTATTTATCTCAGCCTCTTCCCATGCTGAGCTTCAAGCATCTCTCGTGCGGGAAGGGTCCTTAAATTTTATTACAGCTTCTCAGACGTTCTGGTAGTGGGATGGGACACAATCTCTCTGTAACATGGCTTCTTTCTTTCTGAGAGTTGCTGTTTTTTTTTTTTCTAAGACTGGCCTTCCAAGCCCTCTGATTCTGAAATGCAACTTCCCTTGTTTGCTTTGACAGTTGGCCTGCACATTCCACTGTTTTTCACTGGCAGGTGATGATTTTAAATGGCTTGTCCTTGGCCTTTGAGTCTATGACCATTTGGTGATGTGGGCTTGAATTGCTTCTGAGTGATAAAGGGCTTCAGCCCATGTCTCCTAACTCGTGGGTAACCCTTCTGAGTATAGACTGTTACACAAAAGCGTGCTGTTGTCATGAGCGCCTCCTCCCCATGCCATGTTTTCAGAGCTGTAGTTGACTGTTTGTGCTAACCCCAGTGTTACCGGTACCTGTTGAAGAACACTCAAGGAGCAGTTGCTGTGTAGGGCTGCTTCTGGTGCTGTGGGCCAGCAGTGCCTGGCAGCGGGTCCTGAACTATTTGTGTACGGTGAGTAAGTAGCAAAATGCAAGTGCATAGATGGAAGTTGCATGGCCTGCTTTTTCGGCTAGATGCCTACATTCTAGTGCGAGTGAAAGTAAGTAAAGACTCTCCAACTTTTCTTTCTTTCTTGGATAACCAGTCCATTAGATTAGGAGAAAAAGAAATGATGTGATAGGCCCTAATTTTAGTGAGGCTTTTGACAGTGTATCTTATTAACAAAGTAGGAAAAAGTGGTCAAGATTAAGAGACCAAAAAATAGATAAGTATTTGGGGCGGTGGAGGGGTTGCAGACGTTTTATTAATGGTTAAAAAAGGTGTGATGTCAGACTTGGAGGGCATATCAAAGGGATGGTTTTGTAGCTGACTGTCCTGGGCTCACATATGGTCAACATTGTTACTAGTATCTTGGACTGTGCACCAAAAAGATGAAGTACGAGATTTGCAAATAAGAGTGAGCTGGGAAGGGCTGCAGATGTTCTTTAGCATGATGCTGGAATTCAAAACTTTCTGATAAGTAGAAGAGATATTTAGAACGAAGAGGCTGAATTTCAGGAAAGCCAAATTCAAAGTGTCATGCTGAGACCTGGCAAGTCAATGGGAGGGGAGAAAAGGATGTGGAATTTGTAAAAGTTCTGAGACTGAAAATGAGTCAAGTATGTTGGGTGGTAACAAAAAAGATGTACCTTCTGGTACATATTTTTAAGAGTACCATATGCAGAGCATAGGAGGTGGTTACCTTTGCTGTATGTAAGAAGTTGATAGAAAGAAAACGTGGATTTTATTCTCCGTGTCAGATAGAATAAGTCAAAAAGTACTTGGACTCAATTACTACAAAATTGCACATTGATTTATGTAATATATTAGGAAAAAATAAATGGTGAAAGTTACGACGCACTGAAAGATGTATCCAAGGTGGCTTAGAATTTCTTTCACTGTACATTTTTAGCAACAAATTAGATTGAAATCATCCAGGAATTGTGTTGAAATATTTATCCAACTTGTGCAAGGGGAAGAACTTGCTGACCTTTTGAGTCATCCTTTTCTATGATAATCTGTCTCAAAAAATCAATTCCTGCTATTTTGCCTACAAGAAATTCAACTTTTAAAATTCTCATATGCATAAAGCTGTTTTTATGACCTTTTTCATATTTTTTTGTTTACATGTTTTGTTTGATTTTTGTCTGATGCTTGTAGATGCATGTAGGCTTTAACACATGCACAAAGCTTGATGGAGAAAGATATTTTCATATATTGAAAATACTAAGATTTCTAGAACATTTCTTCTACTACTAGAACATCTACTTCGAAGAAAGAAAACTATTTTTGTCAAACGCATTCCATAAAATTTGGGAAAGGTCACTGTAAAATATTCATTTTGGTATGTCTGACATGTTTTGATACCTATCAGTAATAACACAGGGAGAGATTAATGTGGAATTAAGAGGGAGGAGGAAAATACAAATGTTATTTTTTAGAAGTCTGGGTTCATGTCACCAATTCTGAACAAATACGACAAAACCGCTAGTCAGTGCAACACTAATCATGTCTCGGACAGAAGACCTAAGTGTGAGAGCTGGGGTTTGAGCATGCAGTTGGCATGTAGCAGCACAGAAAACCACTTCAGGCCATGTTGCTCTTTGTGCCAGTGCCCAGGCTTTTTGATGTGGCTGCCACATGTGCACAGCCTTGCCAGGACCGAATTAGGCAAACATTTCGTTAGAGAGAAAATTGTCAACCACTACTTTTACATGATTCCAAGAACAAATCCTTCTCTCCACGCTACCCCCACTCCCAATACTGTTATTTGGTGGGAGCAGAGCTTTCTGGGTAGAAATCTGAATGTTTTCTTGATCATGTGAATAACTAGAACTGGCAAGACGCATTTGAAAGAATTTTCCACCTCGATGACAGCAGCAGTGATGGCGAGACTTGGACTTCTTGGGACCCCAGTGAGAGTTTTGGGTGCTCGGTTCCTGGAATGATAGGCAGGCTTCTTGGAGTCTTGATGATGTTGTCAGACCTCAGGTTAGCTGTAGAGATGGCAGCAGGAAGAGCAAATAGATCAGTTACTGACACTGTGTGAGTCATTGCTGGGTATCCATGTTAAATAGCACTTCCTCGCCCTTCTAGCAGGATACGTGACCTCATATGCCCACGGGAGACTATCTGTTGGATTTGTTCCATTTTGTGTAATTTTGAAATTCATGAAGTTCATTGGAAGGATTAATTATGTATAAGGCATGTGTCTGCATGTTCTTTTCATCTGTGAATGTTACCCTACATGCAGTTATTAGGGGCCTGATTGGACTGAACATTTTGACAAGAATTCAGTGACAAAAGGGGCCCATTAGTCTTTGAAGTCATGGGCCAAGGAAGAGGAATGCAAGTAACATCAGTAATGACCTCATTTAACTCATGACAGAATACAAGATAATCAGGAAAGGTCATTGTAGTGCCTGTGTAGTACTCCGTGTGCTGCACTGCTCATGTTTCAACCAGTCTGTATTACAGCTTTAGTGAATGCTGAAATCTTCTTACGTTCAAATATAAGAAGGGTGGACAGAACAAGACAATAAAAACTGGAAAGACCTTCCCCTCCTTCATATACCTACAAGTGAATTAGCAAACAGCTAGAAACAATAGAAGACTTTTTATCTACTGAGATTTTTTTCATGGAAAAATTAATCTTTAGCTAAAACAGCTATCTTAAAAAAAATATTGTAGAAAATAATGTCTTTTCATCACAGCTACAAAGCAAAAGTACCTCATTGTTTAGTCAAAGCTGAAAACCTGTGGGGACAAACACTATGTTCAAAATTGCCAGGGGAGAAATATCTATTTTACATTAATAGAACATTTCTGTGAACCTCTAATGCAATTACCCAGCTAGTTTTATGAGCAGCAGAGTATTCAGTGGACAACATGGAAATATATCTTTCTGCATAACAGCTACATTACAAGTAACTAGAATTTGGGGAAAGAAAAAGTAAAACAATGCAAACTCTATTATCTGTTTCATACTCTTTGCCCTCTTATGACCCAGATTTTGGAAGAGACTTATGTAAAAGTACAATAATGCCATAAAACAGAGAATCCTTCAAGTATTTTTGTCCTAGCGGGAGAGAGAATGACTGGAAATCTCTTGGAAGAAGCCTGCGCTCAGAAGAAGCAATGCTCCCTGCAGTCCTCAGAGATTTGGGTATTTTACAAAGGGCTTGGGGCAGCCTAAACTTTCTGTTACTGCTGTGGATCAGCTTTAACTGTGTTTGTGCACGGACAATGCAAGCAGTTTGCTTTAGGTGTTTGTAGCTTGTTTTCTCTCTTCTGTTTTGCTTCTTAGCTGTGTCTTTTCAACAGTCATTTGTTACGGTTTCACTTGAACTTTGCAGATATCTCCAGTCAGGGTGACTTGTCAACCAGATGTACAGACTGCTGTTTTCTCAGATTTTTGGAATGCTCTGCCATCAACACAAGAATGGATATTTCCTTTGTTGAGCCTTTGTTGGGAATTTTTTGGACACACAGTCCTCAAAGGCCTGATTTCTGCAAACAACTCGAGACCGTGCCATCAGCTTATTTCTCTCCCATACGGAACCGGCTTTCTGCCGGTGTTTTAAGCAGCAAGCCACCTGATGGCCAAGGCTGCGTGCACAATCCAGGAGGTGTGAACACATTTACAGACGACAGCGAATCTGCATCTGTGCAGAGCCGGGATTCATTGGAATTGAAACACCTCCACGTTGTGTCTCAGAACTACAAATACCCATTTAGGAAACAAGTAAGCCATCCCATTATACTCTGAGTGTGCTGTAGTTAAACCAGCCGAAGCACAAGATGATGGATATGATGTAAGGTCTTGTTTACGCTTCTGCACAGCAGACGAGGTTATTTGGAAATTTGCGTGCTTTTCTGATTTCTTCATGCTGTTGGGTATGATGTAAGTGCCAACAGCAGTAACCACGACGCGCTCCATGTTCTCCATTGATCTCCTCAACGCGGCGCAAGTTTCAGCACAGTGTTGACTAAACTTTGTGGATCCCTCTTTGGAGTGCATTGATCGCTGGGCAGAACACGGTATGGACTTCACAGGTGAATTCCTTCCCTTGGTACTTCCCAGTCAAGACTTTTTGAAAGGGACATTTTTCATCCCCACCCCTAAAATATTAAGCAATGCTACAAATTTTAATTCCACAGGTCTGCTTGAATCTCCAAACTGTTGACTCTGATTTCACAATAGCTGGACGTTTGAAAACATTCAAGTGTGTAGAAATACTGTTAACACTAATTTAAATGCCCCGCAGTCAGGCCTTGCAGTTGTTTTCTTGCAACACGTGTCTCATAGCGCTCGTTTTTTTACTGGAAGCAAAACAAGCGGGGTAGTGGAAAACATGTGACTCTGTCTGTTATTTACATCCCCTTCCACCCCCACCAGCCAACACAGTTTGAACATGAAAGTCACTGCAGAGCAGCAGCCTATAAATATTCAGAGAAATCCAAGCAGGGCAGAAACGTTGCAAAAACCTTGGACTAACAGTGCACAGGCCCAAAGAGTTCGGCCTAACCACTGCTGGCCGGGGACACAGGCTGAATTCAAACAAAGACTGATTGTAATTTTGTGGTTGGACATGAATGTTTTGCACAACTCTGATTGAGGCCACTTTGAAAACTGGGCCAGGGTTGTAAAATAACCTATTTACTGCAGTATGCATTGTATCTGAAAACACAGGGAAGCCTTGTAGATTCTAACTGGGCTTGGTAGGGACCTTATGGCTGAAAAAAACCTTTTCTGTCTGTGAGGAGCCGTGTGGGACTGTGCTTATTTTATTTGTTGCCTTTGATTAAGTGACGCAAAGTGGATTAAATGCAAAGCAAGGAATTGGGCATTTTTTTAGTTCTAATTCCAGTTTTCCCATTGATTTTTTTTTTCTGTGACCTCTGGCAAGTCACTTAACCCCTTGGCCCTTTGATTTCTTACCCAAAGAACCAGCGTAAGGCTGCTCTACTTAGAGAACTTGCTGTGACGACTAATGAATTAATGTTAATGAACTAATAATTGTAAAACCTAAATTGTACACAAACAGCCTTATGTTTGTGGTAAGTGATAGAGGAGGCTCATGAGTCTGTGCAGCACTGCCTGTGCATGACTAAGTCATCTTCCATTGATCTGCTTTGGAGCCTCAGTTGAATGCACGTTTGATCTTGGGGATTGAACTTGTGACCCGTGGCGCTGGCACTGGGATGACCTTTTGCCTGAGGCAGAATGCTGTGAACTGGAGTATGCAGGTGTGGAAGGATACACTTTGGCTCTTTCTGAGCTTTCTGCAATGGCATAAGTGCCTGGTGTCCATTGATTTTGGTGGAGCTCCCTCGGAGCCTCTCTATAAACTGCTTTACAAACCCATATATACAGCCAGGACCTGGGAAGTGGCACTATCAGACAGCCAGCTGCACCTGAAATGAGATGAAACCCTTGTTCTCCCGCCTGGTGCTACCGAAGGAAACTCAGGCATCTCAAGAACAGTCTCTGATCTAGCTAACGAAGAGAGAGAGCGAAGGCTTGCTCCTCACTCCTTGTGGGATGAAGGCATAAACCATCTCACTAAGCTCCTTCCAGTGAGTAAGTGGATTTGTGTGCCTACCTGAAGTTGTCGATTAATCTTTTCATTAGACATTTTTTTTTTATTACTTCCATTCTTTCTGTTATGTCTTGCGCAGCAGATCTCAGTACCTGCCTGCCCTGGAAACCAGAAAGGCCTGAGATTTGAACGAGCTGTTGTCTGTACAGATGGAGCCTCAGCTGAGGGACTGCTGCTCCTCTTCACCATGCTGAACCTCGCTGTTGGTAAGCTGAGCAATCCACCGCTGCCAGGCATTGCCATGTAGTAGTCTCCTTTAGCCCTTTTCCAGTTGTTTTGAGATACGACGGAGAACCTAATAAAAATCGCTGCTTCGGCAAGAAAAAGCAAGTCTGACTAAATCCCAGTGGCAAAGGCAAAAATGGTGGGGGGGAAGAGGCATGTCTTGCAGGTAATTTATTATAACAAATTTGCTTTGAGATGTAACTTTGGCTTCTTTCTCACCTGTTTAGGGCCTAAGTGCTACAAATCTGCTCTGCTTGATTTGCCTCCATATATTTATATGTCGTCTGTGTGACTTCCACACAGAACAAGCCATGATAGAAATCTTTCATTTAATTAAAATTGATTTTAAAATTCCCTTGATCAATAATGAGTTAAAATTCATCCCAGCAGTGATGGGAACAGCAAACCTTCTGAGAAAAGCTTTCAGGCCAGTGGTTTTGGCTCTAGAGACTGGGTCTTGCCTGAAATTATCCCTTTCTTGGCTCCAGTCTCCGTGGTGCTTGGCACGTTATGGTTTACCCTATAGCCCAGCTTGTCAGCCACCCATATGAAAAGCTGAGACATCCAGGCTAAAGGTCTCTTTCTTATTCTGCCTTTTTCAGCCCAGATGCTTTCAGCATCAAACTCCTTTATAATGTCTGTTGCCTTCAGGTTGGTACTGCCTACTAGGCTTCAAAGTAAAATGAGTATTTTGTGGAAAATGACCCGATATTTCTTCTTTGATTTCTACACCACAGTCTATCTCATCTTTTTGAAGTGATCATGCAGTTGGAAAAATGGGACAAGTTATTAGTAAAGCAATGTTTAACAGCTACATTTAAAATATTGCAAAAGGGTCATCCCTGCTGCATTTAAATTTTATTCCTAGGCAGAATAAAGACCTAAAGCAAATGTGTATAATATAAAATAACCCTGTTTGTGTAACCTTTCCTTACAGAAATTTTGAAGATTAATAAATATTGGCTTCAAATGACAGTAATAGTCTGTTTTTCATACTCCAGGGTGCTTCCTAATTAATTGTCTCAAGCCTTCACTGAGAGATACTTTACTAAAAGTGCTACGATCAAGCAAAATTAAGAGGCTGGAGTACTCATTTGGTTCTGCTACTCTCCTGAGAGCTGGTCCCATACCAGCGTATGAGCACTTTGTTCCTGATCTGGCAATGGGAACTGCTTGAGTTCCTTTGAAACCACATTGACTTGAAATAACAAATTAACCCCAGCGGTCTGATAGCAGGATTGGGGCTCTCATTAACTCCGGACTAGAAAAAATGCAGAAGGTAGCATCAGCAGGCTTATAAATAATAATAAAAAGTCAACTATGTAACTAATGTGTAAATAATAGCAATTTACATAAATGCACACCGAGTAAAACTGAGGTGCTGTAAAGAGTGCATTGAACAGGAATTACTGAATATTGGTCCAGGCAGATGCTACAGCATCAAACCGGAGGGAAAAGAAATGTCAGGTATACCAGTAAGGACTAGTGTGGTCTTTGATCTGGTGGGTATGCTACCATTTTATCCCCTAGTTAGGGGAAGGTGTTTTCTTGAATGGCCAATTCATTTTGTGTTGAAAATACTGTGAGATGATTTGCTATTCTTTGCTGTTTTGTAGAAGTATAGAATAACAAAAGATGCCATGATGATAAATCGTTTTGGGAAGCAGAGAAACAGGCACCCCCCTGAGTATTGGGGAATGCATGTAGAAAATAGTATAGTGTGATAATTGCTCAGTACAAGATAATGCTACAACATCGAAAGTATTGTGTAAAATTTTGGACACTGATATTGGGAGTCTTTCTGCTATTTGAAAGAAAATTTAGACATCATGTTAGTAGAAGTAAGAGTTTCTTAATAAAAAGGGATTTTTAACCCTAAGGTATTACCAATCTTAAGGAAAACAAACAAACAGTTTAATACCATGGGAAGGGTAATAAATACCTTGAGAAGGTCTTTAGCTTATATGTCTATCTAGAATCGGGCCTTGAACGATAAAAAATAACACTTATTGCAACCGCTGTAGCACGTCTATCAAAAGGTCTCCAAAGCACCCTGTTCATTACGCGAGTCGCAGTCACACAGCGTGCCGGTGACGCGGCTGGGGGTGATGGTGGTACCCGTGTGACACCCGAGGAACCTCAGCCTTACGGGTGTGAAGCCACTTGGTCAGTGCCTCACTGCAAGCTGACGACAGCACCGGGAGTAGACTGCTGGTCTCCCAGCTCCCACGCGCTCACCTCTAGACAACACTGCTCTGCATGAAAAATTCCTTTGGCTTTTTTATTTTCCTAATACCTATCCTATCATATTTTTACAGAGTCAGTAAAGTAGCCAAAACTTACTCATTTTATTTTATGATGAGAAACATTTTTCACAGCTCTGCTTGGTAATAGAATTAGATGCTAGATGCTTTTTCAATCAAGTGTGTTGTGATTAGGGACTTGTTTTATGCTTGCTGCAGCCCAGTTTCTCTGACCAGCTAGGATGCAGCGCAGAAAAATTTCACTCTGCTCCACAGGTGGGGTTCTAGGCCATTCTGCATTGTGCTACCCTGAATCTCAGGCACTGATTTTGTACTGCACGATGACTGGAACTCTTGCTTTCTAGTTCCCTTTTCTCCCTTTTGCCTTTCTTTCTGGTCCCCAACAAAACTGAAAAATTATTGCAGGTAATGTGTTCCGACTGTTGATTTCTTCTGCTCATCTTCTGGAATTATAGCAAGATCTTCTGAAACAATCAGTAGGATGAAATGCAAATGCCTTTTTCAAATTAGGTTATTTATATTGAAAATAAAATTCAGCAGCTGTCTGAACTTTGGTTTTCCTGGGAATGGTTCCTTCTGAGGGAGCGTGCTCTGATGGGACAGCATAAGCAGTAGTTTATTTCTTGTGGGAGGAAGGCAACTATTGTGAGAAGAATGGGAAAAAAATTACTGAGATTTTTTTGTCTTTCCACTGTTCCAATACAGTATTCCACAGTGGAATTTAAGGCTGTGAGATCCTTGCTAATAATGTAGTTCTAGTGACTCTGCAAAGAAATGTCAAAATGTTAATATAGTCATCAAGGGCTCCCGTGCTGCCTCAGCTATTTAAATCTCTTTCAGAAAGAGAGTTCTGATCACAAGAGCAGTTCCTTGCTTGGAGTTTAAATGTGCTTTATTTTCCGTGAAGGCATTTTGGAACCTCTACCTTCCTTCCTAAAGACGTAGTTGGGGGAACATTTGCCAACTTAAACAACCCCCCTTTTCCCTCCTCTCCCATGCACCTGCTATTTGTTTCTCTGCTGCTCCATACTTGTAATTGTGCCATTACATTTGTTGCTCATTGCCACAAGGGAACTAGGTGCACGAAGCCAAGATAATTTAAGGGAAATGGCAAACAGACAAATTTAATTGAATTTTAATTTTGGTCAGTATGCTAATACATATGTACTCAAAACAAAACAAAACAAAAGAAAACACCTTCATATATTTCAGGGTAAGGAATGGCCAGCGCATGGATTTCCAAATATTGGGAAGAGCAGGTCTTCTGAAGAGCCAGGTGGCACCTACCCATCATGCGGAGCTCAGTAAGTCCTTCTTCAGAGTACTCACTTGCTGTGAGTAGCCACCACTGCATTTTGGGGGAGAAATTTTAGACCTGTTTACTTGCTGTCGTAAGTTTATGACTGAATATAATTTTAAGCTTCCTAGGAAAGTTCATTTAAAAATACGGGTTTTGCTCTAATAAAAATAGCGCATGTATCATCTTAGCTATAGAGAAACTGTGGTTATTTCTTACGTTTAATTGTATTTTGATTGGAGATGAAAATGGACAGTGCTTCCCAGAAGAAAGCCTGACCCTGCACCAGACTAGCTTGAAGGTAATTTAGGGATTATAGTTTGTGTTTTCTAAAACAATTATCTGTTATGTGGAAAATTCAGTTTACAGAAAGTCCACAGAATCGTCCAGAGAGAGAGATTCCACTATTTCAATCATCAAACAGTTGGCTTACTTGAAAGACCTTGTTGTCTTTGTCTTGTGATTCCTGCCTCTGCCTTCTTACAGTGCCAAAGGCATGGCAAATCATTTGGTTTGGTGTTTCTGGAGTGTGTAGTGTGTCTGGTGTGCTGGGAAATGACTTGCAGAGCATACCTGCTTTGAAGGTAGAAAATATAGACAATGACTTAAGAAAGCTGAAGGAAAGGAAAAATTACAAAACAAGCTGCTGCTGCTCTTCTAGTGCATCCTTCGCAGTGGTATGACTGGGTCCTGGGACACACCTTGAGTTCTGCTACCCTCTGGAGTTCTCTTGTGGTTGCCTTTTGTCTCTTCCTCTCAGGACCCTTTTGACCATCTGTGGTTTGTGGAGAATATGAAAGCTCCTTCCTGTGTCCAAGATCAATAGCTTTAAAAAAGAGCACGAGAAGCCACTAATCATCTTTTCCACCAGGCATGATTAATTTTCTGAAGTGCTTCAGCTAGTTTGCTTTGAAGTCCCATTATTTATTTATTTTTAGCAAGTGTCCAGAAGTTGAAGGCCCACCCACGTGTCCTGCAGTAGGCTGGGGCTGGCGAGGACTCCTCCAGAGTCTGTGTTGTTTGAATGTGGGTGGGCCATGGCGCTTTTTGGAAAGCTCTCCCAGATCCTGGAAATAAGATTTCAAAAGCCAGTTGAGAGGTTTCCCAAAGCACCCTGGCTTCAGTGAAAAGTGGTGCTGCTTTCCTGTCTGAATCTTGGATGAAGAGAAGAAGGAAAAAATGTGTGTGTGTGTGGGGGGGGGACCAAACAGCCACTCTACAAACTTAAATGTGATTCACTTCTTCAGCTCTGCTCCAGCTGAATAAAAGACTGACTGAGAGAAGCTGTGTCCCCACAACCTCCTCTTTACGTGAGTAAATAAGACATTCCAGCAGTGCTGAGGCAGGGCCAGTGGAAAGATTATTTTTTTTTAAGTTACTAAGTCATCCACAAATCCACCTGGTCTCTCTTCCTGTTTCTGCTACGATCCATAGCAACACTGAGGGCTGCGATTCCTGCAGCGTTGCTTGCTCAAAGAGAAATTACACATAAAGCGCAGGAACGGTTCCCCTGGAGCCCTGAAGCTACACAAATTCAGCACTGTGTCCTTTGCAAGTACAAATAATGGTTGTATTGCAAAATGGGTGATGTGGTATTGGCTCACTCAGAGACGAACATGCCAGCGTATTGGAGTGGATACGTACATGAGCCTCAACACTGCTTCCAGTTGTACTTGGCCAGAGTTGTCTAATCCATCTTTGGCACTCAGAGATGTGCACTTGTACCCGAGCCATAGATGGCTGAACTGTAATTGATTTGTTGCTCAGCTTGCAGGTACAAATAAAGGCAACATACATGTGTTTTGTCCTTTGCACAGATACATTTCTAATCATAAGGCATTGAAAATGTGTTACATTGCAAGTACATATCAAATACACATCCTACTGCTCTAAGACTGTCACTGAATGCTAGTTAAGGAAGGCATCTATGATCTGTTGTTGGGAGATCCTTCTTCAAAAACAGGGCATGGCTGTCATTTATTTACATACTAGATTTACTTATTTTTTGTTCATGTACATCTCTTTCAGCACTGCAGAAATGCTGAGGCTCTTTCAGAAAATCTGCGTTCTTCGTTCTGTGGCATTAGTTAGAATGGATGTAAATTGTAATGAGGAAGCTTGAGCTGGCAAAGTTTCTTGCCCAAATGTATCAACTTATGAATTTCTGGGCATCTGTGCTCAATATGAAGCACCTGCTCTTGTAAGGTATGTTCTGTAAAGATTGGATGATGGCCCAATTGGAAAGGAAGAATTCCCACATTTGAGGAAAAAATACCTGTTGAAGGCACAGCAGCGAGTGAAGAAGTATGTGGCTCTGCAGAACAGCTGAGTAACAGGGCTGGGAAGAAGGCCTATATATACAGCAGGAAGGGAGAGATGTACACAAGAAATTAAAAAGTTGTGTAGTGATTACAGTAAACTGTTAATGTGCAAAACAGAAGAAAGTGGTTCCCTCTGTGTTTCTGGAAATGCAAAATGCATTTTGTGCTGTCTCTTGAGGGTGACCCACTTACAAAGCAGTTGAATGATGACAGTGGATTTCAGTGAGGCTAAAACTAAGCAGACACAGCTGTAGACATTTCCATAAAGGGAATCTCCCAGGAAATCAGTCAGTTATGGAATCTAGGCTTTGTTTTCGGTTAACACTGGATGCAATTTCTCTTGATCTTACTGGAGATGTTTTTTTGTCAATTGAGTATAAGAATCATGCTTCTTTTAATCCATTCTCCTTTGTTTCTCTCTCATCCTTCACATGGAAAGAAGTTGTTTCTGTTGTATTTTCCAAGGCGGCTTTTATTCTCCTGATACGGGATGAAATCTATTCTCTGGGCTCTTTGTGTTCAAGGCTTTCATAGCTAATGCTCATGCCTCTGGCATCTCCTTCCTCATGGATGGACTTTACGGGACAGTCATGACTGATACAACGATTGGCTGTATGCACAGAAACCACAGTTTTAAAGTCCTTGTAAGAATCAGGTGGCAAGGGATAGCCTTGCTTGAATGCTGTGGCAAGCAATATGTAAGTATTTCTAGATTTTTTCACATTGAAAAAGAAAAAAGATCTTAGTTCTTATATTGGGTTTCCATGTGCTGGTCAGCATGAAACAGCTTACTGCATGATGGCCCCTGGTCTCTGTCCAGGTTTACACACAGCTGGTAGGGTATTAATTTGGCTGGTATCCATAAAAAGGACGTAAGGTGAAATTCTGGGCCCAAGGAGGAAAATGGCAGCATTGCTAAGTTAAGGCTCAGATTGTCACTGAAGCTCCTTATAGATTCATTGCTTAGGAGCGGGTGATTCACAAACTAGCTGTTAGTGCAGAGACTGCTTTACTCTGTTAACTCCAATTACTTTGCACTTTCTTAGTTTTGAAACAGGCATGGGATTTTTCTGCCTTAATTTAGAAGTGGGGAAAATATTTGCTTCTGGGGCTATGACCTTGTACTAAATACAAAGTTTCTTTCTAATTCAAATACTTAGAGATGAGTTACAACCCCCAAGGCTCACCAAGTCCCCCTTGTAAAGAATGAGGCCATTCATGTAGAGAGTGGGAGAGCAGAAGCAGCATGTTAGCCTTTACTAAAAGGCTGCCAGTCGGTTTATTCCTCACCTTCTCATTGTGTGCAATGCAACTAATTTCTTAAGGTATCTCATGCACAATAGATTTTATTGTTAGCTGGCTGATTACCACAATGACATTTTTGCACCTGCTACAGCAGCTCCTGGCAAGGAATATGGGGTGCAAGTGCTTGTGCTGAGATGGAAAGTTGTAGGGTATTTTAAAGGGCTCAGCCTCTTCCCCGCAGTGCTCCATTGCAGTACAGTTCTGCTTCTGGATTCTTCTCCCAGTTTGTTCCTGGGCTGCCGCCCATTTTGGCTCTTGCTTCGGAGCAACGTGAGTGCTGTCAGTGAGGTTCTGCCTCATCGGTGGCAGCATTTCCCCTGGTCTGCAGAGCGATGAAAGGTGAGGGTGCAGAATATTAGGCTGCATCGGCTGCTTGGATGGCATTTGTTTGATATAAGGCATAATTTTAAGCTGTTATTTTGCCATGCTTTCTACTTTCCTCATCTCCTACAGGTTTTCCTTTCCTGTTTCTTTGCGTTTTATGGATGAAGTTGTAGTCTCGGTGAAGTTAGTAAGAGTAGGGTTTCATCACACCCATAGAAATTAAGGTTGGTGGTGCACTGTTTCTGTACAAATCTTTCACTGAATCCATAGCCATTGTATTAAGCTGCATTTTCTCCCTGAATGGCTTAGAACTGCTTGGCAAGAGAGGATTTCAGGCCCTTCAAATCTCACTCCCACCCTCCAATAAAATTAATGATGTTATTGAATGGTTTGGAAGGAAAAATAATGCTAACAAAATTTGCAGTGAAAAACAATGGATGTAAAATGTAAGAGTGTTTCCCTACACTTTTTAGTGTCTTTATCTTGCGCCTGGGAATGCTATTTTGGATGCATGTGTGAAATGGCTATTTTTTCCCCCTTGTAAACAATATTTCCTTCTTGTCAAGAAAGAAGCTTTGCAAAAAGAAAGGAGATAAAGAGAGGGCTACATCCCTGTAAGGGGTAGATGATGGAGTGCTGGTATTGGCATATGTAGAGGTCTGTCTTTTATTTGTGGCTAACTGAAGTGCATTGTGTGTCTGGCTCTGTAAGGCAGTGTACGCCTTGCACAAGAGCTCCCTAATATTCCTGAAACTTTATAAAGCCCACGAAGATACATTTCTTTCCCTTCCCCTCCTTTCCCCCCTTCTTTTGAAACCTTAAAGTGTTGACTGGTGGCTCACTGCGGCACTTAGTATGTTACCACCCTTTCACACCTCTGCTTGTCTACTGTCCCCACCTACTCTCACACTTCTATTGCTGTAATGATGTGTTGCAGAAATAAATTGTGTTGCACAATGAATGCCTAGAAAGAACAAGGGGGTATTTAAAAGCTGAGAAACAGGAGAACTAGTATGGAAAGGGAGAGGAGGGAAGTGTTTTTGGCACATTGAGCTGGTGGAGTATTATAATTCAAGCTAGAAGCTTGCTGCTGTGCCGTTGCGATTAAAACATTCATTTGAATGCTGGGAGTTAAATCCAACAGGAAGGGGTCGGAAAGCCCCGGGTTTGGGGTGCTGGTTCAGACTTTTGGGAGATCAGGATGTCACTTACCTGTTTCGTTCTAGGACCTGTATGCAAAAGGAATGCTGGTTTTGGTAGTGTTGGTTTGGTTGGTTGTTTTGTTTTTCTGCTCAGGTCTGGATCCAGAAAAGTCTTGGTCAGGTATTTCTAAAATGGGGATCCTCAAAAATCCCGGTCAGCACTTCGGAGATTTCACTTTATTTTCCTCGGCGTGAGGGAAGAGAGACTTTCTGACAGAGAGAATTGAGCTGAAATAAACCTTTTGCATTTCAGCCATGGTATCCTAACACTGTCCTGTAATTCCACATCTCTTTGGGAAGGTTATGCCCCCGTGATCACGCTTTGAGAGAGCTGAGGCTGTGCTTTGCATTCCCAGCGCAACTGGGCACCAGGCAGCTTTGCATTCCAGGTGCAGAGCTCCTTTGCTCGCTCCTCAGAGCCTGGTGCGGCGAGAGATGCTGCACAACTTTATTATTTTCTTTCCAATTTCGTTAAATTTCAGTGAGCTCAGAATTTGAAATGATGGCTTGCCCTTAAAGAGCTGGTTGCACTTGACAAGTGTGTGGCAGTACTTCATTAATTACAAGCAGCCCTTCCCAGCACAACCTCCGTTAGGTGGAATATTTGTTCGGCGCACGTAATTATCTCTCTGTCGTTCTCTCTCTCATATTGATTCATGTGGAAAAATATGATTAAAACATGAACATCTACAAATGATTCAGAATAACAAGAGAGGAAAGGCCATTGTTTTTTTGCACTGACTATACCAGATTACTGTAATTACAGCTGAATGCTTATACGTTTCTCTGTGCCCCCCACCAGACTGCGCGCTCCTCCGCAGCCCCGCTGCACCGTTTGGAAGCAGAGACGTTTCGAAGCAAGCCCTTCGTAAGGCCCTTCTTAAGGATGTTTCTTTGACCCATTAGGAACCTTTACCTTGGCACTTGTACATGTAATCTCTGGCATAAGGTCGTGCGGGGGGGGCGGGGGGTGGCAATGGGGAAAGAAACACCAACTCTTCAGACATCTGCTGTGGTGTTTCGGCCAAGAGCGGGAGGGAAGGCTGTGCCAGTTCGGCAGCCGCTCCTGCAGCTTGCAGTCGGCTTGCTTTTGATGCCAGCGTTAATAATGTGGGCTTCCCGCTGAGGGGGTGGCACTGCCAGATTCCTAATTAGAATCCACTAAAAGCAGCAAAAGGTGAAGTGGTCATTTCTTCCCACCCCCCGCATCTCCATCTCTTCTCCCGGGGGGTTTGTTCAGCCCTGGGGTAATTTTGGCCATTTGGCGCGATGGAGAAGGGTGAGGCAGGGTCCTGCGTGCTCTTGCCTCAATCTCAAATTAAACAAGTGGAAATGTTGATCTGCTGAAGCCCTCAGGAAGGACTGATTCACCGTGGTGTGTGCGGAGATGACAGAACTAATTTCACACCTCATCCATTGCGCGCAGTGGGCTCGCTTGTTGTGTGCTCTTGCAGCTGGTGCGGACACCGAAGACGGGACGTTGCTTCCCTCTGCTCTTTGATAGGGGCTGCGTTGGAAGAGCCTAGTTCAGAGGTCAAGAACACTTCAGGTGTATCCTGTCGGCAGGCCTTGCTTCCTCTTAAGAGGCTATAAATACTGTTCTAGAGGTCTTGTTTGCTCCTGAATACCTTCAGGCCACTTTTGGTCAGTTCTGGGTCAGCTGGCTGATTTGGAGATCCCTGAAAAGGCTCTGGACACCGAAGCCGAGAAATACTTGCATTGCAGGCTTGTTGCATCTGCACCCATGTCCTCTGGGCAACCGAGCCTGGAGCGGGCAGGATGCAGAGGCTCAGCCTGGGGAAACCCGAGCGTCCCACGGGCACCCTCAGCCGGGCTGGTGGTGATCCCAGGAGCTCTGCTCTAGTGGGAAGGATGAGCCATTTGGTGGAAGGGGGAAGAACAGTTTTCAGGATAAGGTTGTTTTTTTGTTGTTGTTTTTGTTTTGTTTTGTTTTCTGTTTACATTCCTAAAACAGGGCCCTTGTAGAAGTTTATTATAGATCAGTTCCTCTTTGGTTCCTCGAGGAAGGAATGGGATTAGTTGTAGGAAAAAGAGCAGGCAAAACACAACCTGGAAAACATGGGCCAGAGCTTAGCGGGAACTGTAGACGCAAGCCTGAAGTGACTGTCACCAAAGCCCTCAGGAGGAATGTGCAATGCTTTTTCTCCTTGACAAGAAACAGGGCATTCAGATTTCACTTGTAAGGTTTTGAATTGCAAACCTGGAACTTGGGCTGCACAAAGTTGCTTATGAATCAAAACTGAAGAAAGGAGTCCCGTGAACCCTTGCCAGCTGAAATTACTGACTTTTCCTTGGCTTTACCTATAATTTGCTGTTAGAAACCTGTGATCAGGTTTTAGCCTGTGAGCCAGAAGCAGCCAACTAATCAGCAGCCTTTCTCATTGCCTGATTAAAAGAAATCCTTTAAACTGTCCCTCTTTTTGATCAGTAATGCAGTACGATGCATATTCCAGTGATTGTCATGACTGCAGAACAATGAGTCTTCTGCCCCAAGTATTTTAACGCAAGTGCCGTGCCTGCTGCCAACAGCGCTCGATGAGCAGGAGCTTCGCAAGGAAGGGAAACCGGAGTCCATGCGACGCTTGCCGTGAGCTGGTAACTGCCTGCTGGTTAGCACGTTATTCCAGCTCTTCCCTATTTGAGTCCTATGAAACAAAACAATGCCAACGCTCTTTTTTTTTTTTTTTTGTCTATCTACTAATAAGAACATAATATTTATAATAAATATTTAGGAAAATTGCTCTAACATATGTACAGATATAGAAGAGCTAAAAAGCTGAAAAACCTCCAGGTTTCAGACAGGGTGAGGCACAAAGGGAAAAAATATTTTTCAGAGAGACAGCAAATGTGTATCTTTTTGTTTGGTGATACGGTATCCACGTAATGTCTCTGAAATGGCCACAGTTAAAGTTCATGCTACATTAGGAAAGCAAAGTGGTTTACATTGAAACTTAATAGAAGGCAATTGTGTTTGAAACATCTGATGCAGAAATAAAACACCTTATGTTTTATGGAAGCGAGGAACTGCATATTTGGCACTTGTTCTTCTTTCTAAACACGTGTGCTCTCTCTATCAGTTTGAGATAATCCAGGCCTGGCTCCTGCCCAGCCACTCCTAACCAGAATTACGCGGGACGCTCTGTGCTCCCCACACGCGGGAACGCGCGCTCCCTCTTGAACCACAAATTAACTTCAGGGAGTTGGCATCTTTTACAAATCTTCAGCTTTCCAAGAGAAAATCGTTAACAATGGATATTTCTTCCTCTATCAATGCTATCTTTTCTTTGTTTGAGAAAAGCTTGGGTTCTCCTGTTCGTGCAGTGTTTTTGCTGTTACTTGATTGAATCTGGTTCTTGGTGCAAACCTCAGATTTTTGAAGTTCATATCAGAGCACAGTCCGTAGGACTGCTGTAACTATGTTTTATCTGGTTATCTAGGCAACAGGGAAATGTGGATTCACTGACAAAACAACTTTATTTCATAAATAGGTATAGTTATGAAGTGATCCTCCACTTGAACTAAGTTTTCATGTGGACATGTTCCAACCTCTGTTGCTGCTGCTTCTAAATTACATGCTTATTTTTCTTATGCCTTATGCCTTTACTTGACAAGCACATATTTTTATGTAGCTTTACCCCTTGGGATTCAAACTGAAATGTGAACGTCTGTTCTTTGCTGTATTAGGTATATGCAGATGTTCACACCTCCAGAGTGCAGGGGGATCTAAACACGGGAAGTCAATCTGTGAAAATATAATCCGTAATTCACGAACACTAATGCATTTCTGCACCCTCTTCCTTCTGACAGTCTGAAAGTCAATGTAATCGGCTGCTGCAATATCCTGTTTGGTAGCTTAGTTAGGATTTGGATTTGATGACAAGTTTAATGTTTTGTTCCTACAAGGTTAAAGGGCAAGTTTTCAACAAAACTGGAAGTAATAGCCAGAACTCCAAATGCACAGTTAAATGCTCTCCCTAGTACTATATACCTCTTCTCTTTACATTTGACAAAGGGGACAAGAAGCAGATAACGCTACATCATCCTATCGCATATTTTACATTCAGACTAAGTTACTCAATAACTTTAAGTAAATGATGTGTTTTATCCTTGACAGGTGAGATAATCTGTGAAATTTATAGTAGTCAAAAGTAGGCAAGAAAATGTGAACTAGTTGGTTACAATTAAGGTTTTATACACTTAGTCTTTTTTTCACAACATTTACTTTTTGAGAATAAATCTAACATTTGATGCAAAATTAAACTGAAGCACTTGGTTTAATAAATGGCGTTTTTCTGATTTACTGACAGAAGGTGAGCACAGCACTGAGACACTTGCGTGTTAATCTGTTTTGAATGCACTGGTTAGATGTGGCAACATTAGGTATGCTTTTGGTATAATTTTGTTAGTTATTAAGAATGGAATTAGGATAAGCCCTTTAAAATTTGCATATTCTGCATAATTGTCTGAGCTTCTGACTTTGTTTCCAATTAATCGTATGTGATTGGAAATGAGGATTGGTCTAGAGTTTTGATCTGGGCAGGAAGTGGAGATCAGGTTGTTATATTCCATATACCAGTGTGTTAAAGCAGAATTCTCCAAGCTGCTATTTCTGATTAGTAGCAATTGGTCAGATTTGTACTATTTTATACTATGCTAGTTTCCTAAAAAGGAGAACAATACACTTTGTGAAACAGCCTCAAATGTGTGGAAAATGTAATCCCAAAGGAGGAATGTGATAAAGTAGTGAACTTTCTGTGTCAAAATTTTTAACTCTGCTCCCGCTTTACCTTTCCTAAGGGATTAATTTCCATAGCACTGAAGCTGTAAGATACCTTCCCCCACCATGCTTTGTTTTTGTTGGCTCTCTTGGAGATTTTCCTTTTGCAAACTTCGGTGGGTATGTGAAGGCAATCTGGTTAGCTGTGCCTGAGAATGTGAGGAAGGCAAATCCCTCTGTAAAGAGGAACGGGCATTGTTCTGCATGCTTGAGTAGCACCTTGTACAGCAAAATGTTTAGCAAGGGTAAGGAAACACTCTGCTCCAGAAAGAATGAAGTGCTGAGCTCAGAGGTAGAAAGATGCTTGAGTGCAGAGCTGTGTTTTGCAGGCTAGTTCTCTCCAAACATGTCTCCAAGGTCCAAAGTCTCCAATATGGAATTTCTTCCTGGTTTCAGCTATGGCTGTTCCATGCTTTGAGAGTTGTTTTTTTTTTTTTTTCAATAGAAGTGATTAAGCTTGAGGCTTCTAGCTTTTCCATTGCTGTCCTTATTTGCCCATCTCTGTCTTTTTTTTTCTTACAAGAACAACTCCAAAATAAACAAGGATATGAAATAATAATACCCCTCCCCCCAAGTTAATGCACACTTAAAGACATTTGAATCCACAGGATATTGCAGGAAAAGCAAGTTTTCCCACATCAACATTAACGTTATCCTAATAACCAGCTGGTGATGTGGCTAAACGTGTCAGTCTTACCTGGGTTTTGTCAGTATTTTTGCTAAAGCCAGAGTTCTTGGCATGCTAGACCTAGGTGAATATCTGGTCCTCCCAGATGGAGGAAGAAATTTAGAAACTTGATCAAAAACAATGATTTAGAACTCAAAAAGACAACTGTCAGTTTAAAATGGAATGTTTTTCAGATTAGCTTCATCCTTCAAGTCCCGAGTCCTGATTTTTTGAATGCTGAGATTTGACAATCCTGGGGTAAGCTGAAGTGAAAAGCCGTTCCTAGTAGGGGAAGACTGACCCAACGACACCCGGGCTCTGCTGCAGTGTGTGCTGGCTAAGTAGGTGAAATGGGAGTTAATATTGCCCTGTGCCACAGCCAGAGGAAGAGAGACCTTCCCTGGGCAGCCTGTGTTCTCTGCGCAGCCACCGGGACAGGAATCCTTCCTTCCCCCGAGCTGCTTGGACATATGGTCAGCTTATGCCTCAGTCCTCGCCCCCGTCTCCCTGGGGGCTGCTGGCTGCGGGTGAGGAGCTGCGATAGCCCCGCAGCTGGCTAGCATCAGTGCTGCTGTCAGCAGCAACTACTAGCCTGGAGCACACACTGCTCCTGTGTGCAGAAAAAGCCAAGTCCCTGCGTGGTTCCCTGGCCCAATCTGTTGAAGACAGTCAGCCTCTCTGAGCAGGGAGCTTTTGTCTTTGCTCCCCTTGATCATACTGACACAACTGATAATTACAAATACATTTCATGTATGATGTCTGTGGAATTCATACGGTGGTGCAGACCTTAGTGTTTCCTGACTCTTTTTAAGTTCTCAGAATGAGCTTTGCATTCGCCTAGGATGGTCTCTCTCTTCCCTTCATCACCGCAGTTGCAGTATGGCAGGAAATCCTTTCTTCTGGGCCCAGTCATCACTGTCTCCTTCTTCCTCTTCTAGCCCCACACTTGAGCAATCCTGTTCCTTGATTGCTATCTAAATTGTCCTTATCATATGCCAGACACTGGAAGAGCTGCAAGGCATCGTTTCCTGCAGGGCAGTGCCAGGCACGTAACATATGCTAGACATCTACAGGCAGATGGGGTTGGTTGGGGCCAGTGAAGCATGAAAAAATGGGAGCTTTGGTCGGAAGAGGCTGAAGAACTCCACAAACTGGTCGGATGCCATATCCCAAGCAATGTTAACAGCTCATTAGGATTCCCTGCAGGGCTGGCAGGTCAACACAGGAGGTCAAAAAAATTAAGAACTATTTTCTTAAGGAAACAGAAGGTAAGGAGGGTTAGATACATACAGCTGGTGTAGGACACAATGAACGGGTTGGTCTGAGAGAAGGCAAAGGGGAATGCTTCGTCTCCGTCTCTGCCTGCTTAACTAGGACCAGCCATCTGTCCATTTTCTACCTGGGATTCTCCCCATGCTGAGCTGAAACTTGCTTTATTATTCAAAAGCAAACTTGCCCAATGGCACAAGATGTTGGGAGGCAGCTGATTCGTGACCTAGCCAAAGACATCGGGAGGAGGGAGCGAGGTTTTCCTTTGAACCAGGCTCTGTAAGCATATGGTAGGCCTTGTACTTCAGGACGTGATCCATATGCTGCTCTTCAGTGCCCATATGCTTTCTATATTTTCAGTATTTATTTATTTTAATCAGGATTGAGTCTCTGATCTTGCTTTTCCTTTTGCTGCTGGCTGTAATTACATTTGGTTGTGCTACTGGAGGTAAGGCAATGAGGTTAAAAATGAACACCAGTGTGTTCAGTTGTGTCCTTTTAACATTGTCTTGTCCTGTGTGTTTCGTGAAGAGAATTGTGTTCTGGGTTAATGGTCTCTAATGCTATTAGTTTGTATTTCTTCTCTGTGTTTCAGCTCAGAAGTGGGGTTTCATTGGCTCGGGGTCAGAGGAGAGGCAAGCTCCAACTATAAGGTTCTACAAACATGAAGCGATGCTCACAGTTTCTTGTGGGGTTAGAGACTACAAATTGGTGTATTCTTATTTCACTGGAAAAAAGACAGAATCAGGAAGCAGCTCTGGTCTCTGTCTCCAACCAACATGGCAGAATGTGGCCTAAGATAGCCACGATCTGTAGGTACAAAAAAGTGCTATCAGGCGCTCTGTTTATCTTCTCTACTAATGTGGGGGCATTTTGCCTTCAATAGGGCAGTGTTTCCCAGTCTCTTTAGCTGAACCCTTCCTGGCACATAGGCTATGTGGTGGTGACAGACTCCTTAAACTGGGCTCCTTAAACTGGGTGCGAACGGGGCTGTTGAGGGCCAGCCTCTGCCCTGCAGGCCCGAGCCCAGAGGGGTCACTGCAGCCAGGGAGGAACGGCCTGGCCCATACCCCAAGGAGCACATCAGCAGTGATATCCTGGCCCCCTGCAGCCATCTGCAGGGTCCAGCCTCACCCTAACTCCCTTAGGGTCTGCTCCTTCCTCCCACGCTCTGGCAGGGATGCCGCTCGTGTTCCTCACGCAGCCCTATGGCAGAGAGCTGGAGTAGCAAGACCCCTTTCTGGCATGTCCAGCCCATAGCCATCTACAGAAAATCCAGCATTAAAACAACGTATTTGTATGCATTGTAAGTATTCAGCAAAGAACGAAAGCATAATATGCAAAACCGGAGCTCTTCTTTTTGGACTTGGTTCTTCAGCCTGAGAGAAGTCCTGGTTTCACGCTGCCTGCTGGAGGGCCACGGCTGAAAACAGAAAGTCATTTCTCACAGCCAAAAGGCTTTATGGCCCAATTATTTTAACCACATGCTTTTTGTTTTCTTGTGAACATGCTACTCTAATTAATAGTGAAATCTGATTTCTTTTTTATTTCCACATTTTTATCTTTATAGAAAAATAACTTCTGACAAAATAATTCCTGTTTTGGTTTTGTGATACTAGGGCAGGGTGTATTTTTTTTTTTTTTTTTTTTTCTGTGGGAAGAATGCATTGTGTGATGGGTCTAGTGTTAATGAAACCATACTCTTTTGAGGATTCACACCAGTAATTAAATGCATATTCCTCAATTTTCATTGCATACAAATAACAAATGAGCAGATTGGGTATTTCCTGCATGAATTGATAACATCTGCGTATTATTGGGGGATCAGTGGGGAATACTTAAGTCCTTTATCACTGTGTAGTAACTCACATTAAGATTATTTGGAATCAATGACAGCTTTGTAAGAGTAAAAACTATGTCCTGGTTTCTTAAAGGTTTTATCGTTGACGTGTTTTACCACCACAAAATTCTTAGACGTTGAGAAGATGTTATAATGTCAAGGAGTAGGGACAAGACAAGGGCTTTCTTGCAAGAAGAACCATCTCAAATCTTCATTTAAATCTGGTGCTGAGAAGTTTTTCAAATAAGAAGAAGTTAGCCATATTTATCCATAAATATTTTTCAGTTTCATACTTCTCTGAATGTTGTTCTTGGAGAACTGGAAGAGTCAAAATACTACAAAGGATTCTGGTGTTTCTGATCTTAAAGGAAGTACGGGATATAAAAACCTTGCAGGAGAACCTGCTTTTCTGAGAATTTGGAGATTCTTTTCCAGACTGGTGCTTTAGAAAGAAAACTGTTTAGGAGCTTCCTGCTGAAGGCCTTTTGGTAGAAAATAATTTTTTTTCAAAATCAAAGATTTTTAAGAAGGATGTGTAAAAGTCCCTTATAGGAGAATGGGGGCCATGCAGCACTGAACTCCATCTTTTGTGAGGGGTTACAAGGTTGGAAGAAAATGCACATCATATAAGAATATTAAAATAATGTTAGTAACAAAGCAAAATATTTCTATGCTCTCCAGTAAAAAAATAATTTGGAACTTTCTGCTGTACCCTTTCCCCTCGACAAGTATTATATTTTTGTCTGAATTAGAAAGGGAAATCTAATGAAAAATACTGGAGTTTTCATAGCACATGAATTCCAGTGCTTAATGAACTCTAGTTTGGAAAGGTAGCCTTTTAACAGAAAATATAGAAAAGAACCTGAATTTCAGATCTTCCAAGGTTCAGTCATTTCTCTACTTCAGAACTCACACTATCACATTAACAGAGGTTGTCATTTATTCCTTGTAACACTTTTCTCAGGTGGAGAATAGAAACCAGCTCTTTGAGATTGCTACAAGGTAATTCATTGGACAGTCCCTTTCCATCATAAGCAGCCAGGGAACGTGACAGCCTCACTTGGCTTTTCCAACCTGGGCAGGTAGGCTCTGCTTTCTTAGCCTGTACAAGCCTGAGGCTGTTCTTAAATCAGTTGCTAATAGTGATGTTAATCATTGCTCCACTGAGGCATAAATGACAGTCTTCCTTGCAGTTCTGGAAAGAACGTCATCATCTTGGAACATACTCTGAGAAAATTCACATTTTAACTCTCCTGGAGAAGTAATGGAAAGTACCCGTGTTGTTTTACTGCAAGACTTGGATGGGATTTTCCAAGCACAAGTAGACAATAGAGGGCGAAACCAGTCTTGGCTGAATTTTAAGAATCCATCTCAGGCAGGATACGTCCTTGATACAGAGGAGAAGTAAGCAAGGTCATGAGTGTTTTCTTGAACATGTTGCTTGCATGCTGAGCAAACTGTCTTATCAGCCAGGAGTACTTTGGCACTCCAGGCTCCAGGTAGAGTGAGAGCAGAGTAACACCTGCATCGCACAGTTTCAGGAAATCATCTTCCTTGTCCACACTAAAGAGATGGAACTGGGTAAGAAGAGGGGAAGGTGTGAGATCCAGACCTCATCTCTCTGAATGGGAAATACAACCATTTTCTCTTTGTTCTGCCAGTGAAATTTCGGTGCATCTGTCATTTTCTCTTCTTTCACCATTTAAATGAGAAGAAACAAACAGATCTGAAAATGTCTCCAGTAACTTACAGCACTGAGCTTTGATTCACACTTCCTTTAATTCACTGCTGTGAAAAATGGGCTGGCATCCTACTGTGAATTTAAATACTCCCAACCCAGGAATAAATGGATCCCATGGCTCATTTATCTTTCAGCTATTAATTAATAGTGGTTAATTGTAGTTATGAACTGCAGCATTCCAGTCTCGAGCATCCATACATTTTATTTAATATATTCTGATGAAGGTGGAGTCAGCGAGTTGGAGAATAATTAAAACAGCTCCTTGCCATTAGCTTCTTACAAAACCTCAGCTTCCTCATGAATTCTTTCCTACAAGACTTGTAAGATAACTGTCTACCTCTTTAGAGAGTTGTTTCGTGGCCCTGTGAGCAGATCCTGTCCTTGATGTCATACGCTAAGCTCTTACTACCTTTCCCTGCATTGCACTAGTAGAGTAACATTGCACATCTATGTCCTTGTTCTAGAATCACAGGATGAGAACCGTCTCTACTCTTACTTCTACCTCTTTGTGCAAAGAAATAGCTGACAATATGAGTAGGGTGATTCGACTGCAGACTCAGAGATATGAAGATAATTTCTTGACTTTCTTCTGTATGATCTTCCAGAAACTTTTTGGTACCTCAGAAAAGATAGGTTGTAGAACAGGGCTAGGACAGTATTTTGCTTAGATGGACAGCATTTTCTTAATTCACAATTCACATTTCCTTTTTCTGGAGACATTCGAGTAATATTTTGCTGCGTTCTGTTGAGATTTCAGTTACTGTTGTTGAAATAAAGATATTTTAAGCTTATGGAAATACAGAACGTCATTTAGTCAAACATACTAGTGAGCTTTGGTTTTGAAGCTCATGCCTGAAGTTTCATTTTGGGTGTAGACCTACACTTGAGGCACTTTGCGTAGCTCTAGGCAAAGTGGGGGCCCACGAGGACTGGCAGGTGTTAGGGCACAGGCACTGCAAGCTCTTGGGGCTGTTTCCTGTGAGACTTCCTCCTGAAGGCAGCTATTGTTTGTTTAAGAGAGAGCCATATCCACTCTGCTCCCAGTGGCATCCTGAAACATACTTGCAACACAGAAAAAATGATGACTCTAAAATTGGGTTGATGATAAAGCTTCCCCCCACCCCTCTTAAATGCTTGTGGCTGAGCTCTGGCAGAGAGATGTCCTGTTGGAAACTGAACTTCGTTCATCTGTGCTCTGGTGGGAACCCTGTGTTCAAGATAAACATGCTAGTGCTCTTTGAAGTTGTTTGCTCATCAAAAGCACAGTTACTTTGTTTGTTTTATGCTTGATACTCCCGTGAGATGCAGTTCAATTTATGGTATAAAATCTTGCTGAAGGAAAGCAGTTTCAAAAAAAAAATAAAAAATACACTGCTGAGAAAGAAAGAATATTGCCCTCAGAGTCCATTGTATCTTTCTTATCTTACTATTAACGGATTTTGCTTGTACTGTTTCCATAATTCATATGAAAAATCTTCACTCCCCACCCCGGTGTCACCCCTCTGATACTTTTTAAAGTATTCTGGGGTTAGGTTGCATGCAACATCTCTCGAGATGTTAAGCTGGGCCCAGAGATAGTGGTCTGGTGATAAGACAGTAGCTGCTTCTTCGGTTATGATCTTTGACTGCCATTGTTGTTGGATTAGAAACCCCTCTGTGGGAGCAATCATTCACTCCTGCATCCCATAGGATGGAAGTTACTGACATAATTTTTGATGGCAGCTTTTAGATGGTTTTATATCCTTCTAGATTGGAAGATACACAAGTTCTGAGCCTAGGCAGTATGTGAAGGTGAAGTACACATTGCAGGTAGAGCATCAGGAGGCATTATGGAAGCATTATAGTAGGACGGGGTGAGTACTGTTCCTCATGATGACAACATCCTCACACGCTCCAGGACACACACACACGTGTTAATGACTGAAGGTATTTGAAATGTATTTATATCAGTCCCATGGCTCATTGCACTTTTGTGCAAAGATAGAGAAATTCCAGCCTTTCGGAGCTGAGCTTCAGATGGGAAAACTATGTCTGTCCCTTACCTTTCTTGGTCCCATGGACTCAGCATGGGTCCACTAAGCCTGGGTTTTTGGAAGCACTGATATGCTTCACCTGTAGTGTGCTTGTTCTCACAACCAGGGGTTTCTTTCACTGGCTCCTAACTGCTGTTCTCAATTTGTTTTGACTCAGTCTTGCTGGGAGCCTTCTAGGAATACTCTCTTGTGAGTTGTGACATCTGAATTGCAAGGACATTGTTTTTTGAGGCTGGGAATTCAGCGTTCACAACTTCAAGAGACGTCGAGTGCTATCAGGTTTTTTGCTAATGACAAACTGAAGTTTGGACTTTCTCTTTTTTAATCACAATTTGGAAAAAAAAAGAAAAAAAGAAAAAAAAGAAGAGTTTTAGAAATTAGTCGTAGTAATGACCTGCTTTAAAATGTAAATTTATGTGTCTTGTGCAGGTATAAAATAATATAATCTCACACTCACATAATCTGAGTGTGACAAATCTGTATCAGCAATTTAGAGCAAGAAATGTACCATATACATATATATGCTTATATATTTGCTTTACGAATGAGTAAAAATGCATTCTAAGCGTCATAGTTGAGGTGCGGGGAGTTTACCATGACTTGCTAAACGCTCAACAAGATGGGAAAAGAACATGACTTATTTTTCTTACGTTGTGCTTGCTTTTTCTTGGGGAGAAGTGTTTCTTTTCTATCTTTCTGGCCCACATTAATGATAATTGATACATCTGAAGAAGTACTGATAAATTAAATATAATTTTAAGCTTCTCCAGTGCCTCCCGAGAATCCTGAAGTAATTTGCTTTTAGTAAAGAATTAAAGAATGCCACTG
Source organism: Anser anser (assembly GCF_964211835.1). NCBI lineage: Eukaryota > Metazoa > Chordata > Aves > Anseriformes > Anatidae > Anser > Anser anser. Next base: position 13,514,770 of record NC_139737.1, read on the forward strand.
TTATGAAAATGGCCATCTTCGTAACGATAATTTTTTAAAAGGTGGGAGAGCTAAATCATAGAAAAGCTAAGCTCGGGATTTTCAGAGCACTTAAAGTACATTTTTGTGGTTGTTTGCTTTGAGATTGCTTAATGTAGTCATCTAAAATTCAAGGCTCCTAAAATCACTCCATGGAATCGCTCCATCACTACATGGATTTTGCCCAAGATCACAATGGGAGTCTGTAGTAATGCTGGGCCCAGAATCTACATGCTGATTCTGACCTTGCTTAAGCTAATCTTAAATCTTCTGTAGCTATTAATGTCAGTAGATTTACTTTTGATACAATGTTACTGTCACTAAGATTAAAAATTCAGATCTCCAGACTTTTCATCCTGTGCTTTAGCTCAGCAGAAAATAATTCTCTCTCCATATGCTATTTTTTGGATAAGCCTTTAAAAAAAATAAAAATTAAATGCTTATCTCAGTGTATTCTTTTGGCAAAAGTGAACTGGAAATCTCAGCTGGAGTTTTCTATTCTGGTTGTGTTAGAAATGTCTCAGGAGCAGCTTCCTTTGCAGTGTTTCAGTGCTGCTCATTTTGCTCCCATTCGCAATATCATCAACTGAAAAATAAAATTTAAATGTTGTTCTTTTAAACTTAAGCAAAATATTCTGTTTGATTCATTTAGCGGTTGTCTGAACACTTTCATATTTTTAGAGTAGTGCTGCACAGTCTGGAGACAAGATCACAAGTGATTTTAATGTTTTCTTTTTACGACTTAATGCCAAAGGTGGGATTTTATTCATTTATTTCTGATGCTGCTCCTAAGTTCACTCTCAGACATTTGGCAGTCACCGTTGGGCATTATGCATAAAACCATTTTTCCTTTCTCATTTTGTTTTTATGTGCACACACTGGTAGTGACACTGCAAGAAGGTAAAAGTTCAGTTGTGTACGGATTTCACATTTTATCCAATTGTTCATAAGACCATCGCTTTTCAAACAGATTTGATTAACTGCTGCCCCTAACTGTGAATTTCTTAGTTACTTTATGGTGTTCATAAGACCATCGCTTTTCAAACAGATTTGATTAACTGCTGCCCCTAACTGTGAATTTCTTAGTTACTTTATGGTTTTAATCATAAGTGGGAATAGGCTTTAAGCTGTTGAGAACGCTTCCTCTCCTGTGTAAGGGCAGCGCTTAGATTTTGTCTGTGTCTCTCAGCTGTGGTTCAGTTTGTGGGAGCTGTGAGAATGTTGCTTTTGCAAGCAAACTTCACCAAGGATTTAAATATTTTAAGCGCTTTCAGACTTTACATCTTCAACAAGGACCTCTTGTGTCTGGGTTTATCCTCAGATATTTACATTGACATGTAATTGGCTATGAGAACAACCTCCTGTATTCTGCTAACGAGAGGCGATGCTGGATAGCCTGGCTCGCTCCATGAAATTGTGCACGGCCTGGTTTGTGCTAGTATCTCAGCTTGTTTTACTGGTGTGTCATCTCGGAGGGACTTGGCAATGAAATTAAGAGTTGGTGGAAAAAGGTTCACATAAAAGAACAAATGAATGTTTCCTATCTTCTGTCCATAAAGTCTGGTTTTTGGACAGTGCAGCTCCTGAAGTGTGTACCATATGTAAGTACTCTTTAAAGCTGGTTCTTCTTTAATGTCATGACCTAGAGAACAAATACAGGATTGTTGAGTGGATGAGCTGCATCTTTTTTCCCTTCTCTTTGTTCGTTTTTTCTTAATTTCTACATTCATGTTTCAGTCCTCTGGTTTTATTTGCACGTGGCATCAAATAGACCTTTTGGTTCTGTATTGTCAATGAAAATCAGGAGTCCCCTTTGAATCAGCAAACACCGAGTGAAACCAGGAGGCAATAAGCAAAAAGCGTTGCCTGCAACTGGGCAGTTTATAAAATAGGCAACTACAAGGGCCTGGAGGCCCGTTGGGAGCTGAGATTTTGACCTATTTGCTCGACTGTGGAAATTAGGATTGTATGTGGAGTCTTACGTTGCTGATACCTTAATTTGTTGTCCTGTAGCTTCAGCTTTTTGAAGTAGCTTCTCGAGGCCCCTCCGCTCCTGGCTCCCAGGTTGCAGCTTCAGGATTGCCGGGGAGTTTTGGTGCTGGGTGAACTTAGCAGAAAAGTCACAGTCTTGCATTGACACTGGCTGTCCCGTCCTGCCTCCCTCCCTCTTCACTGTCAGTTAATTTAGCTAATTTCTTCCCTCTTAAATTGCTCCCTTCTGCTTAACAGCTTTCACAACTTGTTTGCAGCCCCCCACAGTCACTGTGGTTACACATCCTTTTCTAAAGGATGTATTAGACTGTTTGTTTAGGCTGAAAGCTGCTGAGGGAAGGTTTGCAACTGTGTTTTCCTGCTGTCTCACACAAACAAAGCCTGACCATTGTTTATTTCCAAATGCACTGCAATAAAAACAGTTGATGTTGCATGCATTAATCAAAAAAGTTGCAACACAGAGCTAAATCCCTTTCTTACATTGCTGTCCCCCAGGATTGCGCGGATGGGCAAGAGAATGGAAAACGTGGCCCACAGCAGCTTCGACACGTGGCACAGAGATTGCAGCTCCGAGGAGGCCGTTTCACCTGCTCTCTCCTCCTCACTCGTTCCTGGCGGTGGCTCCACTTAAAGCTTGGACTCGTGGCTCCAATCAAGCGAGCGCCCGAATTCCTAGAGGTACCATTTTGCAGCAATGTGAGCCTAATTGTTTCTAGATTGAATATTTTCATGGGATATCAGTCTCAGTGTTTCTGGAATTAGCATGCTCACTGAAGGATTGAAGATGCTTATCGGGCCCGACAGCTTTAGTGTCAGCGGGATCATCGACAGCTCTGCGAAACTTAGCTGGGCTGGCGACAATATTTATTTATGCGGAATGGAGACATATGGCCAGAATCATCCGCTCCCTTTCCTCAGTAATTAAAACATCTGGGAGCACAAAAGGGCTGTAAGAAGAAAAAAACCCCTCTCTCTGCTAAATAAAACAGGAGTACGGTGCCTTTACATAAGTGCCCAGGCTTTCTTTTGCCATCACGGCAAGGTCTCTGGAGGACCAACCTTCTCTAATGTTTTTTGAGAGCATGACAGTCAATAGAAATGCAACTGAACTGAGCACAGCACTCAAACTTTTTATTAATACTGTATCTTGCTTTATTTTCCAAAGGACAGATTTTAATGCTCCTGAGAGGAATTGGGGATTATTTAAAGAGTAGCAAAAGCATACTGAAGTCATCAGCTGTTTTACAGACCATGATTACACACTGATAGCTTCTCTGTCTGGAGTATTCTGTAGATATATCTCTGATAAAACACTATTTCACCGAGAGTTTTGAGGTTCAAATTCAGACCAGGGCAGTATGATGACAGCTGTTATCATTTGATGGATATTCGGTACAGTGTGCAAAGCGTGTTTAATGCAGTTTTATGCAATTTTCAGAGATTAGGTGTCCCAAACAAAGCCATCACAAAATGAAGTAATTTTCTAACTTCTTGGCCCTTGCAAAATCCCCAGCAGAGCTGTATTTTCTCAGCCCTGCAAGGTTGGACTTTAGAGGAGGGATCTTATTTTTGATATATGACTCTTCTAAATCCGAAAATCTGTCATCTGCAGAGATGGGTAGACATTCTGAGAGTTATGTTGTTTTATTGCACACAGGGCTCACACAGTGCTGCCTTGTTGAGGCTTTACTTGCGTCACCATCATCTTACTTCTTTTTTTTTTTTTTTAAGCAGCCTCTGATCATGATTTGAGTGATCTTCTTGAAGTACCCCAATCGCACCCCATCCAGGTTTTGCAGGCAGCAGTGAATTTACCCTCACAGGATCTCCTGTGGAAAGAATAGGGAAATGAGGCAAAGAGATGAAATAGGATTCACCCATGATCATGTAAAAAGTCTGTGGCTAACCTGGAAATTGAATAGAGCCCCTCTGAGACACCTACTGCGACAGCTCTGTGTTTTGGAAGTACAGCCAAGCAGTACTCCAGCAAGGAACCTGCCTAGAAGGTCGTAATGATCTTTTATGATCCTATATTCTGTTGAAGTCAAAAAATTGATGCCACTTAGGAATGAAACAATAGATTATTTCTGTGAAGAATGCTCATTTGTCAGTCCCAGTCTGTGAGGTCTGCACCTGTGTGTGTGAAACAGGTTGGGCCAAGCAAGGATAGAGCTGGTAACAGATTGCTTAGTGCATTCACCTGCTACGTGGGGGCTGGGGTTAACATCTCCTCCCTGCCTGGTGCAGAGCAGGAGCTAGATGCTGTCTGTCCCATATCTCAGGGAAGGATATCAGGTCCTTGCCTATTTATTATGAGGTATCTTGTTTAAAAACATTTTTGAGAAGTTGTGACACTTGGGTACCTTTGCCGTCAGTGCTCTGGGAAGCATCTAGCAGTGACAGAGCAGTGGCTCACGACATCTGAAGACTGGCATCTAGAGACTGCTCCAAGGTAAGAAGCTCTCTGCAGGCAGTCATGGGGCTGCGGTTTGTTGCTGTATGAAGTAGCATCCCCTGCCTCCCATCTCTTTTCTGACCGTGCTTGTCTGTGCCTAAAGTAACTTCAGTTTGCCAGGACCTTCTCTTGTGGGGTGGGATGCGGTCTGGTCCCGGGTTTGTCTGTAGATACAGACTCAGTGGCTCCAGCATCAGGGAAGAATGCAAGGAGCTGTAAGGAAGGATGTGGGATGAAATGCCCAGTTAGAAAGGGTGGGTGAAAGGGCAGAAGAGGGGCAGTGAGGAGGAAAAAAGCATGAAGTTCTGTACTGGGAATTTAGGAGAAAGCATGGGACCCCAGCAGCTGCTGGTGTTGGTTTGGTCTTGATACTCAGTTTTGCTTCCAGCAGGACCCAAGCAAGCTAAACCAGGGGCTGTTGGCAGTCATACCCACACTAGCTTTAATACAGTGCTGGAAGCCTCTGCAGCACAGCACACCTGCACTAATTTAGCTCTTTGTCAATAAAATTAGCTCTTGTGGAGTGCTGCGGCATTTCCAGTAACTGAATTGGCTTCTTGACCTGGCTGGGTCAGGCTGTGCTGCACTGTGCTTTGGGCAGCACTGCCTGAAGCAGAGGTGAGGCATATATAAGCAGGGCAAAAAGGGTTGTTCACTATCCATCTTCTTGTCTTGTTACTCCTTCTCCAGGTACTTTACGGGTTCCACTAGCTGCAGGAGGCTAGTCCTGCATTATCAGTGGCTGTTACATTTAGCAGAATAGCCCAAGTAATGACAACAGAAGAGTTTTTCCTAAAGAAAACTTACACTAATAGAGGTCCACTCGGATATTTTTGTATGACACAACTGAAGCCTTGGAAATGTCTAGCTAGCACAAAGATTCAATTAAGCCCAGTCCAGTTACAGGTGTACTTCCTAACTGAAGTATTTGACATCCACGCAGATGCTTGGCAACACCTATCCTGAACAGCAAGTAATTTGCTCTGACAAGGTGGAGAATGTGAATGCTCTCCATGCGATGGCTTCGTTACCTGCACTAATAGCTTAAGTTTCAGCAGGTGTCGTTTTGCGAACTGTGGAAGAACCCATCAGATGTGCTGGGAAGAAGGCTGACACTGCGGGGGCAGGTGCTAGTGTTACTGGGGGGAGAGCAGGAGTCTGCAGGCAGCACCTTGGGTCCAATTCTGCCCTCACTTCCTTAGGCTCAAAAATCTGGGACATCTTCTCATAGACACCGATGTCATTTTACCTTGCTCGCATGCCCTAAGGACTGTGACGGTGCCACGTGTGACAACTTGATGTTTTTTTACTGTGGGGAACTGTATGGGAGTGTTTCAGTTTGGTGGGTTCCACGTTGCTGCTTCTCCACCCACGGCCAATGCCCCCAGCCAGATGCATGCTCTGCTTCCATGTTTCTGGCTTCCTAACAAGCCCAGAAACCATCCAGTCCCTAATAAATTCCAGCGTTATCAACCCATAATTCCTTCAACCCCAGTCGAGTACAGACAAGCACTTAACGAAGTATTTAGGGGCTGTGTTTGCTGCTTGCTTTGGAAGATGTAGCTGCTGGCATGAGCGGAGTTCTTCTTAATTTATAGCATTAGTTAATTTGCCCTGGAGACTCGGGATCCTAAACTGTCCTGGTTCTGTGTTCTAGGCCCTATTGAATGGCATAATGAGGGTGACCATGATTTAGTGTTGTTCTGGCTGGTGTAAACAAGGGATGTTGGATTCAGAAAGACCCCAGTGCTCAAACAAAAAACAAATCTCAGAAGGATTTGAAACCAAGATATACACAAGATTAGGAGTTTCTGCTTTGTTTCTTTATCAGCCTTCATTTAACCCCTAATCTTCATTTTCCCTTGTGCTTTACAGCTAAAAATGTGATTTAAAAAAAAGAAAAAAAAAACAGATCTGGAGACATCTCATAGAACAGAAAAAAAATTGCAATTATTTTATTTATTTAGCAGCGGGCATTTATTTTTAAAGGAGACAACAATCACTCACGTCCGTGCTTCACACAGGGTCATAAATAGTGTAACAGTTGGTGCCGGACGAGCATCTACAGCACTTTTCCATTTGCCTCCCTTCAGAACCCCTGGAAACTCGTCCCGTCCTCCCCTCGGATGTGGCAGCCACTGGTGGAGCTGGCACCCCTCTGGTCCCCGGCTGTTCTGGATGAGTCCCGGGCCCTGGGGAGGGCGGTGGCAGCGCTGTGGGGCGGCTGCCGGGAGGCACCGCGGGTGCTCCCCAGGGTAGGCCCCGGCTGTGGGCCTGTTCCTCGGGCAGCAGCTCCGCGTCTGCAACAGCACGGTGCATAGACCCCCGCGGAGATGTTTATCAGAGGGCGAGTGGTAGGATGGAGAAACCCGCGCGGGCTTACCGCAGGCAGCGTTTATAGGGCTTTTTTACGTGGGAGAGAAGCCCGTATTTACACTCCGTGGCTGTGTAGCTGGTTAGTGTTAACATGGCTTCTGTGAGCGCGCGGGGAATTGTAGTAAATCTTCCAAGAGCGGAGAGCTAGTTTTGTCTTGTTTGACACATTGTTTCCTGATAAGAGCTGCTGGGAAAATACTTAAGTTTTCTCGTCAGCCTGAGCTTGTGGGGTTGCCAGGAGAGGCTCTGAATCCGCAGGGTCCTGAAAAAGAAATTTAAACAGCAGGGCTCTGGGGGGAGCAGGCAGCGAGCTGTGAAATGGCCGGGCACCAGGGGCGGCTTTCTGAAGTCCAGGCAGGCATGGATACGGGCAGAAGTTCAACGTCTCTCTGGCTCTGTCTGCCAAGGGATGGTGAAGCTTTCCTTTCTCTGCGGGGTTCCCGGCCGGTGCCAGCCGTGGGCTGCAGCTCATGTGAGGAGCCGGGTGCGTTGGTCCTGGCTGAAATGCTCAGCAGCAAAACTCCCCTGGTGTCAGGAGCTGTTGGCATGGGGAAACAATGCAGAGCCAAGGCTATGCGAGTGCTGCTGTGTAGGTCAAGGCCGGGAGGAGAAGGGAGACAAACCCACCGTAGGGATGTTCCTAGGTTGGTTTTAGTGGTTTGTGTTCACTGTCATCCTAGTCCTGCTGAAAATCTGTTCCTGATGTTACAGTTGTTGGTGGTACAACTGTGCATCCCAGATTCCCCGATAACTCTGCTGATGTTTCTTGGAATCACAGTTTGCGTTGTAAATAACATTGTTTTGAAAGTGTGTGTGCATGTGTGCCAGCAAACGTGGAGGCTTATGTTCTGAAACCCCAAGGCATGCGAAGCACAGCTAATTCTTGTGCTTTTCTTTTTCTTTTTTTGTATGAAGTCAAACCTCAGTTTAGTTTTCGGTGGAAAACCCACACTAAAATTTTATGTCAACCTATGTTGCAAACCACAGACTGTGCGCGGGCTCTACATGATTTGATTGCTAGTTTTTGCCTAAGGTTTTTTCAGGCTTGAAATTCAAGGGTTGCAAGCTCACATAAAATAAAACAGACTTCCCATGAACCACAGTGAACTGAAGCCACTTATTTTCAGCAAAACTCACACTGGATTTTATTCAGCCCTGAACTTCACTGACTCCAGCAGAGGTAGAACATTTGCTGTAAAACTATTGTAGATGTGGATGTTTATTCTTAGCATCTGAGAGCCTGTCTGCTTGCAAAGGTGTCTAGCGAGGATTTATTTGGCCACCTGTATTGAAAAGTATTTCTTGTATTCCAGCACAAAAAAAAAAAAAGAAAAAAGAAACGTGGATGCAGAGAGGGGAATGTTTGTACCAGTTTATCTGCATGAATAGGAAATATACGTACATACCCATCTCCTGCTTTTCAGTCTGAATTTCTTTTTGCAAGAAATGATAAATGCTTGTGGAAGAGCACACTTGTGACAGACACACACAGTGACAAACTTTTAAAAAATAAATGTTCCTAATTTTCTGAGCAGCTGTTTAAAACTAGATACATGACAAAAATTACTCCGGTGATGTCAGCTCAGGCTTTTGCATTTTTCATTACTTGTCCCTGGGCAAATTCTGATCCATCGCCTTGCACAGAGATGTGTTCCTTCTACAAATTAAAGTAGTTAAACAAAACGGGAGCTTGAATTAAAAAAAAAAAAAAGTAGTTTATAAATTAGCTATGAAGTTCTGTAAAAATGTTTGCAGCTTTTTTTTTCTTTTCTTCTGGATTTAATTGCGGCTCTAAATGTTTAATTTGGAGATTTCAAGAGCAGATGTAGCCGGGGATTCTGATGGGGCTGCAGCAGCACAGCCTCCTCTCTGTCAAATGGACAGTGCTCCCAGAAAGGGTAACCCAGATTCCCCAAAAGACATCCGAGTCAAACTGCTGATGAGCTTGGCTGGCATCTTAGAAAGATCTGGAGATGACAAGATTAACCCTCAAATGCCATGGGAGGCAAAGGGCATGGCATTTGGAAAGAGGGGCACACACATGACTTGGCAGAGGGAAAAAGCTGCCGGGCTCAGCAAAATGCAAGTCTTGTATCACAAATGGTCATTTTAAAACTGGGGAAGAGGATGCAATTAGTTCTGTTGGCTTTCAGTATTTGTTTTTTCTTCATGGGGGTATGTCTTTTAAAAGGTATTTGCTATGTCAGTAACCTCTGTGGAGCGCGGCACAGAAGATAAAGGTGGTGCCACTTCTCAGCAGTATCTTGGGAGGTCCTGAGCATCTTCTTGCCAGGGCCTCAGTGCTCCTCGCCCTGACTGGAGAAATTCTTCATAGCAGGTGCTCGGTGCTGCTGTGGTGCCATTGGACACTAATGTACCACCTGAAAAATTCAGCAGCAGGCCCTTGATGTTTCCCTGGAGGAGAAAACATAAATACGAAAGGCAATCACCCTGAAAGCGAAGGGGGAGCAGTTGGCTGTGTTTGAATCTGTGCGAGTTGCTGCTGCCCTGGTGGCAGTAATGTAGCTCTTGGGATGGAAGGAGCCAGTTCCTCCACTGGCTTATACTGGTGGGTCTGTGCTGCGGTCACTGGAGTGAGGTTTATTTACACCAGAGGAAGAGCTGACCTTCATAAACTGTAAACAGTCCTTGACAGGAATATGTACCTATGGCCTTGTCAGCTCTCAAAGGTTTTGTCAGCGTTGGTCTACTGGCACGTGTATTGGCAAACTTCCTCTAGCAAAGCCAGCAAAATTGAGCCCTTCCTGGCCTCCTGTTCCTGCCCTCTCCATCGCAGTGAGAGACCAAAGAGCCATCCTATCAGCTTTGTGAGTTTTTGTGAAATTTGCTGTTGTGACTGTGTCTTTGGTGTGGTTATATTGATTAGATGCTGCAGGCCACTGCATCTCCGAGTGGCTGTGTTCTTAGCAGAGCTGTGTGGTGTGGGCACAAGGTACGTAGTAACAGCACCATTGGAAGGTGATTGACTGCCTTGGAGAATTTAGCTTTTATTCCCAAGGCATGGAAATATTTCTAGAGACATGCAAAAAAAATTTTTTTAAATTACATTCTGGCCATAAATAGCTAATTTCTCTCCTTTAAATGTGTTTTTAGAACAGAAAGATGTAGACTGCGGCAAAGATTTTGAGTTTCATCTGATGATATTCATAGGTCCCTGTAAGAATAGCCCTTTGCACACAGGTGCAAACTGTGTGCAAGTTTTACATTGCTGGTAGTGATTATAAGGACGTTACGGGCCCTGATGCTTTTCCTTGTTTCCTTGGAATTAATCAGTATGTTCAAAATTTTGTAAGGGATCAAAATAGATGCTTAATAGTGGATAAACACTGAGGGTTTTTTATTATTTCTAAAAATGAGCAATAAATTTCCTAGAAATAGTCACTGAAAATTAATTAAAAAAAAAAAAAAGAACCTATTAGAAGCTGATGGACCTCGAGGCACTTTATTAACAATTAAGGGACGTGGTTCCCATGTACTGTTGTGATTGATACGAGTGTCTCCATGTACAGGTATGAAATGCTAATGGAGGCTTCAGGGGAAGAGTTAGGGCTCCCTTGGGAATTTATCACTGTGCTTTAGGCCGGTGAGAAGCAGAAGTTAGCAGCAAGCTGCAAAGGCTGCCGCATTTTCTCCCCCACTTTATATTCTCATTTAAGAGACACCAGTTGTATCTACGAGAACGAAGAGGAGGAAATGGACTCCAAAAATAATAAGCCTTTATGAAAAACTGCATTTAGAAAAATTTGAGGCCATCTGAAGGCCAGGTGGGGGCTTCTAAAAGTAGAAATGTACTCGGTTTACAAGTTTCAGTTGGGTTGCAGGCTGAGATCAGGCTTCAGCAGAACTGTGGGGCAGGAGGGTGGACGCAGCCCTGCCGCTGAGCCCGGCACTCTGCAGCCTTTCCAGGTCCCTGACCAACATCCAGGGGATGAGCAGCTGCATTTAAGATAAATGCTTCCTATTGGCCTGTTCATTAGGGCCGTAAATATAGGTGACCGCCGTATTAGCCTTTGATCTAACGCCGTGTGAGGACATCCACCAGCCTTGATTTTGTCTGCCATTAAATATCTTCAAGTTCCAAACTGGTGCAGACCAGAGTGGTTTACAGCAAGTGAATTAGATCAATTAATTTCCAAAGCAAACCTAATGGGCATTTTAGAAGAGGATTTAATGTCTCATTTACTCTCTATAGCTATCTTGTTAAATGCCAATTAAGTATCTAAATATTTCTTACAACCTTAATGAATTACAGTATAATAAGTAATAAATGATCACCAGTTTTTGCTAACACGCTGAAGTCTTCTGTTAACTTAAGAAAGTGAACATAACATTTTTTCTATCATACTTGTTGGTGCCAGTAAAATAATTATTTTTAATAATTAGATAATGTTTAAGGAACATAATAGCTAGCTGAATACAGCCTTTTTGCGCAATAGGATGCTGTCAAGAAGTACAAGTCCAGATACGACCATTAAGGGTCATACATTTGAATAAGTTTTTAAACTCATTTTTGCTCCTAAATTGTGCAAATGCTTCCGTTTCTTCCTATTAGTCACTTATATAATTAACGCTATTTTCACACGCAATTGCACAGCTAAACTGGAAATCTGGCACACCACATTTGTTCAAATTGATGAAGACAGTCTCGTGGAATTTAAGAGTGCAGTGGTAGAGATACCCTTTTCCAGGTGTACTTGGTGTCCTCCAAAAACATCTGTGATTTTTTTCATTTGTCGTGAACCACAACTGAATGTATATGAGCATGCAGGCACAAATAAAATACTTGCAGGTGATTTTTTTTTCTCCATCTCTATATTTGGGCTCTATCCTTTCCTTCTATTATTTGTGAACCATATGCAAACATCAAGGAGGTGATTTTTAATCATTCCTTTCTGTTATCTTCAAAGAGAAAGAAATCTTCCTTGTTCTGGACAAACTGGTTTATGTCAAGATAAGTGGTGCATAAAACTTCAACAAGATCATGCAAACAGGGTCAGGAAGGATGATGTGAAGGATGGGCTTTGCATGTGCCTGTGGAAAGAAAAAAAAAAAGGAATAAACCATCAAGTTCCCAGCTTCCATCACAACATGCTGTTGCATTTTGAACCTCGTGTGAGTGAGCATCTTTGCAATGAAAGGTGTTTCATTTTGCAGAGGCCAACCCAGGACTTGATCCCTCTGATGGAGCGAACATGAACAAGTTTACTCCTCACCATGTCCTTGCTGAAGTCAGAGATGTCCTTCCTCCAGTTATTTGGCACCCAATTTCTACCATGAAAGAGCAGCCCCGGGTTTTCCAGCAGTGTGAGGTGTCTGCAGTTGGCACCAGGTTTCTGAACGAGTAGCTCCAGCTCTTCCCTTGCTGGGTCAACTCCCTGGGTTGTGCTGTCAGGGGCAGTGGGAGGTGGGCCAGGCACTACTTGTTCTCAGTGGCATCCCTACATCTTTTTGGTCCCATATGAGTGCTATTGCCAAAAGTTGTGGGTTTTTTTTCAAGCTTTGTTCCCAGACTAGTGGCTGTTGAGTGTTCTTCAGGTATTATTTCTAAGCAGTGCTTCCTATGCTGTATTAAAGAGAACGCAAAGGTATTCTAGGATTCTCTCTTTTTTTTTTTTTAAGCAATGTCCTCCTTATTTATGTCAGCAATTAGTTTATTCTTAAAAGAAGGGAGGAAAACAGAAAAAGTGGCACACAAGCACTCAAACTGTGCCACTCCCTAAGTGCTTTTTTCCAGTTTATGAAACAAACAAACAAAAATACCCTCCGAAGTTAAACTAATATGAAACAGCCCCAGCATTTGAACTTGTCGCAGGAAGCTGGTTTAAATTTTAATGTGAGCTCTGGAGTAGATTTGTGTAAGGCAAGGTAAAGCAAGGCCCATGAAATATTGATTCTCTACATTTTCTTATGAATTTTTATACTCCAATTTAGTAAATTTTTCATCTTGCCTGCACTTAGAGGTTGCCTATAAAGTCGTTACTACCAATTGTATTAACTGTTGTAAATAAATCATCTTGGTTTGGGCTATTTGTATGAACATGGGCCGACAGGACCTGGTTTTGTTTGAGCTGCGGCATTTCATGGCCTTAGTCTGAAAGGGCTAAAAATGGGTTATCAAAATTTAAAATCCGTCATGGCACAGCAGCAGAGATGCAAAACCCATGAGCAACTGTCAGAGGCAAGCATGTTACTTTTACATTTCCCACCTGCATCAGATAAAGAAACCTGGAGAGCTCTCCAGCAGAAAGGCTCTTTTTCTGTTTCCTGGCAGAAGACGACGGGGCGATGGCGTTACAGTTACAGCCTGCGGTCCTTAGACTTGCAGTTGAGTCCACTGAAGATGCAAATAAAAACCAGAAAGTTCTCTGTCACTTTATGTATAGCCCAGCTTTGCAAAAGCTATTTCTTTGAAATGTTATCTGAAATGGGACATCAGAACATCTGATTTGAGGGAAATCCCATAAGTGAAGACTTTGCATTTGGCAGTTTCAGGTGCGTAAGTCATAGTTCTCTCCATACGTAGCGCTTTGTCCTGAGCTCAAATTAATAACCTCCATCAAACCTAGCTTAGATGTTAACGCTGCCTCCTCATCTCTAATTATAACATATGAAGTGGGTAGGTAGGCAAAATTCAAATACAGCGAGGTGTAGGTTTTCTGATGCCTTCCTTGTTAGAAGTATTTCAAAGTAACTTTTAAAATATTATATGACATTCAACTCGATAAACTTATTTTCTCTCCTATGAAGTTTGCCATTGGTAAGCTTGACTGCTTAACTATTAATAGAAAACACAGTACAAGAGGAACTCAAGATGTGTTTAGTTTCTTTCCTTTATTAATGCTGAACTAATTTCCGAGGAATGCATTTTTTGTTATTCTTTCTTATTTGTGGTTTTAACCCCCCTTTTTTTGTGTTAAGCCTGGCTCAGCCAGTTGCAGCAAGATACTCTCTTCAGTTAAGGTTGGTCAAGTCTGAATACCTTTGTAGACAGGAGCACAGGCTGGGCACGATAATACTGTGTAGCTCCTTGGGTCAGAAGCAGCAGCAGTTGCTGGGTGAGGACCTGACTTGAAAAAACTTTTTAGCATGTGCTTATATCCTGTAGTTGTGAGTGATGCTTAAAAAAGTGCTTAAAGCTAAGTACATGCCTCGGTGGTGTTCTGAAGATGGATGGCACGAATGTGGCTTACTGTGGTTGATGTGTAAATAAGCACAGATGGTTTTTCCAGATTACAGTTAATGATAATTAAACTCTAATTTATTATTTTATTCAGAATAAATCTCAATTAATTTTGTGTTTTTGTAAATATTCTGAAACAACGATTTTTGAAAAACTGTCATGAATATTTGGGCTATGTTGAAATGAGCCTTATGGTAATTTGGTCACAAAGCGTGCTCGGTGCCCTTTTCCTGATTTTTTTTTTGTTGTTGTTGTTCGCTATGTATCATTTTTTAGTAGTTGACATATAAGATCATAAGTTCATTTTATAAGCATAATTTGTTTCAGAAAATAATCCTGTCAGTGCAATCACTTCTTCAAGTGTTTGGAGGCACCAGCAAGACAGTTCACAACTGAAGGAAACACACTGAAAATGTTCAGATACTTCTCATCTCCTGGGCTAGCTCGGTCCTGCTCAGAAATCAGCTGGGCTCTAGCGTTTCATGTGGTGCTTACATGTTAGTTGGCTCAATACATTTAAAGCTCATTTAGTTTTTTTTTTAAATTTGGGATAATATAAATAGCAATCGTCTTCAAACAAAAACTGAAATATTTTCGAAGAGAGCAGCACCTCATTAGTTAAATGGCTTTCTGCAGGCATCACCTCGGCCTCGGTTTAATTTGCGCCGTGCTGCTGAGGCTGACCTTTCAGCTGTCTGTATATTTTAAGTGTTTGTGTAAACAGCAAAGGATCCAGTTAATTACAGAGCCTTCCTCCCATTCAGCAAAGCGATGTCCGGCCTCCTCTGATTGAGAAAGCGATAGGAGAAGGGCACTCGGAGGCAGGAAGGAGCCTGCAGAAAGGGAAAACGGCAGGCGGGGGGCACGCGGGAGCGCACTTGAATAAGGAAAAGTGAAATGGAGCGGGGCGCATGAGCAGCATCTTGCAGGGGATCTCAGGAAGCTGTGAAAGGGATATGTGGAACAACAGGGCTGGCTTTGCAGTTTGCAGGGAGGTTGCCAGTGCTGTACCACTAGCAGTTGCAGCTCTAAAAGTCCTTACCACCTCGCTTTTGCCAAATGTTGGGGTTGGGGTTTACATCGGAACTGACAGGGCAGGCTGGTGCGCTCAGGACCGTTCCAGACCTTTTCGCCAAATTCCCTGCGATCCAAGCCCAAAACTCCCAAAGCTTTGTGGAGTTGAAAACAAAAAGCCAACGGCTGTGGCTCGCGTTCCCCAGGCACAGGTAGTCCTCTGCTGTTACAGGGCTCGCTGCTTTGAAACGTGCTGCTCCCTTACCCTGATGGCACGCAGTTGTTTGTTCACCTTTGTGATCTTACAGAGAGCAGGGCTCGCCTGGAGGTCCCTTATTGCAAGGGACACGGAGTTTTTGCATAATGATAAAAGGAGCATCGCTACAGAGAGTCAGGTTGGTAGTAAACCTGCATGAAAGGGTCAGCTTCTGCATTTCTTTAGCATGTGGTAGCAAGACTAGAAAGGAAAATGAAATGCAGAGGACAAAAAAGGAAGCTTGTTTTTTTTCCTTTCTGTATTTATTTTTACAACCCTTATTGATGTTGATTATTCTAAATTCCCATGCAAGTCAGCCTTGCTGCAGGTACAGCGTGGTTGGAATGACGGTGATGGCGTTTTGCTGGGTTGGGGTGTGGATGGCTGCCCTGTTAGAGCTGTAACGTTTGGGGAAGTTTGGATGTGATTCTCCCCCAAACCTATATATTATTGATTCAGTTTTTTCAAAGATGCAAGTAAAATCCTGCTGTTTGATTGGAACTGACAAAGTGTAATTCAATCAGTTACATGTGAAAGCCTTTTGAGGGCAGCTAGAAACCAGTGTCACATGAAGTTTAGTTATTTGGACTTTAACATATGTAGCCAAATTCATATATTTAGGACTTTTTAAAGCCATTTGATCATAATTGTATTCTGAACCTAAAGTTTTTCATAGCTGCTAAATGCAGCACTTTGAAATAGTGTATGTGCAAGCAACTCGGATGTAGGCACAGCTAATGAATCTGCAAAGAAAGTGTCAGAGGAGGAAGGGTAGTTGAATGCAGGGAGAAAGCCTTGCACATATTCAACAAAATTGTGAACAAACTGCGTATTGGAAGTCGTCAACTTGATTGTGGTGTTGCCCAGTGTAGTAGCACAAAATCACTCTTATGAATGAAACTGTCGCTCCGTGGTCATGCAGGGGCCTGTTGTACAGACTTGGGCTAAGCAGCTCTCCCAGAATTTTTGCTTGGGTAAGTACTGCCAGTATTAGTACAGCTTTTTATCAGCTGGGGAAGCGGACACTTAGAAAACTAAATGTTTTAATGGGAATAGTCCTACTTTTAAAATGCACTTCGTTTTGCATTTGGGGTACAAATGGAAGCACGGATATCTCCTGCTTGGTGTGTTTAAGTGAAACCACGAACATCTAGATAGAAACTCCTAATTTAGGCATCGGATTTGGCATGTATCTGCTTATTTGCTGAGTTTCCTTAGCTCCTCGTAACTCACCAGGGAAAGACCTGAATGCCAGGTGCTGGAAAGTTCAGTGGAGTGCAAGGTCAGACCCAAGAGCCCAGCATTTTAAAAGAGCGGAGCAAATTAAGTTCACCCTTCAACCCCCTGCTCCGAGAACCTGCCACTCCTGTAAACTTGCTTAGCTGGAGCCCCCAGAAGTCTGCCAAACAGGACCCAGAAATGTTTCAGTATATATTTCTCCTGGAAGCAGGCAGTGTCAAGAAATGCAATTTTGTTAGATGACCGCCTTAGCCTTGAACTTTTCAGACAAATCTGAATGAAGAGAAGGAATTTATTCTGGCTTCCAGAACCTGATGGGAGCCCCGTGGGGTGTAGGTTCAAATTTTTAAATGTTCACATCAAATCAGATAATGGTATCCACCCCCTCAAAAGCTCAACGGGTGGAGAAGAAAAGAACATAACAATAAGCACATGCAATCCTTCCGAGTTCATTATACAGCAAGTGTGTTTCAAAGGACCTTGAGAGCATGTTTCCAAGGGAGGGGTGAGGTCGATGCTTGGATGGGAGAAGCCAATTGAAATCAATGGGAATTGATTTAGAGTCTGGGGGCACTGTGTTAAAATCTCCAGTCTTACGATATAGCTTCATGAATATTAACAGGAGCGGGATCAATACGCAGCTGATTTTCAGATGTACAGCTGGCTCCTTTTCGTCTGTAGATTAAAGGAATGGCAACCTTTCTTTCTTTAGATAAGATTGAGAGTTCCAGAAAATGACTTGTGACTTTACATCCAGTTCTTCAGGACGATTTGATAAGGTCTACGATATTTTCCTACTTTCCAAGCGTGCGTTTTCCTGGCGGCGTTTATCTTTTGATGTCTGTTTCGAGGATATCATCGAAAGTAAAGATGAGGAGCGGGATGCTTTTGGGGCACGGATGCCTCTTTTGCATGGGTGGCTCTCTAATGAACCCCGAGTTTTGGGGAAGCCCTGCGAGATGTGTCTCCTTGCCCCCTACCTGCCAGCAGATGGCTGCCACTCTCCTGTGGAAGCGAGTGGCTTCGCTGCACGGTGGGTCTCGTGCCTCGCAGAAAGTCGCAGGGCGCTGCAAAGCGCTCTGTTCATCTAATACGTGAGAGGCCTGCCTCTGAACGTGTAATCCTCCAACCTGAACGCCCTGAGGACTGACACCGTCCTCTTGGAAGAGCTCTTCAGGGTTCAGAGGCAGAAACCTGGGCTGCTGTGCCTGTAATGCATCGGCTGAGCCTCCCCAGCCCCAGCTGCTGCCTTAGCTGTGAAAGTGAAATCAGCCTTAAAAAAGTTCTCCGTTAACAAAGGATGCACATTATTTGAGACATCCTGAGCGGGTTTGTTTGTTTGTTTTGAAAGTGCAGGTCAGGATTCAAACTTGGCAGCTTGTCCCGACTTCCTCGAGGAGCTGAACAAATGCCCTGGGTCCAAACAACCTACTGAAACTTCGGGAATGTTTCGGCCTCCTCTCTATGGCAGACAAAGATTTAAAGATTTCCTTATTCATACTGCCTAATAACAAAGAACCCCATCTTGATCTTTTTTTTAAGAAAGAAAAAAAAAACTGAAAATACTTAAACCTAAAAAACTTCACCTAAATGGAAAGGGATTTTGATTAAGCCCTGGTAAATTTGTTTTTGCGGTGTTTTCTTTGCTACCAGGAGCATGTCCCCCCACAGCCCAAGACAGCAGCAGCCCCTCCTGCTCCTCCAAGCACCGCCAGGGCTGTGCGGGCTCAGCAGCTGCTCGAGGGGACTTCTCGGGGGGCTGCGGACTCCTAGGCTTGGGTGCTGGGAAGTGCGAGAGAGGAGGGGAGAAACCCTCCTGCTGAGAGTGATCTGGGGCAAGTCCAGTGTTAGAGGGGCTGTTTCCAGCCCTGGGGACCCTGCGCTCAGAGGTAGCTGCTGTCAGCCCTGGCTCTGAATCCGCAGCCTGAAGCCTCGCAAAAGGACACGGCTGGGGCACCGAGCGCTGCTCTTGGGGGACACTGGGAAACACGCAGGGTGCGCTGGTCTCTGTACCGAAACTAAATAAATATATACCGTAATCTGCAGTACTTAGCTGTGTAAAAATATATATATATATAAAATCTAATCCCCTAAATCTCACGTTGGCAAGGGACTGTAGCAGGTTAGGTGTTTTAGCTTTATTTAAAGCAAGGGTAATTAAACATAACGTCTACTTCCACGCTTTTGAAAATCTTTCTGCAATGTGATAAAGTTTTGTGGTGTGTTACTCACGTTTAAGAGGATGTCAGGTCTCGGCTGGGCTGTTACAGGAGGGAACCGAAGCACCTGGGGGCTGGTCCTGAGTTCTTGGAATTGAGTGGGAGGTAACAGTCACTGAGCTGTACCAGTAGCCTAAATTTTGCCTGATTGGGCTTCTAAATACATTACGAAATACTTGTGGAAAGCTGAATATTGTCTTAGGACTTCTAGATTCAGTGTTTTTCCTGTAACTTAGGTAGTATCTGACAAACCACGTATCAGAACATCTTTGGAAATATGTTTTATTCCAGTTTTATCACTCCGGCTGGTGATAAAGACACACAGAGGCGATAGACGCGTTATCTCGGGCAGCGGATACTGGGGCGAGTTACTGGAGTTCAGTGGTTTGCTGTAGAGCCTGTGTGTGCTGGGGGTGCTCTAATGCCCTTCAACAGTGTGAGACACGAAGTTCCCCTGCGACAGGGTTTCCTTCCAGCCAGAGTTTGCTGCATCCCCGTGCTGAACTGCTCCTGGCTCCTCTACACTGGTGGCGATTGCAGAAGGGATGGAGTTACCCCTGTGCGGAGGTCTGGTGGTTGCTTGCACCTCTAAAGGCATCGATGCCTTTGTGCGTTGTTCCTTTTGAATTAAGGGAGTGCTGTTTCGGAGATGACTTGCTTATATTGTTTTTTCACTACGCTCTTCACAACTGGACTTTGAATGTTGAGCTGATGCTTGCAACAAAGGAAAAAGCTTGAAAACTTAGAGAAACCATTTTTAGTGTTATTTCTAAGTTTCTAAAGGTCCACACATCAGTGCTGCAGTGGGCTTCAGAGCAGTTTTTGGAAAAAAAAAAGTGGGGAAAAACAATGTGAACAATGCCATACAAAATGGGGTAAACTGAGATTTTTGTCTATCTATACATTATTCATGGCAGATAGTGAAAAGCAACTTGGCTTCTCTTGGGTTTTTGACGGCCAGTTGGAAATGGTGAAAATGTTTGTAACTTCTATTGTGTTTTCTCCTAATTAGACAAGGCAAATAGTTTGAGGAGCAAGGACAGAATTAATCATGGGCTCTTGCTCATAACAGCTGTGCTCTGAATGCCTGACACAGACACTTTATGGCATATAATTCAACATATAGAAAAAGCGTACTACAAAGGACACAGTTTTGAAAGCATTTTCGGTGGTGATCATGGTTTTTTTTTCCCAAAGTCCTGAGCACAAATGATTACAATTGAACTGAATGGGAACCGAGATGCTTTGGAAAGTGAAATTCTTGCTGGCATTTTTAAAGGGGTGATCTGAATCTGGATTACAGCTTTTTATGTAATTTGGATATAATTTTCATGTCTAATTTGGTGGCTGTAAAAGCATATTGAGTATTTGCTGCAGGCAGTTGGTTACCGAAGCATCCAGCCATCTCTTTTGGTGTAAAAACATAGAAATGAGTTGATTCTGAGGGTACTTTAAAACCATAAGACTAAATTATTTCCAGTATGTCAGTGTTAAGACTGAAAGCTGTATTTGTATCCTATAGAAACTATAAGCATGTTTTTGAATGATTTGGTGTCACTAGCAATTATACTTAACATCTCTTATTAACTTCAACATGTGTATATGTTAGTATTAGCTTTTTAAAGAAATATTAACCACTTTGCTTATTGCTTTGATTTTTTTCTTAACCAAATCTGTAGTACTTCTGCTGTGCTACTTTTTTTTTTATTATTTTTTTTAAATCCTTCCACTTCTGGTTTGGTAAGGGTGTCCCAGCTTGAGAATAAAGTTTCTCTTTGAATTGAAAAATGTTAATTTAGGTGTACAGGATGCAGCTGAAATTGGTTTCTCAGTCTTTTACGTGATCCAGACTTAAAAAATGATTCATAATCATTTTCATTTGCAAATGGTTGTTTGTCTGCCTTGCACATGTGTAGTCAGAATAATAGATGTACAAGTACAGAACCTACCTAGATGTGCAAATCCCATTTGTTACCAAGTTTAAGCAGTTGTGCCCACATTTTAAAGGTCTGTTTTAAATCCCTTTGAGCATGTTACTGAGGCATAACTGTGAATGTAAACGTTAGTTAGAAAATATCTAGCATAAAAGAAAGGGTGTGATTCAATTACATCATTATTATATTGCAGTGATGATGTCTATGATATCCACTGTGATGTGAAAACTGAATTGAACGAAAATACAGATCATTTGGCTCTCAGTCTATCTCAGTTTCTTAGTGTTCATAGATTTCCACTTTGTTTTGTGGGGTTTGTATATAGCTTGCTAAAAAAAAAAAGGCTTTTATAAACTCTTCTGACAGCTCTGGCTGGAAATTAAAAGCATTGCAACTGCATAGATGAAGGTTCCAGAGAGATTAGGTAACTGGATGAATATGGAGGTGATCAGTGAAAACAAACCTGATCTTTTCAGATCTTTTGCAGTTGTCCCATATGCCACAATGGAGGAACATTGTGGATGTTGGATATTTCTGGCTATTGATTTTTAAAGCACTAGGTTTCATGGAAAACATTATTCTTGACTTGATTAATTTGTATTATAAATTACAATATTTGGTGTGTTATTAGCAGACAAATTTCAAAAATGGCGTTCTCTTTCAGTGCCTGGTATCACAGGCACTTGTGTCTAGGAGAGTTCGGGATAATTGGGTATGGAAAACAAAAAGGCTATTCCTTCCTGGTATTTGATACTTCCTTCAGTACAGCAAACCAAAGTTTTACTAGGTTCAGAAATGCCAAAGCAGCACATTTTGTACTTCTCAAAAAACATCAGTGTCTGGAAGTGAAGAACATCTGCATCTAAAACAGGCCAATTAGCAAGAAGACACGAGTGATGCTAATGCTCGGTCTATTTTTGGTCACTCCCTACGTGATCAGGAAAAATGGAGAATGCTGTCACTTTGATTAACTCTTCACATGCCTTTTTTTTAAAGTTGTTTTATTTTTGGTAGGGAAAGGTTGATGAGTAAAGTTTGCTTGTGAAGGCTTACAGAAATGACTAGGAATACTGAGCAAATACATGCTCATTGGGTATTTGCTTGATATGTGGACCAAATATTCTGCAGTCTACTGAGTGTAATACACTGCACCCTCCCATGTAGAAGGCCAAGAGAAGGACAATGTATCTACATAAGTCATGTTTATGTACCTAAAACTTGAAATTTCATATCTGCAATTTTTATTTAATTTTGGCCAATGTCATATTGGTCAACATTGTCTTTTAAAACTGAAATCACAGTAAGCCAAAAGAAAGTGTAAATTTCAATCTCAAAATAATTCGAATTCTTTTTCAGTGGAAAAAAAAATGCTTTGAGGTCAGCTTTCTAATGCAATTCTCTCTCTTGGAAGCGATCATGCATCTTTGGATTACTTGACGGTTTTCTACATATATATCAGTGACTTCTCTGATATTATATCTCAATGACTTCTCGATCCAGAAGTGGCATCTACAGATGGCAAAAACCACTTCACTTACCTGTGAAATAATGTCCCATCTTATTTGAAATCTATTCAACACTCTTCTGTGTTGGTGTGCAGTTATTTTTTTGAGTCTCAATTGTAAGAATGTGATTTGATCACTGTTTGAGTGTACGAGATGAACATTCACATCCCACAGTGTTCATGTAAGTCACACTCGGTTGCTCAGATGTTAGGGAAGGTGATCTCTGGCGAGGAGGGCAAGTGGTGAAAGAAATTTACTTGAAAATGTGTTTGGAGTTGCAAATAACTCTTCATGTCATTGAAGGGACTTCTGTAGTTTGATGAATCATCTTCCAGAAATGTTCTGAGCTGATGTTTAGTTCTGCTACAAATAACCCTGAGATAATGGCATGTCCTGGTACCATCACCTCTTGCAACGCATAGTGTTTTTGAAATCATCTCTTTTCTTCCAATTATCTTTGCTCTCATATTCCATTAATTTAAACCAAAATTACTGTTGAAATAATGACCTGAAAAAAAGTGTGGTTTCTTTCCATAACTTTGGTTTATTCACAAGAAAGTGCGTGTTTGTTACTGAGGTGTGGGAATGATAGTGCCGGATGCCCTCGTCTTTGGAGTGAAAGAGTTACTCAGGATCTGATGGTGACATTTTATAAACAGGACAGGGAGAGAAGACAAAATTGTTTAAAACAACCTGGATTAGAACTTATCCAGGAGATGAAATTTAGTTGTCCCTGATCTCCCAGAAAATTTCTTGGGATTTGTTATCACCAGAAGCAGGAAGGACCTCTGCTCTACTTTTTTTTTTTTTTTTTTTTTCTGGCAGAAGATGAAGAACAGGCCTGCAGTTAGCTCCGGTGTAGCTCTGTTACTTGGTGCTTTTAAAAACATGACCCAAAGTGTGGATGGAAGTTGTCAAGGCTTAGCTTGAGATCTTGTGTGACTTCACCCGTGCTGAAATTTCGGACGAAGCCCAGCAGTTGTGAAGGCTGTGCACCTGCTTGAGCTGCAGCTTGGAGCCATACCTTTGTCCCTGAAGCTGATTTACAAATATTTTAGTGGTGTTTTTTCTAAAATGGTTAGTGATTTCCAGATCTTGTCTTTTAAAGGAACTAAAATGGGAATTATTTTTATTCAAGGTGTAACACACAGGGCAGTAAGAATGCATTGCAGGTACAGCAATAAAATGAGCTCCCAGTTGGCTACTGGGTAAAACTGGCAACAAAAGAGGGCACCAGTTGTCCACAGATCCCAGGGTTGGTATGTTCATAAGCTTCCCTCTCTCTAAGTGTGGAGCGCTGATAATGGGACAATTATCTTTTTGGGGTGGAGTGAAATCTGTGTTTACTCATATTTGCAGTTTCAGTGGAATCCTTCCAATGCTATTTATGAGACCTTGAATAGACTCTGAGATAACAAGCAGAGGAGCTCGCGGCAGCAAAGCAGTAGCCTCTATTTTAATCCTCCCCACCAGAAGCACTGAAGACAGCCGGAGTCTTGCTGCTGCTGTGGTGTAATCATTGTGACCTTTGAAAGGTCACTTGGGATATTCCCAACTGCACAGACCGGGGCACTACGTGTCATCGAGCTGCTTCTCCTGCACCAAGTGCGTGTGGGTTTGTGCTGTGTTGGGGTTGCAGAAACCTCCTTGTTGCCTTCAAATGCTCATTTATTTTATTTTATTTTATTTTTTTTTTAACCAGACTTCACTGAAATTAGTGCTGAGGTGTCCTCAGAGGTAAATGGTGTTGACTTGTGTTTCAGCCCTTGTTCAGGAAGTTCACGGTATATTTTTCTGTGCTGCAGAACACTAGGTCTTACTACATCAGAATTTTACCTCTTTCGGTCAGGAAGAGTGACAGATGGTGACAAGCCCCTGTCTGGAGAAGTTATGAATAGTTAGTTAAAAAAAAAAAAGTTCTACATTTTTTCTTGCTGATTGTTCCCTATTCATGGATCGTCTTGTCTTTGTGTATCTTTGCTTGGGAAAGCAAATGGGTAAGTTTGCACAGCACTAGAAAATGTGATTGCAGCACGGGTGGCTAGTTTAGTACAGATAAAATAAAGGTTTGGACATGTTACAGTCCCCGTATAAATAATGGACGTGTTACAGTTATGCTGCTATTGCTACCCCAAATGTAGACTAAAGCCCTGAAACATCTCAACTCTGTTGTGAACTGAACATCCCAAAAACTGAGCAGTGGAAGTGCAGGTAGTCTCACTGCTCAAATGCTTGTTAAATGAAGCTCATCATTTATATCAAGTATAACCCTAGTGCAGCTGTTTCTTCAGTTCTTTCATTAAAGCTTTGACTTATTTTCTAAAGATAGCCACTGGGTAACTCAACAAGAATAGGGAACGCTATTTACTATATATACTAGTTATTCCAGTTGTAAGAACAAGTGATTGAAAAAAGAAAATCACATCTTTTTGTCATTTTGAAATGCCATTATTTAAGTTGTAGGCATATTTAGCATGCCAGACCTCTTGAAATTAATAAATATATTACGGAATCACAGAATCATCTAGGTTGGAAGAGACCCCCAAGATCACCGAGTCCAACCTCTGACCTAACACTAACAAGTCCTCCACTAAACCATATCACTAAGCTCTACATCCAAACATCTCTTAAAGACCTCCAGGGATGGTGACTCAACCACTTCCCTGGGCAGCCCATTCCAATGCCTAACAACCCTTTCAGTAAAGAAGTTCTTCCTAATATCCAACCTAAACCTCCCCTGGTGCAACTTTAGCCCATTCCCCCTCGTCCTGTCACCAGGCACGTGGGAGAACAGACCATCCCCCACCTTGCTACAGCCTCCTTTAAGGTACCTGTAGAGTGCGATAAGGTTGCCCCTGAGCCTCCTCTTTTCCAGACTGAACACCCCCAGCTCCCTCAGCCAGCTCCTAAGACTTGTGATATTTGTAATGCTTTGTAAAAAAAACAAACAAACAAACAAAAAAAAACCAAAAAAAACAAAAAAAAACTTTGTAATATTTAGTGCTTATCTTACAGATTTGTTTTTTTTTTTTCTTTCACTTAATGCCTTTGATGACAATAGGTTGTTTGTATTAGATTATGTATGTCTAACTAAAATCAAGCCAGTGATACTGCTCAAACATCAGTGGAAACATGGAAATCCTCTGATGTTGCTAAAACTTGGATTTAAGTCTAGCATAACTGGATGGTGACGAGGCATCAGGCGGTTCCACTAACTTTACTTTAGAACCGCTCCCTTTTACATACCTATCAACATTTCTTTTAAAATTTGGATCAGCCTGAGGTTTTCCCCATGCAAAAAGTGGGTTCTGCCTTTTGCAGATTTGAGTAGTTGATTCCAGAGAGCTTTGCCAGTTTGTGATTCCTCTTAAATGCGTGCTATTTCTGTACAATTCCCTGAAGTGTATGATGGTTTATTCTGTTTCATTAACATTTGGAAGGGATTTGAGGAATTGCATGGCTTGGTCACTACAGTAAAAAGATAATAATGCTCTTGAGAGAAGCTAAATGTGGAAATTGCATGTGAGAAGCTGCATGTCCATCCTTGGAGGCTGTAACTGCCGTTCTCTGTGGGGTACTATAACGTTTTAACTGCCCTAATCAGCAAGGAGCATCACCACCACTCATGTCAGAGGAATGGCCCTCCTATATGATAACATCTGAAGGCTGTTATCATCGATGGCCATGCCTGTGTATCATTTTCTAAGCATGAGACCATGCTCAAGTCCAAACTTGTTGCATATTGAAATAGTTTGAAGGGAAGGCCACCATGAGAGGAGGAATCTGGTGTTGGATGGAGAAGCTTGAATTCACTTTACACGTTTCTGTGCATGCAAGCATGCCGCTGTGTGTATTACAGGCAGAGTTATAAAGCCATTTTCTTTGTGTATCTTTGCCTATTTTCTTTAGCTGTCCCTTCTACCAGCTACACAGTGCTATGCAGTGGTGTCACACTACCAGAGCAGACTTGTTAACAAGTTTCCTTTCTTAAAAGAGGTGTTGGTAGCAGCAAGGCAGCTGCAGGCGGCTGAGCTGCCCTAATCCCCTCGCTGGTGATGAGGACGGGGACATGTGCGGAGCCTGTGCCAGCGCCCGGGGCTCTGGGCTGCGCTGTACCAGGGCTTTATGCCACCGGATTTCAGCAGCAGGTTACAAAGGTGCTTGTGGAGCCTTCGGGTTGTTTTGGTGAATTTGGCAGGGATGGGACGGGTCGTGTGGGATGCTGTGCGGCTGAAACAAATGCACGTGGCTTAGTGTGCTAGGTATGTTTTTGCAAGATTTCAGAACAGGTTGCAATAATTCCTGTGTCATAACTTGTCGGCAAATGTGGTTTGCCCCAGAGACCTTCCAGTGTTGCTTGGAGCCAGGGGAAGTTACAGTTAAAAGAGGTTGCTACCCCAGCAGCCCAGCTTGACGGCGAGAATCAACCAGCGTGTGGCCTGCCGCGTGTGAATGGCTCAGCATCGCCGCAGGCAGAACTGCAGAAGTGCACAAATACTGCTGTAGGGATACTGAAGTGGTGTCTCTATCTTTTTGTTTGAACTTGGACTTGAGGGTCCTTATAGGTTAACGCAGTTATGTATGTGTTGTCCAGCATTTTGGGGTAATAATACAGGATTTCATTGCAGATCTTTAAAAAATGTTTACTTTGGAGTCTAAAATGTTTACGATGTAGTCTTTTCTTGAGAACAGAGCTGCCCTGCTCTATATTAAAAAAGGAAAGCTTTATTTTTCCTTTTAGAACCAAACCAATCGTGAAGGAGGCACAAACTTACCGCCACATCGCTGCTGTAGTCTGCTTGCTGAGAGTCAGAGCCGCAGTTTGCATCCCTCCCTGCTCCCTCTGCACTTCCCTCCCCACCTCCTCTCGCTGCACCATACATGTGTTTAATCTTAGATGTGGATGTGAACCTGTCTATCCCTTATTTTGCATCTTTTGAGTATCATAATAATCAGGCCAGTTTATTAAGAATTAATGCCCTGTTTGTGAACTGAGGGTAATGGAATGGCCACGTTTCCTCTTGTGCTGGACTGTGATTTACTAATAGGAGCTTCTAGGGAAAGGATCATAAAAGAGCGAGGCCCCCACCTCTGGATTAATATTTAATCAGGTGTTAAGAGAGCCTTGTGTCGGATCCTGGAGTTGCTAGCAGAAACCTGCAGGGGAAACGCGAGGGTCCTACGTCTTAAAGGGGCAATGCGATTATAATTAAAGGCTTGATCTAAAGCCCGTGGATGCAAATGAAAACCTCCTGTTGATCTGAAGACCTCTGGATCTGGCCCAAGGGGAACCAAAAATAATGAATGTTTTTGCATGTGAGACAGAAAAAAACAGACATTCCTATTTTTTTTCTTTGTTATTCCCCAGATATTAAACAAGGTGAACGTGCAGTAGTGTAAATTCACAAAGGACATGGTGGAAAAGGTGTGCTGCTAAAGACATGCATCAAACAAGCTGAGGACCAAACTGTTCCAAACTTTATGAACAGCTGGAGTATTCATTTATATGTTTTATTTCTTGTATTCGTGCATAAACAAGCTACATAGAGAAGTGTGGCAGCTGGGTAGTTCTAAGTCTCTTGTCATTTGTGGACTAGTAGTTTGATCAAGTGTCTGTTTTTAAGCAGGCACAGATCAGATCCCTTCAGGTTACCAATGAAGCCAGCCCCTCTGTTCCCGAAGCCCACGGTAGCTGCTGCAGCCCTCCTGGCAGCAGGAGCAGATCGGGGTGGTTGCTCTCAGGCCACCTCCGCCAATGCTTCGGTGGGACAGAGCCCTGCAGGTCCCCAAATCAAAAATGCTGGTAGCCCATGTGATGATGCATCTTGGAAACTTAATTTCTGTAACGTAAGTAAGCACCTTTCGCAGTTACTGGGCCACGTTCCTAGTGCTGTTGCTTGGTTATTACATCGCAAAGCTGGGCCTGTGCATTTGCCAGGACTTAAAACGATGCTACTGTCTTGGAGCAGTGTTGAGGGAGAGGGTTTTTCATCAATATTGGTGGCTACGGTGTTTTCAACTTCGCCCTGTAGAAGAGCCTCCAGCAGGTGTGAAATCTCTGATGCACATAAAGGAGGCGAAGTCAGGGCTGTGCTGGGGCTGTTGGCCCCACGCGAGGAGGGAGAGAAGCGCTGCCGTGCTCCTGCAGAGGATGAGAGGGAATGAAACTTGACCACGGCAGGTTTCTTTTCTCCCTAGACAAAATATTTTGCCTCCTGGTGAGTGTGTGTGTTCTGAAGGGCTGCCCAGCCGAGCTGATTTATGTGATCTTGTGTCATCCTTTTAAATTGGTCTTTCAGACTGGTATCCTCGGTGTGCATGAAAATGGATGGAAATCGCACAGGAAGGTGGCACGCGCTGTGCCTTAGCGGGACCCGCTGTATTTCACTGCGGGCTGCCACGTCCTTGGGCACTGTGCTTTGACTGATCTCAGTTTGCATCTGCTCTCCACCTATGGTGGTTTTGCATCTTTGTGAAATACAGCATGGGCAAAGGACAGTATTTGTATCAAGAGGTCTTCTCTTGTTCCCCGTGTGCACTCTCTGGGTGCCCAGTGCAAGTTAACTCTGCAATCTCATATTGGGTGGTAACATGGCGCATTACATCCAGTTCGTTTAGAAAATCTGCTGGTATTTCTTCTGTTGATTTTTCAGCTTTTTGCATAGAAAAAATATAATTCTAAAGCAGAAGCAGACAGTTCAAGTGTTTGTGTGAGAGAGAAATCCTTTAAGAGAACGTAGGTTGGACATCTTGAATTGAGACCTGTGACTACAGAAAAATTATTTCACCTCAGATTTAGACTGAAAAAAGGTGATCTCCATGATCCAAAGGCAAATAAACATGGGCTTTTCTTTTTTTTTTTTTTTTTTTGGTTGTTATTAACATCTTGAAGTCTTTGCAGCTACCTCAGGCTCCATAAAAGTTCAGATTTCTGACTTCTGCATTTTGAAGTATTGCAGGGCGGTCAATACCTTTAAGGATCAATAGCACGGAGGCACAGGAATGAAGGAGGGCAGCTCCAAAGCAGGCAAGGCAGGAAGCAGAGATGGGTGGGGAACCAGCCTCCACTGGATCTTAGCTGGGCTTCTGAACCACGGGACTAAACAGTGGTCTCATGAGTGCTCCCAGAGAAAAAACCTTCCCTGAATATCTCTTTCCACCACCACCTAATAGGCAAGGCTTATTTCAGAATTCTATTCCAGCTCATTTAAGTTTAGGGACCTTCCCTGTTTCTCATTAACCTCAAGGAAAAATGCAGATGAGAGAAGTTCAGTTGGTGTGCAGCCTCTCCAGATGAGTCTGGGAAAGGTCTTTTCTTTCCTCCTGCTGGCTGAAGGTCAGGAGCCGTGGCTGTATTAAAACTCCTCAGTGGAGCAGTACCCAATTACACCGTCCTTTGTAAGGGCTGGAGACTGCGAGACCATTACTGTCGGGTGGGAAGAGCTGGATCTCTCCATAATTTGGTGGGAGATGAGAAACGATCAGAGAATGCTGACTGGTGTTTGAAGTGGAGTAGGGAAGGAAGGGACTTTTGCTTTTAATGAAACTGTCACAGCTGCTTTGGGATTCAGCCTGCCGCCCTCTCTTGAAAATAGTACAGAATTGTCCATTAGTGGCACATAGCACTGCAATAAAATTTGTGAAAATTATTTATTGCTACATCAAGCTGTAAAATTCCTTCTTATAAAGCAAGATATAGCAGAAATGGGGTAAAGGCCAATTCAGCATTCAGTTCCCAAGTACTGTGGCCTTACTTAATGTGAAATGTATCTTTTGCAATTAAGAGTAGAAGATAATGAAGTTTATGACAGTCCTTATTTTTTCCCAGGGTGTTGGGCAGCCTGGGCCTGGCCGCAGAGCAAGTAATCTCCAATTCATGGAAACTTCAGCTTTGCTGCATGGTGTTTTAGTTCTCCTGTGTTCAGATCACGGTGTCTCTGTTGGGCAGTCCTTGTCCCCTCGATGTGCAGGAGCTCAGGCAGGTAGTTAATCCCAGCAGGTGAAAGCCGCCTCTTGCTGTGGTCAATGGGAATTTTGCCACTGACTTGTTACAGAGTCTGGATTTCAGCCCTAATGTTCTCGGAGAGATATTGATTATATTTGGTGGAAAACACAACAAGGTATTTTATCAGAAAAACAAGCACGAATGTGCAAATAAAAACACAGAGATAATAAAGGTCAAAGCTGTTTAATGGGCCTTCATAAAGTTATGTACCACTTAAATCCTAATTAACTCCTATTTTGGGCATTTCAGTGGGATTTAAGAAATAGGCTTGCGGAGAACCTCTGCACAGGGTTGAAATTCAACCTTCACAACGAAAATGGGAGGAGGTTAGTTTACATTAGGCATCTGTGTATTTTGTTCCCAAAGTAGCATTTAGGAAAATGGCCACAACCAGCACATGCTGTGTTACAGCCAGCAATTTAATCTGCAGGCACGAACATATAAAATCCATGATAGGATGAAGTTTGCACTGCTGCGAGTGTTGTATAATGCACGTACTCAGGAAAGCCAGCAGGCTGAGCAACAAGTGGCATTTCAACCCTCTGAGTTTACCACAGCCTCACGTATTTTACGGGATGGATATTTTTCTTAGGTTTCTTGTACTTCAAATGCTTTAATTATCGTGGAAACAACGAGGCTGCATTAGTATGGGTGGAGCTGAGCGTTGTTACTACAATGCAGGGGAAAAAAAATCAATTTATTCTGTGGCTTACAATTTATTTCATGGTTGGTGAAATATCAGTTTATGTGATGATTATGTTACCAAGTATGTGGTGTACTGCCTCTGTGTCTAATATAAACAAGTGCTGTATATGGGCTGCACGTGTGGTTATAATGTGATTGTGTGGTATGGCACTGAGATCTGTATCATGTTTGGGCTGGTCGCATTACTCACCCATTCAGACTTTCCTTTTGGTCAAAATCATAATATCTGTGCAGGTCATCCCGAATGAATGTGAGCAAAACCTATGTGCCACAAGTCTGTTGTCATATATTCCACTGCTGGCACACGTGAGTAGTGCACTGTAGGTTTAGTGTTTGCCGAGTCCTTAAAAGCACTCAGGGAATCCTACCTGGAAGGGCTGACTTCTGTATTGTCAGAAGTCCCGTGGAACAAACTGTTGAGAAAACCAAGATAATTTCTTTATAGAGAAAGACTAACCAGAGGTTCTTGATGAGAGAAACACTGGGCTATAGAAATACTAGCTTGGTGTTTCTCTGGGCCGCATCCAGATCTTTTGGCCATATGGATGTGACTTGTTTGTACCTTCTTGAAAGTGAGCAGGGAATTTGCTCTCTCCAGTAGCACATTTAGGTCGCAAAATACTAGACCTCTTTCCGCACTAATCCTGCCATCCTTGTCATCTGTTTACTGAGTTTGTACCCCAGAAAAAAATATTTTCAGAGTTGAAGAACCTCAAAAGTAGAAGTGCTTCTACTCATTTCAGCCTCAGTGCCAGGGTTCTAGTGATGCATTCAGAATTGTAAGGTCAAAAACGAGGTGGGATGGCTCCCTTCCTACCCTGCCAAAGCCAGTAGAAGAGCTGTCAAGCACTGGGTGCATTTTTTTGTGCTCCCAAAGACTCTTCCCTCCCCCAGCACACTGTTTTGCAGGCTAACACAGCGAGCAGACTGTGATGGGAGTTCTGGGCCAGGTGCAACTAGTGGCCCCATCATGAAGTCTCTTCGAATAGTCACTGATCTGCCTTTTGTGAGTTGCGGGAGGAAGGCAGGAGGAATGGACAGGACAGGTTTTTTCCTTCCTAGCAGGCAGATAAATGTTACTGTCTTGAGATGGCATTTCACTCTCTCCTCTTAGTCAAATTCCCTCCCCCCATTCTCCCTTCAGCTTTAATATCTAGGTTTGTCTGATTTTAAACTGGGTTATTTGAATGTCAAACTTTCAATAACACTTTAATAGAGGTGTCCATTAACCCATGCTAAATTACAGCAGAACATCTCTGGAAATACATGTGACATCCACATGAATACCAAATGAATTCATTAGGATCAGTGCTATTACAATGAATACCAAATGAAACCCACAATGATGGGGACATCATCTTCCTGTGAATAACCGACACTGTTCCTTTGGCACTAGTCAAACACATCAGCTGTTTGTTTCCACTGATGAGAGGTGGCAGACTAGGTTTTGGTTAGATAAACAAATGATGACACCAATAATCACTTAGTTGGTGGCTGTAATGCTTAATAATCACATCCTGCTATCATGCGCACGAGAAGCGGTACTGCACTTTTTATGCATAATGAATCCCAAACACTTCATAAAAGGTGATAACTTTCTTTGACCACTGAATATATTATTTATAAAAGTGCTCCATTCCCTTCCCCCTCCCACCCTTGGAGATCCTTTTAATTTTTTTTATCATGTAGACTACACTGGTAGCTCTTCTTAGACTATGAGGTCTCTTATACATAATTTATAAAACAATTTACAAGTGATTTATTTTTAGCAATAAGATAAAACACGGTGTGAAGGGTTTTGCCAACAGAGATATTGACGGTTGGGGAGTAATACTCATAGAGGAGCCTGGGGTCAAGTGAAATTTATTTTTCTGGTTTCCCCTGAGGTGGACCTTAAGGAGACTGCATTCGTGCTCATTTACATAGTGCGTTAAATAGGTGCACCTCACTAAAAGTGCATGGCCTTGTATGGCACCGTGTTCTGGATGGCCTTGAAAAATATCCTTTAACTGAACATGTAGGTAGTTAGATCTCGATGACAGATATAATAAGAGTGTCATTTTTGGATTTTGCCTGCATTAATGACTGGCTCCTTCTGGCTGGAGCCCTGCTGAGTGGTGGAGCTGCCCGTGTCCACCTAGATGATGTCAAGTCCTAGTTCGTAACACAACTCGTTGAGGAAAGAGGAAGGACTGTGCTGTCTCCTCTCTCCCAGGAGATGGCAGTGTTTAAGAGCATTAGCAGAGCGTCTTGCAAGTCATTAACCTCATGTCCTTGCACCAACCCTGGTTCTCAACAATCGGTAATTCACGAATATCAGGATAGCAGGCTAATGCAAGGAGAAATGTGGCTTGACCCAAAGATGGAGAGCGGGCTGTGTTACAACAGACCTCTTTATATCAGCTGTGGTGGTCTTTGGTATGAATTAGTTATTGTTTGGGGCTAGCATGTAACAAGATGTTCAGAGATGTTGACCTTGCAGCTTTGTATGCTGCACTAGCTCGAACTGGCATTCTCTCCTGCTACATCTTGTTTCACTTCAGCTGAGGTTTTCTGAAAAAAAAAGGAAAGCTCATTTCTAAGAGGACTTTGTCTTAGGGAGCTGGTAACCAGCGTAGCACAAAACGTAATGAGCATCAGTGCCCGTATCTGCTCATTCGATAACCACCGAATTAACTTATAGCCTTTCCCAGTTTCTTCGAAGAGGTGTCAGGAACAAATTGCAGGTGTTCATGGGCTGTGTAGAAATAATTGTTCAAAATTGCCTGCTGGGTTCACCAACTAGTGGCTGGCAGAAGTGGAGCTACAGGCTGGGTTTATGGCACTGTAGGTTACACAGTCATATCTAAGTGTGGGGTATGCCACCTAATCGGCGTGCTGCTTCTTTGCTGGGGTGCTCGGAGAGCTTTTTCATCTTCGTTTGTATGTGGCTGTGTAAGACAGTGGAGAAGAAGACTCAAATCTCTTGGTCTGTGTTTTCTGTGCAACAAACCGAGCTGGTTCTGACTGTTACATGACTGAGCTGGGGAGATGCGTAGCTTCTGCAGCCCTCCTCCTGGACGGTCATCCACAAGGGTAAGCATATTGCTAAGGTGAGAAGGCGTAAAGTAAGAATACAGAGATTGGGGATGCTCAGCCATTTTGGGGCCAGGTAGAAGAAAAAAAAACTGAGAAGGAAGCTGGATGTACAGGCTGGACTATTCTGAGTGTGCTTCGCTGCAGGATTCCTTCTGCGCCCTCCACCCCGTGGTTTGTCTCGCCGTGTGCTCCTGGGCTATCACCGAGGTCTGCCTTGTGCAATCCTGGCCTTGGAGCTGTTCAGCCTATACTCCTAGGGAACTAATTCCCCAGTAAACTATTTGTTTTAAATTAGTATCTACAAAGTTGACTCCTTGAACAACGCGGACTTTGATTCAGGGAGACTGGGGACACACACCCTGGAAAACTGTAAATGCAGGCACTGCCTGCCTGTGCATCCAGAATTCAACAGAGTTGTCAGATAACGCATGAGAGATGGTTAATAATAAATTAAAAACATCACAGCCACGGGGAAACTGCATCTATCCCCTTCCCCCCAAACTCCCCCTCTCTTTTGCTTTTTTCCTACCCCATGGGCTTAATCAGCATCAAAGAGGAACAAATCCAATAAAATGTTTCCCTGAGCCAGGAACCAGCCTGAACTGGATACGCGCACACCAGCCTCTCCTCCTCTCCCCCCGACTGCCAGCCCCTTCTCAAAACAGCTGACAGTCGAGGTGAGGATAGAACAAAGGAAGAGACGGGGAATGGTAAATCAGAGACGCCCCGCTCCCCGTCCCTCATCTGGCGTCGGAGAGCTCTGATAGTCCTCCCGTGCTTTTCAGCTACCAGTTCAGAAAGCTTTTCCATCTCCTGGCGTGGTTTTTATCCCACAAAGGGATGTAGGGGGAGGTGAAAAGGGGACAGCATTATTCATCTCTACTTACTCCCCCCTTTTAAAGATGAATTCAAACAAAAGCCCTCATGACAAAGTGTGGTGGGACAGATCTGCACACCTGCTGCACCTCGGAGGGTTTTGCCCAGCTGAGAGCGAGCGCTGCGGTGCCGGGACCGCTGCCAGGAGCCGGGGAGGGTCTGTGCTGTGGCCCCCTCCTTCCCCACCCTGCCACCCAGGCTCCTCTTGTGCAGGAGCCTCTCCTCAGGGCTGCGGGAGAACCAGAAGGTGTTGGGCCAGATCTTCAAGGGGCGAGGGTTGCCGTGGCTGTATGTGAAGTCAGTGGGCTGACATTGCTTTTGTACAGCTCAGAATGCAGCTGGAGGTATCCGCCTGTCTTGTGTGTGAATACTCCAGTAGTGCTTATGGCGCCAGGCGATTGCAATAAAATAAAATAAAGTAGAAGGCGGGGGTGGTTAACAGGAAGACCTAAGGAGAACGTAGCCTCAGCAAGTTCTTCGCTTTGTGCTGCTCTTTGCAGATCGCTGCTCTGGGTATGCCTGTGTCCCCCCAAGCCGTAATATCTAAGCACTTCCTAGTTATTAATATTGTGAGTGCATCTTCTCCGTAGCCTTGGAGAGAGTTGCCATCGTTTCTGTCTCAGAGATGAAAACTGGAGCACAGAGGAAGGCAGGCTTTGCTCATGGCCATGCATAAAAGCCTGTGGCGGAGTTAGGAAATGAATCCAGCTAACTCAGACTGCTCTGACAGATCGTAGCCAGAAGAACATCCCTGCTGTAGGCATGGCTGCGGGAGCTGTACGACTTTCAGGTGGGCTCGGGCATTGTGTCTGCTCTGTGCTGAGTTCAACTTCCTAAACCTAAATTCCTAAACCCTACTGGACTAGAGCGTAACCGGGCTAATGGTGGAGATTTCGAGTAGCTGACAGTGCCGTCTGCCAGTATAATGAACACTTGGGCAGCGGGCACTTCATAACCCAAAAGGTTTCTTTTCTTTCGTAACCCAAAAAGTCATGCATTTTGCCAATGCAAACATCTTTCAGAACATGAGAACCTTAAAAACCTCGTCATGTTCGGTGTACATCACACGAAAGATCCCTGGGCATTTTTCATAAGATCAGATATTCCCCTGCGTTTCCTGCTCTGTAACACTTCTTCCTGCGTGTCGCTGTGCTGTGGGTGCTGGCACCCTGATGAATGTCCGTCTCCCAAAAGATAGCTGCTGTGCAAGTGAAACCTGTTTGGTTTGGACGGGCTGGGTTGGGCTGAGAGGAACCTGTGGCTCTCGTGCTGACCCGCTGCACGGGGCTGCGTCGCAGCTGTAGCATGAACAGATTGGTCACGAGGGGCACTGCAGGAGGCTGAGGTGGTGCTGCTGCTGAAGTCATTCTACCATAGGACTAGAAAATAATTATCTGTCTCGCAGAGCAGAGCTCCGTAGATGCGCTTTCTCGGCTGGAGGTGTAAGTCTCCGCTGTCAGGAGCAGCGGTATGGCTGGCATTGGGGGCCAGCCTGGCTTTCATGAGCGAATTCTAAAGCTACCAAGGAATTCCTATGGAAATACAGATGACATCCGCATTATAGCCATAATTAATTAACCAATCAATTATCATGATGAATGCTGTTTTAATGAATCAGTTGCAAATCATTTTCAGTTCCTATGGTTTTCACTGGGAGCACGTTAATTGTGGCAGGCTCTTTGGGCTGCAGAGGAATGTCGGTTGTTAATCCAAGACCTGAGCCCATCTTTGCCAGAGGTGAGCCAGGTCCTGAGCGATCAGATCCAGATGCGGGTACGGAAAGCTCTCCTGAAGGTCAGAGGCTCTTCACGTTTGGAAACAAAGTGCTGGCACGTGATGGCGATTGGCCCAGAGCACGAAACAAGGACATCTGAAATGACCCAGGACTAGGATGGGATTTCAAACTTTCATATACAGATTTTCCTGCTAGCTTTGTTTACACTGGAAAGAAGGTAAAATAATAAAAATAAGGTGTAGTAGCAGTTTGTGAAATGTTGGGCCAGTCACAGTGTTTTTCTAGTTAGGTTAGGTTTCTGCAGCTTTGTATAAATTGAGTTGACTTCAGTGATACTATACCCAGGAGAAGTGGCTGCCTGAATGGGTCTGTTTGAGGGATTGGGGCTTAAATCTATAAAGGCTGCCTCTGAGTGTCTGCCTGGACATGAGTTTAGTGTTAGTTTACTCCCGTGGAGAGCACGCATGGCTCTGCCACCTCCGAATGCTTCCAGTGAGATCAGCAAAAGTACCCACTTAGGTTAACGATTAGACTTCAAACCCTTGGGTAGGGCAACTTTATTTAACAGAGGTGTCGCCAAACTCACTGACTGCTCCTGGAATGAGCCAGGAGGCATACTGAGTTTTGGTGTTTTGTACGGCTAGCTTGAAACTCCTTGGAGTTGGAGCTGCAGCAAGGAAATGCAAGAGATTTATCGCCATGCTTGGCCTTGACGTGGAAAGGCACTGGGAGCACAGGAAACAGTGGCTTTGCGATGTGGACAGGGATTTTTTATTTTTTAATGAAGAGATAGCTTAAAAAGAAGTGGGGGGGTTTGATGTGAGGTCTTGGGGAAGAAAAAAAAAAAAAACACAAAAAACCACAAAACACCTTGAACCAGTTTGAGGATGCTGATAGGCTGGCTGGTTGAGGGCCTTGTACTGAACAAAGAGAACCTACAGGGGAAAAAAATCTCAACCAGCTAGAAAATGGTAAGTAATCCACAATGGGAAGTTTGAGCCCGAGGTAGCTTTACAGTGCATGTAACCATGTAAGCAGCTGTTTGGGAACTGATCTGTGTAACGTACCTATTGTGAACGGCTTCTTTCACTTCCAGCTCAGAAACACATAGACGCCCCCTCTTGTGTAGCTGAGGGAACCTGCTCATGACAGGATGGAGTTTGTGTATGTTATTGCATTATTTCTCTTCACCGTGTTAGCGTAGCAGGCTGGAATGCAGTAAAATTGGGATCCTTAATGAGCTTAATGTCATGGGTGGAGAGAGATCACTGGAAACTTTTTTTTTTGTAAACACAGCCATTATAGTTCAGATAATACGTTTGCCTTTAGCGTTTATTATATGTTGCAGTCTAAAAGGCACAGTTTTGGCGAATCTGAGCCTAATATTTGTTTTCTAAAGCTATAGGAAAGTATATCTTGATTTTTGGAAGCCCTGGAAACCCCTGTCTTCTGATGGGATGTGGGCACCCAATTTCTGTAACAAATACAAAAGCTTGCAAGTAGTCCTGACATGGCTACATTAAAAAATGTGGGGAAATATTTGTGGGATATTTTTTGGAGTCTTTATACTGTTTTACTGGCAATCACATGAATTTTATATCTGTCATGAAATCTCCTGACATTTCCACCAACATGTTGCAAGGAGGTCATTAGAACAATTACTGAGATGTGGGAAAAGAAGTAGCATTCCAT
Organism: Anser anser; assembly: GCF_964211835.1. Taxonomy (NCBI): domain Eukaryota; kingdom Metazoa; phylum Chordata; class Aves; order Anseriformes; family Anatidae; genus Anser; species Anser anser. The sequence continues at coordinate 13,553,070 of NC_139737.1, forward strand.
AGCATCAATTGCCAGCACTGCCATCTCTAAGCAATTAAAAACCATGAGAACAAAAATTTGACGTTTTTCTGGCCTGTGTATCAATAGGGTACACTCGCATTTTTCTTCTTGAGGTTTTCTGCACTGCCGTAGTACTAGACTTACGTTCTTTAAAAAGATGAAGCTGTTTGGAAAAATTAAAGTCAATTGGAAAAAAAAAAATCTTCAGGAAACTTTTTTTCATCCATTAGAACTCACTGACCTGATGCATTTAAACGTTTTATAAAAAAGCTATTCAATTTTGACAACTTCCAGTGGGAAACAAGCAAGTTTTGTTAGGAATTGGCTCGCTTTCTGATGGGGGCATCGCATTTTGTATTTCAGTTATTTCTGAAGGTGAGGCCAAGAGTCGGTCCCATCCAGTTGCTGTGGTTGGCCAAGTCGCTGGCCTGCTGTAGGTGAGAGGAGCGGGTCAGGGAACATCACCCTGAGGGTAGGGTGCTGGAACTGGGGGTAAAATGCTTTTTTTGGGCTCCCAGCTCCTCTCCAGCCTGACACATTGCCCATCACCCTTGGGTTTCAGAAGCTTTTGTATCTCTGAAGTCTTTAATTGCCAAATGGCTGCGACAGATTCGAAAATGAACGTGGCTCTTTTCAGCACTGAGTGGTAATGGCAAAATTACTGCGAAGCTATTTCACCCCAGCTTGGCAGTGATGGGCAATGCTGAAGCCAATGAAAATTTTGTCAGGCTTGAGCTGTAGTGACCAAGGCTGCTTCGCTCACTGCAGTCCTCTAGGAAGGTATTTAGATATCTGAGAGACTGTAACTCATTCTGAAAATGACATATTTCAATATTAAAGCTGAATTTCAATTCCGTGACATGGAGCTGATTTCTGACTCCAGATGGAAAAAATTCCAAAACTTAAATAATTTAATGGAGCTGATATCTGGTTTCCTGACCAGCTCTATTTCTCATGCAGCAATAAGCTGGAGTTCTTGAGAAAATCATCAAGTATTGAAAGAACCAAGGAGCGGGTGTATCAAAAGGCTCAGCCGATCTCCCACCGCCAATAAGGCACGTAGGATTATTTCCCTGGAGGCTCAGTGTGGAGCCTGCTGATGGTGTGGCTGTTAATAAAAGGGGGAATAATATTAGTGAGTCCTGTCTGAGATCTGCTTTGAGTTTGTAGAAACACCTTTCGGTCTTCTGGATGCAAGTATGTGATTTATTCCCTTTAATTCCTAAAGAAAGCAGAAGACAAAGAAGACCAGGCTTTCCTCACTCCAGCAAGGAATTTCACTGTGTGATGCTGCTGGATCTGCTTTGTACCTTCCATCATGGGCTGTAGGAACACGGCTTAGTTCTCTGAGCAGCAGGAGTGCATCTTTTTGCCATACCTTTACTTGGCGCCAGATACGCCCACCTCTTACACAGCCAAGTTTTCACTCGTTAGAGTTGGTCCGTGCCCATGATAAAACTGCATCTGGGTTGCACTGGATGGGGTCTGCCAGGGGTCTTGTATCTCATGCTCAGGTGCAGCTGGGACACGTGGAAGGGGGCTGGCTGAGCGAGGGGGCGTTGTGGGAGCACCTGCTGTGCTTGGGTAGGGTCAGCCCCTTCTGCCTTCATCCCAGCAAACCGGGCCTGAGCATCCCAGATCAAGCCCCCGGAGACTTCACTACTGTTGGAGAGGTGATGGCTTGGCTTTCCCAAACAAAGCACAGCGATGTTTCCTGTAATTTGAAACAAAGAGACAACTTGCTGCTTTGTAATCTGTGGGTGGGGGAGGCACCATTGAGTCAGGAAGCCCCCAGAGGGTGCTGGCTTTACTGGTTTCAGCTGTGAAATCAAAACATGTGCATGACTCAGTCCGGTGGTTAAGTTCTGCTCACTTTGAGGCCCTGGCTTTGATTAAATTCATGTGTCATTTTCAAAGGTCCATGTTTAGCTTGGTTTTAGATCATGCTTGCATAATTAGTTTATTTAAACTATGTCTCATGTTAAATCAGATTTTGCCTGTGGACTTAAGTACAACTATGTAATAAGATATACCTATTAAACAGATGTTTAATCTTAATGACTATGTTCTTGACAATCAATTGAAATTGAACATCTAATAACTACACTGCAACTAGACATATCTCTTTGCATTTAATAAGATACTATAGTAATATAATTATAGTAATATAGGATATTATAAATAACATTTGTGGCAATACACCAATGTTTGTATAACGCACGTAATATATTTAAAATCACGTGAGAAATGAGGAGACTAGCTCAGCTCATCACTTCTCTGATGGGAGAGAACAACAACAAAACAAACAACCCTAAGTGTTATCCTCTTACAGAGGAGAGGATTTGCATGGGCACCGTGTGTTGTGTGTGCTGTGTCTGCAGGTTGTCGCCACACGCCATGACCCACCCGCTCCCAGTCATGGCCAGAGCGGTGCTGGTGCAGAACCAGTGTCTCTGCGTTTCTTCCCAAAAAAGACAAGTTTCTATTCGTGTGTATTGTTGGGATATTTTTGTCAGACCCGATAGAAGAAAAGGGAATTAAGAAAAATAAAATGGAAAAAAAGCCAGCCAACTCCATGTGGATCCATGCTGCCACTTCGCTTCTAGTTGCGTGTAAATGTGTTACTTTGGCAGTTCCACACCTGAGTCTCTCGTTTGCCATTGTAACCACAGCAGTAAATGAGCTATTTCATTAGCACAGCCCACCGAATATCTGTTTGTTCCACCAATTTTGTCTGATACTCCTGCCTCCAGAGCTCTGTTACGCTCTTAAGACGTGTACAAACGATTTGGTTTATATCCCTTGGTTATGTTCTCATTCCATAAGTGCATACTGATGGACAGTTGAATCTGTTACTTGGTTTTATATCTATAATGTTTTTTCCAGAGTTACCAAGCGTATGTTGAATGGCCTATTGAAACAATTGAATATTTTGGTAGACATGCAGGATTTTTTTAGGATTTTTATTATTTTTTTTCATATAGGCCCTGGTTCAAGGAGGCATTTAAGCCTATGCTTAAATCTATATTTTCAGCAAATCTGTTGCCCATGTGTTCAGTATTAAGTGCATGCTAACTAGAAATAAGCTGATTAACTTTTGTCTTATGGTTGGACCTAGTATTCATTGGACACTATAGAAAAATTTCCATCGAATCCAATGAGCCCTGAGCTAAGCAGTTAAGAAGTGTGGTGGAAAGGCAGAAAGAGGGGGTGGGAAACAGGTGGGTTAAAATTAGACTTTGGATTCCTTGGTATCTTTTGGGCTATTAAATATGTATAGAACAGAGCTCTTGTTAATGCAAATTACAAACATGTTTCAGAATCTGTTTTATAGCACATGTACAGAAAAATGATGGACTAGTAACATATGAAAGACATACTAATGATAGTAAACATTAGCTCAGTGTTCTGGTCTCCAGCATTGCTCAGAAATATAGGGGGAGTTTTCAGACTTTTCACGTTCCATGGAAATTGGTATCAGGGTCTCTTCGCTCACGCTCCCAGATCCCTCTTTATAAACCGGCCTGGTTTCCTTGGGCAGCTCTTTGCAAGTGCGTTAGATTTTCCCAGATACCTTCCTGTGCTAATTTTTGTTAATATTGTTGTTGCCAACTTAACATTTAAAAAATGCATGAAGAAGAAACGTGTGTCTGCCTGTGTTTGTGTTCTCCCTTTCCTCAACTATGCCAGAGACCAGGCCAAAAAATAACATCCCCCCCAAACCCAAATCTAACACTTCAAAAATAAATAAGTTTCTGTATTTATTTATCATGCATGTCAGGTTTACAGTGTAGAGCTAATGATTTCTCCAAAGTGAAGCTCTTTTGGTGGCTACCTTGTATTGCTGAAGGAAGCCTCTAGCTAGAGTTGCACTAGGGTACATTAGGGCCAGAATTTGTCAAGAGATTATTTTAGTGCTAACTTTATTTCTTCTATTTTACCACCTATTTAGGTTGAGACAGGATCGTGCTACATGTTTTGTTTCGGGTCTTTTTTTCATTCTGTTTGTTAATTATTTTTTTCACATACCTTTACTGAAGACAGTGATTGCAAACACATTTGACTTTATATTCAACTCACACTTTAAGTTAACAAGTAGTTCAAAGATTAATTACCAGGAAACTTGCAGTTCATAGATTCTATTATGATACAGCTCAAGCAAAGAGAACGGGGAAAATCCAGCTGATTAGCCGGTGATTATGTGTTAGCGTGCGCTTATGGTATTTGATTGGTTGTCAGTACATGATGCAAGAACTGCTACGTGCTCGTGCTTTCCCATCTCTATTAATTTTAATGTAGTTGATGAGTTTCTAGGACTTAAAAATATTAGTGGCACTATGTCAGGTTATTACAGTTAAAATTGTTGATGCTTTAATGGATGAAATTAATCTTCACAGCAAAGGAGCGAGGGAAGTTGCTCCTGTTTCATGCGTGGCCATTTGAGCTGCGGTTCAGCTATCGCCAGCAGCAGATTCGTGCACAACCAGCTTGCCCATGGTACAAATTGGATTTGGATCTGATGTGGACGTGCTTGCCAGGGTGCAGTGTGGAAGCCACGCTGGCTCTCTGTTTTTTCTGCCAGCCTGCTGGCTCCAGGAGGATAGATCAGACCTGGTCTGGCACTTTGTGTAGTGCCAGGCTTGTGACTGAATTTGGGCCTGCACAGTCACATCAGTGCTGTGGGTAGTGCGGTTTGGTGGCAAAGGCAAGTTTAAAAAAAAAAAGGTTTGCCATGCCCTAGTTCAAAAATGGATAGTTCTTAGTAATTCTGGATGTAGCTCACGGTGCGGCCCCGCAGGCAGTTGGTGTGGAGCAGGCAGAGTAGAAAGCAGCTTGCAGTGGAGCAAGAAGCGCAGCCGAGAACCTGCAGGATGAAAATGCCCCAAGTTGGCGTTGCAGCCAACAGAAGCACGGCTGGGTTGGTATTGTGTGTCTGGGGCGCTTGTGACTTGGTAGCACCCATCCTACAGCTGGTTTTAGCACCTCCCCAGGCTGCAGCATCTGGTAAGAGGGGAGCTTAGCGATGTGCGGGGAGCCCCAGGTGAAGCGTTCGTCCCGCTGTCCCTCTGGTAAGAGCAGGAGCTCTGCGTTGTAAGGTTTGCAGAGTGAGACCTGTCAGGGATGTGATTAGAATTTCCTTCCCACTCTGCTCTCACCTCGAGCAACTGTTCCCCTCGTTTTAGAGTAAATAGATGAGGACTAAATAAAAAGCTTGGGAAGAACCTGCTTGTCACTTGTGAGATGTCTCAGCCTGGTTGGAGACTGCCTGAATCCCTGAGCGAGTGGGAGCTCTTTCTAGCGTGAATTCCCCACATCTATAGTTCTGCTGGCTAACAAGGGAGGGCAACGTACATAGGACAGAACAGGTTTCTATTCAGCCGTGGAGAAAGCACTTGTGAATGTTGCAGGAAATGAGATCTTAAGTCAGTGCATAAAACAATCTAATCCATCACAGCCCCGAGAATGGCCCCTCATAACTCAGGGGCTGTCATACCCCTTTGTGTGCATGCAGGCAGTTGTGGAAGAAGTGACGAACTGCGCACATATTCTGCTAAATCCGTTCTGGCAGCTGAGGTAATATATTTTCAATGCCAAGTCACATAATTTTACTTTAGCTCATTTGACTCCAGGCTACAAAGCTATTCCAGAAAACAAAGGGATGGTGTTTGAATAATGAATAATAATGAATTTAATTCTGGGGGCTTGTGCTGGGCTGCAGCCTTTAGGAGGTTAAATGCAGATAAAGTAATGGAAAGCAAAAGTTTTACCTTACAAAATAGTGGTATCTTACTCTAGTCATCTTGACTTCATTAGGCCTTGGTACCTTTGGATGGATGCAGCTGGTATCAGAGCTTAAAACTGATACGTCATTAAATGTGATTTACAGATTTACACCTACAAAATAGCATAGAGTTACTCTCTATTTTTGCCTTCTGTTTTTTTGTTGTTGTTGTTGTTGTTTTTTCCTTTGTCCTGTTTTTTTCTCTTGATTTTTGGTAGTTGTAGACCTTCAGTAGTTGCAAGGAAATTTGAGCATACCCTGCACCATGACAGACACCCGTGCACTCCTCTTTGGTGGCAGGACGCATCCTCAGCTGATAATTCAGCTGTTCAGGACAGAAGTAAGGCCGTATTTCCTGGGTTCCAGGCGCAGAGATGCTGCCTCCCTGGCTGTTTGACACCTAACGCGCTGCAGTCCCGACGCTGTTTGACACTTGGTGTTAGTTCAGTGACAGGTGGGCAGGCAAGGAAAAGGGATTCCCCTGCAGAGATCCTGGGAGGCAGCTTCTAGAAAGGCTTTGGTATTTGTTAATTTGCCACAGGAAATAAAACGTCACGGTGGCATTAGAGAGCCCTGAGCTTTGGGTACATAATTGTACTTTATCCCTTTGAAAATCCCCCTTTATTTTAACATTTCAAGGGAGCATGACTTTGTTTACAAACTGTTTAGCTTGTTCGTAGAGTTGCTTCAGACTCTGGTGGATTCCCGCAGACACATCCAGGCAAGCAGGAATGTGGGGAGCTGCTGCAGCTGCTTGTCAGGGGGCTTTGCCCCATGTGGGGAGGAAGCTGGTGAACGCGTGCACGAGGCTGCCCTAACCTTTGTGGCTCATACGGCACGCGGGCGTATTTGTGCTTGACTGGAGATGATGTTCCAGCTCAGCTCCTTCTTCTCAGGGTGGGTCTTCTGCTGCAGGCGGCGTGCTCACAGCCCTAGCAAGGGCAGGCATGAATGGGAAACTGCCCACGTCTTGCTCTGAGAGGAGAAGGGGCAGAGGGGAGCGCAGCAACAGCAGCAAGCTCAGGCAGAAGCTGTGTGCGGCTTCCTCAAGAGCTGCAGGAAAGCCTGGTGAGATCCTCCCTGGAGAAGGGGGAAAGGTCCACGGGGAAAGGGAAGGGGATGAAGGGGACTTGCTGCTCACCTGCACGTGGCTCTGATCTTTCCTGTGTTCGTAAAATGCAGTGTGGTGCTGCGGAAATCAGGGTGATGCTGAAGGCTCAGTGTCACTTGCTAACTCACGGCAGAAGATCAGATGAACCAGGAAGGGGAAGTCACCTTTAGAAACAATTTGGTAAATACTGAATGTTTAAAGGGAAGAAATCGAGAGGCTTGGCAGGCACAGTGGGTTTACAGAGTCTGTTATGGGGAAGAGGTAGACAACGCTGTTCTCTGATCCTGTTCATGAAGAAGAGCGATGTATAGGACAGCGATGTGTGGGATGTACGTTCTTTGTCTGTAGCCTGTTTGTGGCAGTGCTTTTTTCATGTGGGAGAATGAGAAAGTGAAGCTGATTATAAACAGAAATAAGAGAGTCGTTCAGGCACCACGTGCATGGGACTTGTAGCAAGCTCCACCGGAGGTCCGGGCACTGAATATTTGCAGGATTATGTGTCATCTTGTGGATCTGTTTTCACGTTCCAAGCCATCTGGCATACAGGAGTAAACAAACAGCAGAAAAGATAAGTAAACTGGGCTTTAACTATTTTTTTCCCAGTCTTAATACTGTGAGAGTAGAGGAAAGGACTTTTAATTCCTAAAATAAGTTAATTTCTGATTACATCTAATATTAAGTTAAGCAGTAAATGTAACACTTCCACCTTACAGGAAGCCGGTTTCCCATTTCCTTTGCTCACAAGGCCGTGTGTGTGCTTTCTGCCAGCTCTAGCTGTTGTGAGAGCAGTGATAACCACGATAAGGCTGCTGCACTTGGGGCTGCCGTAAGGCTTCCCGGTGCGACCCTTCCCTGCATTTCAACCAGCAGCGGAGGTTAGAAGAGGTTGTTGGCAGAAAAAGTTAACCTAACCTCTTCTACCTTCACTCAAGTCAGACAGGCGGCTCTGCTGGCTGGTGGGAAGAAATGGCAGCTTGTGGCATGGAGCAGGAAGGGAGCAGCAGGGGTAGTTCAGGGTGTCAAGTCTCTTAACTGGCGATGGTGCAGCAGGGAGCTCTGAGCATCTCTTGATGTCCCTGGGAGAAGCCAGGATGGTTTTTCTGCAGAGCATCCATTGCATAACGCTGCTTTGTCCCACGGCAGTGAATCACAGGTGTTAAGTTGGAACACTTAACCCTGAATTTCACTGCAACAAGAGAAGTAACCCAAAATGTGAGTGTGGTACTTTAATGCCCAGCTCCCATCAAACAAAGCAGTCCTGTTATCCGGCTTACCTCCAACTGCACATTCCTTTGCCTTTTTTCGTGCTCACTGGCATTTACGAGAGGAGTTAAACTGGCTGAGGAAGACCTCTGCAAAAAGACTCATTCTTTACCAGTTCAGCCCCTTGGATCCAAAATAGGACACACAAGTACCTTAAACGATACCAATCTAATTAAAATGTGAATTCCGTCTTTTTGAAGATGGAAGACTGTAGGTAAGGTACAGTGTGGAAAATGCTGGAAAGTGTAGTTACGCTACAAGAGTTGTCTGACTTTTTTTTTCTCTTCGTATTAATAGTGCCATGGAATTGCTAATTCGTTCACAGAAAACTCAGGCGCAAGCACAGTTTCACACCTGTGTCAGTGCTGGAAGGAGGAGCTGGCACACGATCACTGTTATTTCTTATGTTCATTGTGGAAACGCTTACCTCCCCAGCTGAAGGTGAGGATTTCATCATGCTGTGTAGGGATTTATGCAGCTTAACCTGCTCTTGAGCTTCCCAGCAGGCCTTAACACAGCCTGTACCTGTGCATAAAGGGCTCCTAGAACGAGCTGCTCGAGCCCCGGCCCTCCAGGGATGCTGCAGAGCTTTGCCTGGAAAGAGCAGGTCATGCTCCGGGCTGGTGCTCCTCGTGGCGTTGGGCAGGCTCAAGGAGAAGCCAAGATTTAAATACTGAGCAGCAAAACGTTTTCATCAGCCTGTGTTCACGTCAGCAGATAGCTGCTGCTCTGCGTCCCGTGGGCATTGGCTGAGTGTGAGTGCTTTTCCCAGTGTGGAGCTGGGGCGTGTAATGAGAGGAAAGCTTGCAAATGATGTGGTTACGTACCAATGTCATACTTATTCCGGTACAGTGCAGGCCAATTTGTTTCTAGGGATGGGACAATAAGTGTTTTCTATGTATTTTAATTGCTATACAAACAAATTAAGAGGATTATCAGCAATTTAAAGGGGTGATTAAAAAAAGGGGGGGGGGGATGGAGGAGTAAATGGCTAAAGCAAATAAAAAATAAAAGTCCTGTCTGGACAGGGCAATGTGTGTTGAAATGCAAAGGTGGACCATGAAGGTATGATCTCTTTGGGAAGCAGATTTTCTGTTTGTTCTGTCCATTTTGCAGTGCCTAGCACATGGGGCTTCTACATGCTACTGCGTTATTAATAATGAATGACCACGAGAAGGAAAAACAGAGCAAGAATAACAAGGAGGCTGAGGCAGTTACCAGAGTGCTGAATTGTTCTGGTAGTTGAGCACTGGCGAAAAACAGGTTTCTCACTGTGTTAGGGAGTTGCACCCAGTTATGCACGGGACTGATGAAAATAAATGAGTGGGACCCATCGAGGGCTGGGAGAAGAGAGGCAGGAGGGATGCTGTCCGCCTCCATGGTTGGTATCAGTGGCTGGCAAGTGATGTTGGCTTGTATGTTTGTGGAATTGATTTCTCCAGGGTCATAGGAGCAGAAACTAAGTTTTCTGAAATGCAATCCTTTCCCTGCATTCTTTTTAAAGAGAAAAGAAAGAAATGTGTGGGAGGCTTTTGTGATGAGGGCAATGGCACCGAGAAGGAATTAATAGGGCGTGGAGCCAAAAGTGAGGATGGGAAGCGTAAGAACAGCTCTCGAGCCCCCTGACTCATGAATCCCTCTTTCTCTTCAGCATCTCAACTGCCTGACTCTCTCTGGCCCCTGCCCTCCTTGAGAGCCAGGAGAAGGTTCTTCCCTCTGACTTTGGGCTGAAGGGGGAAAGGACAAGACTGAAGAAAATTTCCCTGGAGCTTTGAGGCCAGAAAAGACCAGGACACACAGTGGGTATTCATAAGTGGATTTTAAAGCAGCAATTTTCAGCCCCTGAACTTTTGTCTGTGTAACTATCAAACTTAGGGTGGGGACAATTATTCTGTTTCTTGAAGTACTATGAAGGAAATATTAGGATCCCAGAGTGTTCTTGCACCCCAAGATAATTAAATAATAAACGAAACCCCGCTGACAGTTCTGGGATTTGGGAATTCAACCCCCTTAGCAGTAGATGCTTTGCCCAAAGTATGGTCAAGATTTTGAGTGGCAAGGTGAACTTTTAAACATGCTAACTCAGCACTTCTTCGTTTCGAAATTCCCTGGAGTTTGTATATAGAAGAATCTACTTTTGCTGAAAAAAAAAAAAAAGAGAGAGAAAGGAAGAAGAAATGTGCAAACTGGTTTCCCTTGGAATTGCTCTGACTCCGACTTCAGCATGAGGTGCAATCAGTTAACTAGTAACACTGGCATCTCCATTAATTGTAAATCCAAATTTAACCAAAACTGACAAGAAGGATCATGGTGATCCCAGACCTTATCCAATGCCTTTTGACATTAGTGGGACTTCTTCAGTTTACTTGGGTAGAAGCTGGGCAAGACCCACGTTAGATGCCTGTCTCATTGGTACCTAGGCAATATGTAATTCCAATGAGACCTTAGGTTTGATTAAGAATGTTTAATAAGATAGCTTCTGTGTTTAAACAGCCAATTTGTAGAGGCTCCTTTCCCCACAGTGATAGTCATTGGATATTCTTAAGGGTAATTTCATTGTAAGATGTTTCACACTACGAAAATAATTTCCAACCCATATTGAGTTATTTATTTAACTTTAAAGAGCTTCTTTTCTTCTTTGTGTCCCTGCAGTCCATTTGTAATTGCCCGGTTCAAACTGAAATCTGTATGTTCTTGGCTACCTTTTTTGTTTCTGTACCAAATTGTAAGCAAACCCTGAAGTATGGTCAGATTAGGGATCAAACACTGATTTTCTGTTTCTTTCCTTGCAAATTCCTGGGGGGTGGAGGGGAGGAATCAATATGCTAATGCTGTTGCATCACGCTTTAAAATCTGCACACATCAATAGGCAGCTGTTCTGTGCTTTTTAGCATATTAGGCCAAGTTTCTGATTTCAAACATATTGGTGTAAAATCAGAGGGACTTCGTAGGAACTGCTTTGGATTTACACCACTTGCTTGGACTGGGTCAGACTGTTAAATCAATCCAGGATCAAAATTTAGATTTGTATCAACTATTACTATAGTAATTAGAGTTCGGTTAGGAATGGGGTACCTGCGCCTTCATAGCTACTCTTCAGGGAAATTAAAACAAAATTATGTGGCATTGTATTCTGTCCCATATATATGGCTTTTCTGATTTGGTAAATGTATATGAAGTAGTATTTGTACCTCACCAATTTAGTACAAAATAAAATCCTTTCAAGTCAGAGAGTAATGTTCTCTGCTTTATATTTGAAAAAAAAAACAAAACAAAACAAAACCCAAATGAATCCCATGCTACGCTGTGATTTGCAATAAAGTTGATCAATGTGATCTTCCTCCACAAATTGCAGACCATACCAATCACATTCTTTTGAGTAATACTGTTGTTTTGCCTTGAAGTACATTGCTGTTGTTCCTGGTGTTAAGTATAGCATCTTAAGACTTTTTAATAGAAAGAAACTAAATGAAAATTGATTGATAAAAGCTCCATCAAGGTGTTTATTGTTTTTGCCCAGGGGTAAAGCAGAAACTTTTGAAAGCCATGTCATTTGTATTAGATAGTGTTTTTCAAAGTGCATGGGCAATGGAGATGTGAACATGAAGGTAGGAAATGGCTTTTAATCATTAATAACTTGCGCAGGGAGCTTGTAGTACAAGGTAGTGTGTCCAGCTTTATGCTGGATAAGGATGGTTTGTCACAAAAAGCAATGTACGAAGGTGTGGTGGAAGATTGTGTATGCAATCCTGGTTCTGAGGTTGGCATCCACAGCAGCTTCAAGCATATGGAAAGGCAAGGGAAAATACCTGATCAACAACTGGCACTACGTTATACTCCAACTGTGTTGGACACAAGTGCAACACAAGAAAGGGGATGTGGCTTAGCTGACTACAGGGCTTTTAAAACTTCTTAGCCCTTTGGGAGCAGGACCTGAAACAACTCCTCTCCGTAGTTCTTGGAGTATCATGGCAGAAGCAATCCATCATCATCAGTAAGGGAACTGCGGTGAGGTAAGAGCCGCAAATTGTCCTATGCATGTAGGGAAATAACATCCAGTCTGAGAGCCCAGAGGAAATAACATGAAAGATGATCATAATGGAAGGAATCTTAAGGGAGTTGTGGAGGATACTTGTTCTTGGCTGTTGTGGTGGGACACTGGTTTGAAAACGCCCACTCGGGGCAGTAGCTTCCTTCATGACTTGTAACCCCAGCTACCCAAGGTAACTGGCTCATCTGTGTAAGAGTGAGCTGGCTTGAGCTAAACATTTTATCTCTTGGATTAACTTCGTACTCTAGAGAGGTTATTTTTCCCCAAAGTATCTCAGAAACGTCTCTAATTCTGAAGAAGTATCAATGTGTGTGGTCAGAAATGTGCATCCTGCTCCCCAGCACTCAGGGAGGCAGAGAAGCCCAGTTGCTCCTTTGGCGACTCACGGTGGTTTTACACTTGGCTCTCCATGGGTCTTGTAGCTCTTCAGAACTGTTAAGTGGTTTGGGCAGCACCCATTCGTGTGTTGATTATGATGGTTCAGAGAAGATGAAGGGTAGGAGTGATCCCAGACTCTCTGCAGTCAGACAGCAGCAATGTGGGCTGCCTGTGTCATGTCACCCCAACCATCATATCAGGTATAGGGCTGTAGTGGAAGCTGACTTTGTAGCAGTAACTTTGGCATGCAAGTCATGGCATCCAGCTCCTGACTTGAAAAGCCTCCAGCCTAAATGGAAAATCAAAACCCAAACAAACCCAAACTGGAAAAGGTTTGGAAAAACAGGTGAGGTAATGTGACTTGCCTGAGACCACGCAGCACTGGTGGCAGAGCCAGAGCTCTGTCCTGGAGTCTGGTGCAGTGGACATTGCAGTGGATTATCCTGCTGTATTCCTTACAAGACCATAGTTGAATTTTTCTACTCATTTTGCTCTGCTCTTGCTGAAAGAGCTTGCATGGATTTCTGGTGGTTTGAGGTTTTTTGCTTTGTTTCGCTTGTGCAATGTAGACAACTTGGAAATGACATACATGTGGAAGTTTCTTCTGGTGGCCCATTGGGAAGGTAACCATTAGGACAAGCTGGAAAGAGTCCCTGATTTCTCTTCTACATCTGTTGGACTTTACTTTTCAACTTTTGTTGAAGAAGGAAAAATAATTTTTTGAAAATTTCTAGGGAAAAATGAATAATTTTCTGGTGAGCACTGTGCAGCTGTTTTTTGTTTGTTTATATTTGGGACATGCCACTATTAATCAGTTAAGTATTTTTTGTTAAAAATAAATACTAAAAACACTTTAGGTCTAGAAAGGATACTTGTGGTCAAAATACAGTTTAACAAAACTCAACAATCCAGAAGCGGTAACGTAATTTTTGTTTCCATATGCTATTTATAATCCAAGTAAACTAATATATTTATTTCTTTTATACTTGGAAAAGGAAGGAATAAACTGTTTGACTGGAGAAAGTTCAAACACTACAGTGATAAAATCCATGTTACTGTATGTGCAAGTAGTGTGTGCATTTTAGTTCTACCATTTTTCAGTCTTGGTATTGCTTCTTTGCCGATAGTTTCTGTAGCCCTTTCTGTGTATATGTGCTTATTTAAAAAAAAAAACAGAGGGGAGGGGAGAGAGTTACAATACTTTCTAGATGTGTTGTACAGCATATCTTTTGTGATGGGGTATCAGGTAAGTGTTTGAGAAATAGATGTTTTCAAGCATAATTTCTCAGTGTGTACAAACACTGGTAGAGGCCACGCACAAGTTAAGCAGGCAGAAATGCACAGGCGAGATTAGACTCTTCCAAGGTCAGGCCCTTCAAATACATTGCATATCAGCTGTGCTAAGAGTTGGCAATGGGACTTGAACTAAACATATGACAAGCATATGGAAAATATATTCATTTGCTTTGTGTGTTTAAAAAATGGATCATACTCGATGTGCTACTGCCTTTGAGGACTGTAAGATAAGATGTGGCAAGGTTCAACGACTTTGAGACGGGAATCCTGGGTACAGCCCAGATGGAGGCCTGATACCAAAAGCGCTCTTTGAACATTAATGGCCCCAAAGAACTGAAATTCCTTTTAGGTTTTTCCACCACGCCCTTTAAAACAGTGTGAGTGCAAACAATTTCCAGTTGTGTTTGTCCTTGTGCCAGCCTGCAGTTTAAGCAGTGAGGAGAAGGAGTTCTAGGAGAGGGTTGGCGTTGGTTGAACGCAACGTGCGTATCCCTGTATGAGGGTGAACATTTCCGAGGGGAAGCTGTGAGAGAGGCAAGGTATGAGAGGAAGCTGCTGACCTCTGGCATCCAGGGGGAGAGTGCCATCATGGTAGAGAACAGGGTGCAGATGACATTGCGGCCATGGTGACCTAATGGCGTAGTGGCACCAGGAGGAATGGCCTTCCTCCACTGCTCTGCGCTCCCTCCCTTGAACGCTCTCCCTTCCTCCATTGCAATCCTGAGCTAAGCTAATTCAGGCAGAAAAATACTCTGTGAAGGCGCTCTCTCTCTTTTTTTTTTTTTTTTAATTGTTTTTGCTCCCTGTACTGCTAATTGCAGGGTTCTGCACGGTGTTACAGGGTGCCACACAACCTGGGGGGAAGTGGGACCTCCCTTTTTGGGGTCAGAGTTAAACCATGCGCTGGTAGGAATAGCTCGAGTCTCTGGTTTGGTCCAAGCTAATCTGGTGGTTAGAGCATAGGAGGTGAAAAGATGCCTTAAACCTAGCTTTTCCCTTCCTTCTTGAGGTCTTGCGCCAAATAGGGAACGGAGAAATTGGCTCAAAAGCCTTTATTTTTTCCTGCTCGCTTTCTGTTATTTGTTGTTTTTCTTTTAAAGTAGACTTCCAGGCCGAATGTGATTTTCCTGTGGGAGTAAATGCTGAGCTCTGTCTGCGTTTTTATCTCCGTAGTTGACAATAATAAAAATTCCAAACAACTTCCCCCGCGTTCCCTGCTTTGCTGCTGTCGTGTTTTCTGCTGGTTGACAAAGTCACCTCTGTGGCCTTAATATTTGGGTACATTTATTTTTCAGAGTGCTGGAAGCTTCACGGCCTGTTGATGTTTTCGAAAAGCTTCCACAAAAGCTGTTGAAACACCGCATGCCGCACTGTTAGGAATTTAGGAATTTTCCACTCCCACTCCCCAACTGGTTTTTAGATCAGTGTTTGTGTTTTCTCTGAAGCACCCCGCGAGCATCTCCTGTCAGGAGGGTTTGGGGGAGAGGCTGAGGAATCGGTCGTGCAATTTTTCTTCCCATGAAATCTTCCTTGTCCACCGTGCTCCTGTAGCAAGTCCTGGGAAGACGAGGTGCATCTTCTCTCCTTTGTGGGCACAGTCCTTTTGGCAGAAGCAAAATCACAGAGAGCACTTCCAACAGCTTCTTTTGTGGCTTCTACTTTCCACTAATCCCCGCATAAACTGTTTCAGTCCTTGCAGATACCCATTTCCCCCCAAAGGCTGTGTGTGTACTAGGTGTAGACCCAGACACCTGAGAAAGAACTTGGGATCTACATCCAAAGCTTTTCTATTCCCTGTTTTAGCAAACAAAAAGCTCAGGAGATGCAGACGAGATGAGCATGGTTTGCCCATGCCATACCTAGTTGGAAACAGATCTTCCTATGGCACAAGGAAGCTGATCTTTTCTAACACAAAATAGGTTCTTGTAAGAGTTTCAGGCAAGAGATGAGGCAATGTGGACACTTCCATGTCTGTGACTGGAGGTTGGAACTGGATTTCAGTCGCTGCTGGTTGCTGCAGTCTGATTGCTGGCAAATCAAGTGCCAGGGGAGTCGGATCTTAGGAGGCTTTAAGCAGAGTAAGCAGGAGTTGAAACCACTTCTCTTGTCGTTGCTGCCTTGCGTAATTCCTCCATCCACCCTCAGGGATTCCAAAAATATTACTTGCCTAATCACTAACTTTGTTTAACCTATGTCCCTCTGTTGTACAAATCAAATCCCAAATGAAGCCTGCTTCTGTTGGGTGGTGCCAGTGGTAGGGAGATCTTGGCTGGGCTGCTACTCAGGCCTTTTAAGGGGATGTAAGAAATGAAGGCGTGTAACTTGTGCTACTTACGGAAAACACCATTTTTCTTTTCTTTCTTGGAAAAACTACTTGATCAATTTTAATCTCAGATCAATTTGCACAAGGATTTTTATTTCTTCTGGATGTTAAGCTTTTGTATCTCTGGGTTTATCTTAATAGTAACAAAAACAAAATACCCGATGACCCATAACAAGATTCACTTTGTTCTTTTTTTTTGTTTGTTTGTTTTTACTCTGTGTACAATTTGGAAATGTCTGGTTTTGAATGGAGCTGTGATTGAAAGCCATTTAGGATGGTCAGGGGCATGCAGAATATGGGCAGAAAGCTGACGTTACTTCTCCATTTCCAGTGAAGTCAGCGTTTTCACTTCTATCCGGCCCCTAAGCTGCAGTTTCGCTTTGATGGCTGTGCTGCTTGGACTTTTGTAGTAAAAGCAAATAAATAAGTACGAATATGTTGTTTTAAGCTTGGACTGGGACCGTATCTGGTCACTAATGCACCACTGAAGGGGAGATGAGTGCTACACAAGCTGGCTGGTTGCAAGGAATGGAGTGTGAAATGCAGCTTTCCTGTCTCCAAATATTCCTTCTCTTCATACACGTACGCTCAAAAAATTCTGAGTCAGATGTCAACACCATTCCTACTGCCTTGATTTCTGTAAAGCGTTAATGAAAGTGAATTAACACAATGATGAAACAGATATTTAGTTTTTCTTTTATATTTGCTAAGCTTTTACTAAGCTTATATCAGGAAGAGAAGTCGTTTGGTAAAACTCCTTTAATTTTTAAAATTATAGAACCATATATTAGAACCAAACACATCAATTCCATAAATTGGTAGTTAGACTAATTATTAAATGTTTGCTTAGTGTTTAAAGTTTTCTCAAAGTATGTGCCTGCCATATGCTAAAGGCAGGCCGGTTAATATTATTTATTTCAGCCTACATGTTTTCTAGCAATATGAATCTGTAGAAAGATTTTTGTGTGTGTGAATAATGTTATATATTCACAGTCAGTAATTTTTCAGTTTTCCATCGTTTTTTGGAACCTGGTTCAAAAAGCTGTGTTTTGCTTATTGTACCCGTAAATCTCTATTTATTGATTTTAATATCCTAACTCCAGAAACCTGGGTTATGTTCAGGTTTATGGCTACGACCTTCAGTCAAGCAGATCTCGGCCCCTTAGATGTTCCATGCCGTGCTTTACAGCATAAGGAATCAAGCAAGAAGGGTATG
The DNA here is from genome assembly GCF_964211835.1 of Anser anser. Taxonomy (NCBI): domain Eukaryota; kingdom Metazoa; phylum Chordata; class Aves; order Anseriformes; family Anatidae; genus Anser; species Anser anser. The sequence continues at coordinate 13,570,490 of NC_139737.1, forward strand.
TAGCTAGGAAGAGTACTGAATCGCAGAACTACAGGACAGGGTGTCTCCACAATGATTATCGTTATTATCAAAGTGTAATTTATCCAATTAGTTGATTTGATTAAACAGGTTCGATTGACTCTTTTTCTCCTGCCATGTTTTAATGTGTTTATATCTCGAATGAGTGAAAGATGTATTGTTTGACATGACAGCTTTCTTTGTGTGTAGCTCCCTCTTTATTTCAATCCAGTGACTGACAAAAGATAGGAAAGGGTCTTTTTGATGTAGTGTAGGGAATTTGTTCCTGATTTGACATCCTAATTGATTGGGGATTTCTTATTATATTAAGGAATTTTCATCCTGAATTGCTCAGCAGCGCAGCATTGGTTCATTGCAACAGGAGGATAAGAAATGAAGATGTCAACATGAATCAAAAAAGGAGAACTGTTAAGAATGCTTTTCAGCACTGCGATCATTAGACATGGCTAATAATTTTTCTCTTGCTTCTTATTACTTCCAATCCTATGCTTCTGTTCTCTGCAGTGGCTTCAGAGCTTATTTTTAAAGAAAGTGTCTTCTTTTTAAAGCTTTTTCAAAAAGAGATGGTTGAAATATATGGAGCATGTTCATGTAAAAAGTTGACCATCTCTGTATTTCACTACGAAACTGAAAGGTTGTTTAGAGTTTTGAATTTTCCCCTCTCTTTTCAATGAAAAATTAAAAATAAAAAAAGGTAGTGAACAATAGGGGACAGAAGGAAAGGAGGGGAAGGACACTAGAGAACTCCTTTTGTAGCTAAGGAAAGATGCTTTGCAGAGAGATTTCACCCTGCTCAGCTGAGCAAAATCTGATTTAGGAGCATTACCAGAGGCCTAAATTCTCTTCCGTGTAATCTAGCCAGTCCTTGAGATCAGCTTGTCTTACAAACTGTGAGAAGTCCAGGCAGCCTACAAGCAGTCTGGAAGGCTTATGGTCGATGGGCTGTGATGGTGTGCATTCACGTGCCTCTTCTTGGCAGCAGTGCCCACCCTGACGCCACCCCTTCCAACGTGCTGGTTTGTATGCACAGGTGGGTGAAAAAGAGCTTGGCTAAAACCAGTAGGTCTTCGTAACGTTGATTCCTTACAATGTTCTTGCTTCCAGACTTTGGTGGTATTTGAGCTGGCATTGCCATCAGGGGAAATGTTCAGGAGATGACGCCCTTAGCCTTGAAGTGAAGGCGCAGCCTCTGTATGTTTCTGTACGGCAGAAATCCTGGTATCAATGAGCTGAGATGCAGGCAGAGGGGAAGCACAGACTCTGCACAACGACATCTTAAAAAAAAAAAAAAAAAAAAAAAGAACAAATTAAATGAATTGGTTATTTTTACAGAGATTTTGCTTAAGGGAGAAAATTAGTGTGACTTCTGGAAGGAGCTGGGTATTTCATCATGTTCCTGTGTTTCGAGAAATAGAAAATATAGCCATGATGGCGCTGATTGTTTTTAAAATGAAACTGTCTGTAGTTATCTCTAGAGATAATAATCCCCTGCTGGTTTAGTGCTTCCTTGATTTTGTTCATATAAATCTGGAGAACGAGGCTTCACAAGGATGCATCAGCTCTCCCATGCCACCTGCACGTACCACCGTCCGAGTGTTGTGTCAAAACTAGTTTTCAAAAATGATTCTCTAAAGTTCTGTCAAGGTGATTTTGCTCAATTGTTTTTGCTGTTGTTGGCTTTTTAATTTTTTTTTCCAGTAAGGGACTTGAATGTAGCAATTCTTTTATCACTGATTTTACCTTTTTATTGATAGTGTATGATGGTGGGATAAGAGGATTTGTGGGCTTATGCTGGTTTTGCAGATAGGGGCCTGGGTAAAGCAGCTTTTGATGACTGTCAGTTCAACAGTCATTCCTTTTTAGGGGTAGCTTGGCCTTGTATCTACCTTTAATATATATATATATATATATATATAAAATAGATATATATTTATACAAAGATCTGAAAGTACTTTTAAATGGTTTAAACTCACTATTTTTATATCAATGATATAGAAAACTGAAATTGTAGAGGGGGTAAAAATGAAATTCTGTGTTGCTTATAATGACACCAGGTTCTAAATCAAGTTTGCCCAGTGCCCACGGTGGCACAGCTACTTCGAGGCAATTGTTTTACATGAGGTTTTTGCCTCTTGGTTACTCTAGCTTGTGTTTTTCTGAAATCAGTAACAGTTGAATGTGCTCTTAAAAATGATGCGTAGATGTGCTTTTCAAAAGAACAGTTTTACTTTGATTCCTACAATTTCATGAAAAAAAAACACCACAAACCCAACAGCATTTGCTTACAGGTTGGACATAGCTTTATAATTTTGTCAGAGACCAACAAGGCGTGATGGGTATTACTTTAGGAACCATGTGCAGTTAGCCCTGCTCGGGCCTTGGCCACCAGAAGATAATTTACTGCTGCCAGCAGCTGGCGGAGTTGGTCCTTCAGCCAAAGTGATGGACGTCAGCAAAGCTGAGCTCAAACTTCGGGCATTCAACTTCCAAAGGTGATTTCTACTGAAGCCAAGCTCACGTGAAAGTGAAAATTATGGGTAGAAGTGTAGCCACGTGTTGGGTGGGCTAGAGACCCTCTGGAACTGGATTTGTAGAGTCTGCTAGGCCGCTTCTCTCCAAATGGTGCCAGTATATATGGCAGTGCATCATTGGAAGAGGCATTTTCTGCGAATACCGAGTTAAAAAGAGATTAAAGTGCAATGGGTGGATGGCCATGAGGAGGAGACCTTCCCGGAGTCTGCCGTGTGGTCTTCCCAGGGTATGTAAAGCCACCAAGGGGTTAATCATCCCCCACTGCAGATGAAATGACAACAAGCTCTTGGCAGCTTTCCCCCTTCTTTATATAACACTTCCAAGCGCTGAAGCTTGTATCCTCCTAGTAATGCTTTTAATTTGTGCTCTGCTGGGGAGAGGCCAAGATTTAATCGAAATCATTAGAATGTCTTTGCTTGAAGTAGCTGAGGGCTTGTAGTGAGCTGGAGGAGGTTGCTTCAGAATAATTAAAAGAAATACAGAAGGTCATCGCTGGTGTCTGAGCTGTTCCAGACACCAGGTTCAAGGGGGAAAGGTTGAGTTTAATGACAACTCCTCTTAACTTAAGTAGGACGCTTGCACGGCCACATAGTTTTAATAATTAAACTTTGCCTTTTTCTCTTCCCACACACCTACCCAAGTGGACTTTGGATCTGGTTTCATGTTAGTGCAGTGAAAACGGGCTGAACCAAAGCCTGGGAGCTAGATTTCTCGGAGATCGGGGTTTGGGGGGTCTGCCGCCTGGATACAAATCTAAACGTTGTGGTTTACCTCTAGTCTCTAAAATGGGCTGAGTCCAAACGGACCTGTAAGCATAATGTGGTTGTGTGTGTGTCTGAACAAGTGTGCAGGCTTGTTTACAGCTTCTGCCAAGCTCTGGTCCAGATTTTGTTATGTATTTATTTAAATGAGACCATGATAGATGCTGTGCCTATGTATGGATTATGGTCCTATATGGGCCTGAAAGGCAATGCCATGCTCTAGACGTGTGCACAGAAATAAAATGTGCAGGTAGTTTAGAGGCACGATGGATATGCTAATTGGGTAGCATAAATTAGTATAAGCATTTTTTTTTTTTCCTGTGGATGTATCTTAAACAAAGTACTCAAAAGTTGGAAAATAATCAGCTTTGTATTTCTTGCCCTGTACAGTCCCAGGAGAGCATAGACAGGGATGGAGGAGACTGGCGAGCAACGAATTTTTGTGAGAAGCTGTCTTTCTTGAGCAACTTCTGCCTACATTTGAATACAGCCTCTTACAGCAGCGTAGGTTCAAATAATGAACTAATAGTGAGTGTTAAAGATTTAGGGAATTGGCTGTGAACTTCTGACCCTGGGAATATAAGGAGGTTTGCTTTTCAGGAGAATTAGTCTGGCTGGGCTAATGGGTGCCAATAAGGGCTGTAAGCAGTGTGTCAGGGACCAAATCTTTTAATTAACCGCTGAGTGAAAAGTAGTTTGGGAAATGCAATAAGTCAGATTCAGGTCAGATCAAGCAGAATAATATGTGGGCAATGATGAAATTAACATACTAGGAAATGCAAGCTGAAAATCTCCAAACTTTCCTTATTAGACTGATAGAAAATGGCATTTACTTTGATTGCTTCAAGAAAACATTGCACCTACTTCTACTAACTCGTTCTAGCAAGGCTTAGACCATCCTGGCCAATGCTGTCTGTAGAGGAAAAAGATTAAACTGGAGCTATACCATGGTCCAGCTCTAAAAAACACCTGTAAAAGACCTGTAGCACTGTCTGGCTCAGAAGCATTGACTCTGCTCTGACAGTCTTGTTCGAGGCTGTGTTGTCCACAAAGTTACAACAAGGGTTAAATTGTTGGTATGCTACTGTCTCTGCCTTCCTTGACAAATAGTGGTGTCTCGGAGTTTCGGAAAAATTCAGAGAGCAAAGAATCTACTTTTGTCTGTTGCTTGGCCATTAGTATTGTACCTTTTCAGGGAGCAGAGTGTGTTTTCGTCCTGTGCTTGTGTCACGCCTGCCCCAGTTGTGTCCTGCTCTGAGCAGTGAGCGACCATTAACACAGCATGGATTGTATTCAGTATTGTCCTTGTAGCTGTAAGGACCTCAATTTTAGTTATAATTCGTTAACAAAATTAGTGGGATCATAACTACATCTAGAGAATTGAAAAGGTAAACCAGTGCCGATCACTGTATCATTATAGAGTAAGGTTTGAATTATTAATTTAGCTCTCCTCTAATAGGATTTTAATCCTATTCTGATTGTCTCTGCGCACATCAAAAAGTATAATTTTAAAGAAGGCCTGTGCCTTAAAGTGTGGTCCAGATGGCTTTGAAATTAATGGGGAAAACCTCAAACTGAGCTTAGTGGTCTTTGAATCAATTGGGTTTTTGTCATTTGCATCACCCTAAAGCTTAAATGTGCTTTGAAAATTTTGATTGTGGGTCCCCAGTTTCCTAAGAATCATTATCAACAATAACAATGTGATATCTTGTCTACCAAATAACTTACTGAAACCTCTACTATTGTCTCAGCCATTATTAACTACTCGAGTCAGTTACTAAACTGGAAGTCAGAAGTGCACTAACTTCAGTGTTACGTGCAATGCAGAGTGGTGAGGGATTGCAGAAGATGGAAAACAACTTCCCAACACCCTGTTGTACTTGCTTCTTGCTTTGTCACTGGCTTGATAGTTGCAGCAATTTTCTTCATTCGTAATTGTTGCAAGATGCAATTCTTGCCAAAACTGCAAGGGCTGTATTGGCATTCACTGACTTAAAATCAGTCCTGCTGTCAGCTGCGATGCATGTTTAATTGTTCTCTCCGTATGTTGTTGGGCTGGAACAGTTTCAAACAATCTACCAATCATGAGCAGGAAAAAAAAAATCATTAGAAAATCAATTTTTGCTTAATTGAAGATCCTTCTTCCAAATGGGAAGGAAGCAAGATTTATAACCTGAGATTCAGTGCCTGTATAATGATGGCACTTGAGCTTGTCAAGCTTTGCATTTGGTCGCTGTGGGACGAAGGGCGTTTGCTTCCTCCGCCTGCCCTGGGTGAACACAGCCTGGACCCTGGGGAGCAAAGGGCTGTGATGCGTACCAGCCACATTTACAGGGCAAGGGTGGGGGAAAAAAAGGCATTATATGGGAGGGAGCAAAGTAGCAGAAGGGAATTTCAGATGCACTGTTTATTTATACATTAGTTGTGAATGCTGTGAGAGGAAATTCCAATGACTGATTCGTGGAGGCGTCACTTTGGCATCTGACAACCGATGCCAACATTGATTAAAATTTGATATCCAGGAGTCCCTTAGGCAGGTAATTCATGCTCTGCTCCCAGAACAAGGGTTCCCAGAGGTAAAGCTCTGGCTCTCTTCAAGGCGATGAGAGCTTTGCCACTGATTTTCACTAGTGTCACAATTTCACTTCAGCTATTTTAGAAACTTGTTGCCTACTTTTTTTCCTGTTGAAAATTTAGCAAATCTGCTGAACCATAATGTGTTTAAATGGCGGCAGACGAGGAAAGCATAGGAAAATGGAAAAATAGGACAGGAAAATCAGACTTTTTATGATTATACTCCCTTTACTCTTCCTGGCTTCACCTGCTGTGCTGAGCGTATGCAGTGTCGTTCTCGTTGAAATTCAAAATAAGTAGAAGAGGGAGTCACGGTGTAAATATCAAGCAGTAGCTAAAACTGAATTTACCAAAGTTCAATAAACATAAAAATGATGAATTTAGATGTCATGTAATTAACTCAGAATTACACGAGCAATAACCGAGTAATTACACCTTTAATAATGCATTAAACTTGTCAGGAATACTTAGTCATTCAACTAGAATTTAACAAGATAGCCTATAGCAAGTTACAGTAATTAGATATCGCTACTGAAAACATTGACAGTTCCTAATTGATACCTTTTTTTATAAAGTTAAATGACAAACATTTCATTTGAGTGGATTAAGGAATAATATTAGCTGTGTTTAAGACCATACTGCCTACTCTTATAAATTGCACGCAGGTCTTATAAATTGCAAGCAGCGAGAACACAACCCTGAGAAAAAAAGTGTAGATTAGCTGAAGCCATCAATCACACAAATTTGGTTCAGGTTCTCACTCCTGTGATTTGAATTGCAGCTGAAGAGTGTCTGCTCCCTGGCAGGTTTGTTAGCAGCAAAGGAGAAAAGGAGGTGGGAGAGAAACCTTTGAAACAGGTGAAGACAATAATGATTGTACCTGGAGTTTGCAGGACTTGAGAGCAAATAAGGTGCACTGCAGCCTTTGGAAGAGTACAGCAGTAAAAGTAAAGGAGCTCAGGAGTTTGTAAATTAGATATTAAGGCAGGACTTGGCCTTGATAACAACTAAATCAGATTGTTTACACAACAAGAGAAAGGCATTTTGCTTTCTTTTTTGAGAAAGAGGTAGAATAATGTTGGAACTATGTGTTTACTTGCTGTTTCTAAAGGGATAGAGATGTTCCTTCTGGTTTAGTGTTCTACATTTGAGCTTCACAAACATTTTTATTTGTATTTTTGTAACCGAATCAAAAACTACGTTTAGTCTAGGGAAAACTTGGGGAAAAAAAAAGTTTTTTAAAAAAACCCTTTTGGGTCAATCCCAAATTTATTTCTTCTGAAATCAAAATGTTCCATTTGATTTTGGTTTATTTGTTTTGAAACCTTTTAACACTTTTCTTATTTGCAACAACAATTTCCATATTTGGTCTAAATTCACAAATATTGTTTTACTAGACTTCAACCTTTTAGCAAATTTCTTGGGGCAGAAAGTATGCAATCCTATTCCGGGTATGTGCTGGAATCTCTGACGCTTAATAGAACCATCTGTGCTTTAAAGCAAGATGAAGGGAGACCAGCATTGACTGTATGAAACAGTTGAGATCAGCTGGAATGATCACATACATCTTTTGTCATTTTTTTCATCTGTATAATTTGCAAGGCTTATCAGGCTTCGTGCTGAGCTATGTCTGATTGTCAGTAAGACCTTTCTTGATTGCAACTTATATAAATATTCTGTGTCAAACTGTAGGATGCAACTCAAGGGTCCAAAGGGCTATAGCTTAGTCCACAGGTACAAGGTCCCTGGCCTTTTTTGCTAGACTGATAATGAAATTAATGCCTAAAATGTAGGCTCCCAGCCACTAAGTAGTTAATCCCCCTGCACCTTTAATGCTGCTTCTCTGCTCTGATGCACGGTGGCTCTGCTGAGCCCTTCTCTCCAGATACATAAGATTATTCATGAAAATGAAACTACTGCATTTATGTTTACATGATTCTCAGCCAGTTGCATGGCAACTAGAATTGTCTTTACTTTTATGCATAATAAAACTCAATACATACCCTTTCAATAATTAATTGGTAATGAATGTAGAGGCTGTAGAACGCTGTACCTGATGTGTTTAGGCTTTATGCAATGGTTAAACTGGTAAGAGAGCCCTGCTTTTCTGTGTTAGGACATCTTTAACAGGAGATGTTACGCGCTGTTGGTAAAAATACCAGGCAGTAAACAAAAACCCTGGAGGAACTCCTTGCCCTCAACAGCATCAAGGCCAGCCAAGTGTGTGCATTTGCAGCATGCAGGACAGAAGCTGTATGTTGCAGAGCAGACTGCAAAAGGTACTGTGAGGTACACAGCAGCAGTTTTTTAATGCTCTTTAGATGTCTCTAATGCTTTTGATGCTCTCCCAGTGCTCTGAATCCCTCTTTGGACTGGCCTGGTTTGCCACTCCAGTATGCAGCTTTCTGCTCAAAACTTGTCAGCATCAGAACAGCAATGTTCAGTTTCAGCAAGGTTTGAAATACCTCTGCAGGTCTCACTCCTCTTATAGCTAATGATAAAATAAAGGGGTTCGATTGTGTAAAGAGACTGAGTATTTGCAAACTTGGTAAATACTTTTCCTCCTTCCAGCTTTTTGTTCTGGGTTGGTCCAAGAAAGAAGTTACCATCTTCAGACTTCCTCATTTGCCCACATCACTTTGATTGCCAAATCTGAACTGCCCATCAAACCTTTAGGCTTCTTTTGGTAGTGAATTGGGATTCCAAAAACTGCAGTGGCTGGGAGCGGCCACCATTTCCTCCTTACTGGAAATGCAAACTGGTGGTACTCTGAAGCCAAGAATCAGGGGAAGCAAATGTGTTTTCTGAATGGTTTTCATATTTATTTTAACACAAGATGGAGTAAGAGGTTTCTTAACTCTCTAAAAGTCTCCCTGTAATTCCCTTAACTAGAACTGGGTGCAAACAAATTCTCGTGTTTTACAAGCCCGTTTGGCCTTGCTGTTGTTAATGCTAGCTTTGCATGGATGTATGTTGGATGAAATTAGCCCATCACTCAGAAGTACGCTGCACTGCTTCTACTCTTGCCTTCGGTGTATCTGGAGCTTAAATATCTCTTTTGTCGCTGCTGCATATCTGCTTGTATTTACGCCTGTGATGAACGGGCGCACAGCGGTGTTTCCTCTGACCCCGTATGCAGTAGCAGCATGTTCAAGGTATTTTCTCAATGCTTCTTTACTGTCAACACTGATGTAATAGATTATCAGTCATCTCGTTTTGTTTACAGATGAATACGTGTGTGTATTTATGTACATGTAAAGCACTGAAACACGATTGCTGCTATGGGGGCTGTGCTGTGGAACGTGGCTGTTGTTAGAAGTTACCTGGGACCAGGGGTTCTCAGCAGCTGGGCTGGGCGCTCACCCAGCCGCCCCCTGCCCGCGCTCCTTCAGGTGGGCGCACAGTTACCATGGCTGCAAGATGCAAGCACGGGAAGTCATATAAATGAAGGATACTATCGATTGTTCACTTTTGCACACACCATTACATGCACACGCTTTTGAAAATAAGGCTCGGGGCATAATTGGTTGCCAATGGAGCTTCACCTTGTTGGCTGCATACGTTTGTTTTCCCTTATATTGTACATCGTCAAGAGGTAGTCCTCCTGATCCTCAGAACCCTTCTTAGGGCTTTGAATTTCCTTCTAGATGTTTCTCTGTCTGGATTGCTCTTGTGGTACCTAAAACAGATGATGTGTCCAGCCTTTCGGATATGCTGGCTGTGCTCTGCTTTATCTCTCCCAAACAGGGAACTGGCTATTTCTCAGAACTCTTCCCGGGTTTGTTCCCAAAACCAAAAGTCTAGGTGTTTGCTGAAAGCCTGAGACAAGACATACGTGGAGGCAGATTTGTCAGAGCAGTTGATGGGTGTACTACTGAACAAGCTGCTGGGGAGAATCAGGTGAATTCCCCTGTTGAGATCCAGCGATGACACGGTGTATCGAGGACTGTCAGTCCTGATCCTAGGGATGGGCAGCCACCGCACCGTGGGTGCTTTTCTGGGCCGTCTGCTGGTGTGACCGACCTCGTGCTGCTGAGCACAGAGGAGGCACCTGTGTTCTCCCAAGCTGCCAACTAATGAAGTGACAATGGGGTGTGATAACTCACCAGCCAGTGCTGGATTATACAGAGTCACTGCAGCCCATTAACACTTCGTAAAAATCCTGTATGGCTTAGATTCACTGAACCTGAAAGGCATTAGAATAAAGACTGGAAAGCTGAAGCCCATATTAAGTCAAGAGTGTTCCTACGATAGCAAAACTTGAGGCTTTCAGGGGATATATATTTTTTTTGAGCCAGTTTGAGGCTGGGGGAAGCTGCATATTGCCTAAACAGTTTTCCCTGAGAGTGCCCAGCATGTTGTATATGGGGGTTTAGGTGAGGGCAGAGCCTCTGGGCTGCTGCACAAGTGTCCTGCTCATCTCCCCTAGTGTGGATGGGAGGATGGGCACGGTGATATATCACCTAAGTATTTTGTACTCACCTGCAGCAGGCTCAGGCCTCCTGAAGTCTCTGGGATGGCAGCCTGTCCTCACAGGACTTGATCCTGTGAAGGATCTGCACCTCTTTTGCATTTCCCCTAAATGTCCCACAGACTCTCCTTTGAGGGTCATTGATTTAGGGTGCAGTTTGTGAAGAGAGGCTGATCTGATGTGTTTGCTGTTGCTGGAAGGGGGAGTAGGTTCCCAGTGCGCTGACCCTTTGAGTTTCGGTGATACGTCTGATTACTGTGATGAGTATGAGTTAACATAGTTGAGTTGGAAATAACCCTGCAGAAAGGGTTTGGTTTTAGTCCATACCAGTTAGCTGTATGGAATTCAGGGGTCAACAACAAGAAGAGAACAAGCCAAAGGGAGTAAGAGATAAATGGGAAAGAAGATGTCTTAATTAAGATGTTCCATCATTGCAATCATGAAAAAAGTACATGGAAGAGTTTCTCCAGAGCTACAGAAGTTAGTCCATAATTTTGTCATATATTAACTGTATTCTAGCTGCCGCATAAATTATCCTTTAGAGATGTGTACTGTATAATAACTGAGATAGATGGATACACCTTAACTATTATCTTTCCTAAATGGTGCAGGAGCACTGGAGCGGTGCATTACACCACAACTGCAAGCAATCACACCATAGATGTTTAGTCTGGAACGGTCCGAAGAATGCATTTCTCATACCGTCTACTTGCCACAAAACACCTTCCAATGACTTATTTAAGACCTAATGGAAAAGACCAAAAGGCTATAATGCACTAGAGGAAGAGAGCAGAAGAAATCAAAGTCATCAGCAGTGTCCTAAGGTTTGGGAACAGCAGGTGATTTGCTGAAACTCCCAGCTAATTCTGAGATGAATGTCACTGTAGGCCCTGGTGTGCCCTTCCTCACGTCCTGTTTCTAGCTACAGCCATCTTGAATGGGGAAAGCAATAAAAATCCTCAGAGTCTATTTGTACATAGAAAGAGGGGAAGAGAGGTCTTTGTTGTCCTTGCAACAAATTAGAGGAAGCCCTGAAACATGGGATTAGCACGATACAAGCACGAGGTGGACATACTGTGAAAGTGTTTGAAATAACATTACGTCCCTATTCAGAGTATTAACAATCTGTGACAGGAAGGGGGAAAACGAAGTTAAGATGACCTAGCTGTTTTATAACCGTCTAAATACACAGTCTGTACAGATATCTTTGTTTCAGATAGCAATGGGAGTTTACAGTGTCCACCAAAACCTAAATTTCAGTCTTTGTCTTCTTAAAGCCCTGACTCAGCACATTGCTTCAGCATCATTTTGCTTTCAATTACATTATGCACAAACTGGCTTAAATGCTGTGGACTCTCCAGTCTGATTCCAAGTGAGATAGAAAATGGCAAACTTCAGAACGTGGAACCAATAGGTGCACTAATCCCCCGATGTCCTTGGTGCCAAGATGTAGTCCAAGTCTGGCCCACGTGCAAAAGATCCTCTTCCCCTTTATAGTTCATTTAATCTGGGGTGTTTTTGATAGAAACCAGCAAAATACCCTGGAATTACCTAACGTGCTCCAAGTGATTGTCCGATGGTTTGTGCAGCGTTCCCATGCAGAGGTTATATAAAAATGTTCTGTTGCCATGTGAACTGGGGCTTTGTTTTGGTGGAGCATCAATACCCAGGAGGGGAGAGAGGGCTGGGGGGAGGGAAGAAAAGACAAGGCACTGGCACAGTGCCAACCTGTGGAGTTTTTTTTGCGATGATAAATGGTTCACAAGGAGTCAGCATGACCCGCCAAGTAAACCCAAATGCTCTCAAAGAGCCGTGGGCTTCAGATACTGCTGACAGACAAGTACTCCTTATCAGCTTTTTTGTTTAAACATACATGCAGAGCGTGCACACGTAGGATATCTGCTATAGCAAGAGACGAGGCATGCCAGCAAAGTGCACGGTACTAGTAGATAATGTCCACCCAGATGTCCATGTCTGATTTTTTTTTCCTTTGACTTCTACAGAAACTTTCCGTTCCGCTGGAAGCCTAGATGACAGCAGATACCCTTTGCTGTTGCTTGCATTAGATGCGTTGTGGAGCACAGTGAAATCCTCATTGGTTTCTAAAAAGAGGAATTCGTGTTCTAAAATGTTGACTGGGATATAGGGCCGTGGTCCTGTTGTAGCTGGTTCAGCGGTAGAGCTTCTCTGTTTGATTTTTGTTTTGTCATACCTTTTGTTTTTCATTGTATTTGATTCAGGTGAAAGGCTTGGGAATTACAGCCTCGACGTTTTCTTTTCTCCTTCCCCTAGAACGTGTCAATCTTATTCTGATAGGCAGGTCTGGATGTGAGCTCGATGGTGATTTGGGGAGTGCTTGTATACCACTAGAAATCCTGATGAATTTTATGAGAATCTATCTATAACTCTTCCCTTGTGGTGTTTCAAGCAGCCATTTGCTAATGCAGACTGTAATATGACTTAATTTTGCAGGAAACAACTGCAGGACAATCAAAGATATAAGTAACGTGGAATAAGTGTTTGTGACAGAACAGACTAAGGGAATTGACCAAGCTGAGGCAAAATGGTTTTCTACACTTACCCTCAGAGGGTAGTTTTGAAGCAATCGTAAATCTTTAGTTGAGAATTCATGTGTAAGAAGACAGATCATAAAGATTCTGTTTGTAACTGAGGGGGAACCATTCAAGCCCTCTAAACCTAAACAAAATAGAAGAAAAATAAACAAAATAACACCCCCCCCCCAAAAAAAAAAAAAAAAAAGGGAAGATAGATTGAGAAATTAAAGATGTAAACAAGTGAGAAAAAATAAAGGGATTGAATCGAGAGCTTTTCAATCTCTAGGTGAGTTGAATCATCTCTCATACTGTGTATAAGCAGAGGTGAGAGGGGGGGACAACAACAAGGGCAGTATGAAGTATAAGTAGTCACCAGTAATGGGAGAATAAAAAGCATTTTCTAGTTACTAATAATATACTTCTAGTTACTTTGACCAGGGTGGACTAAATAGGTGCCTTGGTGAATAGGTGAGTTAAATGACTGACAAGTCAGGAAGGGTAAAGGTAGAGGTTGGGGTTGGCAGCAAGACTGGTGGCGAGTGGGACAAACTTCTTGTTGGAGTAAGGGGAGCAGAAGACACATGTGAGATGTGCTGTGCTGTGTAGCCCTGAGGTGGCCCCGAGCGAGCTGGCGAATCTGCGCAGTGCAGTTGGGAAGAAATACTGACGTGGGCTGCAGGAGCCGTGTAGCTCCGTTAGCTTTGTGCCTGAGACGAACATCTCACTGCGCTGGCGCGGCTGATTAGCACCACGCTGGTCGAGCTGTTCTCTTTCTGCACTTGAATTAGCTTCACCCGTGCTAGTGCAAGGCTTTCTGTGCTGTGCTTTGCTGTAAGGTGATGATGAGCCCTGAGACGCTGCCATGAACTTATTTGATCAAGCTGAATCCTCTGTCACTCCTCTGATGCACGTGGAGTTAGTGGAACAAGATGTCGTGGCAAGCAGAATGCAGACACGAGAGTTAAGACTTGCAGCCCACACCTGGCTTTCAACTTGACTGACTTTGTTGTGACACTTTCTTTATCACTTTGTGCATCTGTAAAATGAGGAGAAGTGGCAGGAGGTATCACCTTTCTGTTATGATCGGAGAGAAATGGGAATCAGATGTTGAAATGGAGAGGCTAGGAGATATTTGACAGAAGCATGTGAGGCTTCCAGAGATAAGGGGTTGGATTAGCTGATGGGGTAACTAATTCCTCCCTCCCTAATTTGTTTTTGTTGCCTTCAGTCCAAAGACCCAACGTTGGCCGTACGTATTTGGTTTTGTGAGTGGGACTTACCAAGTGCACAGAAAATCAAATCGGTGCCAAGAACCAGCCTGAAGGCAGGCACATCCTAAAGCGAGGTTTTGAAGAAAGGGATCTGAGAATCCCTGTGGCACAGCTTCCCTGTCCTGCTGCTCTTGATGTACTGTGGACTTGTTTCACCCACTTTCCATGAGACCAAAGGAATAAAATATTGTTCTGTCAAAACTGTAAGTGCCTCTGGGCAGCAGATGAGGAGAGTTTCGGAGTTCTCTTCTATCTTTTATTGTTTTGCATTTTTTTTTTCCTTTTTCCGTCCTGCGTTTGGACTTTAAGAAATTGTTGGGGGGGGGGGGGGAGTGGGACGGGTGGGGGGAAGGCAAACAAAAGTTGACTTTTGTTAAATGACTGAGACTTGGCAGTTGTGTGGAGGTCACAGTGCTCAGTCAGTGTCAGCCTCCATTCCCCAGAGTTGTATCCTGTAATGTATTTATTTATCATTACAGACGGCCAAAAATTTTTTTCCCTTTCAGTTTGTTCTGTCCAAGGCCGCAGGGTTCCGACAGAGATCAACAGCGTTCCCGCAGTGATGAAGCAGCTCGTCAAAAGCTGAATTAGATGTTAAATCTTTCTGAAGTGGGGAGGAGGTGGAAGGAGGGGAATCACATTGTGCTAAGAATTTATCATGTGTTGTTTCCTGTGAGATAATGTATAGGAGAAGATTTGTTATGGTGCAAGTTTCAAACTGCTGTTTCAGGGCTACGGTGTCTGCCAAGCTTATGATGTATTTGATCTTTTTTGAAAGTCCTTCTTTCCCTTTTCTACCTTTTGTTAAGCAGTATGTCTTCGAGGTAGGTAAACACTTGAAATACTCCATCTACTGAAACATGTTCAGGTAAGCACCAAAAATTGCATGGATAAGAGGAATAACCAGAAATCTGATAGATTAGACTGTGACATTCAGTGGGGCTCCAGTTCCCAGACAGAGGGCAAGATGCTCAAATTTTCTCTTAGCTTTGCAATTGGATATGTTAGACAAATTTTGCAGGCACACCATTTTTTAGAAGCGATTATAAATTTTGGTACAGACCTGGAATGAAATTAGGCCTTACTTTTCAAAGGTGCTGCATACTCCCAGCATTTCTTAAAGCCAAAGAGAGCAACAGCTTGATAGTACTTTTGATAATATTTACTGAGGCATTTTGCATCAGTCATCGCCCTTTACAGAGCAGGTCACTGTCTCAAGCTTGCCCACTTGTGACATAGTAGAAATGCTCTTCGTGTTTTTTGTTCTTTCACCACACTCCTTTTTTCCTCAGGAGGAAACGTAGATGAGTCTCCCATTCACTTATGCTTTCTGATATAATTGCATTTGCTACCTTCAGTTACTGAACAGAGCTCATGGGCAACTCATGTACCTTCTTCATGGACTATAAAATGCGCTCCTTTTCAATGTAAGGCGAGATGTGGGAAAAGTGTCAGAATGATTTTCGCTCTCGTTCCCTGAATAAATATGCTGGTGTAAGAATCTTTTGGGTAAAATAGTTTTACTCCAATTCTTCAATAAAATGTCAAGTGCAGTGATAGATGAACTGGCAGTCCTGAAGTTTACTCAACGTTGTTTTGTTCTCACTATCTAGGTCAAGATATTTCTGGCTTGCTTGGAATGGACAAAACTTCCACAGATCTTAAATAACACTGTTAATATTATAAGTGGTTTGGTTATCAGGCAGGAAGGAAGTTTATTGATCAGCAGGATAAGCACTGTGTGCATATGAGCCATCTTTTCCTGCCTAGCTGTAATGAATCTGAGGGCCCAGAAGTGTGTGCAGCAAGTCCCCTCTGCTGAGGGGCGGGAAGGAAGCAGGGCTGCCGGGGCTCGTGACATACTTGTCTCTCTGCCTCACCTACTTGCGTGGTGGTCTTTACACTCGAGGCACCTGAATAACCTTTAATACAACTTTTACTTAAAGTAATCCTGGAAGTAAGTGCTCCTGCATACTTTGCAGATGAAGGAGTGAGGCTTATAGGGGAGCTCTACATGCTTGAGTGAAGTCAGTCCCTGACTCTGGACTTGAACTCAATCTGCTTCTTCCTAAGTGTCAGCTTGGCTCCTGGCATGAGCCAACGTGCTTGTCAGGTGGTGGTTCCCAGCTTAGTGTCCCTACAGGGAAAGGACATGACTGGTTCAAGCCAGTAAACTCGAAAATCATGAGCAGATACCAAATGTGTCATGGATGAGAGATGACTTTGGCACTTAAGCTCCTACCTTCATCCAGTGTTTGGAGCCTCTATCAACTAGCCAGGTTGCCTGATCAGAGCACAAGAAACTTAGACCTCAAATCTTGTCTCTTCCAGAAAAAGATGTTCTGACTTTTCTAGGTCATCCTAAATGGAGTTTTTTTTCCTATACTTCCTGCCAGAGGTTTGCCATGTTGCAAAGAAATCCAATGTAACCCGCCTTTGCTCAAGCAGAGAGGTACATAACTTACGGTGTCTTCCTTAGGAATTGCTTATACTTTTCATTTTAAACTACAGAGAAGCAGCTTCTAAAACAGTAGTAGAAATCCCTGAACGAGCATCGTAGTCATGAGATGAAAGATAAAGTCAAGGCATTTCCTCTCTGTCCATTCATTCAATAAAACTTGAAGTCTTTCTGTGAATTATCAAGGCTTTAACAAAGAGGAGTGGGAAGCACCCCCAAGAACAGTGGGTAGCCAGGTAATTACAGTACCCTTCTGGGGTATGACAGATGTTTATTTGAGACCCTCTGGTTGAGCAGTGGAGCTGCTGCCAGAGTGCAGGAACTGCCGAGTAATTCAGTGAAGCAGCAGTGGCATCTGCGTGGGGTGGTTCGGCCTGCGAGCTCTGGGAGCAGCATGCCCGGCCTAGGTGTGCTCGGCACTCACCCATGGGTCCCTCAGGGGAGCTGGGAAGAGGAAAGGCTGGTCTGTGGATGACAGCAGGGCTAGGTGTGACCCTGGTGTGCAGCCCAGCTTGAGCGGTGACGTGTGCAGGTGCCGAAGTGCGTAGGGAGCGCTACTGCTGGAAACAAAGATGTTAAAAGTGGTTGGGATTAAGCACATCAACTCTTTCAGTGCAGGCGCCTGAGGGGCAAGTTGCACAAGGTGGCTGAGCTGATCTAACAGTTCGCTCCTGCCAAGCAGAGGGAAGTCTCTCCTCACCGCCCAGCTCTTGGCTGAACCAGTTCCTCACAGCGGCTGCAGCGGTGGTGAGCTATCGGATCAGGCATCTCACGGGACTTCATCCTGTCAGGTGCTTGCTGAAGTTCACAATGAAGCAGAAAATTGAATCCTTGCATCTGGGGCACTGTGCTAGCACCTTCTTTATCAAGCAGCTTTATTTATCTCATGTTCCCGCTTACTTTTTCTGAAGAATCTGGAAGAAAGGAGAAGAGCGGCCATTATGAGAGAGAACACGCTCCAGGTTGGCAAGATTTGCTTGTGCTCTGTGACCACATTGCCTCTTCCTGGCAGAATGGACGTGCTGGCGGTATTCCCTAACGTTCTTGAGCTCTTGTGTTGAGTCTGGTAAGTGTGTATAAATGTAAGAATGAACATGGTACAACAAATAACATTTCAGTTTTAAATTTTTTATAGAAGGCCTGTGTTTCAGGCTGGAAAAATGCCTCTGCAATCCACTTAGCTGGGAGTGTGGCTGAATTGCTTTTCCTGGTTCTTTATTTGCTCCATATTCCTTGATGTTGTATCAAGTCTTCCAGCCTGTGTTTCAGGGAGGACCTTATCCTCACTCTGACGCTGCAGGTCACATAGCAAAGCCCCCTGGTAAGGCGGTGTATCTGTCACAATCATACGCTTCCAGTTCACAGAAAAGAAATCCAATACGAAAGTGACATGATAAAAAATAAGCTGTGTTAAACAAAGATATTTTCTGTGTATCACACCAAAACATGGTGTATTTCATAACATGGCAGAGCACACTTCATCAGAATCCTAGGGAAGAAGCAGACCTGCTAAAAGAATAACATTTTGGTGCCAGGGAAGTTATGCATGTAATAGATCTCTGCTGTATTTTGCAGAGATTTGCAGCTACATTCATCCTTCGCTAAAATGTAATGGCAACATGTTGTAGGAGCCAGTTCTCCTTAGGGCTTCATATTGCAACAAAGGAGCTATAAATGATGTTATTGAAGTGGTAGGTTTCAGAAGGCAACTGGGATTTAATTTCAATTGAGAGGTGCTTTTGATTAATCAGCCTCCTTAAAAGCAGAGCTGTCCAGGAAAAAATAACCTGCACAGGTTGCTTTTTAGACCCTTGAAGGGGAGGACGTGTGTGCTGTTGCCTGGTTGCGAGAGGTCCCACTCTTTATCCAGATCCTCTCTGGCTAGAGCAGGAACTCAAGGAGAGTTCATTTTCCTGTGTGCAGGCTCCCTGCCCATTGCAGCGTGTCTGGCAGCTGCCGACGCGACGCGTGCCTCGCTGAGAGGCAGGGCAGATGGATGGGGTGGGGATTGCTGGGCTTTGCTCAGCCTGTCCTCCACTGGCAATTCTTGCCCGAGAGAAACCTCAGCATGTTTTTTTGTTTGTTTGTTTGTTTTTTTTTTTTTAAATTGGGACCCTTTTCTTGAGTGAAAGAAATGAGCATGGTGTTTCATGATAGGAGCACAAGAGTATTTGCATAGAGGGTTTGGAAAATAAAATGTACGGTGTGTCAAAGAGTGGACAACCCCTTGTATCCTTTATGGGCACTTCATTTCTGCAACATTCAAAAGAGCAAAGAGCTGATCCTTCTGGTACTTTTGTGTGTACTTCGGAAGTGATCTTCCTATAGCAGCTTTGGGTTTATCTCTGGGAGCCCAAACTGTAATTACAGGTCTAGTGTATTCTGTATGAGGAAAAAAGCCAGTTTTGTAAAGATATGCTTCTGTTTTCTGCCCTTGTCTCCCCACATTTATCTATCCGCACTTCGAGAGCAGAGTGAAAGGGCAGCAGCTGGCTGCGTGGGACAGTGAATGGTGCCCTTGGCTGGCACCAGAAGGGACAGTGCCAGCAGGAGGAGGACAGAAGTTGGTCTGCAGAGCCTTATCAAATGCTTGGGATAGAAAATCCTAATAGGGATTTGTTTGTTTCATTTTATGCTTTGAAGTCCATGCTTCTTTCTCCTCCATCTCCCATTTTTGGACTTGTAAAACAACTATTTTCTGACCGTGGCAGGAGGAACTGGTTGGATTCAAACGCTCTGTAACGTGCAAGAGTGGGAATACTCCCTGGGACTTGGGATGTCCAGGGCGCATGTGCTGCGTGTGGAGGGGAACATCAGGGAGTGGTGGGACATACGGAATGGTTTGCAGAGTCTCGTCCATGTGCGTGGAGTGATGAGTGGAAGTTTTCACCATCAGCACTTAACACTGGTGCTCCAGGACCTGTGCTGCGTCTGTGGGCTTGAGGGGGAGGCTAAAATAGATTCTTGGCATAAGGTCTTGGATCTTGGATCCTCTTTGCTTAATAGAGTGCTCTGTTTCCCTAGTGATACCCCTGCAGCTGCAAGCCACAGAGGCATCTTGGCTGAAGTCCTCTCGGTTTGCAGGAGAGAATACAGGATAGATCTCCTCAGCAGGAGTATGACTGAATGCTCTCTTTCCCTCCAGCCTGGGAGAGTCCAATTCTGCTGACCTGAGGGACACATCTCTTCATGTTCCAGGCTCTGGAGAAGAGTGAAATAGTGTGTGCAAAAGTTTTCAGTTTACATAGAAAGATTTGAGGTATCTGGCCAGAGTCTTTTTTGTGCCTTCTCTGGCTTTTGGAAGTTGCTGAGTTTATTTTTGTCTGTGAGTTGGCCTGTTTTTTTAATATATGGCAGAGGTGGCTAGAGTCCTGGATAGGCACTTTTTTATATTTCTTATAAACCTAAACAAATACATTAAATAAAGGTCCTTTCACCTCTAGGTTGGTGGTTCAAATCCAGTCGTGCTTGGGAACAGAACTGTTCAAGCAGTAAAAATAAAACATCTCCTGATTTATGAATAGAAGTGTCAAGTTTTGACTTGTTCTGATTACTGGCATCACGTTATTTGTGAACATTCGGACAACTGCCAGAAATTCATGAAACACGTTTGTGAATCCCAGAAGTTTCATAAACTTCAGCCTGAGTGATTATTTGCTTTCTGGTGAATAAGTGGGCTCACTAAAGCGGTGCAAAAAGAACAGCTAAGTAATACTCAGGCCCCATAATAATAATAATGAGATGCAAAGGCGCTGTTTCTGTTACAATGAGAAGGATGGCGTTTCTGCTCCAGTTTACACCATTGCAGTGCCATCTGCTCCAAGGAACTGTTGTTACTGGTTTGAGGAAACCCAAGGAAGAAGGATTTGATTTTCAGATCACACATTGTTTGCTGGGCCAGCAGTTGGAAATTTTGTTGTTGTTTTTGTTTGCTTGGAAATTGAATTGCCCTACTGGAGAAAGCATAAAAGCAATGCTAACGCTAGGTAGTATTTGTAGGGTATGGCAGGTGGGGAAAAAGCAGGGCTGTGGATCAGAGCTCTGTGCAGGACAGAACAGAGGACTGCTTCGTGACACGGGAGCAGATCATCAGCCCTTTTTTCAGAAGATGACTCCCACTGAATTTGCTCTAGCTTTGAAAGAGTAACTCTGCCTTAAAAAGCATGGTGATCTGGCAAATCCATATGGATTTCACCCCAGGAGTAGCGATACCACAGTTAGAGGCAGAGAGCTAAATTCAAGGCATAACTATGCTAAGATAGCTCTCTCCTTATCAGACCATGCCTTACACCTATTTTTTTGAGCATTCAAAAGTTTCTGTGAATGTCAGGTATGTGGGAAAATTGACTAAAAGCAACAGCAGTATGTGGCCTACAGTATTTCAGAGGTACTTTGGGACTGTAAATGACATTTTAAGCACTTCTTACATCCTTTTTCTTCTT
The DNA here is from genome assembly GCF_964211835.1 of Anser anser. Taxonomy (NCBI): domain Eukaryota; kingdom Metazoa; phylum Chordata; class Aves; order Anseriformes; family Anatidae; genus Anser; species Anser anser. The sequence goes on from NC_139737.1 coordinate 13,591,572, forward strand.
CTGTGTGAGTCTTTATGTTCTCTTACTGCTTGCTCTCCATCTGCAGAAAGTAAAATTCAGATTTTTATTTTTATTTATTTAATTTTTTTTTGTATAGTTGCTTTGTCCCAACACACAGTGCTTGCACAGGGACATTACAGCATGGATTCCCTCTGCTGCCACTTTGCGCAAGTGTGACTTTAGGACATTACTTGTAATTTCTATTGGTGTTATAAATAATAGATCAGGTCCACAAATTATTTGCTAAAGGTTCCAACAGATGCGGTGTAATTAACAGACTGTAATCATTAGTTTTTGGAGAGAGGGTGACATATCAGTTTAACTGCTTTTTAGCTTAGAAATAAGTCCAAGTAGAGATGCCTCCAGAGGGATATGCACATGGATGAATGTACTTTGTGCATGCCGTTTTATATACATTCTCACTTTGCTTTCCAAGTATTAACATGTGTAAATCCCTTTGGCATGTGCAGATACGTGCAAGTGGGTTGTGCATCTGCAGCATTTATTTGCATATGGAAGAAAGCATATGTGGAATTGTGTGTACTGAGTTATGCTAGCAGCAAAGTCTTTTGAACATTTGACCTTACCTAGTACCTTTTCAAATCTGCAATTCAGTGATTCAGTTCCTTTTGCCTTAAAAATGAAAGCAGAGTGACTCTGAGTAGAGTAATAATGATATTTTAGGAAAGAAACCTTTGAGGCATATTACCCAGTTACGCCTCCTTTAATTTAGTAACATGAAAACCACAGGGACAGAAAAACCAGTTTAGATGGAAGAATACAGGTGTAGCTCAGTGGTGCAGGTATCAAGCTGATAACCAAGCCTCCAGTGAGCTCACCCCATTATCACCAGAGAGATCATTCTTCAACCTACGAAAAGCACAACATTGTGGTTGTAGCAGAGCACCACAACTGCTGTAGGTCCCATCTGTTAAACAGACCTGTCCAGCAAGTTTTATTTAGCTCACAGGGTGTTGGAGCAGGAGGAAGACTGCAATGCTATGATGCCACTTCTCCAGAGAGTGTGGGACGTGGCCCAAAGGAGTGAGTCTTGTACAGGTGAATCAGAACAGTAATTGTAATAACTGTTGGTAATATTAATGCACACATTTTAGTGAGAGTAGTTGAAAAATGAAAAAAAAAGATCTGGGGAGAACTGCTCTTCCTCTTCATTTTGGCAGGGCATCTAATGTTTTTGTCCAGCAGCTCCTAATTTCTGTAAATAAACTCTGTTATTCGTGCCTGGAGGTAATATGCACAGCAATATTTCATAGAATAATATAGAATATCCTGAGTTGAAAGGGACCCGCAAGGATCATTGAGTCCGACTCCTGGCTCCACACAGGACGCCCCCAAAAATAAGGCCACATGTCTGAGGGTGTTGTCCAAAGACTTCTTGAACTCTGGTGCAGTGACCGTTTCCTTGGGGAGCCTGTTCCAGTGCCTGACCCTTTCAGTGAAGAAGCTTTCCCTAACACCCAGCTTGACCCTCCTCTGTCCCAGCTCCATGCCATCCCCTTGGGTCCTGTCGCTGTCCCCAGAGAGCAGAGCTCAGCGCCTGCCCCTCCGCTCCCCTCATGAGGGAGCTGCAGGCCGCCATGAGGCCTCTGCTCAGCCTGCTCTGCTCTGGGCTGAACGAACCCAGGGACCTCAGCCGCTCGTCATACAACTTGCCTTCCAGACCCTTCACCATCTTTGTAGCCCTCCTTTGGAGACTCTCTAATAGTTTTAAGTCCTTTGTATTTTGTGGCACCCAAAACTGCACACAGTGCTCAAGGTGAGGCCTCACTGGCGCAGAGCAGAGCAGGAGAATCCCTTCCCTCGCCAGGCTAGCCATGCCATGCCTGAGGCACCCCAGGACAGGGTTGGCCCTTTCGGCTGCTGGGGCACACTGCTGATTCATGTTCAGCTTGGCATTGACCAGAAACCCTAGATCCCTTTCTGCAGGGCTGCTCTTCAGCCTCTCGTCCCCATCTGTATGTACAGCCAGTATGTAACTGTATGTTACCCAGTTACAGGTGCAGGATATGGCACTTGCTCTTGTAAACTTTGTATTGTTGGTGATTGCCCAGCCCTCTAGTGTTTCAAGATCTTTCTTTAAGGCCTGTGTACCCTCAACGGAGTCAACAGCACCTCCCAACTTAGTGTCATCCATAAAATTACTTAATATACCTTCAAGTTTTGCATCCAAGTCATTTATGAAAACATTAAAGAGAATGGACCCTAAAATGGAGCCCTGTGGAACCCTGCTAGTGGCTGGCTGCCAGCCTGATGTAACCCTGTTTACTATAACCCTTGAGCCCATCAGCCAATTGTATACCCATCATGATCACAGAATGATTCTGTGATCATATTATGCATTTATCTAGCTGTGTGGTGGACAATTTGTCCAGAAGGATGCTGTAAGAAACAATATCAAAAGCTTTACTGAAATCCAAAAAGATTACATCAACTGGCCATTTGAAAGCATTTCGTTTCAGTGCCAGGTAAAACCCAAAAATTTTTACCAGGGACACACATGAGAACCTTTTGGGAAAAAAAAAAAAAAAAAAAGCCACTTCCAAGTAGTAGCCTAGTAGCTACCCTTGAATTCTTTTTTACTGGCTTATTTATTTTAAAGAAAAAGCAAAAGTGAGAGCGCACCTGCTTTCCTCCATGTGGGCAAACATGTTCACGTGGATTCTTTCTTTGTTTTATTTTATTTTTCCTATTTTTGGAGAAACCAGAAGTTTCATTTTGCATTTTGCTGCTCTGATTCAGGCTTCCTACTGTTACATCATTTCACTTGGGGACAGCACTGGAGACAGGAATCTGAACTGAGTGCCTGGTGCTTAAAAAGGTGAATAATGACTCGGAGAAGACCTTGCACGTATCTTTTGATCTTTGGGCTTCAGACACCCCTTCACCCATAATTAACTTGTGTGTTGACTGATCACCTGAGCGATCAAGGGAGACTCAGTATGTCAGTGGAAACCAGGAAACTATTATTCTATGGTGAAACAGCAATCAAGCCAACTCGTCTATGATACAAATCAGATACGTGCAAGAACAAGTCACGTAATGGTAAGCTGTACTGTAGATGGATGATATCCTAAATCATTATCTTCAATAGTATCAATTATGTTTAAAGGGTGAGTAAGACCATGGTATCTTCATGGCAAGTGCTGCATGCAGGTAGCAGTAGCAGCAACAACAGAACTTAAAATTACAGCATGAATTTCAGAAGAGGCAATGCACTAGACTTGACTAGCCAATAAATCAAGGCCATTGGTGGATTAGATGGAGTGGAATGGTAATGGTTATCATTCTGTTGTATAAAATGCACAGCTTGAGGTATATAGATCATTTAAAATATATATGAATTTGAAATCAGCCAAAATATATGGCAGATATTTTTCTTCTTAGAATTATGGTGTGTTTTAAAAGTGTAAGTGCTTTTCAGGACAAATTTTAGCATGTTTTGCATTCAAATGAAACATCTAGTATATTGGTGAAGCCCTTGCACGCGCTGCCTGTGAGAGCAGAGGGAATCATTGGATTTATAGGTTATTCTGCACATTCTCTTAAAGTTAGCCTTTCTGCATAACGTAGCATATGAAATAGGAAAGGCTTTCATTGCACAACTTTGCATAAGAGAAATAGTGTTTACTGTCTGACACATTGCAACATGTAAACAGAGACTCAAAATAAGTCTGTATTAAAAAAAGGAACTCCAGCTGGGAAGGGATTAACTTAATAACATTTTCAGTAATCTCTTTATCAGCATTTCTGTGGCCAGTTTATGATAATAAACAGGCAAAAAAAATATGTTTGAGATTGAAGTAAATTTCAGTCTGATATGAGTGATGTACCTCATAACCAGTTATAATTAGAAGGGAGGCTTCTTACAGCACTGTTCCTCTATAAATCATAGCTGATATTACCCCAACATGTACAACAACTATGAAATATGCTATGAAATGTGAAACTCTTGAAATAAGATCTTTCATTGCAATTTCATCCTCAGAAAATATGTAATTTGACAAGAGGTCATGAATTTTTTTTTTGAGGGTTTGCTTAAAAATAGGATAAACAGTCCCAATTCCCTAGAAAAATATATTAAACTTTCCATTTAGTAATGACTATTTTGTTTAATTTTATAATCACGTGTGCAAATTGAAAGTATTGTATATTTTCATACAAGCTTCCTTTCTTAGAAGAGCAGATTAAAAACAAACAAAAATCCCTAGTCTGTAGCTTCATATTGAGCAAAACTTTACACTCTACGTGAAATCAGAAATACAGGATGGTAAATAAAAAGATCTATATTTTCCTTTCTGCTTCTGATAGAAAGTCAGCTTTGACCGGGCCTGATGCCCATCCAGTTTATACCAGGTGAGACCATAGAAAGCCTATAGGGGACACAACCATAACGAAGAAGGGCCTTGCTGGCTTGATGTCTAAAAAGAAAACAAGAAACAAATAGGAAGATTTTTTTGATTTTTTTTTTCTCGTGTCAGGGTCTAAGTCTTTTTCCTATGATATTTTATTATATTTTTGATTGAAAACGGATGGACTTACTTACAAACTGTGTTTTCTGATGAAAACCTACCAACCTCTCAGGACTGTTGGTATGGTAGGGTTGTAGCTGTCTCTATTGATCCTAATTTAAAGCTGTAATTGCAAATAAAAACATCATTATGTCCCCCAGCTACCTTAATTGAAAGGATTGATTCACAGGAGCAAAGCATGATAAGAACTTTCTACACGGACCAACTGCTTATGGACAATTTAACACCTTCATTTCAGCACAGCCTGGGTTGGTTCTTGCATGGAAGAATGTCCTGGGGATTGGGGAGAAACCTCTTCTCTTCTAATATCTGCCTCCTTTCACGTGTTCCACCTGATATAAAACAGAGCATCCGTCTAGGACTGTGTAGGCAGCAGGAGGATCACTGGCTTGGTCTCCCAGTTTGTACAAGGGTACAGAGAAGCCACCAGTGCAGATCAGTATGTGAAGGATATGCACTCTAGTTGTGTGAAAATACTAACGTTACAGGTCCTAAAAGGATAGGAAGAAGTATATTATGACCGTGAATCTACTTGCTAGTCTGAACTGGATTGATTATTTACATCTTCATAAATTGTATTTCTTTCAATCATCTCCTCATAGATGGATGTTGAGATTCTTTAACCTTGCAATATGGTTTTCTCTTGGTACAATGTAAGAATGAGATAAAATCAAGTCATTTCCTTTATAGCATCAAACTTCTAATCTGAAATTACTCATTATATTTAGTAATATTTCAAGTTGAGCCCTGAAACCCATGTAGTCTGCAGAATTGCTGTGTCTATGATTTTTAAGCATATGAGATTCTGTTAGTTTGTATGACAGCCTTTTAGCTCTAGCTTACCTGCTCTTTCATGCCAAAACGTTTCTGGTCTCAGCTGATATTACAGTTCATTAAATATGTCCTTTAATTATAAAAATAGCATAAGCATGTAGAGTATTTTGCAAAGTCTACATGTGAGAAAATATACAAATAAATCCAGGCAAATCTGTCTGAGGTGAATATTGCTCTGATACAAATTCCTTAAAGGAAATGGTGGAGGATTAAGACGCTGAGTTGGTGTTTCAGTATAGGAACCCCCTGCAAGAACATGACTGTTTCATAACAGCCTGGGGAGGGGAACATCCCAGTCCTTCCAGGTACCAAAAGTGCTTTTAGGGATCTCAGCCCAAAAGATTAGCTCTTCTTTAGTAATTCAGGTTATTTTGTCTTCAGAGCCAAATAATTCTACTTATGTTACAGTATAACAAGCCAGTCATGTCTGCTTAATGTAGTCACCTTGGAGGTGCCCTGTAGGGCAAGAAATATTTTTATAATTCTGATTAAGATCAATAGGGGGAAAAAATGGGTTTACCTCTATGATTGACTGTCGGAGTGAGATGCCATTACTCAAGGGAGCACATTCCGTTGGGCAGAGTTCAAATAAGTGTAACAGCCTTCGATCCTTTAAAAATAAGTTACTATTTTTAAAGCATTAAACAAAACTCTTGTTTATTAGATGAAATTATCAATTGTTTTGTCTTCCAGAGGTAAACAAAGAACTGAGGGAGTCTCAAACAGTCTCTCGTTCTTATGACCGTATGGTCACTGTCCAAAATACCAGAGGTAATATTCCAGGCTGTAGAACTCAGAAGAAAAGCAGATACTCAGCAGGGTTAGCCCAGTGTCTTTCCGAGTAATCCCTTATTTTTGCAAAACATTTCCATATGGGAAGCTCGATCACATAGCAGAATTACTGAAAACAGTGCGGTCTGTTCTTTGTGTAGATACTAGTGTTGGTCACTGAGTACCTAAAACAGCTGACAAGCGTTTGCAGCATTGCTCAGCACATCTACGTGTAAAACTGATCCGTACTATTAGGCTCTAACCCCAGGATGGGTAGCACAGTTCAGAAGGGTAGCAGGTAGCTGGCATCAGTTGCTCTGGGGGAGTCAAGTATAGAAGGGGTGTGAAGGACTGTTGTAGTTACGAAACCCTTACTCTGAACGTAATGGAAAGTTGCTTAAAAATACAAACTTGCAGCATGTACTTATGGATGGCATGGGCCGGAGATGTAACCCTCCATCTAAATTATTTCCATGGGGCAAAGTTGGGATCTGGCTCTTCCCTTACCCTGCAGGCAGGACTGTCTACAGCTAACTAATCCTAGAAAGCAAACAGACTTAAGAAAAAGTCTTAGTGTCTCTCACTTTCTCTCTCTTTTTATAAAAGGCAAACGTGTTGCAATAATGCAGAACCATCATGCTCTCTCCGGTTACAGCTGAGTGACACTACATCAGCAGCAGAATATGTACAAATTAAACTGTAACAATGTACCAAGGAGAGGCAGAGCAATATCATAAAAATTATCCACAGCACAATATGACTAATGTTGTGTGAAATGCATTCATTGGCGAAATGATGTCTAGGTGTATCTTAAGGAGTTATGCTGATGGAGATAATGGTTATAGAACATAGATAAAGGAAGGAAAGGCGAGTGAAAGAGAAAAGGTTGCAGCAAGGGCAGGGTGGCTGCTTGGCTGGGGAGGGCTCTCAAGGAGGCGGGTTTGAACGTGGGAGAGCCGTGTCTCCGTAGAACAGAGGGGTGGGATGAGAGCTCAGCTTTACCCCTACTCGCACACCCTACCTGAAGGTGTGCTTGCTGTTTCAGGCTCGCACGCACTCCTGCATTCTCTCCTTTCACGCTTACTTTTTGCAGTCAAACTTGTGTCTCATCTAAAAATACAAGCTGTATACGTTAAACATTGTCTAGCAATATTATTTAGAAAAAAATCCTTTGTTTTCCCCTTGTAGGTACAAAAGCAAATAAAAATCCCAGAGAGAAAGGACTGATGTTTTATTCATGTCTAAAATGAAGAAGCCAGCTCAAACTTACCAGGAGAGGGGATGGCTGGAGCAAACACTTCATTCATTGAGGTACGTTCAAAAGTCATCAACTCCGGCCTTAATCTGAGGCTCTTTTTGAAGTGAGCAAATGTTTTGCCTGAATAAGGAACTTGAGTATTGGTAAATAAATTTGTTTTTGCTCTCTCTGTTTAATATAGATTTGGAAAAAAAAAAATAAATCCATGCTGTGACCCATCGTGCATATCCACAGATGTTTACCTAGTATGTGAACATTTTGTTTTTAAAGGAACTCAGGGATTACCTAAGTAAGTCTTTTTAATAGCTGAATTCCCTTTTCCAAACCAACTGAGGTGCTTGGGAGCTCACGGCTTCCTGAGTGTCTTTTAAAAACCTCTCTAAGTACTTTTTAAAACTGGAGCACCAGACAGCAAAGGAGATCTGTCTGAACTGAAGTAGGTCTTTGTGCTGAGTATTGCTGGAGTGCGGGGCCTGGTCTCTGGTATGGTCAGAAACTCTCAAATTACTAGAAAATGAAGGGCTTTTAAGAGTTCTTGATTAATTTGCTACCTGGTTTGTTACAAAGTTTAAGCCCAAATCATGCAACATTACTTGTTTCTGATGTTGCAGTCATGTTGGCTGCTTTTTTTCTTTTTTTTTCTTATTTATGTATTTGTGCAAGAATGGGAGGTAGGCCCAGCCAAAAATGTTGGAATCCAAATATTTTCAAAGTCCTGAGATATCCAGAGGTGGGAGTTCATTTTTTCTCCTTGTAAAGAAAGGGTCCCGTAGGAATACTTCCATGAGAGGAGAAACTCTCTGTAGACGTTGGGTGTGCTGGACTGGGAGTTCCTGTTGTGCTCCAGCGGAGGAAGGGGAGACATAAGATCGGTGTCTTCAGCCCCAAGTCTGACCGTGATCTGGGGGTTCTTTGTGCACCTCACAAACAGATGGCTTTGTTTCCAACCAACTACCTCCACTCACCACTGAGCACGTGCCAGGAACTCCCTACGAACGAGGCTGCCAAAGCCTGTGGAGCCATGATAGCCCCCCCTCCATCGGCCTGCTCAGAGCCCCCGGCCGAGCCATGTGTTCCCCCCATGGGCAGGGATTTTCCCCCTCTCCATGCTGCAGTTTTTTTGTTTTTACAGGTCGGTGATGTCTCCCCACAGATGAATTTCTGTCTGTCCCTCTTCTTTGGGGAAATTTATGTCAGCCGTTTGCTCTCTGCAAGGGAAAGCACGCTTCTGCTTAGCCCTGACAGGAGGGTGTGCAGCAATACAGAGAGCTCAACCTTGAAAAGGGGGAGAGGCACTCTGGGAGCTGGGCTGGTTTATATCTCAGCCGATTCTCTTCTTTCTCTCTTCCGTATCCCTTTAATAGCTTGACAGGAGAAATATAGGGAAGATACAGCCATCTGATTAACAGTGCCTGGGCTGGGGGGCCAGGGGGGATGACAGGGAAAAGGAGCGCAGGGTGGCTACCAGCCAAGTTCTAGCAAGAAACAGAATATCTGGCTGCTTCTAATCTCCAGAGGAAAATTAAGTTACAAAAACCTTTAGTGGAAACTTTGCATACGTTCAGTACCATTGCCATGCCTGACAGAAAAAAACTGATATATTATTTAGTTTATAGTTATAGAATTAAAGGCATAAGCTTTCCCACCAGGAATGAAGAAAAAAATTGCCTTAAAAACAGAAGACAAAACCTTATAAACCCCCAGAACATTTGTGCTATCAGAGCTGTTGAGAAATTCTCCGTTCAGCGTTGATGGATGACCGTGTGTGAACTGCACATCTGAATGTCTTCCCAGATGAGCGGGGTGAATTTTTGCCCTTGCCCAGGGAGAGCCCGTCTTGTCTGCACGGCCACCTTCTGCAGGAGCAAGGCAGGGCAAGGGTGGGTGGCTGGAGGTGAGGAAGACGTTCTGAATTTGTTTAGGGTGGGCACAACTGGCTGGAAAAGGGGTTTAGGTTCCTAATACAATGACCAAGCCAGGGAGAGAAGGCTGTCACTTCAGACAAGTGCTGTTCGTCCTGGCATTGATCAGAAATGTGCATGCTATGCAGGCAAGAGCGGAATTACTCCCCCTCTTCCCTCTATGTCATCAAAGCGTTGATGAAAAATAGCAGTTTGATTAAAAATAAATAACACCTATGCTATTTTATTTAATATAAATGAGCAACCAGTTGGGAGCTATACATATGAGATAAATAGCCTACTTATTGAATGTTACACCTAAAGCAAGCATGGTGACCACGAGGCAAGTACTTCTTGCGTGTTACCCAGTTGTGAGAGGAAGAAAAGAAATTAGATTGGCTGGTTAGATCTTTCCTTAATTTAGCCTTATGTCCAGGTCATATGTGTGAAGTGAGATTTCTTTCATGTTGACATGATTAAAGGTCTGAGATGCGATCATGTGGGTCAGCAGCATGTGCTTCCCCGCCTGGCTGCGCTTTGCTGCTTGCTTAGGGCAGTGGGACACTGACTCTGTTTGCCCAGAGAGGAGAAAGTAGGGATGCAATTCGCAAAATTTCCCTCTACCTGCTTGCAAGCTAGCTTGCTTCCAACCTATATGCCAGCAGACCCTTTCTCATGTGATTCATTCACCAGCTTCATCTGAAGGGAACATTTTCCACGCAGGAGAACATAACAGCCATGTTTACATGCCATTTCCCCTCTGAGAGCTTTATTTCTCCTCAGCCTCAGGGACCTCAGCACCAGCCAAAACTCAGTATGGGGCTGAAATTGTACGCTGTCCGGCCCCGGCCGTCCCTGCGGCGAGCTGAGGCGTGTTTGTGTAAGCGTGTGCGCGTGTGTGCGGGCGAAAACAGATGTGTGCTGTCCAGAATAAATGATGCTATTCACGGTGTCACAAAATGAACAATTTATGGCCAGTTTCAGTAATTAGTCAGACCAAAGAAGTGAGGTGGGACAGTATTAAAAACTCCCAGTTTTGTTTACATTAAAAAAGCAATAGGGAGTTCTAGCTGATGAGCAAAGATCCTGAGAGAGGGTAATTAAAGAGAAACAATCTTTGATGTTTGTCTTATTACAGTTTCTCCTTGTTTTCTTGTGTTCCCCTTACTCTGTCTTGAAAAACAAAGCCCCTGCTTTCTTTTCGGGAGGGCAGCATGGGGGCAGCCATGGGGGCAGCGGTGTAGCAGGAATCCCTCCCTGCTTCCCGCAGGGCTCTCACACCTTGCGAGTTGCTCAGCTGGCACCTCTTAGAGCTTCTAACAATCATGCTGTAGGACCATCCACTTGTATGACAATTTTTATTGTGATAATGGGAGCAAAAACCAAATCCCCTTACAGCTACGGATAGCTTCAAAAGTACCTCCCCCACGAGTACCTCCAAATGTTTAAGTTAAACCTTAAAAAAAACTCATGCTCTATAATTAACCACCTCATTTTAGTATAAATAGTTCTCCTTTTGAATGAACTATTTTGTGTACTCGGGTGCCAGTTCTTCTGCCTCCATTGCTTCATTTTGTGTCACAGCCCTAAGAGTCTAGATTACAAATGTGGATTACTCGGGAGCATTTGTTAAGACCAAAGCTTTGGGATATCTGGAAGCAGGCTCTGACCTTTTTAAATGCAGGTCTCCAGCATGGGTTGAAGTCGTGAAGGCAGCAGATCTTTTTAATGTGGGTCACCGTGATGGTGGATCCTCTGAAGTGATATAGAAAGCGGGGAAGCTTTTTCTGACTTGTGCATCATGGGCGTGCTTAGTGAAGCTGGCTCTCACTCAGCAGCGTTTTCTTCTGTGTGGATATGAGGATGAGAGATGGAAAGTGGGATGGAACGGTTGGGAGTTACTCAATGAATGCGTTTTAATGAAACAAAATATGACATTTAAATACGTGGTTTGTTTCACTGCAGATTTGTGGCAGTAGATGGGGCCCTTACTGTAATAAAATTCTGCGGAGTTGGGAAGCCTTTGGGAGATGGCGCCCAGGTGCAGTATATTGGCACTGACTTGACTCAGGCACTTTGTTGTTTCCGTGTAACTGCTCAGCATGAAAAAGAAAAAAAGAAAAAAAAAAACAACAAGGAAAGCAATACATGTAGCTCTGTACCCACTTCCTTTCACTCCAGTCTGTCACAGAATCACAGAATGTGCCACAGGTTGGAAGGCACCTCCAGAGTCCTCTGGTCCAACCCCCCTGTTCAAGCAGGGTCACCTCGATCATGTTACATGGGATCATGTCCAGACGGGTTTTGAGTATCTCCAAAGCAGGAGACTCCACAACCTGTCTGAGCAGCCTGTTGCAGTGCTCTGTCATCTGAACTGTAAAGAAGTTAGTTCTTCCTCATAAGGCGATGAAACCTCCTCCTCGTGGCTCTGTTTCACTTGCTCAGAAATCCATTCTGAAACCCACCAGCTGAGTCAGGAACAATTATGAATGTAATCTGTCTAACTTAGCACATCTACAGAACTCTAGCGCCTAACTCAGAAATAATTATTTAAACTCAAGCAACAGGGCTTTGGTTGAAACACCGTGGGAAGCTCTTTCTGTTCTCTCCCCCTGCAGTGTATTTCCAAGGACATTTAGTAACTGTCGGCTGAACGCAAACGCACAACAGAGGGTACCCCAACACAGACGGGCAGCAGCTTCTTCTGCGTCACCTTTCAGCCCGACCCTGAGCACCGAGTTGCTTTATGAATTCCAGGTATGGCATTGCAACTACAAACTTCTGAGTTCACTTGCTGATTCTCTCTCTAGGTCCAAAAATGTCCATGTCGGATTTCTCCCTTAAGTACCCATTCAGAAAGAATGGGTTGGCCTATTAGAGAGTCCTTCGATAGTTTTGTTGGCCAAAGAGCTGTAGCCTGAAAGTCAGAAGTCTCCGTCATACTACAGGAAGAGAGAACATCCCCAAGGGTAAATTACCTGACATTTTGATATTTCTCTTATCAAAACCAACCAAACACACACAAAACCGCCAACATGCATAAATGAAAGAAAACCAAGCACGGCGTGCCAGAGCTGGTCAAACACTTCTGCTGGTTAGCTCTAAGAGAGAATTTGAAGTTAGCTAAGTAGTGGAGAATGAAAGTGAAAAACTGATGCTGTCTCTGAGGGCTCTTAGTATCTACCGCAATGGTCCGCCCAAGAGCTTGTCTCTAAGGACACCAAGTTCTTTCTGGGCGTGATTCTGCCCGGGGGAGTCTCTGGCCGGTCTTTTGGGGTAAGGAAAGCCGGGGTGCCAGCTTGGTTGTCTTGGTTTCCGTACGCCCATAGATGCAGACAGTACCCTGGCAACTGTGGACTGATTGTGTGCCCATAATGCAGACAGGCAGGTTAAAGGCAGCGCCTCTTCCTGCGGTCATCACTTCTTGGAAGTGCAGTTGTGACAAACGAGGTAGGACAAGGCTTTTCTCCAATGCATACTGTGAACTGTTGATCAAGCTTCACGTTCGTTAGCCAAATGAGACCAGTGAATAAGAGAGTGTTTAAATTTGCCTTCCTTTTAACAGGCACGAGATGAGTGCAGCAATGTCACAGGATGAAAACTTAACTGAGAAGACCCTAGCGGTAAGATTAGCTCCTTAAAAATGCACGAGTTCATGCATTTTTTTGGACATAGGTGGTCTAGTGCAAAGCCTGATACTGTTCATGTGATAAATAGGTGAAAAAAGGGGGCAAAAGAAAAAACAAGTGAAATGCTGCTGATAATTGAGGCTCTGCTTACCTGCAGAAGAAACTGCAAGCTCTTCAAGTGATGGTGTTCGAAGCGTGCAGCTAGCTCTCACATGCACTTTCAGGGAGTCTTTAGCGGAGACGAGATCCTCTAGTAACATGGCCAGTGAATATTAGTCACCAGATGGAGGGAGAAGCAGCTTCCGTTCCTCTCTCTCGCACCCCCCTGCCTCTCTTCCCAGCATGGCCATAAACTAAGGGCTTGGCTGCTCTTTGTTCTGTCCCTTCCTCTGGGTCCTGGGGGCTGGACTGCAGTGGTTTGGAAAACGCATCGGCTTGAATGAGTTACAGCCCCCGTGGGCAACATGTTGGTCCTTCTCTCGTAGTGTACGTACTTTGTCTGCTCTCCCCTTCATTTAAACAAGATAACTTTACAAGTGGCCAGCAAAAGTTAGGAATTACAGTCAGCAAAGATGGTATGAAATGCTAAAGGCCATTGAAGCCCAGCTCCAAATCTCTTTGTTTTTTCTTATTCCGCCACTTTTCTTCCTGCATTTTCATAAAGGCTAAGAAGGCTCGACGAAGCCCAGGAAACAGTACAATTTACTGACGGTTTCAGATGTGCAGTCGCCGTCAAGTATTTTACTTAAGAATGAATTGCCATCAGCATTCTGTAGTGACTTAAGTGACCGTGAGCAGGTGGGGAAAGTGGCTTGAAGTAAGGCTGAGGCCTAAATTCAAATTCATTACTGAGGAGCGCAGATGTCACAGTGGAATTTCTTTCATGAGTACCCTTGGATTGCAGAAACCTAGCGCTTCTCCTATGCTTCTTCGTCCCCTGTGAAATACTGCAGACCACTCAAATCCTTAAGTATTTGTCTCAAAACAAAGCAAGCAAAGAAACAAAAGTCCAGTCAGTCCAACAATGCAGGCTGAAGCTCAGTCTGAAATACAAGCTATGTCATGATGTACCTGTTGCATTGGCAGGGCACGATGGAGTCGCCTGACTTGACCCCACAGAGGGGCTCTGTCAGGCTCCTTCTGGAGAAATGGGAGTCCGCCAGTGCTCCAAGACCCAACTTGGTGCTCCAGCACCCACCAGCCCCACGGTCCCTGGCACGAGAGAAAAGCTGCCATGTCAGCATTGCGGAAAAAGTCCTGGCAGACAGTGGGAGCGTGGACATGATCAAGGAGGAGCACCTGGGCGGCCCTCGTGAGATTGAAACCTTCCCCATTGCTATGAAGGAGCTTCAGAGCCGCTTTGAGAGCCTGGGTGGCAGGAAGGT